>NC_040088.1:40622500-41247500 GCF_003369695.1 Bos indicus x Bos taurus | reverse complement strand
TCAGGGGCATCTTTTTGTAAGAAAATAGAGATTTAGGATGAAAAAGAAAAATATAAACTGATAATAAAAAAATAAGAATATGCACCTAGGTTTGTCCCAGTTGATTCACACATGCGCATTCACACCATTTGCCCATTTTCTATCCGAATCTCCATGTTTTTCTCATTACTGCAAAGTGTATACTCACAGAAGTTTCTACAATCTCCCTTTGACAGAAGTTCTCTTTGACGTATTTAATGGACCTGCACCTGGGCCGCACAATCTGTAAAAAACACGATGAAGACATCGACAACTGCCCCTTGCAAGAAGGCCCTGAAGGGAAAAAGGTTCGAGAGTAAAATCAACCCAAAGCATCACAAATCTTCAGAGAATGAAAAAGAATGTCAAGGAGGGTGTGTGAGGAGGCTTAGAAGGCATCAGTGTTGACCCTGGAACAGAATGCAGGGTTCAGGCCCTTCCCCGCCAGGTCCCAGGGCTCCCCCTGCACAGAGATGCTCCCAGCTCAGCAGCAAGCTGGGCCCTGTGCTCACAGCCTGGCTGGCCCACCAGAGACTCCTACAGACCCCCCTGGGCCCTTCCCTCCAGGATGGAGGCTCCCGAGCCTCCAGCTTCCTACGAACTTGGGTCCAGGCAGATGCAGTTCTCCATGTGGGCCTCTCCTTCCTCTGCTCTGATTCTTCTGGACGGGAGGACTGATTAGTTTGCTGGTCGCTCCCACCCTCCTCCTGGTCTCCTGGGCGGCAAGGACAAGGCTCGGTCAATCAGTCCTCATGTCATCACCCTATGGGCTGACGTCTGGTCGGTTAGACTGAGATCTTGAAGATGGGTCCCAGTCAGAGAGATGCCCTCAGTGGGGCTGGGGTCTCTCTGGACCCAGCCTTGGAGCTGCCTCCGCTGGGGTGGGTTTGCAGCCACTGTTGGGTGGAGGGGGGGGTGTCACCTGAACCATCTCCTGGGCAGGCTGTGGGCTCCCCGGGAGCTCACTGGGCAGAGCCCTTCAGGCATCGCATGCCCTGGGGGAGAGGACCCTGAGGGGCAGGTCATGGTTCCACCAGGCACCCTCTCAGGAACTCCCAGCCTTGATCATGGAGAGCTGAGCTCCAGAACCAAGCCCCAGGCTACTGTTTGATTCTGCTTTTCTTTCTTCTTAGTTTTTAATGTCCCTTGAGCTCCTGTTAAGTCCTTTCTGCACCCTCATTGTTACATTGTTTTTATTTTATGTCTTACATAGAATTACTTTTTTTTATTTTCAGGTGAACTGCACTTTCATTGTGGACTCACGGCCCTTATATACCAAGTTTACCCTCCTGAACAGCACCTGCCAGCAGATATAGGAGAATGAGCTCCGGACTCCCACGGCAGGTCCTCTTCCCCTGAAGAGTGAGGGTCTGGAGTCCTAGGTCTGCATGGCACCAGGGCAATTAAAGGCATCTTAGAGCACGTTCTGGGTCCCTGTCAGTTTTTCCTTCTCTCTGATGATTTATTTCCATGGATGTTGTTGCCAATGTCGAGCGATGGAGAATTTATCGTTGGTCTCACCTTGGTTGCAGGAGCAGGTCCTGAGTTAATCAAACTCCTCTGCTCACGGAAGTTTGTCCTTCATGGGTCCTACAGGGCCCTTGGGATTGGTGTTGTATATTCATTCATTCATATATTCTCCATTTGTCTATCACCTGTACATTCACGCACGCTTCCATCCATCCATTTACTCATCCTTCCATTCATCTACCCACACATCTATTCACTCATCCAGCCATCCTTCCATGCATCTGTCCAGCCATGCATGCATCCATCCTTGCATCACCCGCGTTTTCATCCATCCATCCTTCCTTCCATTATCCATTCTTCCATTCTTTTTTCTATTTACGTTCCAATGTCGCCACCCTCCATCCATTCCACTCAAAAAGAATCCAGACAGTTTTGCAGGTGACAGCCACTTGTGTCCTTTCCATGTCCATCTCTGAAGCCAGACTCACAGTGGATGGTCCTTCTGGGTTGGGGTAGGGGGGAGGATGCCCAGGCACAGGGGTGGGAAGTGGGTGACTAAGATGATGGAAGGCTCTGTCCTCTGTGGAGCCCCATAGGGCAACTGCCCTGGAGCTCAATGATGGATGAGAATGTCTTCTCAGAGTTTCTGGGGATGGCTCAGAAGATGGCAGCTCCAGTCCCCCCATCCCCTCCCACTCCCTGACCCTTGTGTTTCCCCTTTGGAGCCCAGCCTGTCTTCCAAGGCTGTCAACATAGATCACTAGCCCTAGGACGGGCCCTGGGGTGACAGAACTCCTTACAAGCATGTCTCTCTCCCTGGGTCCTGGTAGGGGCTGCCCTGAAGTGTCCAAGGGTGTGGGGGCCCAACTGGGACAGAGAGGTCATGGGACACTGTCTGGAGGAGGACTTTGGGAGGGGCTGAAGGGTCTTTCCTCTGCCTTTTGAGCTTGGGGATCTGATTTTCTTGTCCGTGGTCATTAGCTTGTCTCTTTCCTGGCCAATTGGTTCCCCTGAAGGGGTCATCAGCCCTGATGAGACTGCTTTTCCCAAGACTACCGAGGACAACTCTACCAGCCACATCACAAAGACAGTGGCCTGCTCCGCTTTGGCTCCTTGTCCAGCCTGTGTGTAGATCCTGTAACATCCTCACAGTCTGGCAGGGGCATGTACACATTGACAGGGTAAGTCTGTGGTCAGCTAAGCCAGCCTATTGCCCACCCTTGGCTCAGAGCTCCTGGTTCTGAGGGCTGTGGCTCTGGGCCCCACACTGGCCTGGGACAAGCAGGCCCTCCCTGAGGGTCAGCTGGCTCTGCCCCAGGTGAGCATCTTCACCTGAACCCTCACGCCCCTGGGGAAGGCCTGACATCTGCTCTGTTTCATTATATGATGGTAGTTTTCTGTCTTGGAAACCCCTCTGGCTTCATTTCTCTCATCTCCTCTCCTCTCCCACTCATGCCCATCTCTGTGACCTGACATCAGAGAGACACAAGGTCCCCAGGTGGTTGGTGCTTGTGCCCAAGATCTGGGAAATGGTTCCAAGGAAGCCCGATCTTTAGAGATGTGTGAATCCCATGAAGGTATCTTGTCTGTGGCTTGTGTTCTGCATTTGGATCCTGCTCTCTGGAGCAGATTTATCAGAGTAAAACCATGGCCCATCCACTGAGCTGAAGCTCACGGTCACAGGCTCTGAGAGGGCCTGCGGAGGGGACTGGTAAATTTCACGCCCACTGCTGTTGTCATCAGTGAAACCACATTAGCAGGTTGTGGGTGATGACTTACTTCCTTGCGTCAGTCACAACCGTGGCCTGTCCCATGTCCCTGTCCTGGAGGGACCTCTCCAGATTCAGCCTAGTCTGAAATCAATAGGGAGGGAAAATATACAGAGAGTACAAGCACACAGTAGAAAAATGGATGCATTGGTTTTAAAAATCCTTGATTTCCATGAAACCCAGAATGTTTTCTCGGATTACCTGGTTTGGAGAAGCAGGGCCCTTTGGGATATATGTGCTGAGCTCCTTGTTAATCCATCTCATCATGGGGGAAGGTATGCGGAGGCAGCCGGAAAGGATGAAGAGAGAAGCTTGGATGCTTTAAGGACAGAGTCCAAGTATCTGTAGAACTGCAAACCTACAAACCCTAGAAGAGAAAAGTAAAAAGAGAAATATTATAAGAAATAATGAAGATACATTTTTCAGAATTAAAGGAAGACACAATGAAAAGATTTTGTATCAGTTAGTTCTAACTGCATAAGAAACACCCTCAAAATATCACACATAGTAGGAAGCATTCATCCTTCCTGACAAGTATGCCAAATAGGGGGACCGTCTCTGATTACATTCAGGGCCACCCAGGATTAAACTTTCCTGTGTCCTATTCTTTGCAACCCCATGAATTGTAGCCCACCAGGCTCCCCTGTCCATGGGATTTCCCAGGTAAAAATATTGGAGTAAAATAAAAGAAAGAATACTAAAATAGGTTGCCATTTCCTTCCCCAGGGGATTCCCAACCCAGGGATCAAACTTACGTCTCCTGCTTGGCAGGTGGATTCTTTATCACTGAGCCACTTGGGAAGCAAACTCTTCTAGGTAATATTAACATGCTGATGGTGCATGTGTGTATAAGCACGTGCTTATGAAATTCAAAGGATTATGAGAGTGTTAGGGGGCATAGGATTTGGTTCTTTTACAAAGTCAACAACAGTAATCACTTCTTTCCACAAAATATCCAAACTCTGGAAACATTGCTTCAGTTGGGTGAATTTTAGTGTGCTAGTCAGCTCTTTGGAGAAGGAACTGGCAACCCACTCCAGTGTTCTTGCCTGGAGAATCCCAGGGACGGGGGAGCCTGGTGGGCTACCATCTATGGGGTCGCACAGAGTCGGACACGACTGAAGCGACTTAGCAGTAGCAGCAGCAGCAGTCAGCTCTTGGCACAGGAATACTGCCTGACAACCTGCCCCTTCCCCTCACCTTGACATCACCTTGACCTCAGCACTGAGTTGTAGCAGGAGTCCATAATCAGGTCAGGGTCTGAGACTGGCCGAGAGTCATGGCTGTGTGGCTTTCCTTTAGGTCAGCACAGCTGGGCTCACCCTGGGGTGGGGTCTACATATTCTGGGGTCCAGACCAGGTGCCTGACCCTAGAAGCTCCCATATCACATGTTCTCAGACTAGGGTCTCCCAGGGCCCCCTCACCTTGGGAGACCACCAGAGAGAGGAGGAATCTTCACATCTCATCCTGATGCTGTCAACCCTGCCTCCACTGCATAGGCAGACAGCAGTCACGTGCCAGCCCACCACTGCAGGAGGCTGGGCGGTCAGGGCAAAGGGTGCAAATGAGCTGGTCTTAATCTTAGGGAAGGGACAAGGACCACAGCGATGCTTCTCTGTGAAAGTCTTGGTACCATAACCTGGAGCGGACAACCCAGGTCCCAGGGTTGCATGTGTGGTGATGGACATCTGTTCTTCCCCAAAGTAGGAAATCCAGCAGAACTGGGCATGGCAGGGGCACAGACACCAGTGACTAAGTGCTAAGGAAAGGCAAGGATGAGAAACACATCATCCAGGGTGGGGTCACAGAACAGCTGAGGAGCACATGTGAGAGACCTATGACACTCCGGCTCCTGGTCTGGGTGATGGATGCTTGGGTGTCCAGCGTGTTGTACCAATGCCAGGAGTGCTCCGAACCAAGACAGATGACATTTCACCTGGCTCTGGGCAACTAGGGTTCATAAGAAAAGACAAGCCAAGAGAAACCTCAAATGCACCCTGGTGTCAGAGAAAAGTCCAGCATGTGCTTAGAACTTGGTAGTTGATTGGACAAGGGCTGAGGGTTGGGGTTACTCCGTCAGCCCAGCCTCTGAGCACCTAGGGGAGGGGGGACTCCACCCCCATCCACTGAATACCTTTGATGTGGGCTCCACATTTGCTGGGCTGGGTCTTGGGTTTTGCCCTTTATGACCCCCGCGGCCTGAGGGGCTCAGTAGGGCCTTGGGTGCCTCCCAACCTGCTTGGGCTTCCCTCCCAAAGGCCCTTGCTCACCGTCGTGTGTAGGAGAAGACCTGTCTCCAGTATACTCTTGGCCATGACAGAACTGGGAGGGGGCCCAGGTGTCCCAGGAGGGAGGGACGTGGAGGCCCGAGGAAGAGGCTCTCTGGTCTCTGGTGCTTAATCTGCCCCCAGAGTGGGGTCTCCCCTGGCTCAGACCTTGAGCTATGGTGCCTGAGGCCTCCTGAGCCCAGGGGCGGAGGGGCAGGTGTGGCTGACTCCCTCGGGGTGACAGACTGTCAGCCCTCAGGTCCCGCTCCTCCTTGGTCTTCTGCTGTGAGCACAGGAATTGCACTCTGGTCTAACCCATTTCCATTTATTTACCATCATACCCCTGCTGAGCTTATCTACTCTCTTTTTCTTCCTAATTATTGAAGAATATATTCTTCAACAATTATAATTATTGAATTATAATTCAATATAATTATAATGTATAATTATATATAATGTTATATATTATATTATATAAATTATATGTATATTTACATAACTATATTATAATATGTAATTATATTTCTGTTTATATATTTATTATAATTATATATTTATATTATATAATATATAAATATAATATAATTATATAATATATAGTATATAATTAATTCATCTATAATGTAGAACACTTGAAACATTATAAAGAAAAATTAGAAATGAGTGCTTTTCCACCAAAGCAAAAGCATTGCTCATCAACTCCTCAAATAGTCACACATTCTCCATGCCTGGCCTGGCTCGGGTGGAGATGTTTTGGGTGGCAGGAAGGATTCCCTGCTCTTAGAAAGTCCATTTTGTTTCTCATGGGGAAAGACGGGCCATCAAGATACTCACGGGTAACTAACTGTAGGTTATGATGGATGACATGGAAGAACAAAGAGGGTGGTGACAACAGGAGCCTGGAGAGGCACATGAGACTTGGGGGGAGTCTGTATGGAGATTGGCAGGGGGATAAGCTGGGATGAGGGGCTAGTGGAGGTGAGGGAGGGACCCCCGGACCCCGAGAGGAGGCTGTGCCCTGTGGGGCAGGCGAGGCACTGGCCTGGGCTCAGTGTGATGGGAGGGCCTCCCAGGGCCAGGCGTGAAGAGGCGGCACCCGCAGCTGAAGGGTGATCAAGACTCTCCTACAAGGTTAATAACAAGATTCTCTGCTTTTTCCTAACAACACACTTTTTATTTATGAACAAGTGAATCATATTTAGTGTTCTGCATCTTGTGTACAACTTTTTCAATAAGCATTTTCCAGCACTGTTGACAATTCTTTAAATACAATTTTTTTTTTTGTTTTATTGCATTTTGCTTTATTGCCTGTGCAGATACTATGCCTTTTTTTAAATTTTATTTTATTTTTAAACTTTACAATATTGTATTAGTTTTGCCAAATATCAATTATTAAGTCACCATAACAGAGAGTGAAAAAGTTGGCTTAAAACTCAGTATTCAGAAAACTAAGATCATGGCATCCGATCTCATCACTTCATGGCAAATAGATGGGGAAACAATGGAAACAATGACAGACTTTATTTTGAGGGGCTCCAAAATCACTGCAGATGGTGACTGCAGCCATGAAATTAAAAGACGCTTGCTTCTTGGAAGAAAAGCTATGACCAACCTAGACAGCATATTAAAAAGCAGAGACATTACTTTGCCAACAAAGTTCCATCTAGTCAAAGCTATGGTTTTTCCAGTAGTCATGTATGTGAGAGTTGGACTAAAAAGAAAGCTGAGCACTGAAGAACTGATGCTTTTGAACTGTGGTGTTGGAGAAGACTCTTGAGAGTCCCTTGGACTGCAAGGGGATTCAACCAGTCCATCCTAAAGAAAATCAGTGTTGAATATTCATTGGAAGAACTGATGCTGAAGCTGAAACTCCAATACTTTGGCCACCTAATGCAAAGAACTGATTCATTTGAAAAGACCCTGATGCTGGGAAAGATTGAGGGCAGGAGGAAAAGGGGACAACAGAGGATGAGATGGTAGGTTGGCATCACCGACTCGATGCACATGAATTTGAGTAAGCTCCAGAAGTTGGTGAAGGACAGGGAAGCGTGGGATGCTGCAGTCCATGGGGCTGCAGAGTCAGACACGACTGAGCGACTGAACTGAACTGAACTTCTAAGGTCATAGGAAACACAGAAGCCAGATGGAGAATAAGAATCAATTGGCCCACACACTTTGTACAGTACACACTCACACATGCACGCACATCACATGCTCACACAGTTGGTGAAGGACAGGGAAGCCTGGCATGCTGCAATCCATGGGGTCACAGAGTTGGACATGACTGAGAGACTGCACTGAACTGAAGAGGCTCCTTTTATTCAAATCATAATGCATTTGTATCCCTGGTGGCTCAGATGGTAAAGAATCTGCCTGCAATGAAGGAGACCTGAGTTCGGTCCCTATGTTGGGAAGATCCCCTGGAGAAAGAAATGGCAACCCATTCCAGTATTCTTGCCTGGAGAATCCTATGGACAGAGGAGCCTCTTGGGCTACAGTTCATGGGCTCAAAAAGTTGGACACAACTGAGCAACTAACACACGTATTTACTAAAGGTAGGAAACTCTTAAAATACCCCTGGTGCTTTTAATATGTAGCAAAATTTAAAAATCATGAATGCATTAGAGCTGACCTCAGAACAACACTGGCTTAAAGTAGGTAGGTACACTTCTAAATGGATATTTTTTTTAATGCATATGTGGACTGTAAACAAATTTCAACAATAGGCTATTAGTAGTTAAGTTTTGGGGGAATCAGATGGTCTATGTGGATTTTTGACTGTACTGGGGGTAGGTGCCCCTCACCCCTGCATTGCTCAAGAGTCAACTGTACCAATAGGTGACCAGCAATAGGCCATTCCCTGGTGACTCAGCTGGTAAAGAATCCGCCTGCAATGTGGGAGACCTGGGTCCAATCCCTGGGTTGGGAAAACCCCCTGGAGAAGATAATGGCTACCCATTCCAGTATTCTGGCCTGGAGAATTCCATGGACCTGTATAGTTCATGGGTTTGCAAAGAGTCGGACATGACTGAGTACCTTTCACTTTCTTTCACTAAATTTAAATTCATGTAATGCTTTGCATTGATTCTCTCTCTGGTCTTTTATTATGCAGAAATACTTGCATAATTTCGCGAAGATATTGGAAAGGGCCCAGCAGAAGGGGTCAGAGGCCAGATGCTTAGGAAGCTGAGGTCATAGTGTGCTCGGCCTTCCACTCCAAGGGCAGAAGCAGGAGGGTCTCGCGTGCCATGTGAACCACCGGGACCAGGGACCAGGGGCCAGCAGGGGCGAGGCGCCCTCTGAGACAGGGTCACAGGTGTGGGATTACATCACAAAGTGGGACTGCCCTCTGAGGCACGGAGGTCGCAGGTGACCACAGACCAGGGAGCAGGAGCAAGAAAGCCCCAGACTAGGGCGTTGATGCAGCTGAGAGTGCTGGGTTCATAGGAGAACTCTGGGCTGGAACTAGGTCAGAGCGCAACCCCCCAAGACGGGGAGCCGGCCGGAAAGGGAGCCAGAGTAGGAAACCTCGGGCCGCCACACCCTTCACAGCCACCTCTTACAAGCCAGAGACACAGAAACAGGAGGCACACGGGGTAGGTGTGGACCTGGGGCTCTAAGTGAGCTCCCTGGAGGAGTCACCCAAGAGGAGCAGGGCAGCAGGCAGGTGGGGATTCTGACCTGGCTTCTCATGGGTGGGGCTCCTTGGAAGACGGGGATAGTCCCACCAGCTGACCCTGATGCTTTTGTCTTGATCCAAGCTGATTCTTTCTGGGTAAGATCTCTGGAAACTGGCGTGCCAGCAGCGGCCACCCCACACCACTCACAGCTCCTTCCCTGGGAGGACAGAGACGTTCACCTGTGTCCCCAAAAGAAGGGACCATGACCAGACTCTGGGGGACCTACCAGCTCCTGCTTGCCCTCCTGGTGGCCCTGGTGGCCCTGGGGGGCAACACGCTTGTACACAAGGACACGGACAAGGTCTTGTGGGAATTAAAGAATGTCAGCAGCTCAAGCGGCAACGTGAAGCAGTGCCTGTGGTTCGCCATGCAGGAGTACAACAAGGATAGCGAGGACAAATTATTCTTCCAGGTGGTCAAGGTGTTGCGGGTGCAGATGCAGGTAAGGGTGCTTCCTCCCAGTTTGCATACTTGCTCCTGCTTGCCCCTGGCAGCACAGACCGAAGCCAGAATGAGAGGGAGGGTGCGTGAGCAGCACTGGAACCCAGTGGTGCTGAGCCCCACAGCCAGCTCCCTTTCTTAAGTGCCATGATGGCTGTCCTAGGGGCCCCAACCTATGAACTCGGTTACACCCCAAATGGCAAATCACACATCTGTGATCCATGTTTGCTAAGGTTGGGAGACAACTGAGCACCATGAATATGTTTACAATAATGCTACCCTGAGTGACATTCAATCTCCCCATATCCCGTGGAATGTGGGTTGACATGGAATAGGGAGGCTCATAAAGTGCCTCCTCCCAGATCCCTTCATGCTCTCAGTCCTACATCTTTTTAGCGACAGTGGTTCTGTCCATGGAATCCCTCCCTACAGGGCCTCAGGTGACCCAGTGCTGGGAGTCATCAATCACCTGATATCCATGTGGGGGATGCTCCATCCTCACCTGCCAAGTCCAAGAAGAGGTCCTTGGTGTTGGAATTCTGCAGACTTCTAGCCTCAGTCGGGTGTTTGGGGTGTGTTTGGGGTGTAAGTGCACAGGAGATTTGCAAGGATGTGTTGCAAAGACATTCAGCAGACAGGC
Organism: Bos indicus x Bos taurus; assembly: GCF_003369695.1. Classification (NCBI taxonomy): domain Eukaryota; kingdom Metazoa; phylum Chordata; class Mammalia; order Artiodactyla; family Bovidae; genus Bos; species Bos indicus x Bos taurus. Next base: position 41,237,214 of record NC_040088.1, on the reverse strand, counting down.
CAGGTGTTGGACTCCAGGCTTTCTTGTGGCAGGAGCGGGGCCAGTCTACACGTGACCCTGTCTCCAGGAACACGTGCGCCATCAGCCCAGTGTCCCCAACACGTGATGCTGGCGACTGCACGCTCCATCAGGGGCACCGCCATCACCCTTCACAGTAAAGGCTCCTGGGTCCTCTGACTTCCGCACAGGAAGCAAAGCCCTTCACGGTTTTCTCCTTTGGGACCCAAGTAGCTTGGGCAACAAGCAGTACCAGATGCTGTAGATGAGGCTGAGATGGAAACAAATGATTACAGCCTTTAGGAAGCCAGGGGACCAGTTAGAAGACAAACTGCAAGCCTTCCCTGGCTGTCCAGTGGTTAAGACTGAGTTTCCCTGCTTTAAGGAGCATAGGTTCGATCTCTGGTTGGGGAACTAGGACCCCACATGCTGCATAATGTGAACAAAAATAAATTAATTAATTAAGTAAAGAGCTGTCTTTCACTGGAAATCAGGTTCTACTCTCAGCCAAGACATGTTGATCAAAGAGAGAGTTAGTGGCTCATTCATTTCTGACTCTCTGTGACCCCGCGGACTCTAGACCTCCAGGCTCCTCTGACCATGGGATTCTCCAGGCAAGAATACTGGAATGGGTTGCCATTTCCTCCTCGAGGGGATCATCCTGACCCAGGGATTAAACCCAGGTTTCCTGCATTACAGGCAGACTCTTTACTATCTGAGCCATCAGGGAAGCCAAAGACAATGAAAAAAATTTAAAAAAAAACAAAACCCTGAGCCAAGCTGGAGAGGTGGGATGCCGCCTATGGCACGTTGCTTGTGGGGCTTCCTTAGAGAGTTGGTGAATCTCCTTCCTGCACCAGCCACACCCTCACCAATTAAGTGAGGGTCTCTGGGTGGGACCTGGGTCCCTTGCATAGTCATGACTGAGACCTGCCTCCCCAAGGAAAGATGAAGGTGATGCCCGAGGGCAGATGGGCTACAGGGAGAGGAGGCTGGTAGGTGGTGGTTTTTTGGGGGTTTCTCAGTAGCAGCTTCTAGGACTAGTATTTCAGTGAAGTGGTTTATTTGAGAGGCCATCCAGGAAGCACCTGGTGGTCAGAGGGGATTTAGGGGGGGCAGGGAAGTGGCCAGTGCAGGGGAGTCACTGAGCACGTTGACTGTTGAGGGCATCTGGACTCCGTGTCCCTTGAGCCTCAAGGAGATGGTGCAACACCTGTGCAGGATTGGGCCGCCTGCAGGAGGGGAGCTGAGTTCCTCTCCCACCAGCTCTCGCCTGTCACTGGCTGGGAGCTGCTCCCAGGGCCCTTGGCTCCATCTGGCAGCAGGGAGCCCCGGGAAGCAGCAGAGTAGGTGGGTGCCTGGGCCCCCATCAACAGTCTCTGCTACAGGAGGTCAGCAGGGAGAGTTTAGGGGTGCAGGAGCGGGGAAGGAGTTTGACTCCTAGCCCTAAGGAACCGGTGTGAGCGGCCAGATGGGTGGGCTGTGACCAGGCCAGGCCGGGCCTCCCAGACTGTGGGCGAGATGTTCAGGCTGTCTTAGGAAGACTGAAAGCCAGAGGGGCATCAGGTCAGGGAGTTCTTGGGATCCCCGTGACCAGATGTGGTCTTTCAATCTGCCATTCTGGTTTTCTCACCTCCGGAAAGGGTCGCCACTTTCCTGGAATCAGGTCGTCCTCTGCCTTCCTGTGGCCGGAGGAGCCGAGGCCAGGACCGCAGCGGGAGAGCGTGTTCCACGTCCGATGCTTCTGTCTCAGTCCTGGGTTGGCCGCCAGCTGGCCAACCAGCTTCTCCCACGACAGCCCAGTCTCCCTGTTAGTTCTCTGGAACAAAACTAAGACGTCACTTGTTGTTGTTCAGTCGCTAAGTCACATCTGATTCTTTGCGACCCCGTGGACTGCAGCATACCAGGCTTCCCTGTCCTCCACTATCACCCAGAATTTACTCAAACTCATGTCCACTGAGTCGGTGGTGCCATCCAACCATCTCATCCTCTGTCATCCCCTTCTTCTCCCACCTTCAATCTTTCCCAGCATCAGGGTCTTTTCCAATGACTCTGCTCTTTGCATCAGGTAGCCAAAGTATTGGAGTTTCAGCTTCAGTATCAGTCTTTCCAATAAATATTCAGGGTTGATTTCCTTTAGGATGGACTGGTAGGATCTCCTTGCTTAAGGCTGGAGAGGCAGTGTGGGAAAGCCTGGTATCGAAGGTTGAATCCAGGGGAACCTGGACCCAAGCTGCAGATACACTCCTGTCTCTTGCTGTCTTCTTCCTCTTTGCTTTATTTTGCTTCCCCTGGCCATCAGAATCACCTGGAGGCTTGTTCAGACACTGACTGTGCATACCCCACCCCCTCAGCAGTTTCTGACTCAGTGGTTCAAAACCTGCATTTCCATCCACTTCCCTGGTGATGCTAATGCTGTTGATCCGGGGACCCCATCTACAAAGGTCTGGGACACCACTGTGGAAGGACTGCCCTTATCTATTCCTGCTCTGACTCTAAGAGCTGATGGGAGAAGTATTTTTTGCATGGCAGGCTTGGCCATCTCTAAACCCTGCCGTAATCTTTTAAAACCAGATGGGAGCAGATTTATTAATAAATCTACATACAGCAGCCTTCACCTCACTCAATCATTCATGAATTCTGTCAACCACTCCTGTTCTGCTTCCTAAACACTCAGAGAACAGGAAGACAAGCCTGGCTACACGGGGCCCTGGGGTGGGGCTAGGGGTCTTAGGTGGAGGAGCCTCAATGGGCAGGGGATCTCAGGTGACAAAATCTGAAGGGTGTGTGTGTGTGTGTGTGTGTGTGTATGGGAAGGGGCTCAAGGAGGGGATCCCATGTGGCTGAGGGTCCTGTTCCCAAGAGGCCCAAGTGAACGGGTAACACCCTGGGCGCAGAAGCCGGTTGTTCTTAAGTAGAACGTCTTGCCTTCAGAAAGGCCCCACACTGGATGGAGCCTCTGCCCCAGAGAATCCGGCTCCAGGTAGGGGTATCCTTGTGTGGTGGCTCCACAGGCCATCTCCTAAAGATATGTTTGGAGGAGGGAGGAGGAGGAGATAAGGAGAGGGAATAAAAGGAAGAGCAGTTTTTTCAGGGTTTGTTAAAAACATTAAAAAATAGAAGAAGGCTTTTTTGAACAAAATTGCATGACTGCTAATCAACAGGTCACAGATCGTCTGGAATACTTTATTGACGCTGAAATCTCCCGCACCAACTGCAGAAAGCTTCCAAACAGTAACGAGAATTGCGTGGTTAAGAACACCTCCAAACTGGAAAAGGTAGGGGACACACCAACTGTCTGCAGCAGTCTTGGCTGCTCTGAGCCCCAGGCAGAACTCGCGGTACCCAGAGCTTGTCTTTGAGTGGTCGGCGCCTCTCCCAGGGCGGAGCCCCAAAGTGGTCAGTCCTGAGGCCCTTGTAGCAGACAGTGCGGGACAGCAGACGTGGAGGAAACCTCGGCCTAGGGACAGGGTGCTGTCAAGATCACTCTCAGTACAAGCACTCCATTCCTCTGGGTTCCTGGTGCAGGGAAACTTGCTCACACACATTCACTGGGTCGACCCTCTTGGACCTGGAGGTACCACTCTGCTGTGGCCTGACCCGAGGTTGCCCATCCTTGTGAAAGCACAAAGGGAAGTCCATTCATTCACTCAACTGCTCATCAAAGCTTACCTGGCCCCAGGTGCTATGCTGGGTGCTGGAGATTAAGCAGTGACCAGGTCAGGAGTGTCCCCAGCCTCCCAGGCTCAGCCATGGGAAGAGCCCCAGGCTCGAAGCAGAGGGCTGACATGGCCTGGGGGCTTTTGGCCTCAAGCCTGTATTTCTGACTCGGGGTGGGAGTATCCGGGGTAGACCTGAGGGCTTCCTCTGATTTCCCCCCGGGCTCTGTGCAGGTGGAGGTGGGCCCCTTCCTTCACGCCCATGTTCCTTCACATGAGACATGTCAGAATCACCTGGCGGCCTTGACACATGAGGATGACAGGGTTCCCCCTGCAGAATCAGACTCAGTAGGTCTGGAGAGGAATCTAAGAACTGGCCTTGCTAATGAGCTCCTGCAGTGGGGGTCCTGGGACCATGCTCAGAACTGCTCTGGCATGCAGTCACGGTGGGAAACACAAAGGTCCGTTGACCAGAACCTAAAACTTCCTCTGTGGGCTTGCTGTGAACAAATCCATCACTTCCAGCAGAGCAGAGGCTCCTCAGGACAAACATTCAAGCAGGGAGCATGCGGGATACCATCTGATCTTCTATTTTAGTTTTATCTTTTCCTGGTAGTAGAAATATCGTGGGCTGAAGTTTATATTTTCTACTGGGTGCCTTGAGCATAAAGGAGAGTTGTTACTTTTTACCTGTTTGTAGAAAATATTAAAGAATTAATATTAAGATTAATTAGGAAACTTGTCTCCAGGAAGCTCTTTTATTCTTTGTCAAGTTTCCATGGCCCATCTCGGTTTTAGAGCACACATTTTTAAGTACACATTTATCGATGAACAAACCTTTGTTCCTTTCTTTCCAAGTGTTTGGAATAATGCTGAAGAGGAGTCATGCTGGGTGGTGTCTCATTCCTGGAGGATTTAATGGGATTCTTTTCAGTATTTATACCTTATTAGTAAATACTATATCAGGTGTTGATTTCCAAAGTTCTTCCAACTCCCTCTTTACCAAGAGTTATTTTTTTTAATTAAGGATGTTTTCTTCTATTAATTATTCTTTCAACATCTACCAAGTATATTGAATAATTTTTCTTCTTTGACCCATTACTAAAATAAATTCAAATAATAGATCCCCTAGTATTGAGTCATCCTTATGTGTCTGGAATAGGAAGTACGTGTCTTTTTTCGGTTGTTCTGTAACTGAGTGTCATGGTTAATTCATCTGCACTGAGAGTGGTGTCAGGCGCACAGGTCAGGGTGTGCAGACTTTCTGGGTGAAGCCGCATCTTTGGCAGGGTTTCTGGACAACTGGACTTGGACATGCCAGCGGGGGACCGTCCTTGTTCCTCTGACCCGATCAGCTTTGTGGAACTTGCTATAGACACACATCTGGCATCCTCCTCTCCTTTATGGCAAATTTCTAGTTCTGTCTGATTGCAAGGGTGCAATTCCTGAAGGTCACTCCGTGGATGTACTTGTGCATGTGGGTGGCTAGTCTCAGGTCACTGCTTTGTTGTTGACAGGACAGCCTCTTTTTCTTGTCACCTCCCTTTGTGGGAGCCATCCTGCCGGGTCCAGGCTGGAAAGAAGCAGTGGCATGGGTGGGGTCTTCCCTCCTCTCTGAGAATATAGAGGGCTTAGTGAAGTGAAGTCACTCAGTCGTGTCCGATTCTTTGTGACCCATGGAATGTAGTCTACCATGGCTCCTCTGTCCATGGGATTTTCCAGGCAAGAGTACTGAAGTGGGTTGCCATTTCCTTCCTCAGGGGATCTTCCCGACCCAGGGATTGAACCCGGGTCTCCCACGTTGCAGGCAGACACTTTACTGTCTGAGCCACCAGGGAAGCCTGGTGGCTTAGTGTGCCACTTTTTGTTTATGAATTTTGCTTTTCTATATATCAATATTAAGTACACTCAAACTCCCCAGAGAATGACTTTGAGTGTGGGGTACACACACACATACACACGCGCGCGCACACACACACACACACACACACAGATTCCATGGCTTCATCCCAAATCTACTGAATCAGAATGTCCAGGTACAAACACTGTACACACTTCATGTCAAGGGAACGCTGAAGAGCACTGCACGAGGGCCAGCAATTGTTCACTATGCTGCCTTTAATTTGCTGACTTTTTAAAGGATATTACATTTCATTTTACTAGGTAAGTCTGGGTTACAGTTTATTTCTTGGTTGTGTTTTGGCTTCAGGGTTTCTCAGGTCTGGTGTAACAAGAACAGGGGCTTTTCAACTTTTTTCTGCAATTAGATCAGTTTAAAAACCAAAAGAGCTTTGGATTCCCAAGGTTTGACATAATTTGCCCATAAAATCATCTTGACTTGGTATCTTGTGGGTTTGTGGGGACGGAGACCCCATAATCCTCCTTTGTATGTGTCAGAATTCAGCCAAAACCTAACGTCCTTCTCTCTGACACTGTTTGCCCCTCACTTCTAAAATGCCCCTGTGTTTCCAGTCAGTTATCAAAGACGGCTATTGCTGTTTTTCTAGGATGTCTACCTGCCCGTCCATCTGCCTAAGCCTCTTTCCACCCATTCATCCATCTATTACCCACACATAAAAGTTTTCATTTGTCATTTCAATGACATTTTTAAAGGGAGAAGAGGGAGGTTTGGAATAAAATTTATGTTAGGTCCTAGAATTCTCCACATTGCTCTTATCTGATGTATTTGTTGTCAGAGCAAAAGGCATTATTTGATTATTAAGATGACACATATTAGTTTATACCTGGCATAGAACTACAGTATTTATATTATAGAAAATAATATTTTATTTTATAAAAATAAAATCAAATTTATGTCTGATCTCCCACCAAAAATACGATGATTAGTATTTGCTGTCTATCCATGGATGGGATGGGGACAAACACTCCTTCATGTAACTTCTGGTGGCTACAAGGGTCTGCAGCCTCCAGCCAGCAAATTCTGCAGGGTGTTGCTTGACAGGTGACGACCCATCTTCTGGCCTGTTCCTATGCTGGCACCTAGCCCCAACGCTGGCACCTAGCTCCTGCGCTGGCACCCGGTAACAGAACTGCTTTTTCTCTCGCACTTGGCACACTGCTGACTTTTGCTGTGGTGGTGGTCTTTTTCAGAGACAAATGTGCACCTTCTGTGTGGGCGCACTCCCATGGCATGGCTATTTCACTGTGATGAAGAAGCAGTGTGTGGACATCTAGAGGCTCTGGCACCCCGCCACCACCCCTCGCTTTGTGAAGAAGTGATGGCCTGTGAGCCGTTACCAACATGTTTTCCACATGTGTCCCTGCTTGCTGTTCTACTTTCTAGTTTCTTACTATGTGGTAATGACAGGTGGGCAAGACCCATGCCTCCTTCCTGGCCTCACAGGAGGCCACTTGCCTTTGGCTGACATGATGGCATGCCACTAGGAATAAGGAACGTTTGTCCCTCAGCACAAAGGGTGGAGTGAGGGCTGATTCCATTTTCCACCGCACACTTGGGAAGGAATCGCTTTTTGACTGGATAACACCCCTCACACACACACAGACGTACACACACAGAGGGCTGAATACAGTGGGTGCTAACTCACAGGTTCCTTCTGGGAGCCTCATCTGGCGTCAGACTCCTCCCTCCCTGGGTCCTGAGTGGATGGGCCCCCAGGGGGCTGGGAAACCCCCTGGCAGAAGCGTCAGCCCTCCCCTGCGGGGACTCTGAGAATTGGGAGAATTTATTCTTCATTATATGTAAATGTCAACAGTGGTCACCGATAGAGAGAGATGAGGGCAATAAAGCTTCAGGGGAAGCTGAAGTACACATGTGTCTGGGGGTGCACGTGTGTGCACAAGTGTGCACGAGTGTGCATATGTGTGCAGGTTATACTATGTATGCAGTTGGGTATGCAGTTGTGTATGTGCAAAGTGACAGAGAGGACGTAGGGGTCTGTGAAAGAAGTACAGGGATGATCAGTTCAGTTTAGTTCGGTCACTCAGTCGTGTCCGACTCTCTGCGACCCCATGAATCACAGCACGCCAGGCCTCCCTGTCCAACACCAACTCCCGGAGTTCACCGAGACTCACGTCCATTGAGTCAGTGATGCCATCCAGCCATCTCATCCTCTGTCGTCCCCTTCTCCTCCTGCCCCCAATCCCTCCCAGCATCAGGGTCTTTTCCAATGAGTCAACTCTTCGCATCAGGTGGCCAAAGTACTGGAGTTTCAGCTTTAGCATCATTCCTTCCAAAGAAATCCCAGGGCTGATCTCCTTTAGAATGGACTGGTTGATAGTAGGAGATAAAACTCCCTCAAAGAAAGCAGTCATTAAAAATAAGTGTGGCTGGGCTTCGCTGGTGGCTCAGTGATACAGAGTCCACCTGCCAATGCAGGAGACACAGGTTTGATCCCTGACCTGGGAAGATCCCACCTGCCATGGAGCAACTAAGCTTATGCACCACAGCTACTGAGCCTGCACTCCTGAGCCCAGGAGCTACAACTACCGAGTCCATGTGATGCAACTACTGAGGCCTGCACACCCCAGCGCCCGTGCTCCACCGTAAGAGAAGTCATCACCGTGCGAAGGCCGTGCGCAGCAGCTAGAAAGTAGCCCTGGCTTGCCTCAGCTAGAGAAAAGCCTGTGCAGCAATGAAGACCCAGCCCAGTGATAAATAAATAACTAGGTGTGTCTGTGGGAAGATTCTCTGATGGATACAGTTTTAGCGCAGAAGCAGGAGGATTCTCTGATGGATACAGTTTTTAGTTTTGCAGGGTGAAAATCTTGTGGAGATCAGGGGCACAACAGCCTGAATATACTCAGTGCTACTAAATGTCTGTTTGAAAATGGTTAAGACAGGAGGTTATATATAGATATATTTGCCACAATTAAAATCTTTTTAAGTAACTAGCCTGTTTTAAAGGTGGCGTTGGATACAATTCGGGATGACAACTGTGTTCCCAAAGGTCAGGGTTTCTCCTCAGGGTCTGGTGGATGATGGGGAAGCAGCGTTGCTGCCCCGATAGAAGGCCACGAGACCCCAGAGCCATTGCTTTCATCTCTGGTTCTTCTGAACTGAGGTCTTAAGCGGAAACGTGGAGGTCTCAGTTGGGACCATCACGCTACCCAGGGTGACACCGGGCACTCGCCTGGCATAGCCCTTCCCTCTCCTTCCACTGTCCCTTCTCCCGACCCCCGTCAGTCCCCACGGTCTCTCTTCCAGGCCCAGCCCTGTGCCCCCCACTTTCCTTAGACACAGCCCCTGCTCTGCCCCCCTCTCCACCAGGAGCCTCCACCAACTAAGGGCCCAGGATTTAGACCTGAAACAGGCTCTACGTCAACCTAATTCTCATACCCTGATTGAAAACTACTCTTTCCCACCAGCCAGGGGGCTCCATCTAAAAGTGCCCCTTGACACCCTGGTGGGACGCCCCCCAGAGGAGCAGCAGAGCCCCCACCCAGCCCGGTGCCCAGGTCAGCCCACAGACGCCTGCCTGTCCCCCCGGCTCCAGAGGCACACGTGGGTGCCCTGGGAAGGACCTTTTGGGATCAGCCCCTGGGATGGTCCTTCCTTCAGGCTTGTTGTGTGGAAACCACGGGGATCCGGTGTTCAACCAGGCCTGGGGACAGTGTGGGGCCAGCCAGACCACCACGGGGGTGCTACAGGTGTGCCTTGCTGAGAGATGCCTCATACAGGCCTATTTCTAAGTGTGTGTTAACTAACAAGAAAATTTAATCTAACCTCACCTCTTTCCAACCTACCTCTCCAAGGCTCTTCGTTTTCTCTCTCTTCACATGAAAAATGATGCCAAGCAGGCCTCGCTTTTTCTTGCTAGGTTTCATGTCATTTCTGCTAAGATGTTTCTGGAGTTTCTCTCTCTCTCTCTCTCTCTCTCTCTCTCTCACACACACACATGTAGTTACTTCCCCTGAGGGGGAGGGGAAGGAAAGAGCCCCCAAGATCTGACCTGCAGCCTCTACTTCATCCTGCTGAAGCCCACCTGCGTCCTGGACTTTGTTCTGAGACCCCGGAGCATGGGGTCCCAGGAAGTCATGGAGACGAGGGAAATGGGGCCCAACCAGGCAGCCCAGGTGGACTCAGAGGCTGCCCATTCTCAAGACCGGTCCAGGGCTCAGCGGGGGTTGAGGTCTTTCCACCCAGTGAGCAGTCATGGCCATTCTAAGTGAGAACAAGGAATCCATTCAGCCCAGGCCTGGGTGGGGCTGGGGGAAAGGAGGCAGAGCTCTCAGGGCCTGTAGGCATCCCAGGGACCACTCGGGCTGCAGTGGCAGGGGGTGCAGGGCCTCCAGCCTGGGAAAGGGCCCAGGGGGCTGTGGGGAGAATGTGCCCCAGTGCTGGTCTCAGAGGCATGAACGCCGCACCAGCTCTGCCGTGTCCCCCTGTGACACCTTTACCCCTGACACACTGCAGGTCTGCTTGCCTTGAGCCGGGCCGGCTAGGGACTGCCTGGCTCCTGGGTCCTGCTGGACTGGGAAGCCATGTGGGTACACAGGCTCAGCTTCCATATGCGTCTTGGGAGAGTCCCCCTTTCTACGTGGTTGGTACGTGTAGACTCGGTGGGTGCATTTCTAGGGTCTCCAATGGAGTCAGAGACAAAGGGTCAAGATCCAGACACCGGAAGCGTGTGGAGCGGCCACCACTGTCCACCCTGTGCAGGGGGCTGGGTGGGATGACCACGTGCAAGCTCTGGGATGGACCCAGGCTGGCAAATATAAGGGGGTCTCACTCCAACCCTGGGATCAAAATACAAAGCCATTTTGTTTTATGGGATAAAGATTTGGGTCCTCTCTCAAGATGGATGGACACGGCCAGGGCAGAGGATGGGCAAGCAGGAGGAGGGTGCTACAGCCAGAGGGGAGGCCCAGAGGGTGAGATGGCCCTTCTGTGGCTGAGGGTCCCTGGCCTGCCTGGCTGATTTCCTTGGTGAAGCCCACTCCCCTCAGGTCCACCATGGGGGTGCCCAGATTCCCTGATGACCCTGGACAGAAGCAGGCCACTGCACCATCTGCCTTCGGGCATCCTTAGTCTCAGCCAGGGCCACCCCACAAGAGTCATCACAAAATAGACCGGGCGGGACACTCACCTCCTCCCGCAGTCTCTGTCCCCATTACCAGGTTTCTCCTGGACATGTGGGGCCAGGTCAATGCAGCCATCGACGTCACCCAGGGCCAGCCAGAGGCTCTTCAATTCCTCCCTGAGGAGCTGTCTTCTCCTGTGGACTGACCAGAGTGGAAGGAGATGTGACTCAAGGGGCCTGGATGGCCCCTCTACAGCCCAGTGATGATGCCAGTGGGGACCGGACATGCCCTTGTGTGCCCACTTTGTCTACAGTGCCCAGGGCATTTTTAAAACTTTCCTCCTGCTATTCCCCATCCATGGCTTGGCCACACAGGTGGCATGCCCACTCTGGGCTGCTCACCACCCCCAGCTTTCAGCACTCACACACCATGTCCCCACCCTCAGTGGGATTGGCCTCCACGATGGGCAGCCTCCCCACTCCTTGCCGCACATGAGTTCAGCCTTTGACAGGAAAGGATGGAAGCTCAGGAAGCCATGGCAAACAGAGGTGGGGGTGCCCAGGGCAAGTGGGCACCTGGAGCTTGTGATCAGGCTTGGCCAGGGAAGGCCCTCTCACCACAGTGTTTAACTGACCCTACAAGCAGAGCCTGGCTACCTGGGGACCAGTCCCAGCTAATGGCCTCCATTCTCGGACATAAATGTGTCTGAGCACAAGTAAATGAGTCCCGAGTCCTGGGTGGTCCACAGAGCCCCCCAGCGAAGGGAATGAAGCCAGGAGCAGGGTCAGCTGTATGACCACCTCCCAGACACCAGCACCCCTGAGCTAGGCGGCTGCTGGCCCCTGCAGGGGGTGGGGTATAGCCACAGGCCAGCTCGGAAGATGAAGTTCTTATCCCAACACTGTCGCCGTCTAGTTCAGTCCTTCCTGTATAACTGGGTCCTGGGGCTGCTTGCCTTCACCTTGGAGGACTGCACGCCCACCTCTGTGAGCGGGTCCATGGAAACAAGGGGTGTGCTGGGTCAGCTGCTCTGCACATCCCGGCCGGGGAGCCTGACCATTCCAGCTCAGCTATCAGGGCTGGGACACTTGGATCTGCGGGTCTCTGCTGAGGCTGGGCTGGACGGTGGCCTTGGGGACAATGAGCAGCAGAGGCCTGAGCCCTATCTCTGCAGGTCCCTCCCACTTCTTACTGTCAACCGCTTCCTATCTACAGTTGAAAAGTGTTATTTCTAAGGTCACCTTTGTTCTTGAACTGACACACAGATTGACTGTTTCCACTTCTAAGTAGGCCAGGGACAAAACAGACTGCAAGGCACTTCCCCAAAGAACAGAAAGTCCTGGGGATAGAGGGTGGGAGCGCTTGGGTTGAGGAGTACCCCCACTCTTATCTGGACACCAGGCGCCTGCAGCATGCAGCCTTCCCCTCCCACGAACAGGAATGTGACTCTGGGGACTGATCTTAGGAAAAGAATTATCAGTGGCAATGACCTAGTCTCCGGCCCCACGTGGTGCCCCACCATGGATACTGCAGGGACGGGTCTCTGAGCTGTCTGACTTGGTGGGCTCAGCCCAAGGTGTACACATGCCCACGGCCCTGCTTCTAGAACGCTGTCTCAGAACCACATCCAGCCCCCCACAGAGAAATGCAGAGAAAGCCCTTCTGCAATCACTGGCTCCCCCTCAGCTTGTCTGTGCAAAAAACAAGAAGGTGGGACTGTGCCCATTGCCAAGATGGAGAGCTTGCTGTGTGAAGGACTTAGCCTCACCCTCTCAGTGTCACAGCAAACTTAACCCGCGAGAGAGGCCCAGGAACAGGGCAAGGCTACAGAGCAGAGGATTGCTCCAAAGTGCCGGGGGCTGGACCCCATCCTCCCTTCAGACAAAAGGAGGTTTGTAATAAAGTGAGGGTGATTTCTGTAGGATCTCACCCATCCTTGGAACAAGACTAAACAAAAGGCATTGCTGCAAAGAAGAGCCACCAAATGAGACGAACCAAACTGGAATTATGTATGACAGCCCAGTCAAGGGCAATGGCAACCTTCCCAAACTAGGACTGGAGCCAGGTGTCCGACCTAGCAGATATTAAGAAGAGGTGGCAAGAATACATAGAAGAACTGTACAAAAAAGATCTTCATGAACCAGATAATCACGATGGTGTGATCACTCACCTAGAATCAGACATCCTGGAATGCGAAGTCAAGGGGGCCTTAGGAAGCATCACTATGAACAAAGCTAGCGGAGGTGATGGGATGCCAGTTGAGCTATTTTAAATCCTAACAGATGATGCTGTAAAAGTGCTGCACTCAATGTGCCAGCAAATTTGGAAAACTCAGCAGTGGCCACAGGACTGGAAAAGATCAGTTTTCATTCCAATCCCTAAGAAAGGCAATGCCAAAGAACGCTCAAACTACCGCACAATTGCACTCATCTCACACGCTAGTAAAGTAATGCTCAGAATTCTCCAGACCAGGCTTCAACAATACATGAACCGTGAGCTTCCAGATCTTCAAGTTGGTTTTAGAAAAGGCAGAGGAACCAGAGATCAAATTGCCAACATCTGTTGGAGCATCGAAAAAGTAAGAGAGTTCCAGAAACACATCTATTTCTGCTTTATTGACTATGCCAAAGCCTTTGACTGTGTGGATCACAATAAACTTTAGAAAATTCTGAAAGGGATGGGAATACCAGAACACCTGACCTGCCTCTTGAGAAACCTGTATGCAGGTCAGGAAGCAACAGTTAGAACTGGACATGAAACAACACACTGGTTCCAAATAGGAAAAGGAGTCTCTCAAGTCTGTATATTGTCACCCTGCTTATTTAAACTTATACGCAGAGTACATCAAGAGAAACACTGGGCTGGGAAAAGCACAAGCTGGAATCAAGATTGCTGGGAGAAATATCAATAACCTCAGATGTGCAGATGACACCACCCTTATGGCAGAAAGTGAAGAGGAACTAAAAAGCCTCTTGCTGAAAGTGAAACAGGAGAGTGAAAAAGTTGGCTTAAAGCTCAACATTCAGAAAACTAAATCATGGCATCCGGTCCCATCACTTCATGGCAAATAGATGGGGACACAGTGGAAACAGTGTCAGACTTTATATTTTGGGGCTCCAAAATCACTGCAGATGGTGATTGGAGCCATGAAATTAAAAGACGCTTACTCCTTGGAAGGAAAGTTATGACCAACCTAGATAGATATTAAAAATATTAAAAATATAGATATATAAATAGATAAATAAATATTTAATATCTAGATATTAAAAAGCAGAGACGTTACTTTTTCAACGAAGGTCCATCTAGTCAAGGCTACGGTTTTTCCAGTAATCATGTATGGATATGAGAGTTGGACTATAAAGAAAGCTGAGTGTCAAAGAATTGATGCTTTTGAACTGTGGAGTTGGAGAAGACTCTTGAGAGTCCCTTGAACTGCTGGGAGATCCAATCAGTCCATCCTAAAGGAGATAAGTCCTGGGTGTTTATTGGAAGGACTGATGTTGAAGCTGAAACTCCAATACTTTGGCCACCTGATGCGAAGAGCTGACTCATTGGAAGAGACCCTGATGCTGGGAAAGACTGAGGGCAGGAGGAGAAGGGGATGGCAGAGGATGAGATGGTTGGATGGCATCACTGGCTCAATGGACATGAGTTTGGGTAAACTCCAGGAGTTGGTGGTGGATAGGGAGGCCTGGCGTGCTGCAGTTCATGGGGTCGCAAAGAGTTGGACATGACTGAGCGACTGAACTGAACTGTCCGGCCCTGGGCGGTGTCTCCTGTGTGTCTCGCTCAGCCTCTGCCTTGGCAAGCGACCAGCAAATGTGACTAGGGAGGAAGGTGATTTGGCTTTTTTCCTTCCAGGCTCTTTGCTTTTGAGCCTGAGTTTAAGTTTGGGCCTCAGCAGCACAGCCTTTCGTGGTGGCCTCTGTCTGGCCAAGAGCTCACCCTCCCCACCTCCAAGCAGACCCTCAGTCCTGCAGGTGGCCAATGGCTTTAGGTGGATGGTGGAGAACTTTGCGGGGAGTGGTTCAGAGTGGACGGACAGAGGCCTAGAGAAAGGAAGACTAAATCTCCAAACAACTTATTTCAGTAACGTTCTCTGGCCCTATAGCCCAAGTGGGTCCAGAGATCCTGCTTAGGAGGGCTCACCCACATTGATCCAGGTGGGAGAGGATCTCCCAGGTTTATACAAGAGCTGGAAAGACTCAATCATCCACAGGAAGAAGTGGAGAAGGTACTGATGTTTGGAAACATGGAGTGAAATGGGCTGAGGCCCTCAACTGAACCCTCTAGCCTCCCCCGGCCTGCAGGCCTCAGACTGGGACCTGTATCAGTGTGAGCCCCAGAAACACAGCCTCTAATGCAGGTTGTGAAGCTCCCTCCTCACCAAGGACCCACCAGGTATCCCTCCCCTCCACCCAAGCCCAGCCTGTGCTGTGCTGTGCTAAGTCACTTCAGTCGTGTCCAACTCTTTTCGATCCTATGGACTGTAGCCCATGGGATTCTCCACACAGGCAAGAATACTAGAATGGGTTGCATGCCCTCCTCCAGGGAATATTCCCAACCCAGGGATTGAACCCGCGTCTCTTATGTGTCTACATTGGCAGGTGAATTCTTTACCACTAGCGCCACCTGGGAAGCCCCAGGCCCAGCCTAGGACCTCAAAAGTGGTCTGTGCTGACAACGCTGTTGAAGATGCTGTTTTGTAAACAGTTGTGTGTTTTCTCACTCCAACACAAGCCTGCTCTTTGCAGCCAAAAGTCCAGGATAGGGGCAGTCTATCAAAGCAGAAGAATTAGGTAATAACAGTTCTATTCCAGCCAAGAAAAACCAGGGTGCCCATGCTCTGTTGTGCACATAGACAAAAATTTCTGTGGGACAAATTCCTGGATTCAGATATGTTGGGGACTGTGTAACTTTTAAATGTTTGACAGAGATTGCTAAATCACTGTGAACAAAGACTGTTGGATCCCCAGGTACCAATGCTGATGAAGGTGGCTTATCAACTAGGCACTGTCATTGCATTCAACCTTTTTCCAAAGAGTAGGGGAATGGTGATACTTCATTGATCTGGATTAATTAGAATTTCTGTTAAAGATGCTGAGCATGTTTTCACGTGTGTTTTAGAGATATTTATATTTCTTTTTCTGTGTTGATGACTTCTCTCCAAGTTTCCTATTAGATTCTTGTCTTTTTAAAGACTACTTCCAAAAACTCCTTGATATGGTGAAAATTGAAATGTTCTACATCACACTTGTCAAGTTCTTACCACTTGTCTCCCTTCATGCCCACTAAAATTTCAGTTCAGTTCAGTCACTCAGTCGTGTCCAACTCTTTGAGACCCCAAGAACTGCAGCACGCCAGGCTTCCCTGTCCACCACCAACTCCTGGAGTCTACCCAAACCCATGTCCAATGAGTCGGTGATGCCATCCAATCATCTCATCCTCTGTTGTCCCCTTCTCCTCCTGCTTTCAATCTTTCCCAGCATCAGGGTCCTTTCCAATGAGTCAGCTCTTTGCATCAGGTGGCCAAAGTATTGGAGTTTCAGCTTCAACATCAATCCTTCCAATGAACACCCAGGACTGATCTCCTTTAGGATAGACTTGTTGGATTTCCTTGCAGTCCAAGGGACTCTAAAATGGTGATCATCAAAAACAGAGGTCATAACCAGTGCTGGCATAGATGTAAAATGGGAACCCCCAGACACTGCCCATGGGAGTGCAAAATGCTATAGCCATTTTGGGAAATCACCTAGTAGGTTCTCAAAAAGTTAAATATAGAGTTCAGGTAACTCAGTAACTCAGTGTATACCTGAGAGAAATAAAAGCATACGTCCACACAAAAGCCCGAATAAAGATGCTTGGAGCAATACTAGTCATAATAGCCAAGAAGTAGACACAACCCTCATGTCCACTCATTGGTGAATGGATAGATATAACACAGTACACACATATGCAGTTCAGTTCAGTTCAGTCGCTCAGTCGTGTCCTACTCCTTGTGACCCACGAATCGCAGCACGCCAGGCCTCTCTGTCCATCACAAACTCCCGGAGTTCACCCAGACTCACATCCATCGAGTCAGTGATGCCATCCAGCCATCTCATCCTCCGTCGTCCCCTTCTCCTCCTGACCCCAATCCCTCCCAGCATCAGAGTCTTTTCCAGTGAGTCAACTCTTCGCATGAGGTGGCCAAAGTACTGGAGTTTCAGCTTTAGCATCATTCCTTCCAAAGAAATCCCAGGGCTGATCTCCTTCAGAATGGACTGGCTGGATCTCCTTGAAGTCCAAGGGACTCTCAAGAGTCTTCTCCAACACCACAGTTCAAAAGCATCAATTCTTCGGCGTTCAGCCTTCTTCACAGTCCAACTCTCACATCCATACATGACCACTGGAGTAAGCGTCTTTTAATTTCATGGCTGCAGTCACCACCTGCAGTGATTTTGGAGCCCCCCAAATTAAGTCTGTCACTGTTTCTGCATATAAGTTATATGTACTCTGCATGTAAGTTAAATAAGCAAGGTGACAATATACAGCCTTGGTGTACTCTTTCCCGATTTGGAACCAGTCTGTTGTTCCATGTCCAGTTCTAACTTTTGCTTCTTGACCTGCATACAGATTTCTCAGAAGACAGGTCAGGTGGTCTGGTATTCTCATCTCTTTCAGAAGTTTCTACAGTTTGTTGTGATCCAGACAGTCAAAGGCTTTGGTGTAATCAATAAAACAGAAGTAGGTGTTTTTCTGGAACTCTCTTGCTTTTTCGATGATCCAACAGATGTTGGCAATTTGATCTCTGGTTCCTCTGCCTTTTCTAAATCCACCTTGAACATCCAGAAGTGCACTGTTCACTTACTGTTGAAGCCTGGCTTGGAGAATTTTGGGCATTACTTTGCTAACATGTGAGATGAGCTTAGAAAGGGCTCCTGAATTCCAGCCCAGGATTCCGTCTCAGACATCTGACCCTTCAGCAGGTAACTTTCAGGTCTCACATGCCCTGTCTGGATCTCATCTTACAGGTCTCAGGTATGATCCTCCTTGGGCTGTATGTTATCCTGGAAAGAGAAACAGTGATTTCCCAACGTCTGAGTTCATGGAAGTCCCTCACCACAGCTGAACCAGGGCCCTGTGCTGAGAGAGACGGAGTCGTGACCGTCAGGGGAGCCTGACTCGGGATGAGAAGTACACACAGGGGAGGAAACTGGACCAAGGGAGCCCATCTGAGACAAGCCTGGAGATGTGGAGAGATGGCTGCCATCTGTCCATCCCACGGAGGGTCACACACCTGTGGCCATCGCCAGCCTTTGGCTTCGTGTCCTTGGCACTAGCCCTGGGCTCCCCTCCTGAGCGAGGAGGCCCAGGGCCCCTGAGCCTGGCTGTTTGGCGCCTCCTCCTGCCTCTAAGACCAAGGGGTCCCACAATGAGACCCTGACAGAGACTCGCTGAAGGTGGCTTCACTTCCAGCTGCCCATCCAAAGCACAGAGATTTAGAAAGTCCAGAGGCTTGGGACAGGATGGGAACTCAGTACTGGCGGCAGATGCTGTGGGCTCCCCAGTGAGTCTATGGGCTTGAAGGCAGAGGGTCCCTCGTCAGAGGGGCTGGTCACTTGGGCCGCATCAGTGGGGCAGGGCTTAGGTCACAAAGGGGCCACAGAGGTGACCACTGGCAGGGAGGGCAGCTAGGGACAGAAGCATTCGACCTTGGCCCTGACAGACACCCCAAGCAGGCACATGGCTGTGAACTGAGTGGGCCGGAAACGAGCTGGCCACAGGCGGGAGCCACCGTGCTCAGGTCCTGGGGAGGGGGAGAAGCTGCCTGAGGCCGGTGGCCAGCTCAGGGCTCAGCCACAGCATTGTGGAAAGGGCCTTGGTGCTCAGGTGGGTCTGGGGGTAGCCCTGGTGGGCAGGAGACGGCCCCGGGCGGCCGCCCATGTGCCCGGGCACATGGAGCAGGAGAGTCACCCCTGCCCCTCGTGCGTCACACTGAAGCTGCCGTGGAGCAGAGCCAGGGCGGGAAGGGATAGGTTACCGCCGGCCGGGAGGGTAGGCACCCTGTATCTGTGTGCGTCAGCCTCCCCACAGGTCAGTCTCTGGGAGGCACAGGTTTGGTTGGTGATTCCTGGCAGAGGGCACATGGCAACCCCAGATGGGCAGCTGAACTAAGACCCTGGGAGTATTTGGTGCTGGGTGTCTACACCTAGGCCCCAGGAGTCTCTTGGTTTAGACACCACATCCTCTGTTCAGCCCGGACACTTGGTCCTTACTTCTCTGGGCAAACGCACCGCCCCCCATGGATTCAGCTTTGGCTCAGGCTGCAGGCTCCTGGTCTGCCCCCGACACCCGAACCTCTGCTTCGGCCTCGAGAGCTACGTCCTATGGGTCCTTGTTGGCTGGAGGGATTCCTCTAAAGCAAAGGCGTTTCACAAGTGGCATGCCATCCCTCGTACATGTGGGCGAGACTGAGCCAGACAGCCCTGGGCTAAAGCAGACTCTCAGTCCTGGGACTCTTGCCTCCTGAGTGTAAAGGATATCTCCACGGGGCTCGGAGAGATGGGAACACAATGTGCAGGGCCTTCCACGGGCTGGAGAGACTCACCCCCACTCAGCAGACAGGTCCCAGCACAAATAGGCAGCCATTAGGAAGATCAGGGGTGTGTGTGTGTATGTGTACACAGAGGTGTGTGTCCTTCCAAAAAGGAAGCATCCGTGCTGGGCAAATGGACTGAATTACATGTCTCGCAGGTGGCTTTTTTGGGGGCAGATGATTTTAACAGTTGTTCTCCACTTTCCACCTGCAGCAGCACTGGGAGGGGCCGGTGTGGAGGCAGCAGGGCCCACTAAGCCTTGGCAGGACAGGAGGGACTCGGCCTGAACACCCATTTGAGGAGCCATGGCCAGGATCTGCCCTGGCCTGCTGCTCTGGATGACCGTGGCGGCCCTCGCGTCCAGAGGTGTCCAAGCCTGGGATTCGAAGAAGGTGACGAGGGAATTCCAAGACATCCCAGCCTCCTATGTGTACGTGCAGCAGGCGCTGTGGTTTGCCATGAAGGAGTACAACAAGGCCAGCAAGGACACGTATGTCTACAAGGTGATGAACGTTCTGAGGTCCCAGGAGCAGGTTAGTGGCTCTCGCTTCCCACCCTTTGTCCCTGTGCCCACCTTTGTGGGAGGGCCATTGTCAGCTGAGAGCAGCTGAGAGATACCTGGAGCCAAAATTTATAAACTTTAGGGGTTTGGGGAAGAAAGTTAATTAAGTTTTCTCTTTTATAATTCTGGGGTAAAACATAATATATCCATTCAAATAACTTAAAAGTAGTTATAGTCACATCAGAAAACAGGTAAGAGCACAGAGGGGCTCTTAAAGGGGCCACGTTTGGGATGGTGTGAGCAGATATCATCCACCTGAGTGTTGAAGGGGATGCGTTATAACACAGTGAACAAGCAAACAAACTCCACAGCCAGCTTTCATTGTAAGTAGGAATCAGGGCAGAAGGGAAGATTCCTTTTCTGCCTACTTAGAAATGTGAAAGAATAGGAAACTAGAAAATCACCTTTTGCAACCACCATGGTAATAACAAACTCAGGCAAAGATCAGCAATGGATCTGCCACCCAGGATGGAGAGAAGTAAAGGGAAGGGGCCATAGCTACAGGGATGGCTTGTTAATTAATTACAACCAGAACACGCTGGACAAACTGATACTACGTGCCTCTGATGGGACATCAGTGCAAGGACGTGGCATCACTTGTATACCGTGTTCTGCCCCAGATGTGTGAGGGTGCTCGTGAGGGACAATTAGACAAGTCCATGTTACAGGTGCTGCTTCCCAGGTGGTGTTCATGGTAAAGAACCCCTCTGCCAATGCAGGAGACGTAAGAGATGTGGGTTCAATCCCTGGGTCAGGAAGATCCCCTGGAGGAGGGCATGGCAACCCGTTCCAGTATTCTTGCCTGGAGAATCCCCATGGACAGAGGAGCCTGGCGGGCTACAGTCCATGGTGTTGCAAAGAGTCAGACACAACTGAACTGGCTGAGCACACACACAAGTATATTATGGGGCATTCTCTAAGACCACTTCAAAATATCAGTGCTGTAGATTTCAAGGAAAATAATACCGATGAACCTATTTGCAGGGCAGGAATAGAGACACAGACGTCGAGAATGCACTTGTGGACAGAGAGAGGGAAGGAGAGGGTGGGACAAATTGAGAGAGTAGCACTGATATATACACACTGCCATGTGTAACATAGATAGCTAGTAGGAAGGTGCTGTATAGCACAGGGAGCTCAGCTCGGTGCTCTGTGATGACGTAGGGGGTGGGATGGGGGCGTCAGAGGGGGGTTCAAGAGGGAGGGGATATATGTGTACATATAGCCAGTTCACGATGTTGTGCACCTTGTTGTACAGCAGAACCTAACACAACATTGCAAAGCAATTATACTCCAATTAAAAAATCGATAAAAATTTAAATATCAGTGCTGTGAAAGACAGAGTAGAGCAGGAAATGGATCTCATGAAAGGAAATTTAGGAAGCATGATGATAAAGGCAAGATGTGTTTCTGTGTTGTCTCTTGGATTTAAAATAATACCAGGGACTTCCCTCGTGGTCCAGTGGCTAAGACTCCGTACTCCCACTGCAGGGAACCTGGGTTCATATCCTGGTCAGCGTGCTAGATTTCACATATCACAACCAAGACGTGGTACAGCTAAATAAATAAACAAACAATAAAATAATGCCATAAAGGATGCTCTTAGAGCAGCTGGAGGTTGGAATATGGACTGTGTCTTAGAGGAACCAGCACTGTGTTTCCTGAGAAAGAGTGTTGTCCTGCTGTCTATGCAGGAGCCCAAGGTGGGGTTGTTGGGGTGCAGGAAGCAGTAGTCACGGCGGGCAGAAGGTGATGTGCTGTGGATGATGCTGGCCTGACCCACACCTCTCCTCCACTCAGCCCATCTTCCCTCCAAACTGTACTACCCACCTTCCAGCCACTGCCAACCTGCCTCCCTTTCCAGCTTCCTTACGTGGGCAGAAGTTTCACTGTGTCCTGACCCCCTAAGAGGTGGGGACACCTGGCACCCTGTCCATCTGCACAGGCTGCAGCCCTGGGCTCCCTCTGGTCCTCTCTGTAGCCCCAGTTATGTGCTTCGTGTTTTTAGGAAGCAACACCTGGGCCAGGAAGTGCGTTCCCCAATGGGTGGCTGAATTAAAACCCCACATCCCTGGGGGCTCAGACTTAATAGCTGTTCTTAATGAAGTTCCTGCCTTTCCTGGGACTAGTCCATTTTTCTTAATCTGTGCTCTCTGTTTATATAAACAGAAATAGATGGCTCTGCTTTATAGGCTGATATTTAATCTCTTGGGCTTCTCTGGTAGCTCAGTCAGTAAAGAATCCTCCTGCAATGCAAGAGGCCAAGGTTGGATCCCTAGGTCGGGAAGATGCCCTGCAGGAGGGCATGGCAACCCACTCCAGTATACTTGTCTGGAGAATCCCATGGACAGAGGAGCCTGGTGGGCTACATTCCATAGGGTCGCAAAGAGTCAGACACAGCTCAGTGGCTAAACCACCATTTAATAATAAAATAAACCAAAGACCCACATATCTCAAGACTTATATATCATTTCATACTGTTCGCTGGTTCTTTTCATGAATGTCCATTTTATTTCTTAGTTCACTGTCAGCTCTAGAATTCAGATAAGGATACAAAAGAATCAAGTGGAAACAGGTTTAAAAAGAGGCTAGGAGAGAGGTGTTTTAAGTTCACTTGAAAACATATTGAAGAAAGGAGTAAGGAAGAATACACCATCCCCAAGCAAAAGCTAAAAGAAAAATACTGGGTGACAATTCAGATAAAACGTAACAAAATACCCACAGGCCCTATAAATGGAAAATTGCTCTATTCCACTGAATGACTTAAGTTAAAACTACAAAGATATTTATCAGCAGTTGTCACTCACAGCCTGTAGCCAAATCTGGCCCATGGCCCTTCTTAGTACATCCCATGAGACATGAATGAATATAAGAAACAAAAGGAGACTATTTTGTGACATATGAAAATTATATTACACTGAAACGTATGTCCATAAATACAATTTTATTAGGACACTGCCAGGCACACGTTTTGAATGCTGTCTGGGCTGTGTCCGTGCTGCAAAGCCTGGAATATTTTCTCTCTGGCCCTTAAAGAAAAAACGGGTAGCTACCAGCTCCAGTTCACAGAGGAGGAAAACAGGCACAGAGACATTTAGAAACCTGCCAGGGTCACACAGATACTAAGAGAAGAGCCAAGATTTAAACTCAGGCTGTCTACTCTTAATCCACCAATGCTACTGCTTCTGAATGATGCCAGCTGGGCCAAAGATACAACGGTGCAGCCAGCCAGGAGGGCACGGTGTCACAAGAGGCCAGGGGAGTCAGAGAGCCCTGGCCATGGCAGGAGTGAGTGGCTGAATCCACAGCTGGACCCTCATTTGCCTCCCTTTCCTGGACAATCGGGGGCGAAGGTGGGGCTGGGGGTTGGTCAGTGGTTGTTGAGGATGATTTAAGGAAGTCTGTTTTTTTGGTAATTTTCACTTGGAAATTTACTCAAATACAAAGCACTCATTCTCAGTTGGGCATAGATTTTTGCTCTTCAGGGCATTTTTGGCCATAGCCTGAGATGTTTCTGGTCATCACAACTGAAGAGGCTGCTACTGAGATTTGAGGAACGGAGTCCAGGAATGTGGGTCATTATGCCTCAGGCATAGCACGGCCCCCACAGCCAAGAAATTCAAATGCCAACAGCCCCAAATGCCAACAGCACTGGGAAACTTGATATCCAGTCCTGGAAATGGAGAAGGCAATGGCACCCCACTCCAGTACTCTTGCCTGGAAAATCCCATGGACGGAGGAGCCTGGTAGGCTGCAGTCCATGGGGTCGCTAAGAGTCAGACACGACTGAGCGACTTCACTTTCACTTTTCACCTTCATGCATTGGAGAAGGAAATGGCAACCCACTCCAGTGTTCTTGCCTGGAGAATCCCAGGGACAGAGAAGCCTGTTGGCTGCCGTCTATGGGGTCGCACAGAGTTGGACACAACTGAAGCGACTTAGCAACAGCAGCAGTCCTGAAAAATGTGCTTGGGGTACACTTGGAAGTAGTTTTGAAAGTGACCACTGATTTCTTTACATCCCCCACAGACATCGATCCTGGTGGGCACACCTGCAGGTGTCATTTCATACACTTAGTGCATAGCTGAAAATTTTAAAGTATGTTTTATACTCATGAAACCATACTTAGATTTCTGCCTACACCCATTTTGTTCAATGCCCAGGTGACTTTTCCAGAACTTCCAAAATATTTACTCTGTTTTCTGAATTATCTCTTATTCTTCTGCACTCAGGTACAGAATCTAACTAACCTGGTCATTCTCTTTAAATATTCTTTCCTTAAAGTCTTATAAACTTTGTTTTCCTTTTCAGATTGTTTTTATGTCCTGGCTATTGTACATAGTGCTGCAGCGGAACATTGGGGTACATGTGTCTTTTTGAATGATGGTTTTCTCAGGATATATGCCTAGGAGTAGGATTGCTGGGCCATATGCAAACTCTATGCTTAGTTTTTTAAAGTCATCTTCATACTAATCTCTATAGTGGTTGTATCAACTTACATTCTCACCAATAGTGTAGAGGGGTTCCCTTTTCTCCACACCCTTTCTAGCATTTTTGTTTGTAGGTTTTTTGATGATGGCTATTCTGACCTGTGCGAGGTGATACTTCATTGTAGTTTTGATTTGCATTTCTCTAATGTATAGTAAGGTCAAGCATCTTTTCATTCTTCAATCATGGGAGTGGACATTTACCATTGCTCATCTGGGTTTCTTTGTGAGGCCTCCTTGAGTACAGGGCTATGGTGGGCTCTGGACAGGGTAGGCGGTGGTGAGGGGAGATGCCTGGAAAGTCAGGAATTTGGGAGGGTGTATGACATGGAATAAGGTGTAGATAACTAAAACTGCCAAAGGGAAGCAATATATTCTAAGTGGATTTCACTGAAAATGTTGATTCTTTCCCAAGCTCCGGTGAACAAACCATTAGTTTTCCCAGAAAAATGGTCTTTAGGAAATAGCTTTCTTGATTTATCTCGGTGAGAGCTGTCATTGCTTTAAAATTAAATATCATAATGAAAAAGATCGAGAAACAGAGAGACAGAGAGAACAAGGTAAGGACCACTTCTGCGTTACCCCAAAACTCTGTCCAAAGAAACCATAGGAGGGAGGGAGGTGGGGAGACGTCCTTTGCCCCAAGCAGTCAATGACATGTTTGTTTGTCAGAAATGACAACTGATGCCACATATTCTTTGATGATCTCTAACTTGAAATGATTCACGGACAGGTCACGGATAGTTTGGATTACCTTCTTGAAGTCGAAATTGAGCGGACACAGTGCAAGAAAATTTCAGGGAAAACTGAAAACTGTTCAGCACAAGAGGATCCCCAAATGCAGAAGGTAGGTGCTGAGACAGCCTTCAGCAACCTTGAATTATCTTGCTTGAAATCACTCATTAGCCTCCGGATAGTCTTTCCCATCTCTGCCCTTACAGGGCTCATGCAACTCTTAGAGATTCCCCATTTCAGATCTCCTATAGGTTTTGAGCTTTTCTGTTTTCTTTATTGAGTCTTATAAAAGAAGAAAGGGTAACTATCTGATCTCCTTGGGGAAAGGTTTTAAAACCTGGTATTATTTTAAATAGTTATAGGCCTGGTTCATGGAAGGTAGGAAATTTAAAAATTTTCCAAAGTATTAAGTAGCTGAAAATCAACTACAGAAGAAAAAAACAAAATCAGCTATAACTACCCTTATGGAAAATTTACTGCTGTCAACTTATTGTTATATATCCTAGTTTTTTTTAATATTTTATATTTGTGTTTTGTGTAGTAGGGAATTGCACTGCATACTATTCCATAATTTAGATTTTTACTTAATAATAAAATATAAGAATTTCTGAAACTGTACAGTTATTTGAGGGCAGTGCCACTGCAGACAGAGACTACAGCCATGAAATTAAAAGATGCTTTCTTCTTGGGAGAAAAGTGATGACAAACTTAGTGTTTTAAAAAGCAGAGACATCACTCTGCTAACAAAGGTCCATATAGTCAAAGCTATTGTTTTTCCAGTAGTCATGTACAGATTTGAGAGTTGGACCATAAAGAAGGCCGAAAAAATTGATGTTTTCAAACTGTGGTGCTGCAGAAGACTCTTGAGAGTCCCTTGGACTTCAAGGAGATCCAACCAGCCCATCCTAAAGGAAATCAATTCTGACTATTCATTGGAAGGACTGATGCTGAAGCTGAAACTCCAATACTTTGACTGGCTGAAGTGAAGAACCAACTTATTGGAAAAGACCCTGACACTGGGAAAGATTGAAGATGGGAAGAGAAGGGGACAACAGAGGATGAGATGGTTGGATGGCATCACCGACTCAATGGACATGAGTCTGAGCAAGCTTTGGGAGATAGTGAAGGACAGGGAAGCCTGGGATGCTGCAGTCCATGGGGTCACAAGGGGTCAGACGCAAATTAGAGACTGAACAACTAGAACAACTAATATGTTCCCCAACACTGCCAGGAACCAGCTCAACTCATCCTGATCCCCTGCAACCTGGACGACCCCCAGTCTGGATTCAGTTCCTCCATGGCCAGTTTGGGTTCCTGGTTGCTTGGTCCTTTCTCCCCCTCTACCTGACCCCTTAGTTCTTTGTATCTTACACAACTTCAGTTCTACTGAGCGCCACGTTGATGTAATGGAGGTTTTCTCACTTTATATTTTCATTCTGATTGAATAAAGATTTTAGGCAAGGAGAGGGACAGAGTGATCTCACCCAGGTCAGAAGCTGGGAGCACTGCTCCTTCTTCAGGCCCTGTGTCTCCTCCCAGCTCCACAGCTGCAAGCTTTTCCTGGTGGGACCTGGCCAGATTCTGATCCCCTTTTCAAAGCCTGTAGGACCCCAATTATTCTTGTGGTTCTGCCTCCCCTGGGAAGGACCCGCTGGGCCCTCCATGCAGCACGGGGTCTCCAGGGGCTGCAGGAAGTCTGTGTGGGGTGGTGGCGGGGGAAGTCCAGAGCTGGACAGGAGGATTTCTCCAGGCTAATTCATCCTGGGCTCCAATGCTTGCTCTCCTGGAGCAAAAGGAGCCCTGACTGTGATGGCCTCATATCACAGGGACATGAACCCAAGTGGCACTCATCTCAGTTGTGAAGCTGTCTCCTCAGCCACCAGGTCAACTGTTCAGGGGCCTGTAGGAGCATGACTGGCCCCTCCTTAAGCCAAATCTTGACACCTGGAAATAGGACTTTCTGGTTTTCTTTTTTTTGGAATTTTTCTTGCTTATGAGTTATTATTCTTTTTATCTCTTCCAGGCATTTTATTGCACCTTTATTGTGGCATCCAAACCCTGGAAATTTGAACTCCAGATGCTAAAGAAAGAATGCAGTCCTATCTAATGGTCAGCTAGCCACTCTACAGCTCTCATGTGCATTTCAAGAAGTGAAGATATTTGTAAAACACTTAAATAACACATCTGACCTCTCGACTTCCCTTTTGTGGCCTGCTTGCTTTTTGTGCATTCTCCAGGCGCGAAGGCTATGGATGTGGTGCTGGTAGGGTAGCATCTTTCGCTTGGTCAGTGCATTTACCAGCGGGGACAGTCTGCTCCCAATGAATGGAAGAGAATGTGAACCTGTTACCGTATTTCACCGAGGTCTGGGCACAAATTACTTTCCACTGACAGCTCTTTGGAACTAACAGGAAGCCCCACTTCTCCATTGCTTTAGGTGGGGAGTTTCTGCAAGGCCCTGAGGATGCATTGAGAATGTCTGTCCGCAGATTTCCACGGATTTCCACGGAAAGCTCCCTCCCAGGGCTGCAGAAGGCACAGCGTCATGGCTTCAGCCATAGTTTTAACCCCTCCCGATCCAACCTGGGAGGTAGTTGGGTGATTGGGAGACTTGTGTTTTACTTTCATTTTT
The DNA here is from genome assembly GCF_003369695.1 of Bos indicus x Bos taurus. Classification (NCBI taxonomy): domain Eukaryota; kingdom Metazoa; phylum Chordata; class Mammalia; order Artiodactyla; family Bovidae; genus Bos; species Bos indicus x Bos taurus. The sequence goes on along the minus strand of NC_040088.1, from coordinate 41,209,561 downwards.
GAATTGAGGCAGGGAAATGAGAGTGATGGTGAAGGAAGAGAAAGCTGCATTTGGGCATGTGCCTGTGCATGTATGTGTGTACTCAACTCATATGTGTGCTCGCACAGAGTGGGAGGTATGATCTAATGCCTTATAACTGATCACCCTACCCTTGGTGCCTCAAGCAATTTATCTATTTCGCTGTGGCGTCTGTGGGTCAGGGGTCTGGGGTGGTTTGGCTGGTGTCACCTCTCCTGAGGTCACTCTCAGGCTCTCATGGCATGCCATGGTCTGAAGGTGAGCCTGGCTCTGGGGAGCCCACTCCCGAGGTGCCTTGCCTTGTGGCTACTGGCTGGTGTTGGCAAGTGGTCTCTGCTGTCCTCTGTGAGGGTCTGTCTGCACAGCCGCTGTGTACTGGGTGAGGCGGACGGCTTCCCCCAGACAGAGTGTCTGAAAGTCCGGGTTGGAAGCCATGGCGCTCTTGGTGGCCCAGCGTGGGAGGTAACACAACGTCACCTCTTTGGGTTGTTGGCCACCTTGATTAACTTCAGTTCAGTGTGGGAGAGAGGGCTGCGAGGTGTGGCAACCAGGAGATGCCAACCAGGGGAGGCTCCCGCCGTGTGTGTGTGTGTGTGTGTGTATCTGTCTGTCTGTCTGTCTCTCTGTGTATCTGTGCATAGGGGATGGGCTGAGATGGTGAAGTGAATTAACAAATGAAAAAGAAGCACTTTCCAGAACATAGTGGTGGACACAACAGCCCTGGAGGGCAGGTCAGGGCCAGTCAGGTAAGTGTGAGCAAGCACACAGGAGCAGGTGGGTACCTACCTGACTGCCGGGTGAATCTCCTGGGACTTCTCCTCCTGCAGAACCCACAGTGGGCACCTGTGTGGGGCAGACTGGCCAGTGTGGGATCTGAAGCTCCTGAGAGGAGCCTGCAGCCATTGCAGGACTTGGAAGAGAAACACCTCAGTTCTTTTTTTTAGTAACGTACAGTGTAATTGACATACAACACTGTTAGTTCCAAGTGTAGAACTTACAGTGATGCAATATTTCTCTATGTTACAAAGTGATGGCCATCATAACTCTAGTTACCATCTGTTATCCTCCAAAGGTATTAACAACATTATTGACTGTGTTTCCATGCTGGATGGTTCAGCTTTGTGACTCATTCATACCTAGAGGGTTGTCCCTCTTCATCTGTCATAGCCATTTCACTGCTTGTCAGCATACGTCATTAAGGATTTGGGGGGAAAAAAAGAAAAACTCACAAGCACATTTCCCAGCAGAACATGTTGCTTTCCAGGGCTGACTACAGCAAGAGGAATCCAGAGTCCAAATCCCAGGGTGACTCTAGGCCCCTGGGGGTCTGTGGACCAGGAGGGGAGATGCAGCCTGGGGAGCTGACTGAGGCCAAGGAGGTCCCACAGCTGGTCCTGCCCATCACTTGACAGCCCTGCCCCCACCCCTGTTTCCACGGGTGAGGTCCAGGGAATCTGCAGAGGTAAGGTCTCCACTTGCTTGTTCGTGTTCAATCCTTATTTATTCAACCCCAAATATTCATTGGAAGGACTGGTGCTGAGGCTGACGTACCAATATTTTGGCCACCTGATGTGGAGAGCTGACTCATTGGAAAAGACCCTGATGCTGGGAAAGATTGAGGGCAGGAAGTGAAGGGGGCAATAGAGGATGCAATGGTTGGATGGCATCACCGACTCAGTGGACATGAGTTTCAGCAAACTCCAGGAGATAGGACAGGGAAGAGTGGCATGCTGCAGTCCATGGGGTGACAAAGATTCGGACATGACACTGAGCGACTGAACAACAGCAAGGGCTCTTCCTGGACCCTGACACCTGGGAAAGCTGAGGAAAGTGTCGAAATGTTTCCTGGCAGATGAGAAAGTGGCCACAGAGCAAATCACAGGATCTAGAGGTAACGCATTGGCCATTGATGCTGTATTTCCTTCCATGGCTCTCTCAGGACCCAGCTGTCAGCCTTGGTGATGGCGCCTAGGGCCAGCAGGTTAGCAGCTGGGAAGGCAGAGACCACTCTATAGTCTTGTTTCTGGAGAGGGTGCGCCTGCCTGAGCTGTGGGTGAGGCTTGGGGCCCAGCCACTTCGCCTCTACTCGGGGGATGGGGTTGTTGCCCAGGGAGGGACAGCTGGGCCAGAAACCCACTCCCATGATTCCTCAGCACACAGATTCCGGACGGAGGAAGGGGCCAGGTCGTGCCATCCCAGGCAAGGTGCACAGGGCCAGGGAGGGAGCTCCTCCCGCCACGATGAGTCCCTCCATCCACACCTGGGCTCACGAAGCCAAGCACTCCCAGGGGCCCTCCCTTCTGGACAAGTGGGGCCAGTGGGGCCAGACAAAGCCAGGCCCTGCAGCCCCCTGCGGAGGCAGGACCACTGACACAGCCCCACTCCCGTGGGCTGACAGCAGCAGCGTCGTCCAAGTGGAAACACCGAAGCCCTCAGTACTTATAGTGGGAATTTCTGATAATGTACTTTCACAGCCTTGGGAAATTTCATAGAAATAGCACCTGGAAAAACAGCATATATCAAGAAACTGTGTTGATGATTATTTTCCACGTTTTTCTTAGAATAATAGTCTTGTTACAGACCCCAAGGCCAAACCCAGAAGGGAGTATGATTGGGATCATGAAAGCATGGACCTTGGAACCCTGGGTCAGCGTCAGGCATGAACACTGCCTATGCTCTTGCTAACTGTTCCCAAAAATTTCCCAGAAGGGAACAGCTCAGGGTAAAAACAAGGAGATCTGGACTATGTCAATGTAGTGTCTTAGGAAAGATAGGTCAAAGAAAGCCTTGTAGTCTGCAATCGGAAATAAAAGCTGGACTCCGAGTGGACTTTGCACCTCAGTCCAATAGAGGCAGCAGGTCCCCTGACACTGCACCAGATTTCATGTTCTGTTTTCAATCTCATCGCTCGCTCCTGGACCTTTAGGGCAACAAGTACCCCTCTTGGTAGCCCTGCCACTGCCCCAGGAAAAGGGTGAGCTCATGAAGGGCCAGCAACTTCCCCACTCTGGAGTGACCCCAGGGAGACCCTTCCCAGGAGCTGCTTGAGGGGAAAGTGGGGTTGATTCCTTGGAAACATGATGGGGATCACAGTGCCTAAAGGACCCTGAAAGCTTCCTTTGATGGAAGAGCCAGGAGCCAGGAAAAGCCTTGGAAGGAGCAGAAGAAGGGGTCAGGGAGGGTTGTGGAGAAGAACCAGTGGGGTCTGTGACCAGGTGGCAGGGGACAAGCACACAGCTGTGCCCACACTGAGCGGTGCCCGCCAACAGTGAGGATGCCTGCCAACAGTGAGGATGCCTGCAGCCAGGCTCCCCTCAGCCCTGCCCAAGCCCCGGGCTGGGAAGCCAGTCAACCCTGGGTGGAGGACACTCACATGCTGAAGAGTTCTCACACCACAAGACTGGCCCCTTCCCCAGGAAAGCCTGCCGCACACACGGGAGCAGGTACTGACCTGAGAGGTGATCGCAGGCAAAGGGCTTTCCCTGGGGCTCAGCGGGAAAGAATCTGTCTGCCATGCCAGGAGCCAGGGGTGACACAGGTTCGATCCCTGGGTCAGGAAGATCCCCTGGAGGAGGGCATGGCAACCCACTCCAGGATTCTTGCCTGGAGAACCCCAAGGACAGAGGAGCCTGGTGGGCTACAGTTCATGGGGTCACAAAGAATTAGACACAATTGAAGTGACTGAGCATGCATGCTCACTCAGGCCACACAGGGAGGAAGGGAAGGGGGGAGAAGGACCACACGACTGCTACCTAGAGTCCCAAGGCAACCACCGGCTTCTCCAGCAAACCGCCCTCTGAAGGGCTGCCCTGGGGCAGGGATGCTGAAGCCAGAGACAGAGCCCAGATGCACCTGTGCAGGTTGTTCCACCTGTGGTGGCTCAGGTGTGTGAAGGGGAGAGACCCACCCCCAGGCCCAGCCAGCTGCCCTGATGGAAGGACGGCCCCAGCTGCCCAGCTCCCACCCTCTGGAACCAGGCTGCACAAGGCTGCTTGCAATGCTGACGTTTAATGACCAGTTCTACGGGGTGACATAGACAAGGAGGCGTGTCCACATGGCCTGGGTGCGACACCCAGACAGGTACTCATCCAGAGAACAGAACCAGAGCTGCTTAGACACTGAAGGGACACGACAGGGTGGCAGGGGTGCCCCCCAGGCTGGGGTGTGGTCTCACTCAGCAGAGCCCTCCAAGCAGGTGTCATTCAGAAGTTTAAACTTTGTTCTCCATGGGTCAGTGGCAATCGTAAAGTAAAGCAGATGTCAGTCTGTGGGAACAAGCACAGGGACAGAGTGTGGGGAGGCGGCCTCAGGAAGCTGGTGTCTCCAGCTCTAAAGCCGTACCCACCCTACCTACCTACCCCGGGTGGCCCCCAGGAGCAGCCCCAAGCTCATCCTAGATCTTCCTGACCTGGGACCCTCTGCTGACCCCAGAGGCACCTGGGTCACTCTGGCCTTCCAGCCCTGTGATCTCCAGGGACTCCTCCCCCCGACACCAGGATGCCCCACACGATCCACGCCCCCAGTGTCCCACTGGGTCCTCTGACCTGACCCGGGCTTGTTCAGGGGCGGGGCTCACTCCCCTTGTCACTTGGAGCAGTAGCAGCAGGGCAGGGCCTGGGAGGGAGGGCATGGGGACTCAGCCTCCATCTGTCCAGCTCTGGGCAGGAGGACCACTCAGCCATGGACATGCTGCCCCTCCCTCACACACTCCTTCTCCTGAAGGCGGGGCAGGGCGGTGGGTGACGACCAGGGAGGGGACATCTCATCTTCCACCCAGGGACCCAGACCACGTGGTCAGGAACAATCTAACCCCAGGGAGACCTGGGATGTAGCAGCAGAAATGGGACCAGTGAGCAGACAGGCCAGGGGCATACGAGTGACCAGTGACCCCTGGGCTGGCGTGCCTGGCTGGCCTCCATCCTGCAGACGACCCCTCGGTGTCCTTTGGAATGCCATCGTCATCACTCCCCACACCGCCTGCCCTGATGCAGTGTCCATGGCCCTGTAACCTGATGGCAGCCAGTGTGTATCTTACATTGTTCACGTCTGGAGTTGCTTGAAAAGGACAGTTGCCGATGCCTTCGTCAAATTTCCTGCACCTGGTTCGGGCAAACTCCAGCTCCATGGAGAATACCAGGCCAATGTCCACCTGGGTTTGGACAGACACTGAAGTGGACATATCCCTCCTGCCCCCTTACGTACCTGGCAGGTAGACCCACACAGTGGGGCAGGACAGGGGTCTTTGCAGGAGGGGCTTGACTGCCAGCTTACTGGATATATCTGGGCTGAGAAATGGATATTCCCTTTTGCGCCCTGTTGTCACTACTTTCACCTGTCCTACAGCGAGGAAGGAGCCCCATGGAGCTGCAGTATGCTCTCACACACGCATGCACACTCAGGCACACACAAGCACACACAGGACCGGGAGTGCTCCTTCTGCAGAATGTTCTTGGCGTTTCTGTCTGCAGCCCACATGAAAACCACATACCCCTGGTTACATTCTGTACAGATTCCATTGCTAGGAGAATGTTTTAGGATGAAGAACGCCATCTGGGATGATTATAAATCACACTGGATCACTGAAACGTGGACATCACCATATGTAAATTAGATGACCAGGGCATGTTCGCTGCATGCAGCAGGGCACCCAAAGCTGGGACTCTGGGACAACCCAGAGGGAGGGGGTGGGGAGGGAGGTGGAGGTGGGGTTCACGATGAGGGGGATACATGTATACCTGTGGCCGATTCATGTTGATGTATGATAAAGACCATCACAATATTATAAAGCAATTATCCTCCAATTAAATACATTAATTTAAAAAATCACACTGGATCCATGTAGACGGAGGCCCAGAAGGAGCCCACAGCATGTGGACTCCAAGGAGAGGCTGTGAGCTCCCAGAGGCCCCTCAGAACCAGGGGCCGTGGCTCCTGACACTCCAGGCGCTTTCCTCCCCACCCTGCTATTTGTACGTCTCTGTCTCTTTCTTTTTCTCTCTCTCTGTTTTGTAAATTAACCTCTTAATGTTATTTCCTTGAAATCTTTTCTGAATCTCTTTAATATTTTCTGTCTGCCTGTTAAAAAAAAAAAGGTAAGTAGCTTTATCCCCTTACAGTCTATATTTTGGTCATTCTTCTTTAAACAAGCTCAAATATAATGAAAACTGAAAATACATTTTACATGTGAGTAGACTGATGGAGCAGAGAAGGCAATGGCAACCCACTCCAGTACTCTTGCCTGGAAAATCCCATGGACGGAGGAGCCTTGTAGGCTGCAGTCCATGGGGTCGCTAAGAGTCGGACACGACTGAGGGACTTCACTTTCACTTTTCACTTTCATGCCTTGGAGGAGGAAATGGCAACCCACTCCAGTGTTCTTGCCTGGAGAATCCCAGGGATGGGGGAGCCTGGTGGGCTGCCGTATATGGGGTCACACAGAGTCAGACACGACTGAAGCGACTTAGCAGCAGCAGCAGCAGACTGATGGAGATTTAAAACCCTCCCAAGTTATTTCTTTTCTAAAAACTGAAACTAACCCAACAGGTTGTATTTCCCTCTATTTTATGGGCTTCAGATGATGATCAAGACCCCTTGTTAAGCACCCCCAACCCCTACCAGACCCTCATTAACAGCAGGTATGCACCAGCAGCAGGGGAGGGTACCTACAGGATCCTTCCACCACCGCAGTACATGCACCACTTTGTAGGCGTTTCTGCCCTGGGTCATCAGGTTGTACATGTGCAAGGCATACTCCACGGTGGCAGGGAGGTAGTTCTTCAAGAATCTCTGGTCATCATTTCACTCTTTCTCTGTGGGACCGCAGATGTGACTCCCCAGGAGCCAGGGACCTAAGAGAAGCAGGAGCAGGGTCCAGGGCTGAGCCCACCTGCACCTTCCCTATCGGCCCATCATGGCTGCTGCCCCCAGGCACCAAGGCTTCACCCTTCCCATCTCTGGCTTCCACCTGGCCTTCCTGGGTGTGGGTCCAGTCTATCTGCTCCAGGACATACTCTCCCCTGGCCCACCCCTCTGGTCTGATACCCTGTCCCTTCCCTCTCGTGACCCTGCCTCCTCCATCTCAAGCTGATAACATTGCCTCCTGTCCAGGAGAGAGAGGGAGACCCAGGCAGGGTGGGTTGGGAAGGACCAACCATGGAGGAGGGTCCACTGCTGCTAAACTCCAGCCACACGCCCACCTTGGCATTTCACAGGAGTCAGAGGCTTTTGGGGTACCCCAGACTTGGATGCTGAAGGGTCCTGGGACACAGCAGCAGGTGAGGGTCACAGAGACCAGGACAGACAGAGCCAAAGAGGATGAGTGGCCCAGAGTCAGCTTGTGGGTTACAGAAGGTGGTCTGCAGTGGCTGGGAAGGATTCTAAAAGGCCTGCTTGAGAATCACTGGCCTGGAATGTGGGGGCTTTGTCTCTGTAGGGAACAGGCTTCCCTGGGCTTCTATTTCCTTGGTGCTCCTCCCCTGCTGCAGGCAGACTGGCCTCATGACAGAGACAGGAGGAAGGAAGGAGGTGATGACAGCGGTCGTCGGCCACAGGCCAGGGAAGGGCGCCAGTGGTAGCAGCCTCGAAGGGGGAGAGGGGTTGGCAAAACTGGGCATTGGACTGGGAATCAAATTCCAGGGGAGTCAGTGACAGAGGAGGGAGCTAGGGGATCCAAAGACACCACATTATCAGTGCCTGGTCATTTTATCATGAACACAGCCAGGTACAAGTGCTTCCAGTTACAGAGCTCTGACAAAGGGGTGACGAGGGATGTGAAGAAGCCACATCCAGGTCCGTGACACTCCCATGGGCTCATCAGGACAGCCATGTGAAGACCCCAGGAGTGATTTCAGCCTCATAATTATCAAGGACCCCTGAGTGTCATCTGGGGGGAAGGCTAACAAGAGAGGGTGGGGCACAAGACTCGGGCAGGGGGTTGCCAGGAGCCCTGGATGAAAGTGAAGGACGGATCCCTCCTCCTCCAGCCTGTCCACCTGGGTCACCCCAATGCCCTCCCCTCACTCCCTGGGGACAAGACTGGCACCCCCAGCAGCCCCACACAGAGTGGGCTCCCCACATGCGGGAGCTGCTGCCACTGTCCCTTCTGGACCTCAGAACCATGGGGGTAGCCAAGCCAGGTTCCTGCTCATGTTAGGACACGCACGCAGACTTGTCCCCCTAAGTGTAGAAATCCATAGAAGCATCTTCCTGTGGACCAATTTCCCACTTCCATCACTAGTCAAACGGCACCTTGAAGAAAGTCCACGGCACTGGTCCAGCTCATGACAGGATGGAGTGCTGTGGCCGCCGTAGCAACTGAGCCTTGGGATGGGCAAAAGAGACCTCATCTATCACCAGCTCTAACGCTCCAGAGGATGAAGATAATGTGGTATGAATACACATGCAATACTTCTCAGCCATAAAAAAGGACCCCGTTCTTCTAACGCAGCAATGTCAATGGATATAGAGAATATTACGCTGAGAGACATAAGTGAGAGAGAAAGAAACATGCTCTGTGTCAGCCTACATGCGGAACCCCCAATATTAATTCAAACAAATCTGTATGAAAAACAGAAGCAGATTCATTGATACAGGAAGAAACTAGTGGTTACCAGTACAGAGAAGAAGGAGGAGGGGCAAATTGGAGGTAAGGGATTAAGACAGACGAAGTACACAGTATACAATAGATAAGCAACAAAGATGTATTGCATAACACAGGGAAATACATTTGTTTTCTTGTAATAACTTTGAGTGGAGTACTCTTGATGAGGGTGAAAGAGGAGAGTGAAAAAGCTGGCTTAAAATTCAACATTCAAAAAATTGAGATCATGGCATCTAGTCCCATCACTTTCTGGCAAATAGATGGGTAAAAAGTGGAAACAGTGTCCGATTTTATTTTCGTGGGCTCCAAAATCATTGCAGACAATGACTTCATCCGTGAAATTAAAAGATGCTTGCTTCTTGGAAGGAGAGCTTTGACAAATCCAGACAGCATACTAAAAAGCAGAGATATTGCTTTGCTGACAAATGTTCCATATGGATAAAGCTATGGTTTTTTTCAGTAGTCGTGTACAGATGTGAGAGTTGGATCATAAAGAAGGCTGAGCACCAAAGAACTGATGCTTTCGAACTGTGGTTTTGGAGAAGAATCTTGAGAGTCCCTTGGACAGTAAGGAGATCAAACCAGCCAATCCTAAAGGAAATCAACCCTGAATATTCATTGGAAGGACTGATGCTGAAGCTGAAGCTCCAATACTTTGGCCACCTGATGCGAAGAGCCAACTCATTGGAAAAGACCCTGATGCTGGGGAAGATTGAAGGCAGGACGAGAAGGGGGCAACAGAGGATAAAATGATTGGATGGCATCACCACCTCACTGGACATGAGTTTGAACAAATGTGAAGGACAGGTAAGCCTGGCTGGTTGCACTCCATGGGGTTGCAAAGAGTTGGACATGACTTAGTGACTGAACAACAACAATAGCAACAATGTATATACACCTCTGTGTGCGTGTGTTAGTTGCTCAGTCCTGTCCCACCACTAATAATAAATCAACTATAATTCAATAAAAAATGTATAGAAAATTTTCACCCTAAGATTCCTTGTAATAGCTGTAATTAGAAAATTTTCAATTCTTAGGCATTGACTAAATATGAGAATGAGTTTTGAGTTTTAGGAAGACACCAGCTCTGAGACTGTCTGTGCCAGGGGCAGGAAGGGGACAGGCTGGCAGGATCAAAGCCCCACCTCTCCCCACACAGGCACCACCTACCTGCGGAGGCCGAGCTTCTGGAAACCCACTTTTTTCTCTGTCCCCAGGCATGGTAGTTTGACCCCTCCCTGATCAGTGATGCCCCCAGAAACCAGTCTCAAGCCCGCAGCCCCCAGCCCACATAAGTGCCTGACTGCTCAATGTGACTCTGCCCCGACCACTCCCGGGGGACTCTGAACTGGGCTACCCAGTCAGATTGACACCATCCCCTGGGAGCCGGCTAAGATGCACCTTCTCTGGGCCTGCCCGGACCTGCAGGGTAAGGATCCCGGGGATGGACAAGGCCCAGGGTCCAGGGCGTCCACAGGCCTCCATGAGTGCTGGGCCCCTCTGAAGTTCTCAAGTAGCTGTGGACGGAGCCTATATGTCTGTTGCAGAGGCACAGGCCTGAAGTCTTGTCTGGAAAGAGTGTGCTGTGTCGTGGTCCCAGGGCTGCTCTGTGCCCCTGCTGGAGGCAGTGAGGTTCTCTTCTGTGAAATGGCCCCTCGCTGCTCACAGGGAGTTGTGTGTCCCTGAGCTGTGGCCACGAGGCCCCCAGAGGGCACCATCCCCCAGGACACAGCTCAGCTCCTGAGCACATGGGCTTCACGCTCTCTGCTTCCCCTTCACCCCTCCCCCTCCTCTGGTGACAGCCCCTGGACAAAGGGGACAGCAAGGGCCCGCTGAGTGTCATGGCCACCCCACCTGGGACACCTCTGAGGGAGGGTGTGTCTGTCAGCCGGCCAGGCCTCAGGCTGAGAACCCAGGAGCTGAGGGGTCATGTCAAGGGAGACTCAGGGATTCTGAGGGAAGCTCCTGGGTCCAGGACCTGCAAACCCTGCTCCCACCCGACCCCGGCACCCGCCCAGGGGCCTGGGAGCCCATGTTCCAGAACTCGAGGGCACTGGGGGCCACGGGGATGGGGGCACATCTGCACCTGAAAGACCCCAGCCCTCTGCTGCTTTCTCGGTGGGGACACCCTTCACCCCTAGGTGGGCCGCCTCTGTCACCCACAGAGCTGACTCTGGGCCACTCATCCTCTTAGGTTCCGTCCCTCCTTGTCTCTCCAACCCTCACCAACTGCTGCGTCCCGGGACCTCCTTCCACTCACACTCCTTGCAACTGTGCCCTTGATTCAGCATCCAAGTCTGGGGTACCCCATAAGCCTCTGATCCCCCTGAGATGCCGAGGGGGGGCGTGTGGCTGGGCTTCCTCCACGGTTGGTCCTTCCCAACCCACCCTGCCTGGGTCTCACTCTCTCTCCTGGACAGGAGGCAATGTTATCAGCTCGGGATGGAGGAGGCAGGGTCATGAGAGGGAAGGAACAGGGTGTCAGACCAGAGGGGCGGACCAGGGGAGGAGTATGTCCTGGAACAGATAGACTGGACCCACGCCCAGGGAGGCCAGGTGGGAGCCGGAGACGGGAAGGGTGAAGCCTTGGTGCCTGGGGGCAGCAGCCATGATGGGCCGACAGTGGAGGTGCAGGTGGGCTCAGCCCTGGACTCTGCTCCTGCTTCTCTTGGGTCCCCGGCTCCTGGTGACTCATGGCTGGCGTCGCAAAGGGGACAAGAATAGTGAAAACACAAATATCTTGGAGCTTTACCTTCCTGCCGTCGTGGAGTATGCCTTACACGTGTACAACCTGAGGAGCCAGGACATGAATGCCTACAAAGTGGTGCGTGTACTGCGGTCGTGGCTGGAGTTGGTAGGTACCATATTTTCCCCACTGCTGGCCTCACCAGCTGTTACTAGGGTCGGGAGGTGGTGTCAGCAAGGGATCTCAATCATCATTTGACAACCATAAAACAGAGGGAAATATAGCCTATTGGGTTAGTTTCAGTTTTTATTAAAAAAATAATAATGGGAATTTTTTAAACTCTGGGAGGTGTGTTTTCAGTTTTGTCATTTTTCACCTTGTTTTATGAAGAATAAGCAAAATATAAACTATGAGGGGATGAAACTATTTATTAAAAAAAAAAAAAGAGCCAGACAGAAAACCCTGGATTAGAGATTTAGAATCGACATAATGGAAATCACATTAAACTAGGCTTCTTTAGGGAAAACAGAGAGAGAGAGAGAGCAGGGAAAGCCGCTGGAGGCCTCGTGTCCTGAGGAGCCTCTGGGTGTTCAGGGCCTCTCCTCTGACCCCATGTGCTCTGGGCTCCTTCTCCTCCGTGGATCGAGCAAGATTTACACTCTCCCCAGACCATGTTCTGAATCCTAAAATGTTCTCATGGCAATGGAATCTGCAGAACATGACCAGGGGTGCGATTTTCACATGCACTGCAGACAGAAAGGCCGAGAGCATTCTGCGGTCCTGTGTGTGGCCATGTGTGGATGTGTACCTGTGCTTTGCATGAGTGCCTGGGGGAGAGGAGACATGCTGGGGCGACACCCCCTCTGCACCTCTGGATTGAGTGACAGAAGGAAGGCAGAGTGCTCTCCACGCGGCTCCAGCTTCCCTCCAGGGACAGGAGTGGGTCCCACCTGGCTCTCCTGCCCTCCCTGGGTCTCTGCCTGCAGTCTCTGGCCTGGAGTGCAAGACTGACTCTGGGTATTGGGAATAAAGGCAGGGCTAGAGTAGGGGGGCGCTACGAGGCCTGAAGTCCAGGCAGTGGAGAAGAAGACAGTGCACTGTGTGAGAGGGAGGGTGCTTCTTAAAATCATTGTCCCAGCCCTGTGAATGTGCCTGTGTGCTTATGTCCTTGCGTCTGTGTGTGTTGATATGTGCGTGTATGTGTGTGTGTATGTGCATGTGTGTATCTGTGTGTTTGTATGTGTGAGTGTGTGTATGTGTGTCTGTGTGTGTGTGTATGTGTGTATGTATGTGTGGGTGTGTGTGTCTGTGTGTATGGATATGTATGTGTCTATGTGTGGATGTGTGAACATGGATGTGTGTGTGCCTGTGTGTGCAGGAGTGTGTGTGCCTGTGTGTGTGGATATGTGCATATGGGAAGAGAAAGCATTCACTTCACAGTCTGAACAGAAAGAAGAAAAAGGCCTGGTGTTCTCCATGGAGCTGCAGTTCGCCCGAACCAGGTGCGGGAAATTTGACGAAGACATCGACAACTGTCCTTTTCAAGCAACTCCAGACGTGAACAATGTAAGACACACACCAGCCACCCTCAGGTTACAGGGCCGTGGACACTGCATCAGGGCAGGCGGTGTGGGGAGTGATGACGACGCCTTTGCAAAGTCCACCGAGGGGTCGTCTGCAGCATGGAGGCCAGCCAGGCAGGCCAGCCCAGGGGTCACTGGTGACTTGTATGCCCCTGGCCTGTCTACTCACTGGTTCCATTTCTGCTGCTGCATCCCAGGTCCCCCTAGAGTTAGACTGTTCCTGACCACGTGGTCCAGGCCCCTGGGTAGAAGGTGAGATGTCCCCTTCCTGGTTGTCACCCACCGCCCCGCCCCGCCTTAGGGAGAAAGAGTGTGTGAGAGAGTGGCAGCATGTCCGTGGCCGAGTGGTCCTCCTGCCTAGAGCTGGACGGATGGAGGCTGAGCCCCCATGCCCTCCCCCCCAGGCCCTACCCTGCTGCTCCTGATCCAGGTGACAAGGGGGTGAACTCCGCCCCTGGATAAGACAGACAGGTCAGAGGCCCTGCTGGGACACTGGGGGCATGGGTCATACGGGACATCCTGGTGTCAGGGGAGGAGTCTCTGGAGATCACAGGCCTGACAGGGCAGAGTGACCTGCCCACCCAAGAAGGTAGGGTTTGCTGGATGCCAGCTTTAGAGCTGGAGACACCAGCGTCCCAAGTCCCTTCCCCTCTACTCTGTCCCTGTGCTTGTTCCCACAGACCATCACCTGCTTCTTCACTGTAGACACTGAACCCTGGAAGACAGAGTTCCAACTCCTGAACGACACCTGCTTGGAGGGCTCCGCTGAGTGAGACCACACCTCAGCCCGGGGGGCACCCCTGCCACCCTGTCGTGTCCCTTCAGTGTCCAAGAGGCTCTGGTTCAGTTCTCTGGATGAGCACCTTTCTGGGTGTCACACCCGGGCCATACGGACACGCCTCCCTGTCCATGTCACCCCGTAGAACTGGTCATTAAATGTCAGCATTGCAAGCAGCCTTGTGCAGCCTGGTTCCAGAGGGTGGGGGCTGGGCAGTTGGGGTCGTCCTCCCAGCAGGGCAACTGGCTGAGCCCGGGGGATGTGTGTCTCCCGCTCAGACATGTGAGCCAGCTGCCGGTGGCACAACCTAGGAGCACAGGTGCATCTGAGCTGTCTCCCGGCCTCATGAGATGAGCGTGATCCTTAGAGGGACATTGGCATGGCTGGACAGGCAACCCTCAGTGCAGGGTGGACCATACAGGGTCTTGGGCCCCTCAGCACATGCCCAGGGGCTTGCTCACACACATCCACTGATCTGGGAAGCTATGGGATGGGGGAATGTAGGAGGGGCTCTAGCCTCCACTCAGATGGGCCCACCCACCACAAGCTGCAGTGTCTCCTGGAGCCTCTTAAAAACATGCAGCTGCCCAGGGTCTCTGGACCTTTGGAGCAGCAGGTGCATTTCCTCTAAACCCAGGGCCCCTGGGACGCTCAGAGCTGAGAAAAGCTGCTGGTGCTGTGGAGCCAGCAACTGGTCTCCCAGAATAGGACTGAGCAGGCACGTCTGTCAGGGGAAAAGCAGGAGCAGGGTCCAGGGCTGAGCCCACCTGCACCTCCACTGTCGGCCCATCATGGCTGCTGCCCCCAGGCACCAAGGCTTCACCCTTCCCGTCTCCGGCTCCCACCCGGCCTCCCTGGGCGTGGGCCCAGTCTATCTGCTCCAGGACATACTCCTCCCATGGTCCGCCCCTCTGGTCTGACACCCTGTTCCTTCCCTCTCGTGACACTGCCTCCTCCATCCCGAGCTGATAACACTGCCTCCTGTCCAGGAGAGAGAGCAAGACCCAGGCAGGGTGGGTTGGGAAGGACCAACCGTGGAGGAAGCCCAGCCACCTGCCCCCCTCAGCATCTCAGGGGGATCAGAGACTTATGGAGTGCCCCAGACTTGGATGCTGAATCAAGGGCACAGTTGCAAGGAGTGTGAGTGGAAGGAGGTCAAGGGGCACAGCAGTTGGTGAGGGTTGGAGAGACAAGGAGGGACAGAACCTAAGAGGATGAGTGGCCCGGAGTCAGCTCTGTGGGTGACAGAGGCGGCCCACCTAGGGGTGAAGGGTGTCCCCACCGAGAAAGCAGCAGAGGGCTGGGGTCTTTCAGGTGTAGATGTGCCCCCATCCCCGTGGCCCCCAGTGCCCTCGAGTTCTGGAACATGGGCTCCCAGGCCCCTGGGCGGGTGCTGGGGTCGGGTGGGAGCAGGGTTTGCAGGTCCTGGACCCAGGAGCTTCCCTCAGAATCCCTGAGTCTCCTTTGACATGACCCCTCAGCTCCTGGGTTCTCAGCCTGAGGCCTGGCCAGCTGACAGACACACCCTCCCTCAGAGGTGTCCCAGGTGGGGTGGCCACGACACTCAGCGGGCCCTCGCTGTCCCCTCTGTCACTGTCCCCTTTGTCCAGGGGCTGTCACCAGAGGAAGGGGAGGGGTGAAGGGGAAGCAGAGAGCGTGAAGCCCATGTGCTCAGGAGCTGAGCTGTGTCATGGGGGATGGCGCCCTCTGGGGGCCTCGTGGTCACAGCTCAGTTAAGTTAAATCCTATCGACTGACTCTTTGCCACCCCACGGGCTGCAGCAGGAGAGGCTCCCCTGTCCATTACCAAGTCCAGGAGCGAACTCAAATTCTTGTCCATCGAGTCCGTGATGCCATCCAACCATCTCATCCTCTGTTGTCCCCTTCTCCTCCTGCCTTCAATCTTTCCCAGCATCAGGATTTTTTTTTCCAACGAGGCAGTTCTTCGCATCAGGTTGCCAAAGTATTGGAGTTTCAGCTTCAGCATCACTCCTTCCAGTAAATATTCAGGACTGATTTCCTTTAGGATGGACTGGTTGGATCTCCTTGCAGTCCAAGGGACTCTCAAGAGTCTTCTCCAACACCACAGTTCAAAAGCATCAATTCTTCTGTGCTCAGCTTTCTTTTTAGTCCAACTCTTACATCCATACATGACTACTGGAAAAACCATAGCTTTGACTAGATGGACTTTTGTTGAAAAAGTAATGTCTCTGCTTTTTAATATGCTGTCTAGGTTGGTCATAGCTTTTCTTCCAAGGAGCAAACCTCTTTTAATTTCATGGCTGCAGTGATTTTGGAGCCCCCAAATATAAAGTTTGTCACCGTCTCCATTGTTTCCCCATCTATTTGCCATGGAGTGATGGGACCAGATGCCATGATCTTCATTTTTTGAATGTTGAGTTTTAAGCCATCTTTTTCACTCTCCTCTTTCATCAAGAGGCTCTGTAGTTCTTCACTTTCTGCCATAAGGGTGGTGTCATCTGCATATCTGAGGTTAATGATATTTCTCATGGCAATCTTGATTCCAGTTGGTGCTTCATCCAGCGAATGATGTACTCTGAATAGAAGTTAAATAAGCAGGGAGACAATATACAGCCTTGACATACTTCTTTCCCAGTTTGGAACTAGTCCATTGTTCCATGTCCAGTCTAACTGTTGTTTCTTGACCTGCATATAGATTTCTCAGGAGACAGGTAAGGTGGTCTGGTATTCCCATCTCTTGAAGAATTTTCCACAGTTTGTTGTGACCCACACAGTCCAAGACTTTGGTGTAGTCAGTGAACCAGAAGTAGATGTTTTCCTGGAACTTTCTTGCTTTTTCTATGATCCAATGGATGCTAGCAATTTGATCTCTGGTTCCTCTGCCTTTTCTAATACCAGCTTGAACATCTGGAAGTTCTCATTTCACGTACTGTTGAAGCCTAGCTTGGAGAATTTTGAGCATTACTTTGCTAGTGTGTGAAATGAGTGCAATTGTGTGGTAGTTTAAGCATTCTTTGGCATTGCATTTCTTTGAGATTAGAGTAAAAACTGACCTTTTCCAGTCCTGTGGCCGCTGCTGAGTTCTCCATATTTGCTGGCATATTGAATGCACCACTTTAACAGCATCATCTTTTAGGATTTGAAATAGCTCAACTGGAATTTCATCATCTCCACTAGCTTTGTTGATAGTGATGCTTCCTAAAGCCCACTTGACTTCTCATTCCAGGATGTTTGGCTTTAGGTGAGTGACCACACCATCATGGTTTTCTGGGCCATGAAGATCTTTTTGTATAGTTCTTCTGTGTATTGTTGCCACCTCTTCTTAATATCTTCTGCTTCTGTTAGGTCCATACCATTTCTGTCCTTTATTGTACCCATCTTTGCATGAAATTTTCCCTTGGTATCTCTAATTTTCTTGAAGAGCTCTCTAGTCTTTCCCATTCTATTGTTTTTCTCTGTTTCTTTGCACTGATCTCTTAGAAGGCTTTCTTATCTCTCCTTGCTATTCTTTGGAACTCTGCATTCAAATGGGCATATCTTTCCTTTTCTCCTTTGCCTTTCACTTCTCTTCTTTTCTCAGCTATTTGTAAGGCCTTCTCAGACAACTATTTTGCCTTTTTGCATTTCTTCTTCTTAGGGATAGTTTTGATCACTGCCTCCTGTACAATGCTATGAACCTCTGTCGTCAGATCTAATCCCTTGAATCTCTACAGGTGGATTCCTTACTAGCTGAGACACCAGGGAAGCCAGACCTCAGCTCAGTGGCACACAACTCCCTGTGAGCAGGGAGGGGGCGTTTCACAGAAGAGACCCTCACTGACTCCAGCTGGGGCACAAAGCAGCCCTGAGACCATGACACAGCACTCTTTCCAGACAAGACTTTGGCCCTGTGCTCCCACAACAGACATTTAGGCTCTGTCCACAGCTACTTGAGAACTTCAGAGGGGCCCAGCACCCATGGAGGCCTGTGGACTCCCTGGACCCTGGGCCTTGCCTATCCCTGGGATCATGACCCTGCAGGTCTGGGCAGGCCCAGAGAAGGTGCATCTTAGCCGGCTCCCAGGGACAGTGCCGACTTTGTCTCTGGACCTCACTCTGGGTGGCCCAGTTCAGAGTCTACTGGGAGTAGACGGGGCAAAGTCACATTGAGCAGTCAGGCACTTGTGGGGGCTGGAGCTTCAGACGTGAGACTGGTTTCTGGGGGCTACACTGATAAGGGAAGAGTCAGAATACCATGCCTGGGGACAGAGAAAAAAGTGGGTTTCCAGAAGCCCAGCTTCCATGAGCAGATGGTGCCTGAGTGAAGAGAGGAAGAGTTGGGGTCTTTGCAGGGGGTGGGGGCTCTGAACTCCACCCAACGCCTCTCTCTCCTCAGGGTGTCCACATTCACAAGACTGCTTACAGCTCATGCCCCCCACCCCGAGATGTTGTTGCCTAGTTTCTGTACAGGTGAGCACCCCAGCCTCTTCAAAGAAAGAGAGTCCTTGTGATTATTCTTTTTACTTTTTGCCAGCTGCATGGCTTTCAGGATATTAGTTCCCTGACCAATGATAGAATCTGAGCCCTTGGCAATGAAAGCACAGAGTCCTAACCAGTGAGCCAGCAGGAAATTCCCTGTGATTTTACTTTTCAAGCAGATTCTGTGGTCACTGTGCCCTGATCTCCAAGCACAGCACTCAGTCCTAGCCGGAAGATGTCTTTTTGCCATTTAGTATTTGCAACAGTGAAGTGGGGCCATGTGATCAAGTATGAGAAGCAACCAGATCTGCGGGGAAAACTCCCAAGAGGTCATGTCACTGGACCGTCTTTCAACCTCAAAACCGAGGGAAGTTGCACCAAGATGGATGGACCAAGAGGAAATTATGGTGACAGAAGGCAGACAGAGGGCAACACGAGGCATCCTTATACTTTCGTGAGGAAGCCAAAGTAGGCAGACTCACAGAGGTGGAAAGTGAAGCGGGGGTTCCCAGGGCCAGAAGGAGGGGAGTTGGGGAGGCTGTCAGAGGACACGCCTCTCAGTTACAAGATGGATAATTTCTGGACCTGTGCTGTCCAACTTAGGGCCTGCAGACACTGCCATGGACGTGCATCTGGG
Source organism: Bos indicus x Bos taurus (assembly GCF_003369695.1). Classification (NCBI taxonomy): domain Eukaryota; kingdom Metazoa; phylum Chordata; class Mammalia; order Artiodactyla; family Bovidae; genus Bos; species Bos indicus x Bos taurus. The sequence goes on along the minus strand of NC_040088.1, from coordinate 41,190,821 downwards.
CTGAGAGGGTAGAGGTGGAGTGCTTTCCATACCAGAAACGAACAACATTTAAAAAATGAAGGTACAGGAGGGCGCTTTGGGAGCCGGTCACCTGTTTGTGGCCTGGAACGTGCAAGCTTTCTCACACGGATCCCAAACTCCAAACTCTTAAGTGTAGACATTGGATGTGTGTGGCTTCTGTCTCTCAATCATACTTTCACAAAGTCGTGAAATCAAAAACTCCACAACAGGCTGTCCCTTTTCTCGGATGGCTGTAAGTTCACTGAAACCGCGAAGGGAATGTCAGTGTGCTTTTTCGCCCAAGAATGAGTGTTCAGGAATGCAGTTGGGATGGATTTGGCTGCAATTTTAGCAACATCTCAGTGGATTTGAGGGGGAAGAGCCTGTGGAGACATGTATGAATAGAGTCCTGATATACCTGGACAGGTAAAGAGTCCAGGAATGCCCACAGCTGCCACTCAGAGTTTGTCATTGGAGAAGCCTGAAAAACAGGAGTCTGTCTTGTCACGTCCTGAAGGCAAGCAGCCATGTGCATTCGGAGCAGGTGTCCACAGACAGTCTCACTTTCACACGGCTTGGATCCCCATGCCCAGCATGCGTCCTCACCATGCAGTCCAGGGGAGAACAGGTTGGGTTGGCCACAGCTGGCCCGGGTCACGGCATGTGGACACGACTGGACCTGACAAGCGGTGCAGAGCCCCTGGATCCATAGTGGTCTGGGGGAGGCCCCCTTCATAGACTGAGAGCTACAGGCACCATGAAGACCAGAACCCAGAAAAAGAGGGTGAATGTGGACCTTAGACTGCGAGGACCCGAGATGTAGGCACAGACAGGGCTGGGGCCTGGGAAACCTAGACGGTGTGCTGTCCTGGTGGGGTCCATCGGTCTCCAGTCACAGCTCTGCACCCGGCCCCGCCTGCACCTGGACTGGACTGACTGCCTTTTCTCTCAAGATGCCTACACATCCTTCTTGTCTGGATGGGATGTCCCCGCTTTTACAAAGCTGCCCTGATGCCCTGTGGAAGAACTCTGTCTCCCCAGGCAGGATCATGGGCACCAGGTGGCCCCGTTTCCCAGGAGACTCAGGGCTTCTGTCGTGCCCATGTTCATGCTGCTGGCACCCAGCTCCCCCAGGGGTCTCACAGGGAGCCCCCTGGAAGTGCTCCCTGCAGTGAGACTGAACCCATGAAGCCTACCCTCCTATCTCAGAGGCATTGATTTTAAGGGTCAGAGAGTGAGAGCAGGGCCAGGACCAACCCCTAGCCCTTCTCTGGAGATCTGGGGTGAGCAGTCGGTCATCTCTACACAGGACAAAGGACATTCCTCCCAAGCACACCCCCCGCCCCCGCCATTCCCTGCCACCCACCTCATAACTCCACACCTTCCTTCCAAGAAGGCCTGGTGCCCTGTCCTCGTGGCCTAGCCTAACTGGCCGCTCCCTTTCCCATCTCGAGTCTCCTTGCTGGGATCACACACTGGGTCTCCAGAACACCTCCTGCTTGACACTCCCCTTGGGGCCCCATCCAAATAGCCAGAGATCTCCCAGACTTCCCAGGAGCTGGGAAACAAGGACGTGTTTGAAGTCCCCGATGGCAGAAAAAAGAACAGGCAGAGATACCTCAGAATGGAGCTGCGTGACCTTTGTTGGCCAGGGGAATCAGCTGGGGCAGAGCTGGGTCTGCGCCCCTGCAACCCTCCACCGCACCCCGCCCCACCTCTCCTCCTACCTGGAGGCCCCTCATTTCTTTCTTCAGTGACTTTGAGTTTTGCTCACTTCAGGAATCCTCTTTAGGTTTCCATCAAATTTAAGTTAAAAAGAAGCCCTACAACAGAATCTGCAAGTGGCAAAAATACAAATGTTACCACCAAATAGGTGAGGCCTCAATCCATCTAAAGACACAGGTGCCCCTTTTCATCCTCCATGGATTCACTGATGGGCCATGCCCAGGACCACCGGGGAGGCCCTCAGGGCAGACGGCTCTGAGCTGGGGTCTGGTTTCCAGTTCTTACTTGCAGTTCCAGGGACACATTTCTACTTTCTGTCAGCTTCTGTCTCTACAACCACAGGATGAGAATCACAGGCATTTGCCTGGAGGGTGGTGATAAGATGAACGAGGCAGTGTGTGGGCAGCATCGTGGAGACCTCAGCCCAGCTGGGCTCTGACAAGCGGTTCTCTGCCATCCATGCCTCTCCCTCATCACGGGGCAGAGTCCCTGAGGAGCAAGGCCTGGTCCGGACATCCTGGTCACCAGCAGTGAGACTCAGGTTCTGAGCTGCAGCACAAGGAGTGGGGACAGCAAAGGAGGGCCTCGTGGGCTCCGTCAGTGCCTGGCAGATCCCAGAGGTGGGGCAGATGCAGGCACAGGGTGGGCCTTGCTACCTGGCCTTGGACTGATTCATGCCGGGACCACAGCTCCAGAAAGCTCTTCCTGGAGAATCAATTGGGGTGAAAGGCTCTGACAGCCAAACTTGCCTGCCCAGCTTCCAATTCCATGTGCTGGGGAGCCCGGGGTTCCGTCCCTGTGTTCTGAACACAGGGCTGTGACACAGCAGCTGTGACCCCAGCAGGTACTCAGCCTTCCCAGCCTCTTCCCTCTTCCTGGACTTGGCCTGGGGAGCCCTGGAAGTTTGTGGAGCCCTACCCCAAGGCCACAGGTGCAAGGCCTTGCACCAGGGCACAGACATGGAGTCCAGAAACAAGGTCATGTCGGGAACTGACTGAGACCCTTGGTGACCATTGCCAAAAGCCCCTCCCCTCCCCAATCATCATCAGCCTGACCCCAAATTAGGCGAAAATGCCCACCCTCTGCTCATGCTATAGTGCCATACCCAGTCACCTAATGCCAGGCTTCCGGCAGGAATTTTCTTTGTGTTGAAAGTGAAAGTGCAAGTTGCTCAGTCGTGTCCAACTCTTTGTTATCCCATGGACTATACAGTCCACAGAATTCTCCAGGCCAGAATACTGGAGTGGGTAGCCTTTCCCTTCTCCAGGGGATCTTCCTAACCCAGGGATCTAACCCAGGTCTCCTGCATGGCAGGCTGATTCTTTACCAGCTGAGCCACCAGGGAACCCCAAGAAAACTGGAGCGGGGAGCCTATCCCTTCTCCAGGGGATCTTCCCAACCCAGGAATCGAACTGGGGTCTCCTGCATTGCAGGCGGATTCTTTACCAACTGAGCTTCTTTGTCTTGAGACTATAAAAATTGGCCGGAAAATCGCCGGCTCTCCCCGGCCTGTCAGGAGGTTGGCCTGCTGCATTTGCAGCGCCTTTATTATCTCTACTCTTTGCTTTTAATAAACTCAGTCCCTTCTGAAATGCTCTGTCTGGAAATTCTTTTCCAACCCGAGCTCAGATTGCCATGACAAAGTTCACGAAGGGCGTGGGCAGCTATGCTGGGATCCCTCAGTCTGGCTGAACCCTGCCGTCCCTGCCCCCACTGCTGCTGGCCAAAATCTTGGCCTTCTCTGCCCACCAAAGCTGAATTTTCGGAGATGGAGTTTGGAGGAAATAGAAAGGTGGCGGAGAGGGGGACAGAGTAGGCTCAAACCTCAAGAACTGTGCCCTCTCCTTGAGGAGTCTGGGGGTTTATATAAGACGAGGGGCTCGCAGTTATCAGTGATGAGGAACAGAGGTGATAGGATCTGGATTTCTCCCTCTTGGATTGTTTCGAAGACAGTCATCGACTTGCGTTAGTAATCCGTAATTGAGTCTGGCAGTTGGGTGGCTCTGCGGCCTTCTTTCTGATATGTAACTACAAGGGGAAGGGTGTTGTAAGGGTGAACACCAGATAGGGGATGTATTTAGCATGGAGTCAAAGGGAAAAATGTGAACTGTAGCTCCTGCAGAGTTAGGGGGCAGAAAAACCAAACTTAGTTACAGACATGCGGAGTTAAAGTAAAAAAACTAGGAATGCTCAGGCCTGCTCACTATTCTTTTTATCATTTTTATTCTCTGGAAAGGGCAAAAGAAAAACTCATTCCTCTCTTTTTCCGCTTTTTCACTGCAACACCACCCCCAAGTCAGCAGTGCAGGACTCTTGTTCTCTCCTGGGACGAAATCAGGCAAGGGATCGCACAACCTCCCTCCAGTCAAGTGCCTCCCTCCACCCCTCCTGGCCAGAGCTCTTCCCATGGTGCCTTTGGGGCTGTCCTGGCAGAGCCACTTTCTCACGCCATGTGGAGCCCTCCAGACGTTTCATTCTGACAACTCTGGGCAGCGTTTACCAATGCTCTTTTCAAAACGGTTTTTTAGATCCTGCCAATTTGACAAGCTTGTCCCTGTCGCCTTCGCGGCTACTCCTACGCAGATGCTGGCTGCTTTCCCTTGAAACGACTTCATTCAGAGTTGGTTTGGGGTCTCTGCCACAGTCTCTGTCAATTCAGCTAAATTTCTACTTCTTCAATTCACATTGTCTGGGAGTCAGGCCCTACACTGGTGCTTATTTTAGAAACATCACACATCAAACTTGGTGTGGAGATGACACTCCCTTTCAGGGATCCAAAGACTGATCCATCCATGCTCTACCTTCTTTATTTTTTCAGGCACCTCAGCTGTTCTCCACCAAGCAAAACTTTCTGAAGCCTCCCACCACCCACATGAACTTGGGCTAGTCAGACTTGAATCTACCTCCACAGTGCCCACACACAGAGGCTCCAGTCAAAGCACATGTAGTGCATTGTAGTATTGGTACTTAGTAGTACCAATACATGAGCACCAGACACTGGAGGGGAGGGCCATCCTGTGTGGGTCCACCACCCCTTCCATATCAGAGATCACACAGGCAGTCTGATACCGGCCAGTTCAGGGCAGCAACAAAAGCCTGCAACCAGACCAGCCACAGGGAGGCCCTGGGGGAACTGGGACATAGTGACTTGCTCCCGCGCCTGGTCGGCAGCTTGGAGCCACAAAGGGGCTGCTCTTCCGTACATTTGTCATGAGTTGATTTGAATTTGAGAACAAAGGAAATAATGGTTCCCAGCTTTTTGCTTCCCTGTGAATGCGAAGAGAAGCTGTGAGCCCCCCTCAGAGTGATGTGGGGTGGGGCATGGGCAGGAGGACTGGATGGGGGAGGCCTTCCTCTTTGTGGGTGTCCTCCACAGGATGTCCAGGTGAGAAGCGGGACAGAAAGAAAGGATGGTGCTGGTGATAGCCAGGGCTCACTCGAGGAGTGGTCTGTGGCACTTGTCCTATAGACTTTCTATCTAAAAGTTTAAGATACCCAAGGGGGCAGGGCTCTACTAACTACTGCCTGCCCCAGAGCTCAAATCCTAAGGAGGCTGCTCTGCCCTCAGGGTCCCCACCTCCCCAGGTCTCTGGGCTCCTCCCTCTTCTGCGCTTGCATTTCAAGAGATATCAAGGTTTGCTTCAGGAAAAAAATGAATTCACAGCAATGTTGACTTATTCTGGCACTAGCAAACCCAACCAACCAAACAAAAAACCAGAAGACACCAAAGGACTCCTTAATGAAAGGGCAGGAGACCATCAAAACCTTACCTGATCCTGCTGAAGGGCAATGGGAGGAGTGAGAAACCTGATTCGGTTGGAGACTGACCATTCCAGCAGTGAAGCCACGGTTCTCAACATTAACCTGCAGCACAAGCCCCTAAGGGGTGGGGAACTCCTTTTCCATTGTGCCGGACTTAAGTCACTCAGTCATATCCAACACTTTTGCCCCTTCATGGACTGTAGGTCTGCCCCTCCTCTGTCCATGGAATTCTCCATGCAGGAATACTGGAGTGTGTTGCCATTTTCTACCCCAGAGGACCTTCCCGACCTAGGGATCGAACCCTCATCTGCTGTATTGAAGGCAGATTCTCTTCCGCTGAGCCACCAGGGAAGCCCAGTTACCCATTGCTGTGAAACAAATTAGGCTTCCCAGGAGGCTCAGTGGTAAAGAATCCACTTGCAATCCAGGAGACACAAATTCTATCCCTGGGTTGGGAAGATCCCCTGGAGGAGGGCATCACAACCCACTCCAGTATTCTTGCCTGGAGAATCCCATGGGCAGAGGAGCCTGGTAGGCTGCAGTCCATAGGGTTGCAAAGAGTTGGACCTGACTGAGCTTGCAGGCACGTGAAATAAACTAACAACTTCAAACAGTGAGCACTGATTATCTCACAGTTTCTGTGCCCCAGGAATTCAGGTACAGCCAAACTGAGTGCACTGGCCAAACTTGATGGCGCTGGCTGGTGGGGGACTTCTTCCAAGTGCCCCATGTGGCTGCTGGCCCACCTCGGTTCCTCATCTGTACATCTCTCCAGGGGCTACCTAAGCGTCCTTGTGGTCACACTGAGCCAGCCAGTGTCTGAGGTTGGAAGCCGCAGTCCACAAACATTTTGGGTAGATTGGGCAGTGATGGTCATCACTTCTGCTATCGTCCTTTCATTCAAAACTAGTTACCAACTGTACAAATTCTGAATTGAAACTTACGAAAAAAAAATATTTCTTTCACACAATAACAAGAGACAGGTCAGGAATATTGGGATCAAGATTTAAGTTTTAAAATTTAAAAGGTTGTTATGTGGGGTGTTTTCACTGGAGTAGCAGATGACCTAAACATAAGAGAAAAATACTTTCTGTTCTAAAAACCAAATGGCATTTTAAAAAGACATCAGCAAAAGAGACACAGATGTATAGAACAGTCTTTTGGACTCTGTGGGAGAGGGAGAGGATGGGATGATTTGGGAGAATGGCATTGAAACATGTATAATATCATATATGAAATGAATCACCAGTCCAGGTTCGATGCAGGATACAGGATGCTTGGGGCTGGTGCACTGGGATGACCCAGAGGGATGGTATGGGGAGGGAGGTGGGAGGGAGGTTCAGGATGGGAAACACGTGTACACCCATGGCGGATTCATGTTGATGTATGGCGAAACCAATACAATATTGTAAAGTAATTAGCCTCCAATTAAAATAAATAAAATTATATTTTTAAAAAATTAAAAAATAAAAAATACATCTTTATTCTCCAAGAAATCAGATGCAGTTGTAGTGATGATCTGTTTTCTCTAAAATTTGACACTGCCATCCTGTATATTGCTATTATTGTTGATTAGTCACTAAGTTGTGCCCGACTCTTTTGCGAGTCCATGGACAGAGGAGCCTGTAGGGCTGCAGGATTTCCCAGGCCAGAATACTGCAGTGGGTTGCCATTTCCTCCTCCAGCAGATGTTCCCAACCCAGGGATAGAACCTGAGTCTCCTGCATTGGCAGGCGGATTCTTTACCACTGAGCCACCAAGGTACATTGTTGTAAATATTCTGATGGAAATCAGTGATTTGCCCTAACTTTGCAGACTGCTCTTCCTGTTTTCTGAAGCTTAGACCTTATTTGTCTATTTCTTCATTTGTTTATAAAGGTGGGCTCTGGTTCCACTGAATGCATTATCTTGTGTAATGTGCTGATTTTATGTCTTTTTAAAACTAACTTGATGAAATAAATTATTTTTTAAACTGAAAAAACAAAAATTAGTCACCAAGTCCAGCCCATACTCAGGGGAAAGGCATTACATGAAGGCAAGAATCTCAGGAGATGGAGGTCAGAGAGACCAGCCAGGGTGCTGCCTGCCAGTTAATTAGCAGGATTATGGAGCTCCACCCAGACTTTATCATTCAGCAGGCAAGGGCCGGAGCCAGAGAATGTTCACTCCTAAATAATTCCTGGCAGGCGTTGCTGCTGCTGGTCCAAAGACCACATTTTGGGAATTGCTGCTTTAAAATCCCTTCATCCAATAAATAAATAAATAAAACCCTTTCGTCCAATCACAGGGGGAAATAAAACCCCTTCGTACAATCAGAGTGGGAAACAACCTCGAGCTGCTGCAGGAGATTGGACTTCACCCAGGCAGCACTCAGCCCCAGGCCTCCAGTGCTGAGATTCTGGCTGAGCCTGAGCTGAATAAGAATTTAGGGAGGATTATGAACTTTAAAAAAAAAAAAAAAAACTTTGGATTTTTAACTCACAGGAGAACAAGAGCACTCTATTTGGGGTTTAATTCCTTTGGACTTCAATTTCTTAGGACTTCATTTCGCAAGAGGAGTTAACCTTGAAATCTTAAATTTGCTTTTTTTCCTGGGAATGAGATAATAGAGGTCCAGTCAGGGTGGAAATTTCTAGGTTGACTTGTCATTAGAGGACAATTGTTTGACTGTGCTTGTTTAATTTTGTTGAGGCTTGGAAATGTGGCCAGAAGTTATTTGGGATTGGAAAGAGAATACACAGTAAACATTTGGTTTGGGTAAATTGTAACTTTAGAGTGAATTTTTACAATAACCACTTTATTCAGATATACTTCACAAACAGCACAATTCAACCATTTCATGTGTACAATTCAATGGTTCTTAGTATATTCATAGAATTGTGCAACTATTCCCACTATCTAATTTTAGAACATTTTCATTATTCTCCAAGACAACCCCCTACCCATTACAGTCACTTCCCGCCTCTCTGCCACCCCCAGCCCTGGGCAACCACTAGTCTCCATTCTGTCTCCATAAATTTGCCTCTTTTGGCCATTTAACATAAACAGAATTATACAATATGTGGTGGTTTTGTTGCTGACTTTTTTCAAAGCATAATGTTTTCAGGGTTCACCCACGTGGTAGCATGGATAAATACTTCATTCCTTTTATTGTCTGATTATATGTCATTGTACAGATATACTACATTTTGTTTACTTGTTCATCAAATGACAGACATTTGGGGGGTTTTTTCCTATTTTTTTGATACTATGAATAATATTGCTATAAGAATTCATGTATTTTTTTTTTTATGGTCACATTTTCATTTATATCAGCATTTATATAGGAGTAGAGTTGCTGGATGATGTGGTAACTCTACCTTTAACCTTTTGCAGCTGTACCTTTTTATATCCCCACAAGCAATCTAAGAAGATTCTAATTTATTTTCTGTCTTTCTTATTATAATCATGTAGTGGGTGTGAAGCGGTACCTCAGTTTGATTTGATTTGCATTTCCCTAGTGGCTAATGATGAGCATTCTTCATGTGCCTATTGGTCATTTGCATGTCATTTTTGGAGACATGTCTGTCCATATTCTTCGGTATCTTTAAATTGAGTTATTTTTCTTTTTAAAAATTTAATGGGGTTATTTTTTAATTTTTAAAATTGGAGCTTATTTATTTATATAAATGGATTAGTTGTCTTCTTACTGGTTGTAAGAGTTCTTTATAAATTCTGGCTACATGTTCCATATCAGATATATGATTTCCAGATGTTTTCTTCCATTCTGTGGGTTGTCTTCCCTCAGACAATCTTGAAGATTTGACAATCTTCCACAGGATTGCCAAATGACAAAATCAAAACAATTTAGGAGCAAGTTTATATCCTTTATTCAAGGGGAAGATATCCTTGGGTTAGGGGTTACAGTGGTACACCCTGTCAAGGGATTTTGGTCAAGAGCGAGTTTCTGGAGCATTAGAAGCAGCAATGTAGAGACAGGGCATAACTGATTGGGCTTGCATATCTAACTTTATTTAAAAAGATCAAGGAACAAGGAAATAAGCATGGAGCCAGAGGTGGTTTGGTGAGTAGGGTTGGACTGATTGGATATTGCATTCCTGGTCCAAGGAAGCATTTATGAGAATGTGAAAGGTCAGTTTGCTGACATGGCACCTTCAGCAGAGCAGTCCCATCTTGGGCCTAGACATTTATTTCCACAGTCCACCCTTTTGGTCAGCCTCTTGGCCGCTCTAGTGGTTTGATGAAAACCATTGGCCTTAGTATGAGTCAGTTATCATTACATCTTTGGGTCCCAGTGTGGTGTTCACAGGAGAAAACATCAAGTTCAAATTCTAGGAGTTGGCTATGTCCTCTGGTCTCTTTCATCATCCTAGGCCATGAGAGACTAACCATTGCCTAGTCAATGGCTGCCCACATGCATTTAAAGCTTTTGAGAGAATGAATGTATTATGAAGACAACAATTTTTAACAACAAGACAATGTCCATGGTTTGAACACTCCTGAATGGGTGTCCCCATGAACCAGTTAAAGTCAAATAAATCAAGAAATGATCCACAAGAAGGAGATACTGATCTTCTCAACTTACAATGTGCTTACAGCCTGGTAAACCCATTATAAGCTGAAAATATCATAAGTCAAACACGCATCTAATATACCTAACCTACCAAACGTTGAAACTCAGCCTGAAAAGAAAGTGAAAGTCGCTCAGTCATGTCTGACTCTTTGTCACCCCGTGGTCTACAGCCCACCAGGCTACTCTGTCCATGGAATTCTCCAAGCAAGAATACTGGAGCAGGTTACCATTCTCTTCTCCAGGGAATCTTCCCCATCCAGGGATAGAACCTGGGTCTCCCGCACTGCAGGCGGATTCTTTACCATCTGAGCCACCAGGAAATCACCTCAACTGTGTTCAGAACACGTACATTTCCTGTAGTTGGGCAAAACCATCTAACGCAAAGTCCGTTTTCTAATACAGTATTGACTTTCTCATGGAATTTATTGAATACTGTACTGAAAGTGAAACAGAGGGGTTGTGTGGGTCCAGAACAGTTGGGGTATGTCGGTGTTCACCCTGGGTTGAGTGCTGATGGGGAGTGTCAGCTGCTGCCTGGAGCCACGAGAGAGGATTAGAATATCTGTTTGGACATGAAAAGGAATTTCACCCAGAAGAATAAATATAACATATTAAAAATAAAATTTAGGAAAGAATAGAGAGGATGGCTCTTACCTAACAGATATGAAACCATTATATTTCAAATGGAGTAGTTGGCACAGAAAAATGAACCCAGCTAGATTCACCACTGACATGCAGAAAGCAACCCCTGATGCTGTGGGAACGATGCTTTGTCTTTTGAAGCAGTTCTTAGAAAATCCACAGAAAAAAAAAAGCCTAATCACCTCATTTGAAAACATTATGTTAGACTCTTTGAAGACACCATCTAAAACTAAAACCTGTTGACATTCTGACTGGAGACGTGAGATGCATTTATGTGACAAACTTCGGTGGCTTCATGTGTTGTGTGCCATTCTAAGTGTTTACAGGCACGAACACACAGGATTCCCGTGACCCCACAAGGAAGGAGCTCCCTGGTCCCTCCCCACCACCCCGAACACCTGCAGCTCAGCACAGCAGGGAGCTGGGAGGTCACATGGCCAGTGCAACATTCATCCAGCTTCCCTGGGCATCACCCCTTCTGTGCCAGTGCCCACAGGCACCAGCCCCAGACCCACCGCATGTGACAAATCCCTCGAACACTGGGAGGTGAAGTCCAGCCATTTTCTCTTGCTTGGGGCTCTCATGGGACTGCAGTCAGGTGACAATCAGAGCTGCAGCTCCTGGTGAGTCCAGACGGGCTGGACATCCATGGTGGCCCAGGCACCTGGCAGCAGGTGATGTCAGCTTTGGCTGCGAGCTCCTCTGAGGATCTCCTCATGGCTTCCCCTAGGGCAAGTGTCCAAGAGAACTCAGAGAAGGAAGCTTTCTCTGCAGCCTAGAGGTCACGGGGCCACTTCCTCTGCAGTTTTTGGTGGAAGGAAGCCCACAAGCCCACCCAGAGTCAAGAGATGGCTTCTACACGCACCGCTCAATGAAGTGTCAGTCTGCCAAACAACTGCAAAATATAGACAGATCAATGAGCGTTCGTCGGGAGCCAGGCACTGGGCTAAATCTATTTCTATGACGACTTTCACTTAAATTATACACAAAGAGAAAACCCACAGTCCCCAAATGGTGTCACGTGTGCTAAACCCCAGGATACAAAATTTAGATTTAACACCTCACATAATTGTAGTCTCACCTTCCTTAGAAATGTCACCTTAATCAGCAACATGGGATTTTCTGCTCAGCACCATGAGGTCACCTGTCGTGTGGGAGGTCCAGAGGAAGAAGAGGCAACCCACATGGTAAAACCTATGTCCTCCCTGCTCCCTTTCCTGGCATCTGGGGCCAAAATACCCACCTCACACACACACACACACACAATTTTTTGCTGTCTTCCTCATCCATCCTCCTCTCTATAGAAGCTTCTGTGTTCTAGGACTCCTCTGCATGCCCTCGTGTCCCTCCATGAAATGCTACCAGATTCATGAGCCCTTGGGTGAAATCAAGACTTTCAAATTCACTCAGTCGAATCCTGCTTTTTAGCCACACTTTTATTTATGTTTAAAATAAATAAGCCTAAAAGTACAACCATGCAGATGAATGTGGCAGGAGCTGCGTTTCCTCCCTAGACACACTGGTCTGGGTTGCCTCCTGATCAGCGAACCTTCTGGGTCACCCCACCCCACCCACAGTCCCGCCTACTCCCTGGGGACTTGGGGTGGTGCTAACCTGAACCCTGAGGTGTGGGCTGCACAACAGGGGGCTGGGTGAAGACAGGCGAGCCAGGTGAAGCACACCCCGACCCGACCGCCCTGACTTCCACAGGAACAGGGCATTGGAAGCATCACAAAGGGATGACTTTATGGGTAGTCAGCCTGGATGCTGGCTGACTTGTGGAAAGTCAAGATTTTCCACCCAGGAGAGCCTCTGCAGGGAGGCTGCCCCAGCCTTCACTTCCATGTCCACAAGTCCCGCAACTCCCTATAGGGACCAGGCCCAGGTCCAGATCTGGCCAGTGCAAGGCTTGTGGGCAACCTTTCACTCCTCGAATTCCAAAGCCCTTTTGTTAAGTCCCATCTGGGGTGAGAAAGCTCTGCTGTGCACTACATGAAGATAGAGACAAGGGAGGCCCCTGGGGCCCTGTGAGTCAGGGAGCAGCAGGAGGGAGGGAACGGTCCCCACCTCTTCCTGGCATCCTAGTTCTAGTTCTGCAGGTGCACCATGGCATCTAGGGTGGCCTCAGAGCCACCTGTGTGAGTCCTGTTTGTCACTTTGCCTTCTGTGGACACCGTGGCACAAAAGGAGGGCTGGTCAACGTTGCCCTGAGTGTCTGCCTCTGGGAGGGCAGCCTGTGAAGAAGTGTCACCCTTGGGGTGAATGGTCAACATGAGAGCAGTGCTGGGGGTGGGGAGCAGGACTGGACCATTCCCAGCTGGGGGCACTAAATATCCACTCTGCTGCCCAGTGATGGTGACACTGACAGGTGACATCTCCTATTGATTAAACACTCCTTAGGAAAAGAAGAAAGTCCACTGTGTGTCTTAAGTTCTACACGCCTTCCGTGGCAAGCTGTGCTAAGACTCGTCTCACCTCGGAGCCCAGAGAAGGGTGGGAGGGGTGTGAATGAGTAAACTCCCTATAGATTCCACAGCTCCTGAAACGTATCCAGGAAGTTCTCCTACTTCACTCTCAATTCTGACCTTCACTGACCTTGATTCTGATGGGTACTCCCCCCACCCCATTTCCATCAGTTACACATATTTTTAATCTTTGTCTTTTGGTAGGAGCCCAGAGTTGTTGTGGAACGAGGATGACATAAGCCACTCCTTATTTTGCTTCTAGGGAACATGACCAGTGAGTCATCCAAGCCGTCTGATCAGCTCAGCACATGCGCAGCTCCTCAGAGGGTGACCTACGCCTTGGGCTCCATCACACTCCCCGGCCCTCCTGTCCAGCCCCAGTGCATGGTCTGACATTTTGCAAACACAGCAGCCAAGTCTCTGGGGTCAGCAGCTCAGGTCCCCTGCTCTCCCCTGTCTGACCATCAGAAGTCACCGAAGCTGAAGGTCCAGCTCCCAGCCGTGTCCGCTCCCCGCCCCCTGCCTGCCCTCAGAGCCAGTGAGAGGGGTAAAGTAACAGCGTCGACCCTTCCTTCTCAACCTTCTGAGACAGTGAGCAACTCAACGAGTAGCTGCTGTTACTTTTTTATTGAGTAAAATAGCAGAGCACCGTGCACTTGGAAAGCAATTAGAAGAAAGAAACGAGTTAGAGTCCCCCTGGCAGATCAGACAATGCCCAAGGAGCCTGTGTCTGCAGGGGTGGCATGGGGAAGGCACGGCCAGTAGGCAGTCACCCACCACAAGTGTGGGCACTCTGCAGGAGCGTGAGTGAGAGGCGGTCAGTGGCCTGCCTGTTAATCCTGGCAGCTAAACTTCACCAGGTTGATGGTGTTCATCCATGGGACGACGTAAACCTGGAAGGAGCACAGCTTTTCCTGTGAAAGGAAAGAGGGGAACAGTGGGTCAGGGTTACAGTTAAAGACTGAGGTGCACCCCCAGCCCCCCTCCCCAGAGCGCTGGCACTGAGACAGGTCCAGAGAGAGGACCCAGAGGCTGGGATACAAGTCCAGGAAACCCCTGCAGAGGTGGGGCCTGGGAAAGGTGACCAAGGAGTGCAGCCCTCCCTGAGGCCAAGACCCCCAAGAACCAGCCAAGCCCCCGGGAGAGCCTGGGCTTTGGTGAGTGGGCAGCATCTCAGGGTTTCAGCACGGTTCAGGCCTCTGTGTGCATACTCGTTAAGCCGCTTCAGCTGTATCCAACCTTGCGACCCTATGGATTGTAGCCCACCAGGCTTTCCTGTCCTGGGATTCTCCAGGCAAGAATACTGGAGTGGGCTGCCATGTTCTCCTCCAGGGCATCTTCCTGACCCATGGACTGAACCCCCATCTCTTATGTCTCCTGCATTGGCAAGTGGGTTCTTTTCCACTGGTGCCACCTGGGAGGCCTTTACAAGCGTCTAAAGCCTTCTAATCTATCTGGGGTGGGGGTGGGGGACAAGGATGGGATTAAAGGGCCCTTTCTTGCTCGCTAGAAAACACCCCCAGCTGTGTCCTCCATCCAGCAGACAACAACCCCCAAAGCACACAGTACCCCAATTCCCCAGTGGAAACCCCCTACAGACACACAGCAGTCATGTGCACACGTGCATCCTTCCCCATCACACCCCCAGCCACAGCTGTGATGTGTCCCCAAGGGCACCCCCATTTTTGCTCCCAGCAGGCACATACCCTCTTCAGGTGAGGCTGGTTATGGAAGGGACAGCTGTCTAAGTTGGCCTGGGACTTGGTACATGTAGTCCGGCCAAGCTCCACGTCCAAGAAATAGTTCATCCCTGACACGACCTGGATATGCAGAGAGCAGACACAGTTAGCACACCCTGTGACTGTGAACATGCACACACACACACACACACGTGGTTACATTCCTCCCACCACACCCCAAGTTCATGGTCACAAGTTGCCAGGGCCGCACCCTGGAAGCACAGTGGCCTCTTGACAGCCCCTGTATCCCAGGCCCTCCCTGGAACTTCTTTACCAGCTGCTCCAACCAGGAGTCTCCCACAGGGACCCAGAAAGGGGAATCCACAGGCCAACATGCTAACCAGGTCCAGGAACAGAAGGCACAGCTTTGAGGAGCCAGCCAGGGTGCAGACAAGAAACCGACCAGCGCCCCAGGCCAGGGCGGGGACTGAGCACAAGGTGCGGCCATAGCCCACGCTGCACCCACAGGAAGGCTGCTGCCTGGTGGTTCCTTTAGCGGAGCTTCAGTCCCCAGTGTGGAGCCCATGGCATCCCATTCCCTGTTCGTAGTTCAGGTTTATCCACTCCCTCTCGGAGAGGGGGAACCAAGAGCTTCACATTCACGGATGTTCAGGCCAATAGAAGACTGCCTGGCATGCCTTCCTCTTAAGTGTGACTTCTGAGAGCGTGTCACATCCTCTGGGTCTTTTACACTTGAGGTTACAGGAGACATGTGAACTCTAGCCTCACACGGGCACTCGAGACATGCCTGGTTAGAACTTGCAGAAGCATGAGGGGCAGGGACCGGGCTCCAAGTCCCACCTCGTGGAACCATGATCCCTTTCTGCTGTCACTTTCCCATATGGCCAAGGAGCTAGTGTCACCCTGGAGAGGAGCAGGCTGGAGAGGACCTGGCAAGTGGGGAGAGCAGTCACATTCAAAGGGAACAGCACCAGCCCACTGCCACGGGAGGAGAGATGGCTGTGGCCCTGACCCACCTCCTGTGGTTTCAGGAGAAGGTAGCAGGAAGCCCTGAGGCTGGCAGGCAGGACCACACTTCCGCTGCTTGTGTGGCTGCAACCCACTCTCCAAGGGGACATAGGCCAGATGGTCTCAACTCTAGCCTTCTTTCAAGGACCAGTGCAAAGCCCTGTAGTCCTTCCTAATTCTCCCTCCTGCCCTCTTCCCAACTCTGACAACAGGCTCCTCTCTGGCCAGAACCCCAGGCAGAGGTCAGGCTGTCAGCAACGGTGTGTCCATCTCAGGGTGGGGGTGTGACGTCACAGCCCAGAGGCTGCTCCTATGGACAGGACATGTGAATGAACCACAGTCCACGAGCCTGTTTTCTTAGGCCAGGTCCCCTGCTGTGGGACACACCTGAGACCACAGGGCCCACTCATGAACTCATCTGTTTGCTGATAACCTCCGGGTTCTCTGGAGAGCAGCCAGGCCCCCTGCAAGGAGGGTGTTTGGCGTGTCTGACCCCCATGTCACTGCACGATGATGAGAGGACCACGGGAGGCCAGGTGTGTTCAGTGGCACCTGCGGAGAGGAGGCTCAGAGGAACTTGCTCTTCTGTGTGACTCAAGGCTCAGTTTGAGGAAACAACAAGCCAAACCCAGACCCAGTGACCGTCTGAGCCATGACTGGCAGACACTTCAGAAGCAAAGTCAAGGTCATGAGACAGACCGGCAGCTGCCCCAGAGTAAAGGAGATCACAGGACAGAGGCTGAGGTGGGGGGCCAGGGAATATCCTTGGCTGTAACAGACACAGTGGAATGTCAGTGACATCTGAATAAGACCTGTGTATCAAAGTGTCAGGGTTGATACCTGATTTTCAAAACTGTATTGTGGTTATGGAAGAAAATGCCTGTTTTTACGAAATATACACAGAAGTGTTCACCTTCAAAAACTTCAGAAAATAAATGCATATATGTACATCCCTACACACAGGTACGTGGGGAAGAGGTGGATCAAGCAAATACGGCAACTTTTCAACAGTTAGGGCATCTGGGTGAAGAATCCACAGTGAATCTATGCTAGGTACTGTTTCTGAAACTGCTCTGTAAGTCTGAAATTGCGTCAAAATAAAAAGCTAAAAGGAAAAGGTGCTTAAAGAATCACTCAGTGTGCAGTCAGGTGTGAGTTTTCCTTCGTCTGTGGTCATTTAGTTGACAGCTCGCGATGAACCTCGGGACCCAGTGACCCCAGCGCCTGCCTAGCAAGCTGGCCAGTCCCGCGAAGGGCTGCAGGCGCCGGGAAAGGCCGGGGGCCGCGCCCGGGTGAGAAGCGCAATTGCATCCCTGGCGATTCCCAGGGCCTCTAGGTGCTGGGGGCTGCCCTCCCGCGCGAGCTCGGGGCCCCCGGGCGGGGCTGGTGACTGCGCGCAGGCCTCGCCCTCCGGGGGCCGGGCTTCGGCAGAGTGCCCGCACCCCTACCCTGAGGCCTGACCTGCGGCCCCTGATCTCCGCACCCTGCCCCGGCGGACGCACCTGCTTGCGGGCGCGCACCACGCGCACCACGCGGCTCTGGTAAGCGTCGTTGCTCCGCTTGTTGAACTCGCTGACCGCAAAGGACAGCGCCTCCTGCACGCCCTCCTCATTGACGTCCGCCTCCATCAGGCCGCCCAGCAGGCGACCCTTCCTAGGGCCCTGCGCTGCCGCGGGGCTCACGGCCAGGGCCAGGGCCAGGGCGACGATCAGGGATGCCAGCAGGAGCAGTGGGGCGCGCGGGGAGCCCACCATGGTCTCTCGGATGCAAAAAGACTGCAGTCGAGGGGCGATCCGCGGGTGCTAGCATCACCCGGTTCGCCGCGGCGCCTTTATAACCGGGCCGTGGTGGACCGCCCCGCCCCCTTCCACTTGGCCTCGCCTCTTCCGCCCCGTTGCCCCGCCCACGTTCTCCGCCCTAGCCCCGCCCCTCCCAGAATTACCGTCCTCCCAACCCCGCCCACTCTTTCCCAGTCCCGCCCTCCTCCCATGGTCCCCATCCTCCCCGCCGGCCGCAGCGCCTTTACGCCTGGGCTGTGGGGGACCGCCTCGCCCGCTGCTGCTTGGCCCTGCCTCTTCCGCCCCGTTGCCCCTCCCGGGATGCTCGGTCCGCCAGACCCCGCCCACTCCCCCAGTCCCGCCCTCCTCCCGTGGTCCCCACCCGCCCTGCCCCCTCCCACTTGGCCCGCCTCTTCCGCCCAGTTGCCCCGGCCACGGCCTCCACCCTAGCCCCACGCCCCCGACTCTGTCTGCTCCAACCCTGCCCGCTCCTCCCCAGCCCCGCCCTCCTCCCGTGGTTCCCCATCCGCCCCCAGCCTGTCCCCGAGTCCTGATCTTGTGCTCCGGTGCTCCTCGAGCCGGCTCACCGCGGTCTTTCAGAGGATGTCCCCGCACCGGGCCGTCGAAACCTATACACCCGAGCTCTGTCTCCTGGTCTGAGAGGGCCTCTCGGCCTCCTGGCCGTCCGGGCGCCTGCTCCGCGTCTAGGAGTCCACAGAGAGCACGGCTGAGGTTTCCGAGGCAGCGGGAGGAAGACCTTGGTTGCGCCCTGTCTCGGAAAGTTCTTCCCCACAGAAGCTCATCGGGTTCTCTTTCTCACAACTCGTTTAATTATTCAACCATACACCTTTCTGGGGCTTCTCCCTGGCCAGAGTGTCTGGGGCCTGTAGCTGGGGGCGGGGGACTCTTGAGGCAGTAGAGCCCCCGCTTGACCGAGGGTTAAGCCCCCGCTTAACCCGTGCATAACTACATTTTCTAGGAGACACATTAAAAAGTGTAAGATGGTAACGGACGAACCTATATGCGAGACAGCAAAAGAGACACAGATATAAAGAACAGACTTTTGGACTCTGTAGCAGGAGAGGGTGGGATGATTTGAGAGAATAGCATTGAAACATGTATATTACCATATGTGAAATAGATTGCCAGTGCACTGGGACAACCCAGAGGGATGGGATGGGGAGGTGGGAAGGGTGTTCAGGATGGGGGACACATGAACACCCATGGCTGATTCATGTCAATGTATGGCAAAAATCACTACAAATTGTAATTAGCCTCCAATTATAATAAATGAACAAATTTTTTAAATGTAAAAAGAAAAAATGTATAACAATGATTTTTATTTAACTCAATATATCCAAAATGTTATTTCAACATATACAAGCAATTGTGAATGACAACTTTTACACTCTTCTGTGTGTGTACATTTTACCCTTAGAGCAGATGTCAAGGCCAGTAGGCCTCATCTCCCAGAGGAACTGTGGTCTTGCCTGGCCCGGCTTTAGAGGGGTGGGGTGGGGACTGGGTCAGTGATCAGTGATTAAGATAAGGGGTGATGTGGGGTTGTGTTGGAAGTGAAGGGTGAAATAGACATTGGTGCCTCTGGATGCTGGTCAGGGAGGCCTCTGAGAGGACAGACGTTTGGGCTAAAACCTACCTAAAGGGCAAGAAGTCCTGCCGACACAGAGGAAGAGCACTTCAGGCAAAGGAAGAGCCAGTGCAAAGGCCCTGGGGTGAGGCTGGGCCACCCTGCTCTAGGGACAAGAGACTGCTGGTGTTTAAGCAGGGAAGGGGAATGACCCGGAAGCTCACCCTGGCAGTTGGGTGCACCCTAAACCGTGGGTGGGGGGACCCCTTCCTCGTGGGTGTGGGAAGGACAGCCCCTGAGGGAATGGATGGAAGCCTGGGGGCTGCTCTCGCTCCTCTCCTCAGAGAAGCACAGCACTGGCTCTGGTCCTCTGTCCACTGCCTGGAAAACTTGCTTGATTCTTAAAAATCAACTTGAATGAGGTATGACGCACACACAATAAATGCCTTATTTTATGTGTCCAGACAGGAATTTTAGCAAATGCATACATTGGTATTACTTCCCCTCCAAGCTCTAGAACACTTCCATTAGCCTGTTTCCTCCTACCTCTCTGTGGTCAATCTCTTGCTCGCCCCTGGGCTTGGACGATGCACACCCCTGTTTCTGTGGACTGAGGCCTTGCCTGTTCTTGAACTTTCCACAAATGGCCTCATGCAGTGTGTTCCTCTGGGTTTTGAGCATACAGACTTTTTATTTAATAATAAAATACTTTTTATTTAACCCAATATATCTAAAATATTATCTCAACATATACAAGCAATTTTTGAGCCTCCTCTACTGTGTTAACCTAGTTGTTGGTTCTCTTTCTTCCCAGATTGAGAGGATGTGGTCAGTTGGGTATTGATTGGGCTGCCAGATCCTTTAGTCTAGGACCATGCAGATCCAGGCCGGAGAATGGCCCTGGGAGTTGGGGGAAAGGCTGTTCTCTAACCTGTACCCTGTGTGCCCGAAGATGACCTAGTAACCGATGACCTAAAGAGATGGTGGCAGAAATACCAGATGGCCTCTGGGCCTGTGGTGCACATCCAGAGGAGGACTCTCCCAGGAGTGGTCAAGGCAATGGTCAGTGAGCATCAGTCCACAGCCACTGTGGCCTTAGGGCTGGACCAGCAGGAATCTGGCATGAAATCCAGAATGATATTAACAGTGAATATTTATGTTCAGTATTTCTGAGACCCTGTTGTCTTGAGGCCCAGTTATAACTGTAGGGGGTGGGAAATTTTTCCTTATACCTTTCTAGGTTCTTTGGCTGGCCTAATAATTAAATTGCCATAAGACAGATTAACAAGAGAAAAATACATTTAACTGTGTACATTTAGAAACCCCATAAAGGAAAGACACAAAGGCAGTCAGGCAGTTGAAGCTTATAAGCCACCCTGACCTAAGGAAAGGAATAGGGGCTGGGACTTCAAGTAGAGCAGGGGTGACTCATGGGAAGATGAGATGAGCAGGTGCTTGGGGATCAGATGTCAGCCCTACGGCACAGATTGCTCTTTCAGATAAATATGTCTCTCTGGTATCTAAATTCCTTTTGGCAATTCAGAGGAGGTAAAAGCTTTTCCTGAGGCTGCTGGATCTTGATTCCTTCCGTTCAAAATACCCCACCTGCCATGGTGGCACGTTAGGGGTGGTGTCTTCTGCCCCCTCTCCATCTCCCCCTGCTCTGACTCAGGGGTGTGTGTGTGTGTGTGTGCTCAGTCGTGTCTGACTCTTTGCAACTCCATGGACTGTAGTCCGCCAGGCTCCTCTGTCCATGGAATTTTCCAGGCAAGAATACCAGAGCTAGTTGCCGTTCCCTTCTCCAGGGGATCTTCCTCACCCAGGGATCAAACCCAGGCCTCCCGCACTGCAGGCAAATTCTTTATCCTTGCACCGCCTGGGAAGCCCAGGAGCCTCTGGAAAAGTTATGGCACCCAATAGGTGAAGAAGGGTTGCCTTTGCAGTACAGTAAGAGAGAGGAGTGAAAAGCAAAGGAGAAAAGGAAAGATATACGTATATGAATGCAGAGTTCCAAAGAATAGCGAGAAGAGATAAGAAAGCCTTCCTCAGCGATCAATGCAAAGAAATGGAGGAAAACAACAGAATGGGAAAGACTAGAGATCTCTTCAAGAAAATTAGAGATACCAAGGGAACATTTCATGCAAAGATGGGCTCAATAAAGGACAGAAATGGTATGGACCTAACAGAAGCAGAAGATATTAAGAAGTGGTGGCAAGAATACACAGAAGAACTGTACAAAAAAGATCTTCACGACCCAGGTAATCACGATGGTGTGATCACTAATCTAGAGCCAAACATCCTGGAATGTGAAGTCAAGTGGGCCTTAGAAATCATCACTATGAACAAAGCTAGTGGAGGTGATGGAATTCCAGTTGAGCTATTTCAAATCCTGAAAGATGATGCTGTGAAAGTGCTGCACTCAATATGCCAGCAAATTTGGAAAACTCAGCAGTGGCCACAGGACTGGAAAAGGTCAGTTTTCATTCCAATCCCAAAGAAAGGCAATGCCAAAGAATGCTCAAACTACTGCATAATTGCACTCATCTCACACACTAGTAAAGTAATGCTCAAAATTCGCCAAGCCAGGCTTCAGCAATATGTGAACCGTGAACTTCCTGATGTTCAAGCTGGTTTTAGAAAAGGCAGAGGAACCAGAGATCAAATTGCCAACATCCACTGGATCATGGAAAAAGCAAGAGAGTTCCAGAAAAACATCTATTTCTGCTTTATTGACTATGCCAAAGCCTTTGACTGTGTGGATCACAATAAACTGTGGAAAATTCTGAAAGAGATAGAAATACCAGACCACCGGCCTGCCTCTTGAGAAATCTGTATGTAGGTCAGGAAGCAACAGTTAGAACTGGACATGGAACAACAGACTGGTTCCAAATAGGAAAGGAGTATGTCAAGGCTGTATATTGTCTCCCTGCTTATTTAACTTATATGCAGAGTACATCATGAGAAACGCTGGACTGGAAGAAACACAAGCTGGAATCCAGATTGCCGGGAGAAATACCAATAACCTCAGATATGCAGATGACACCACCCTTATGGCAGAAAGTGAAGAGGAACTAAAAAGCCTCTTGATGAAGGTGAAAGTGGAGAGTGAAAAAGTTGGCTTAAAGCTCAGCATTCAGAAAACGATGATCATGGCATCCGGTCCCATCAGTTCATGGGAAATAGATGGGGAAACAGTGGAAACAGTGTCAGACTTTATTTTGGGGTCTCCAAAATCACTGCAGATGGTGAGTGCAGCCATGAAATTAAAAGACACTTACTCCTTGGAAGGAAAGTTATGACCAACCTAGATAGCATATTCACAAGCAGAGACATTACTTTGCCAACCAAGGTCCGTCTAGTCAAGGCTATGGCTTTTCCTGTGGTCATGTATGGATGTGAGAGTTTGACTGTGAAGAAGGCTGAGCGCCGAAGAATTGATGCTTTGAACTGTGGTGTTGGAGAAGACTCTTGAGGGTCCCTTGGACTGCAAGGAGATCCAACCAGTCCATTCTGAAGGAGATCAGCCCTGGGATTTCTTTGGAAGGAATGATGCTGAGGCTGAAACTCCAATACTTTGGCCACCTCATGTGAAGAGTTGACTCATTGGAAAAGACTCTGATGCTGGGAGGGATTGGGGGCAAGAGGAGAAGGGGACGACAGAGGATGAGATGGCTGGATGGCATCACTGACTCGATGGACGTGAGTCTGAGTGAACTCTGGGAGTTGGTGATGGACAGGGAGGCCTGGCGTGCTGTGATTCATGGGGTCGCAAAGAGTCGGACACGACTGAGCGACTGAACTGAACTGAAGAGAGAGGAAGTGCTTTCTCAGTTAACTAGAAGAGAGGGGGAACTCCACAAAGGGGAGAGTGGGCCGCCATGGCCCACGCTTCTGAGTGGCATGACTGTCTTTTAAGGGCAGGAACTGTCCTCACCAGGGTTTCCCACCTCGCAGGCAGCTGGGACTGCTGCCTCAGGAGGTGTGCTGGGTAGAGACAGACAGGGTCCTCCCATCTGTGTTGTCATCAGGGAGGAGGTGCAGGGCAGCAGAGAATATGGGAGCATGGTGGTGGGTGTGAATGTGTTGGGGCAGCCTGAACGCTGACCTGTGTGGCTGGAGGTCAGTTACACTGGTGATAGGCATTTTGATATAGAGACATCTCTTATCCCAGGAAGGGGTGCCCACAGAACTGCCAGAGTGGCCTGCAGGACAGTCTGATGAGGCAGAGAAGGCTGGGCTTCTCTTCTAGCTGTAAGGGTGACCTTGGAAAATATCAGAAGTGTGGCGAGGCCAGCCGCTTTGTTAACCCTAGGGACTGGGGTCAGGAACACAGACATGGGCAGGCTTTGGTGGGATGTGTAAGCATGGGTAAAGATGGCAGAGCACCCATCACTCTTACACTGTTGGTGGGAATGTAAATTGAATGATGACTGTGGAGAACAGTATGAAGTTTCCTTGAAAAACTAAAATTAGAACTGTGCTATGACCTAACAATCCCACTACTGGACGTATATCCTGAGAAAACTATAATTAAAAGGACACGTGGATCCCAATCCCAGTGTTCCTTGCAGCACTATTTACGATAGCCGGGACACGGAAACAACCTAAGTGTCCAACAGCTGAGTGGATAAAGAAGATGTGGTACATATATACAGTGGAATACTGCTCAGCCATAAAAGGAAAGAAATTGGGTCATTTGTAGAGTCGTAGATGGACCTAGGGTCTGTCACATAGAACGAAGTAAGTCAGAAAGAGAAAAACAAATATACTAACTCATGCATATAGGATCTAGGTCTTCCCTGGTGCCTCTGGTGGTAAAGAATCTGCCTGCAATGCAGGAGACCTGAGTTTGATCCCTGGGTCAGGAAGATCCTCTGAAGAAGGGACTGGTTACCCACTCCAGTATTCTTGCCTGGAGAATTCCATGGACAGAAGAGCCTGGCAGGCCACAGTCCATGGGGTCACAAAGAGTCAGACATGACTGAGCAACCAACATACTTATGGAATCTAGAAAAATGGTACAGATGAACCTAGTTCCAGGGCAGGAATAGAGACCCAGATGTAGAAAATGGACTTGTGGACACAGAGGCCAAAGGGGAGGGTGGGATGAATTGAGAGAGTAGCACTGAGATATATACGCTACCAAGTGTAAATTAGATAGCTAGTGAGAAGCTGCTGTATAGGACAGGGAGCTCAGCTCGGTGCTCCTGATGACCTAGACGGGGGGATAGGAGGAGTGGAGGGAAGTCCGAGAGAGGGGACATATGTATGCACATAGAAGATTCATTTTGTTGTACAGCAGAAACTAACACAACATTGTAAAGCAATAGTCCTCCAAAAAATTTTTTAAAAATGAGCAGCCCATGGCTTGGGGTCTGTGACCTGTGGCTCCTGGGATAAAGCAGGAACCCAGAGAGAAAGAGCAAACTGAAGTTGAGATAGGGGGTTCTGGCACCCAACCATCAGGTGCAGCGTGGAGGGGCGCATGTCTGCACAGGAGATGAGTATGTGTCCTTCTGCTGGGTGAAGAACAAACCAGTCGTATTTCCACAAAACTGTGTGTGACTGCTGATCTCATGATCTGAGTTAGCAGAGTGAGGAATTAAGGCGAGAGAGTGGCAGTTCTCTAAAATCAGTAAGCAATCATAAGTGGATATGAAGTAATACTTTAATAAATACATGGCCAAGTGCATAAAACATTCCCCCAAAGTGTAAGTGACCACATCAAGTAGCTAAGAGTTGAGATTCTCAGCACTGGGGCTTTTGAATAATTAAAACCTGGTGTTTGAAGAGTGGGCTTGCCTGGGCTTGCCAGGTGGCTCAGTGGTAAAGAATCTGCCTGCCAAGTAGTAAATCCAGGTTGGATTCCTGGGTTGGTAAGATCCCCCGGAGGAGGAAATGGCAACTCACTCCAGTATTCTTGCCTGAAAAATTCCATGGACAGAGAAGCCTGGCGGGCTACAGTTCATGGGGTCACAAAGAGTCAGACATGACTTAGCAACTAAAACCACCACCACCACAGAGGTAGCTTGAACTGAGCAAGTCCTGGGTTTTGTGGCATCTTATCATGGAAAGGTTGAGAACCTCTCTTATGGAGGCACAGGGTTCTCTGGGGTGGAGCTCTGGCGTCCCTTACACACACCTCCCCACAGTGCCCCCTTCCCACCCTCACGCTCCGGGAGACTCAAGGATGCTTCTAAACATGTGCCAATATGGGCAAAGTATCTAGGGCTCTGCTAGGGGTTGATGCCACAGCAGTAGGGCACCAGGATGCTCAGGATGAAGGCTGCCAACAGCCCCCATAGAAGAGGCCAGAGCAAGCCCAGCAGCCCGAGGCTGACCTGTCCTTAATGTGGAAGAAGAGAGTCCTCTCAAAACTTGTGCTCAGGTCCACGTGTAAATGGCCCTCCTTGCCTTGTGTTGTCAGTTACC
This sequence comes from Bos indicus x Bos taurus, assembly GCF_003369695.1. Lineage (NCBI taxonomy): Eukaryota > Metazoa > Chordata > Mammalia > Artiodactyla > Bovidae > Bos > Bos indicus x Bos taurus. The sequence continues at coordinate 41,165,148 of NC_040088.1, read as the reverse complement.
ATTTACCAGGGCTGCTCCTGAGCGTGTGTGTGTGTGTGTGCGTGTGTGTGTGTGTGTGTGTATGTGAAGCAGCACAGCCAGGGTGTTAGGGACAAGGAGAGGAGGTCCAGGGATGGGGGAGGGGCAGCTTGTGCATCATCTGCCCTGCTCCCCAGACTCCTCCATCTCTCTGGGCCTCAGTCCAACCAGGAGGAAAACAGCATGGCTCTGAGCCGGATTGAGCAATCCCCTTGGCACCTCCGGGTGGTAAGCATTTCCTTTCCAGATCCACAATGTAATCACTGCTTGACTTCCTCTGGGTGTTTGTGCTGCCTTGAAATCTCATTCCTTCAGCAATCTGCAGTGGGGCAGCCCTGTTAAAGCTGGATCCCTGGATGCTGGGCCTGGCACTCCCTGCCCCAGAGGACAAGTGTTAGGATAATTTCTTTCACACTAGAAGCCAGGCAGGCCGGTGCTCTGTCCAACCCCAGGTCTTGCCTGGAACATGGTGAAAATACTCTTGCCAATTTGGGGCTTGTGAGATGAGGGAGAACCAGAAAAGGGAGATGAGGAAAGAGAGAGGCAGAGAAGGGTGGGTGCAGGAAGGAGGAGGGAGATACATTTCCCCTGACATTTCATTGTGGAAATTTTCAAACAGGCAACCAAGTTAGAAGGATCTTATCAAAACACCTATACTTTCACCACCCAGATTGTGCCACTCATACTGTACTTTAGTTATTTTATCACGTGTGTGTCTGCCTGTCCCTCTTTCTCTTCGGCCATCGACCCATCCTTTTAAATGTATTTCAAAAGGAGGTGTCGACATCAGTGCATTTCATAGCCAAATACTTACACACTAGACCTTGATGTTTGCTTATAGCTTCATTAGTTGTAAAATTTACCAATTGTGAAATGTACAAATCTGAAGTGAACATTCACTTGATTTTGAAAGGTATGTGTAACCCTCACCCCTAGCAGCTAAGAAAGATGACCATCACTCCAGAAAGTCACCTCACCCCACTTACCAGTCACTTTGGGCCCCCACTCTCAGAGACAATGCTTCACTGACTGATTTTTTTTAAGTATATAGATTAATTTTATATAGAAACTAAGTATATAAAAATTAAGGGTTTCCCTGGTGGCTTAGATGGTAAAGAATCCGCCTGCAATGCAAGAGGTCCAGGTTCAATCCTTGGGTCGGGAAGATCCCTTGGAGAAGTGAATGGCTACCCACTCCAGTATTCTTGCCTGGAGAATCCCATGGACAGAGAAGCCTGGTGGGCTACAGTCCATAAGATCACAAAGAGTCAGACATGACTGAGCAACTAACACTTAACTATAGATTAATTTTGTCTATTCTGGCAGTTTATTGACTGGACTTCTACAATATGTGGACTTATCGATGTGGCTTTTTTTCACTCAGTTTCTGAGATCATGACTTGCTGTTTAAGTTGTATATTTATAAGTCACCCCTTGACTGCCACCAGAACCCTCCAGAAGAGTCTCAGGAGGGTCTTGGGCCCTCGATTGCAGGCACAGCTACAATGACCAGGACACCAGCTTTTGATTATCCAGAATGTTTGCTGAAGCTTCTCTTTGCAACCTGAGACAACCTCTTTCCCTTTTCCTCGCGGCCCGCTCCCCGCTTCCCTTCCTTGCCCTATCCTCAAAACTGGCTTTAATTTTTGAAAAAAAAAAAAAGATGCCACCATCACTAGAGGAAAACCTGATTTTAAAAGACCAAGAGTTGATGTTCCCAATGCTTCCTTGTATCTGAAAATAAAATTTCTTGTTCTTCTTTTTTTTTTTTAATCAAATTAGTTAAGTATGTTTGTTATAAAAACAAAGAAAAGTGTACAGGGGATAAGTTGCCCGTGGTTGCACCTATGTGGGCGTGTGTACAGGTGGTGGCTATTTACCTCACTGAGGTCATGTGATGACTTATCCCTGTCACGTTTCTCCCTGTCATTTCATCATGATTATTTTTCATGAAGTTAATCATCTTCAAAAGCTCTGCTATGCTCCCTATTCAACTTGCCATTCCATAGTTTAATTTTTTTCTCTAATGCGAGATGTTTAGGTTCCCCCCTTTTTTTCCTGTAATGAATAATACTGTGATAGAGATTGTGATAGGAAAAAGTCTTAGTGTGTATTTTGATTTTTTGCTTGTTTGTTTAAAGTCTTTATTGAATTTCTTACAATACTTCTTCTGTTTCATGTTTTGCTTTTGGGGCCACGAGACATGTGGAATCTTAGCTCCCTGACCAGGGATTGAACCTGCATCCAATGCGTTGGAAGGCGAAGTCTTAACCACTGGACTGCCAAGGAAGTCCCTTGGTACGGATTGTTTTCTTCCTGGAATTTGAATTATTAGGTCAGAGGCTACAAAGAATTTTTTTGGGGGGTGGGAGGAATGCTACAGATTGCCAAGGAGTTCTCCGGAAAGCTGTGCCTGACTCAGTCGGGTCCAAGGAGCAAAGAGAAAGTAACGGTACTCAAGTCAGATCAGAAGCAGCGTTCTGTGTTTTACTTGGTTTGGGGCTATTTACAAGCCCAGGCGGCCTCGGTGCCACTTCCCTGGGCTGAGACGCTCGGTGCTGCCACCTCTCTGGCAATTCTGTCCCCAGACTATAGCCTTTCTACCTGGATCACATTGTGGTGGTCCCATCTTGGACTAGTTATCTTCCAAGAAAAATGTGACCAGTTCCGTATCTATGCTGTTTCATCGACTTAGAGAGCATTTGTAGAACACAAGATGTCAGAGACTAACTTAAAGATGGAAAAGCTCGGCTCCTGCCCTCCAGAAGTCCTGGCCTAAGGAGAAAGGCTTGTAAACAGGTATTTCAACACTGAATGATGCAAACCATCATGGTTTCGGGAAGGCCCGGAGGCTGTGCTCTGGGTTCTGCCTGGGCCTCTCACCAGGCACGTGGCCACGGCTGCAGAAGGAGCAGTGTGGTCTTGATTCGCTTGTGAACCCCAAGAAAGCTGGAGGGTGGCCTATTTTTCCTGGTCTAAGTCTGGAGAATTCCCTGGTCCAGCCTCCTTGCCAGCCTCAGCCAGGGCCCTACACTTGCAGCCCCGAGTGCACCTTCCCTCGAGGCCCGGTCGTTCGCAGTTGTAATATCCTCCATGCCCACGACTCCCACGCCGTGTCTCCTGCACAGATCTGCCACCTCACCCCTGATGGTGTTATTTGCATGGCGAGCCCCACCTTCCAAAGTTTCCTTAATGCCATCTCACTTTTATGAAAGACCTGCTTTCACTAATGGAAGGGGATCTGCAAAGGATTTTCATTTTTACAAAATAAAGGGGCAGGAAATGAAAATTGCATTCAGCCTCTGTTCCCATCAAGCCTTTACGGGGTCAGTACACCCCAGGAGCGGGAATAGCCCCACCAGCTCCTTCCCTGGAATCATGATCATTGTCTCATCTTCAGCTGTCAGAGCCGTGAGCTGTGTCTGTGAGCATCTGGGCCAGATCTCCATGTGTTTTGTGCATCTGTCAGCAAGATGTGTCTTAAGGTAGCTGCTTCTTCACCCTAGGCCATTTCTTCCATGAAAGTTTTCCTAGGACACTCTACTTTTGGATACTGGGGAGAACCTCTAATAAGAAACATATATTTGGTCTCCATCCTGTTCTTGGCACAGAGCTTCTAAAACTCTTGCAGTTTCCTGAGGAAGGAAACATAAAGGTATCTTTCATTATGCAACTGAGGAGACGTTTGGAGCCCCACCCAAGGCTGGGGGTTGTTTTCCAGGGGATCCAACCATATGGTTAGAGGGTGGGAACTTTCAGATCCACCACTCACCCTTCACCTTGGGAGTGGACAGGAAGAAGGGCTAGGGGCTGAATCAATCTTGAAACTGGCTTCTGAAGTGGGTGGGGGAGTCAGTTGGTAGGAGTTTACACTTCACATAGACAGCTGAGTTGAATTAAAGGACACCCAGCTGGTATCAGAACACTGATAACTGTGGGGAAAGTTCACACCTCTGAGCTGGTGACCAGCATCAGTCACTGGTACGAGAAGCCTACCTCCAAATCCATCTGATTGCCTCTCCACTTGGTGGCCTGAGACCCCTCAACACAGCCCATCCCCAAACTGCGAGCAGCTTTGCCCCTCTCCTTCCTGCCCTCACAGAGTTCCCCACTGTGGTCGGGGCTGTAACTTCAGGATCAGCCCCTCGGGGACACCTTCCACCACCACACAGTTTAAAATTGTGACTCCCTCCCCCTTCTCCACCCTCCTAGCTTCCTTCCCTACTTTATTTTTCCCATTGTACCTTCTGAATGTGTGGGTATATAGTCTCCTTCTTTTCTGTCTCTACCCACAGAATGCAAGCTTGGTTTTCCTGTTTTGTTCACTGCCTTTCCCCTTGCCTGGCCCATTACCATAATAATATGAGTGCTACCTAGAATAATGAATGAACTGCATTAGTTGTCTTAAAAAAAACAAACTGATTTTTGTTGTTTTTGTGAAAATGATGTCACCGTTTCCTCCCACTATAGCTTGTCTTTTTTCCGATGTTTATTTTTATTTCTTTATTTGGCTGCGCCTGGTCTTGGTTGTGCCATTCGGGATCTTCAGTCTGTGTTTTGGCGTGCCAACTCTTAGTTGTGGCATGTGGGATCTAGTTCCCTGACCAGGGGTTGAACTCCATCAGCATGGAGTCTTAATCACTGGATCACCAGGGAAGTCCCTATAGCTTAAGTCTTATAGAATTGAAGTTAATTCTTTTCAATAAGACAGTGAAAGGAAAGCCCTTCAGGGAATTGGAAAAAAGAGAAGTAAAACTGAAAACAGTCCCTGCTATCACTTGTTTTTCATGTCTCAGGAATTTGGGGAAATGAAATCTACAGCAAAGTCAGGTTCTGTGGTTGAGGCACAAGGAAGGCTGCCAAGGAGGTCAGGTCTAGACACACTCATCTGAAAACAGCTGATGGTTAAAGCATAATCCCATCCCCCTCTGCTTCTTATTGGCCCTCCAGAAGCATGCTTTCTGCACCTGAGGACCTTCACAGAATAAAGCTGCTTCTCCCTGAGCTGTTCTTGGTCAGTGCAAGAGGGAGGCTGGGAGGCTGCCAGCGGATGGAAAGTGGCAGAGAATGACATGAAGACGGAACAGGGGGTGCCCTCCCTGCCTCCCCACACAGCTTCCAAGGCCAGGGGTCCTGACTGAGCACATCCAACTTGTCCAAGGAGAGGGAGTCTTTGCAAAGACGGACAAGTGTTAGCCAGCCCCCTGGCAGACGAGACTCTGTCTGCCCATGAGGGTCATGGGGCGGGGGCGGGGAGGCGGGGGTTCCAAGCGGCATGGGCCAGTACAGTGGGGCACCAGCTCATTCACCATGACCACAAAGACCAGAACAATGGCCACTGTGTTCTCATGCCTGTGTGTGAAAGACTCAGGTCAGCTTGCAAGATGCAGAAGAAATACAGAGAAAACAGGGCTATTTGGGAAGTTTGGGATACGGGCCCAAAACACGACAAAACAGCGGTCTAAAAGTAAAGCACCGAGTTTTACTTTGGGAGGAGACTGTATCATAATTTGTCCAACGTGCTCCTCTGGTTCAGGTTAGTGTGTGGAAGATGAGAGAGAAATAAAATAAAAAGAAAAACGGGAAAAGAGTTTTATTTTTCCCTCGGTTACTCCTTCGCTTCTTCTTTATGTGGACCCGAGTTTCTGCCTGCACTGTTTTCCTTCTTCCCAAAAAAAGAGTGATTCATTTTTCAGTTGTGAGAAGCTCCGTGGCTGATGCCTGGCGCCCCGTCGGAGAGACTGTGCACGCGGATTCGCTCAGGGGTTGGCAGGTCGGGTCCTCTAGGGGCTGCAACGGACTCAGGAACACTCGGGAATGGAATTGTACAGCCAGGCCAGCAGGCTGGGTGCTTGGACCCTTAGGTCTGAGTGAGGAACTCACAGCTCAGCACATGAGATTTTTTATTTAGAAAGATTTCAGATTTAGGAGAAAGTTTGTAAAGATAGATGGTGGGTTTTCTGTGTGACCTTGTGTGCATCCCCAGTTAATCAAGTCCTAATTTGAAGCTGTTGTGAAGGTTCTTTGTGGATGTGATAACAGTCCAGGTAGGTTTGCATGAAGGAGGGGCAGGTATTCTGGGTGACCTGGGTGAGCTTCCTGCAACAGGTCCAAAGACCTGAGAGCAGAACTGAGTTTCCTTGAGTTGGAAGGAACTGCCTGGGGGTGGGTGGGGGGTCCTGGGGCCACAGCTCCAACCCAGCCATCCCAATAGGCCTTTCTCCCCTGGTCTTGTAGCCACCAGAGTCTCACCCCAAACCTTGTGGCCATCTCCTTCTGGCTCTGCTTCTCTACCTGATCCCTGCCAATGCACACACCTGTATCACTTGCGAGCTTTTGCCTGATCATACCCACACATAAACACACACCTATAAAATTAAAAGTTCAAGTTTGTCCAGGTTGGCAAATGCTCTTAGTCCCAAAACACCTCTAAGGGCACCACTTAACTTTCAGAGATCTCATCTCCTCTTTGATTTTGGACTTTTGTTTCTTGTTATCTTGCCAAATCTTTGATGCTTTAAGAAATTAAGATTTTGAGTCAGTAGTTTTTGTTATTTCTAGTGGGAGGTTGGTCCCACCCCCATCCTGCCTTCTTCCTGGAAACGGAGTCCTTCTCTGATCTTCCCAGACTTGGCTGAACTGCACACTTAGAAACTAAAATCCAACATGATTATCTAAGCAAGTTAACATGTGGAAAAGCAGGTGTAAGGTTTTCAAGTCTTCTGTTCTTTAGGCAAAGAATCACTGCAAGTTTCCTTCAAATAGACTGTAAAAATGGAATTGCAAAAAACTACAAAGAAATAGAGGAAAACAACAGAATGGGAAAGACTAGAGATCTCTTCAAGAAAATCAGAGATACCAAAGGAATATTTCATGCAAAGATGGGCTCGATAAAGGACAGAAATGGTATGGACCTAACAAAAGCAGAAGATATTAAGAAGAGACGGCAAGAATACACAGAAGAACTGTACAAAAAGATCTTCACGACCCAGATAATCACGATGGTGTGGTCACTGACCTAGAGTCAGACATCCTGGAATGTGAAGTCAAGTGGGCCTTAGAAAGCATCACTACGAACAAAGCTAGTGGAGGTGATGGAATTCCAGTTGAGCTATTCCAAATCCTGAAAGATGATGCTGTGAAAGTGCTGCACTCAATATGCCAGCAAATTTGGAAAACTCAGCAGTGGCCACAGGACTGGAAAAGGTCAGTTTTCATTCCGATCCCACAGAAAGTCAACGCCAAAGAATGCTCAAACTACCGCACAGCTGCACTCATCTCACACGCTAGTAAAGCAATGCTCAAAATTCTCCAAGCCAGGCTTCAGCAATACGTGAACCGTGAACTTCCAGACATTCAAGCTGGTTTTAGAAAAGGCAGAGGAACCAGAGATCAAATTGCCAACATCTGCTGGATCATGGAAAAAGCAAGAGAGTTCCAGAAAAACATCTATTTCTGCTTTATTGACTATGCCAAAGCCTTTGACTGTGTGGATCACAATCAACTGTGGAAAAATCTGAAAGAGATGGGAATACCAGACCACCTGACCTGCCTCTTGAGAAATTTGTATGCAGGTCAGGAAGCAACAGTTAGAACTGGACATGGAACAACAGACTGGTTCCAAATAGGAAAAGGAGTACGTCAAGGCTGTATATTGTCACCCTGTTTATTTAATTATATGCAGAGTACATCATGAGAAACGCTGGACTGGAAGAAACACAAGCCAGAATCAAGATTGCCGGGAGAAATATCAATAACCTCAGATATGCAGATGACACCACCCTTATGGCAGAAAGTGAAGAGGAACTAAAAAGCCTCTTGCTGAAAGTGAAAGTGGAGAGTGAAAAAGTTGTCTTAAAGCTCAACATTCAGAAAACTATGATTATGGCATCTGGTCCCATCACTTCATGGCAAATAGATGGGGAAACAGTGGAAACAGTGTCAGACTTTATTTTTGGGAGCTCCAAAATCACTGCAGATGGTGACTGCAGCCATGAAATTAAAAGACGCTTACTCCTTGGAAGGAAAGTTATGACCAACCTAGATAGCATATTCACAAGCAGAGACATTACTTTGCCAACCAAGGTCCGTCTAGTCAAGGTTATGGTTTTTCCTGTGGTCATGTATGGATGTGAGAGTTGGACTGTGAAGAAGGTTGAGCACCAAAGAATTGATGCTTTTGAACTGTGGTGTTGGAGAAGACTCTTGAGGGTCCCTTGGACTGCAAGGAGATCCAACCAGTCCATTCTGAAGGAGATCAGCCCTGGGATTTCTTTGGAGGGAATGATGCTGAGGCTGAAACTCCAATACTTTGGCCACCTCATGTGAAGAGTTGACTCATTGGAAAAGACTCTGATGCTGGGAGGGATTGGGGGCAGGAGGAGAAGGGCACGACAGAGGATGAGATGGCTGGATGGCATCATTGACTCGATGGACGTGAGTCTGAGTGAACTCCGGGAGTTGGTGATGGACAGGGAGACCTGGCGTGCTGTGATTCATGGGGTCGCAAAGAGTCGGACACGACTGAGCGACTGATCTGATCTGACCAAAATTGAATTGATTTCAAAAAATTCTGAAATTTTCTAAGAAACGTTTTTAAACATTTAATTTTATAGTCACTACTAAATCATTTTAAAATTGCAATGCTTTATCCAGAAAGTACTACTCCAGCAAACCCGACCCCTAAGAATGCAAGAGTAATGGCTCTTTGTAAGCCTATTATTATTATTAGTTTAAAAAATTTTTAGTGGAGTATAGTTGATTTACAATGCTGTGTTACTTTCAGCAAAGTGAATCAGTTATGCATATACATATATCCACTCTTTTTTAGATTCTTTTCCCATATAGGTCACTACAAATTAATCACTAAAGGGAGGTTGCCTATAGGTTAAAGTATACACAACAGTCCATCTCCTGGAACCCTGCATCACTGGCCTGAACATTAAGCTAAAACACCCACTATTTTTAGCTCTCCTGACCAGACTGACAACTGGACCAGGAAACATTTGCAACAACTTATAGCCTTTTTTCGGAGAAGAAAATGGCAACCCACTCCAGTATTCTTGCCTGAGAAATCCCATGGACAGGGGAGCCTAGCAGACTACAGTCCATGGGGTCACAAAGAGTTGGACACGACTGAGCAACAAATACACATGGCCTTTTTTATGGGCTTCCCAATGACTCAGCAGTAAAAGAATCTGCCTACAACGCAGGAGCTGCAGGGGATGCAGATTTGATCCCTGGGTGGGAAAGATTCCCCTGGAGGAGGAAATGGCAACCCACTCCAGTGTTCTTGCCTGGAGATTCCCATGGACAGAGGAGCCTGGCAGGCTACAGTCCGCAGGAACTGAGCGTGCACACACACTGTCTTTTTTATTTACTTCCTCACCTGCCCTTTTCTTTGTTCTATAGAATAAACCAGCATACAGACCCAAAGTAGTTCTTAGGAACATTCATCCACCCTCGTCTCAGTCTGCTGGCTTTCCTATTCCTTTCCATTCACTATTCTGTCCCCAACCACTCGGATCTCAATTGATCGTCCTGTTGTTCGGTAAGCAGTAGAGTCTGGACTCGGTATATTACTAGTTGGAGTCCTCATTCTGGAACTTGGGCATGCTGCCTCCAATCCCCTTGGCTGGGTAGGGGTCCAGGTGGTGTATGGTGATGCTAGGCTGAAGATCCGTGGCAGAAAGGGCCATCCTGTGCATGTGTGGGTCTCTTCCTCAAATCCCCACCACAGTGCTTAGGAAATGTCACTCCCTTTCTCCCTGAGGCTGTGAGGATGGTGATGGGAAATGGGGACGACCTGGAGGGGGCAAGCGAGGGGAAGGGGGAAGCGGCGGGAAAATGAAGGTGCCACCAGGTCCTTTTCTAAGTGCTTCCTCACTTTCTGCCAGTCCGAGAGGCCCTTCCCGTGCTTTGTCGATATTGAAATCCACCAAGAATTGGTGATTAGCACGTCCTCACACTCACACGGTCAGAAAGGGGACAGGAACCAAGTGTGCTTCTTCCCCATGGACGTGGAAGCAGGCTAGTGTGCAACGACAGGGTGTGGAAAGGGATGGGTCAGCCCAGCAGGGACCAGAGGGAGTGAGAGGCTGGCGGCCCACGGGCATAGCCCCAGGGCTGGACCTGGGGAGAGCGAGGCAGGCAGGTTGCTCTGCCAACCTGGGCGCAGATTCCCTGAACATCATGGGGCTGTGTTATTGGTTGGCACCCAAAGGGTCTCCTGGTGCTTATGTTACCAAGGCTTTTACTCTTGCTTTTTAGTGAGATTTCAGCCAAGCCCCAAAGATCTGCAGACCTAAATACATGACCAGCCACACGCAGGGGGTCTCGGTGGTGATGGTTTAAGAAGGGAGAAGTGAGTGCCAAGAATATGTCTATTAAGGATAAAATCACTGGTGGGCATGCATAGCTGAAGGGGTCTGTAAAAACCAAGAAGTGATTGATAGGGTAAAAAAGCTCTTTCCGGGCTCAATTGTAGATCCTCTGGGTTCAAGTCTGACTTCCTAAGCAGTGTGAATTCTCAGCATTTGGTCCGGCATTCCTTCATTAGCTGGTCTGGATAAATGCGAGCTTTGTCCTTTCCGGAATTTGAATTTCCCCTGGTGAGAACAGAGTGGATAGAATAAAGGACTGTACTGTCAGCCAATGCTCTGCACTCAGACTGAGAGGCCACCATCTCAGGCTGGCTGGACTCGCCTGGATGGGGTGGGAGCAGCGTCTGGACAGCGTGGGAAAGAGCCTTTCTGTGTTGGGGAGCCTGGGACCTGGCTAAACCCACAGCCTTTGGCACAGCTGTGTCAGGACATGGGCCGTTGTGTCTCTGCTGCTTTGAGTGGACTCCCTGTGTTGTCAGCTTTTAACAAATGCACAATGTGAGAGTTGGAATCAGGTTTTATTTGAGGCAAAATGAGGAAGACATTGCCCAGGAGACAGCAACTCAGCTTCGAGAAACTGCTCCGAAGAGTCAGGGGTCAGTATATATGTGATTTTGGTGAAGGGGGAGAACTTACAATCAAGCACATATTTTTTGCAAAAGGTTTCTGTAGTCATGAGGAGCAGTCATCAGCATGCAGGATTTTAATGCTTTTCTAGATATGAGGAGATACAGGAATTGGGCTCATGAAATCAGCCCCTGAATATATCTAACTATTTGGAGACCTGTTATGCCATTTTTCCCCCCAGAGCATAGAGTGCCTCATTTCTGCTCTCCACCCTGATTTCCTTGCAGTGAATGTGTATTAAGTCACTTCAGTCATGTCTGACTCTTTGCAACCCCACAGACTGTAGCCCGTCAGGCTCCTCTGTCCATGGGATTCTCCAGGCAAGAATACTGGAGTGGGTTGCCATGCCCTTCTCCAGGGAATCTTCCCAAACCAGAGATCGAACCCAGGTCTCTTAAGTGTTCTGAATTGGCAGATTATTTACCACTAGTGCCACCTCCTTTCAGGCTGTTGTTGAAATTCAGCAGCTACAGCAACACATGATTTAATCCTTGTAGAGGTAGATGGCAACGGCAAGTGCCAATTTGTAGTTGACAGAGTGCACTCGTTTGCCTGCTGGCTCTGCCCTCTCTCTGCCCGTGGTCCAGAGGAGTGAGGCAGGGGCTCCGTCTCACGAGGGAGTTTCCTTAGCTCCCTCACTTCGGGCCACAGCGACCTGCTTCCCACTTCCTCTTTCACTTCCTCCCCAAAGGTCTGGAATAAAGAGTGGAATCTCTCCTAAGCACAGGAGGAACTCCGTCCTTCTCCATCCCCCTTTCACTTCCCGATGAGCTGAGCTCCCTGCAAAGGACTGACCCGAGGCCCCGCCCCACCCCCCTACCCTCCTCCTATTGTTGTTTACCAAGTGGATGGGTGGAGGGGGTGGGCAGCTGCGTGGGGCCTGCAACTCACCAGAAAGACCTCCTACAAGGTGCCCAGAAGTGGGGCTGGCACTGCTCTGACCTCATGGCTGTTTCCCCTGCTCCTCTGGGGACAGAAGAAGAGGGATGGTGTGAGTCCCTAATACTCACCATATCCCAGGTGGACATGGGCTTGAATATCGCAAGGTGATAGACGACCTAGGTCAGAGGCTATCTGCCATGCAGGGCGTGGGTCTGAGACGGGGAGACCAGTGGGAAGGCATTCCTGGACTGGGTCCACCTGCCGACAACAGGACAGCGATTCTGGAAACAAGCTGGGCAGAACAGCTGGTGTGGAGGCCAGGCAGACCATCCCTGTCTGGGGGCTTCAGAGCAGGGCTTCCCAGACTTGAACGTGCACCTGAAATGCCAGTTCTGACTCGTCTGTTCTGGGATGGACCTGAGACCCTGCATTTCTGTTGGGCTCCTGGGTGACACGGCGAACCTTGGAGCAGGGGGTGCAGACCCGGGGCTGAGCTGCAAGCACAATCCTGGGGGTGTCTGGTCAGCTCTTGCCCTCCATCCTTGCTTCCTGTCACATGATTCGCTGGCTCGCTTGTTTGGATAACCTCCCGCTGGGGGTAGAGGTGAGCAGGACCACGTGGCTGCGGGTCAACACACGTGTCCAGCATCGAGCCCGTGTCCTCATGAGCAGTCGCCCAGCATGAAGCACATGGACATACATTTCATATCACACGGTAAAAGCCATGACTTTAATTACTTATGACTCTGAAGGCTCCCGTCACTCTAACTCCAGCGACCCTGGTTCTCTCTCAGAAGCGCTCTCAGGATAAAACCTTTGCAGAGCAGCCTGTGAAACTCGGGCTGACGGATGCTGCTGAAGCCGTCATGATTTAGCTGCTTAGTCAAATCTAAGATTTTAGGTTTCTGTGCTAGACGCTTGCAGCTTTAATGTTTTATTTTGGGGGGTGCTGCTGAGTGTCTGAATTGGCTTTGTCTCTGGGGCACCCACTTTTATGGCTCCTGGGGGAAGCCAGAGTTCCAACCTCAGTACATGACCCTCCTCCCACGCCCTGGACCGGGGAACATGGTGCCCATCAGATGCTGCCATTCTGGATTTTAATTTGAGGATGGGGACAGGTGGCTCAGTGGTGAAGAATCCAGTGCAGGAGACACAGGTTCAATCCCTATGTTGGGAAAACTGGAGGAGGAAATGGCAACTCACTCCAATATTCTCACCTAGAGAATCCCATGGACAGAGGAGCCTGGCAGGCTACAGTCCATAGGGTCACACAGTGGGACACAACTGAGCAACTTAGCTCACACACGTACAGAGAGACAGGAACCTTTGATGAGGAAGCGTCCATGTCCCCTGTGGCAGTGCTGGTGGGCTGCACACTGCCCTTCAGGCCACGATGCTCAAGGCCACATCCATTGCTGAGCAAGGGCAGGAGCTGCAGCTGTGACCAGTGTGACCATGACAGTGACCAGGCCACCCAACACCGCTCAGTCTGGGCTGGTTTCCGAGCCGGGCTCTCCAGCCACCTCCCCTACCCCCACCTTTGTGAACCATCTCATTTCCTCGCAAATGGACTTTTCTCTCTGAAGTCATTAGACTTGGTTTCGGTTCCTTGCACTGCGCTGTGCTCCTTTTCTTCAGAGAATCCCGGTGTTGATATAAAAGACTCACTTATTTCCTCACTTTTTCCACCACTAGCTGCTGATTCTGGATCTTCTGTGATTTCCCATACTTTTCAGTTAAAAGGCAGTGTAGTCATGTTAAGCTAAATTAGAACACAGCTATGTGTCATTGGTTGTGGTTTCTGGAGCATGGTTTGTAAGCATGTATTAAGTAATTTAATAAGTATCTTCTCTGGAACTGCCCAGGACGTCCAGTGGTTAAGACTTCATCTTCCAATGTAGGAGGTGTGGGTTCAATCCCTGGTTGGGGAACTAAGATCTCACATGCCTCGAGGCCAAATAAAAAGGTAAAAACAAAAGCAATACAGGGCTTCTCTGGTGGCTCAGATGGTAAAGAATCTGCCCACAAGGCAGGAGATCTGGGTTCAATTCCTGGGTCAGGAAGATCCCTTGGAGAAAGAAATAGCAACCCACTCTAGTATTCTTGCCTGGAGAATCCCATGGACAGAGGAGGAGCCTGACGGGCTACAGTCCATGGGGTTGCAGAGAGTCAGACACGACTGAGAGACTAACACTTGCTTGTAACAAATTCAATAAAGACTTTATAAATAGCCCCCATACAAACAATCTTTTAAAAATTAAGTATCTCCTCCAACTACCAAGTGTTGAAGCGTTGGCGGTGTGCAATGGGCAGGCCACTGCTCCGTCTGGCTGAGATCCAGATGCACTGAGTCCAAGACGGTGACATGGAGGGACTGCACCAGCATCCTTGAGGTGTGGTCCCAGTGTCCTTTCCCTCTTTGGGCTGCTATCTAACACCGACTAAGAGAAGATAAAGCTCCCCAGGCTAGCCACTGGGTGTTCAGAATTCCACCGGTCAACAGTGGTGAGCACATGACCTTGGACTGCCATGATATTCCCTGAGGTGTGATCAGCCACCCTCCAGTGAAACTTAATTAGCAATGACATCCTCAGAGAACTGCCATTAAAATGTCCGGGGATATCAGCGCTAACAAATGAAAGGGGGTGTGGGAAATCATCGTATATCTTCTATTTCCAGCCACTCACCTTGGTACAGGGGTGGAAGTGACAGCATAAGCAGCTGGCTGCAACGCCAAGGTCAGGTGGAAGGCCCCCCTTCTCCTTGCTCTCTCTGGTGCCTCCGAGGACAAGGGGAAGCGTCACCTGTTCTCTTGAGCTTTCAGGCATGGAATCCAAGACAAACCACCTTGAATAGGAACTGTTGAATCACAAATGACACATTATTCCTCCAAACAGGAAGGTGAATAGCTAACCTCCACTAATGGGACTTACTTGAGTGAAAATAAAGATTAAGGGGCTAACGTGTTGAAAGCCAGAATCCATCACTGAATTCCTCCATTCCTGGATGAGGGTACTGAAGGAAATGCAAGTTAGGCACCAAGTGAAAGTTACATGAACACACACACACACACACACACACACACACAGATGGCAAGCTGGGACTTCTCGGCACAGGGTGAGCCCCCATCCAGGAGGTGTGCCACTTTACATGGCCTTTTCCGTGTGGCCTGTCCACTTTACTTCCCTGGCATTTGGCTTCCCATCTGGTAGCCAACTTCCCGTCTGGCTACATGGTGAATTTGAGGCTTGGGCAATCCTGGCACCTTCTGTTAGCTCCAGCAGAAACTCAACAAGATAGAGGCTTAAAAACATTACAGAAGCCTTGAGATTTGTCCCTGACAAAAGCTGGATTTCACACAGTGTCTGTACTTCAGGACTTGCTATAGCCGGCTGCCTCTAATTTCCAACCCAAACCTTGAACTTGACCCTTCCTGCTGCCTAGTTGGACCCCAGGGGTGGCTCAGCCCCTCCTAACTCAGGTGAGTAAGGAAAACAGCTCCAGGAGTAGAAGCAGAGACAGAAAGTAAAAAACTCAGGCCTTCAGATTAGCTGAGACATGGAAGTGTGTCAGATATTGATCCCATGCGAAGGTCAGCCCAGCAGTCAGACTCTTGGCCCACCGGCCTCTTCCTTCATCCCAGCAAGCTGCTGTTGACAGGGGGACCACTCCAGAAACCATGACAACAGGGGGTCTAGAGGAAGGAGTGTAGGTGAAGCCTGTGACCTGGGACCTGTGACCTGGGACCTGGGACCTGAGACCTAGCCCCCTGCCCTTGGTCAGTGACCATCTGGATCCTGGATGCCATGAGGTTTGAAACGGTGACTTTACACTCGTCACAGCCCTGCTGTCGTCTCGCTCTTTGGTCTTGGGGCAAAAGTAACCTTATGTTCTGGGTTTCACTTCTCTGAACTCAACTTTCTTCCCTTTTACTTCTCTTTCCTGGATGCTCAGCAGCATCCAAGGGGGCAGGGCAGCAAAGCTGGGGGTTACACAGGCGACGAGGATCCAAGGAGTCGGAACTCGGCTCAGTTCCAGGAGGCAAGCAGAACCTGGGCTTCCTCTCCTGAAATGAGCAAGCCATGAGATGCTTAGGGAATAAGGTACTATCTTCAGGCGGGCCGAATCTCTGAACTCAAGGAGAAGATCACAGGCAGGGGAAGCTGTCAGGGTTTTCGAAGCCTCTGCCCACGTGGTCAGTGACGCAGCTGCAGGTTAAGGGGACAGGGGACCTGTGGTGTCAACGCCAGTCCAGGAGGTCATTCTCCTTGCCTTTAGGATGCTGTCCAGTCTCATAGCCACACTCCCTCCCCAGGCTTCACCTGGGACCTTGTGTCATTGCTCAGGATACTGGGTCCCCAGCCCCACATGTGACATTTCTGAGTGGAGCCCAAGACACCCCCTGTGGCACGGCAACCCCCCAGCACCCCACCAGGCTGATTTGTCCCTATCCCCTACAAATTCGTCTCCAGACAGATGTCCTTGGCTGAAGGCCTGGGCAACTGGCCCCTGTCCTTGGTCAGTGACCATCTGGATCCTGTATGCCATGCCTCCAGAGGGACAATGCTGTGGTGCCACTTAAGCTCCAGGGACCCTGGTGTCCCCGAGAGGCAGGAGTTCACCTGAAACCCACCACTGTTCATGGCTTTCTCTGCCCTCCAGGCTCTGTGAGTTTCCCCCGGGAATCCCCTTTCAGGAAACCAGCGTCCTGGGATCCCATCTCAGTTTCATCTCTAGAGACCCAGATCCAAGACCACTGTAAACCAGGCAGGGGAGGGCACAGCACCCCGCGATTCCTCCCTAGGAGGGCAGATAGCGCCACTGCTGCTGCTGCTAAGTCGCTTCAGTCGTGTCCGACTCTGTGCGACCCCATAGAAGGCAGCCCACCAAGCTTCCCCGTCCCTGGGATTCTCCAGGCAAGAACACTGGAGTGGGTTTCCATTTCCTTCTCCAATGCATGAAAGTGAAAAGTGAAAAGTGAAATTGAAGTCGCTCAGTCATGTCCGACTCTTAGTGACCCCATGGACTGCAGCCCACCAGGCTCCTCCGCCCATGGGATTTTCCAGGCAAGAGTACTGGAGTGGAGCGCCATTGCCTTCTCCAGCAGATAGCGCAGGCACCCTGAAGACAGGGTGCAGCCAGATTCCACAATCACCAGGTTTACCAAGAGTACAGGGGGCTAAGAGCTGTGTCCCAGCTGCTGTTTATCAAATACCAAGAATAAATGAAGAAAGTATGTGTTGGAACTCTACTTACATTGAGAAAGAGGAAACTGTGCTAAATCCATGCATTCTTGTTTAGCCTTTAGTTACAGCACACCTGCTGACATTACATCGTGTAAAGCAAGTGGCCGGGCCCAGCCCACAGTGAAGTGCTGGAGAGTAACAGGCCATCATGGCCGGGGGTAGGGGAGTGCGGTGGCTGTGGTGGTGAATACTTTTGAACAATTGTCACAGTAGTGTTGCTTCCTCCCTCCTGGGGTGCTGGCAGAATTAGATGGGACAGGATTTGTAAAGTGCTTAGACCTGTACCTGGCCTTTCTCTTTTACTCTCTCTCCTCTCTATCTTCTTTCCTTCCTACCTTCTGTTTTCTCCTCTCCTTCTTCCTATGCCTATCTATCTAGCTATCTCTAATATTTCCATTTTTTTCCTTCATCTATCTACAACCAGTAAAAAAAAAAAAAAAGGAAGACCTGCAAAATTCTCTTAAATATCTTTAACGCGTCTCCCTCACCTCCACTGCCACAGCTATAAGGAAACCTCTGGGTTTCTCATGCCTGAATTTCCTTTGAATTACTGTTCTGCTCCGACCAGACTCCACGCTTCCTGTCATTTTCCCTCCAACCCACTGCAGCAAAGCAGATGGTGATTGTCCGCTTAGAGCTCTCACTGGCCCCTAACTGGCCTCCAGTTAGTAGATGACATGACACGTAACTCTGTGGCCTTTCCCCTGATGCTCCCTGCAGGCCATGGGCTCTGGCCTGGGGAGAGAGTCTGGGCTGCACTCCACCTGGAGTCGTGTTGCCATCCTGCGTGTACCTGTCCTGGGTCTCTTTTCGGTCCTTTGGGAGGCAGGCTTCCTGTGGTTTTGCTTGATAGGTTCTGAATACAGTAGCGCTTTGGAAAGAGATTGGAAGCTAGAGGGAGGAAACTGCTGGGCCATGACAGAGACTGGACTCAGAAGGGAAGAACTGGGGCCAGGTGCAGCGTGACCATCACAGGCACCAGAAGGAAGCTCACAGCCTGTGGGCTGAGGGGGCTCACCTTCTTTGGATCCAGTGTGGGTTGGTGGCGGCGGGTCTTTGCTCCAGGGGATGTTCAGGACAGCCTGAGTGTCTGGCCAGTTCCCTGTTGCTGCATACGGAGCCACCTCACAGCTTAGTGGCCTAAAACAACACAAGGCATTTCTCCTGCATCTGCAGTTGTGGAGCAGTCCTTCTGCCAACCCGCCTAGGTCCACTGGTGTGACCACTGAGCTGGGGGGTAGAGTGGAGGGGGGGCCTGGCAGCAATAGCTGGGCCTGTCTTTCCATGAATTCTCTCGTCCTCAAGGAGGATGGACCATTTGTCTCCATGTCAGGAAGCATCCTCAGAGCACAAGCTCCAGTGGGCAGGCCTGGCTCCAGCCCCAGGAGCACATGCTCCCTGATGTCTCATTGGCTGAAGCAGGTCACGTGGCCCAGCCCAGGGTCAGGGTGGGCGGGGCTCCAAGGGTGTGGGCACCCCCAGGCCTGATGCCCTGGGGACTGTTCAGGTGACAGGTGACAACAACCTGCCACCCTACATGGAATCCAGAGTCCTGAACCCTCAGCCTCCGGTTGCTGTTTTAAACACTGTTATTTGGGTGAAATTAATGGCACCCCACTCCAGTACTCTTGCCTGGAGAATCCCATGGACAGAGGAGCCTGGAAGGCTGCAGTCCATGGGGTCGCTAAGAGTCAGACACGACTGAGGGACTTCACTTTCACTTTTCACTTTCATGCATTGGAGAGGGAAATGGCAACCCACTCCAGTGTGTTTGCCTGGAGAGTCCCAGGGATAGGGGAGCCTGGTAGGCTGCCATCTATGGGGTCGCACAGAGTCGGACACGACTGAAGCGACTTAGCAGCAGCAGGATTCCCCTGATAGGTACAGTGTCCTTGACCACAGAATCAGGATGCAGAGGAAGGAAGTGGAAACCAGGAGTCAGGGGGCCTAAGTGTAGCCTGTGTCCACCCTCCCTCATCACACGATCTGGTCAAACCATTCCAGCCCCAGTGGATTGGAAAGGAGACAGACAAGCAGAGTTGGGGTGAGCCAGCTGGGAACTTCACCAGCCCTTTGTCTCCCCTGAACCAGGCTACACACCTGAAAACAGGTTCTACCTTCTTCAAGTCTTCTGTGTTTTCTTACCTAAAAAAATAATCGTTTGGACTTCCCTGGTGGTCCAGTGGCTAAGACTCTGCCTTCCCAATGTAGGGGGCCCAGGTTCGATCTCTGGTCAGGAGACTAGATCCCACATGCCATGACTAAAGATCCCACATGCTGCAGCTAAGACTCAGTGCAGCCAAATAAACAAACATTGAAAAAAAAAAAAAAAAACATTCAGTGACTGCCTGCCCTTGGCCTTTATTTCTCGGTATTTAGTTTTAAGTTTAAGGTGTTTCAGCGTGAGAGTTGGGGTCCGCCTCTTTACCTGGCCGATGTGCTATGACAAAGCAATGTTGGGGCTTGCCTTGTTTTGGAAGGAGTAGTCCCTGGCAGTCAGGACTCATTTGCTGTGCTTTGCACACACCATTAGGATCACTTTATTCAGGATCCAAGAAGATAAGGGCATCAGTCAGGAAGCATTTAAAGCTCTGTTTCCAGCCTTTAATGTAACCACCCTGATTACTTGTTGTGGAGTATGAGTTGTTATGGGGGCCAGGGAAAGAAAAGCCCATAGATGATGCAATGTAGAATGTGGGCTGAATCATGTATTAGTGTTTTGCTCACATCTCAGGGCTTCCCCCATGGCTCAGTGGTAAAGAATTCGCCTACAATGCAGGAGACATCGGTTCGACCTCTGGGTTGGAAAGATCCCCTGGAGGAGGGCACAGCAACCCACTCCAGTATTCTTGCCTAGAGAATCCCATGAACAGAGGAGCCTGGTGGGCTACAATTCATGGGGTCACAAAAAACTGGACAGGACTGAAGCGACTTAGCATGTACACAACGTCACAGCTCAGGTTTACAGCCACATGCTTCCTTGCAGGCTCTCACGTTCACAGCCTGCACGGCTCATGTTTTCATGGCATGGCCGAGCGCCAGGGGCAGGAGCTGTTTGGTTCAGCCTCTTCTCATTGGGGCTTTAAGTCAGGCAGGAGGACCAGTCACATCATACATGCACCTGTCTCAGCCGCTCACATCCAGTTGGTCAAAAGGCAATGGTATGGGGCTTATGTCTGCATTGTCTAGAGGGAGAGGCTTACTCTGGGCAGAGGGCATGGATGTGTATTTCAGCCAGAGAGACAACTGTCCATTAATCCTATTCACCCCCACTGCATCCTGGAGAAAGCCTTTCCCTAGAATGGGTGTGTCAGTGCATGCATGTTCCCAAGAAGTTATGACCTCACAGAGGCTGAATGTCTATTAATATTAACAGGCTGTTTTCCTCCCCACCCCGCTCTCTGCCTGACCGCAGCGGGTCTGGGAAGTCACGGCTCCTAAATGGGCCCCTCCGAGGTGGCAACTTCTCTTCCCAGGTCCCCAGCTTCCTTCTCTTGAAAATGGAGAGATTAAAGGGCATGGTCTAGGAAAGTCCCTGCAACCCTCAATTTTGTGATTCATTAATTACAAAGTTCTTCACCTGGCTTCCTGCTCTTCCCCCAACTGACCCTGGGCCATAAAGCTCTGTGCTCTCGAAATCAGCCACATCCGGGGGGAGTGTGGCTGTGAGTCTTGTGGCAAAAACCCAGGAGGACACAGAACAGAGATGGGAAACAGCAAGCCCATCCCCATCCCCTGGCAGAGGGAGGTGCAGGATGGGGTGAGGCAGAAGCCGGGGACCCTCCCCTTATCAGTCCCCTGCCCTGAACCTTCTCTCCTGTCACAGCCTCGCCCCCCTCCAGCCCCACCACCAGCTCCAAGGAGACCATCAGGGGTTTGGAAGCTGGTGGGACTTAATCCCTCATCCTTAGCCGGTTTCAACCTTCTTCAGGCGGTGGTTTAGGAGTTGTGCATTTACCAAGGCATTGGTTACAGGAACCATGGCATGGAGGGAGTCTGCGGGGCACTCAGGGCTTCATGGAGGGCGGTCAGGGAGGGTGGCCCTTCAGGGCTCAGACAGAGGGGAGGGGGTGTCTGGGGGGCATGTGGGAGGGGTGAGGCAACCCCACCCACAGTGCCGAGGATGATCTGCTGAGATGCCAGAAAGACGACCCTCCTTCTCCGGGAGCACCTCAGCGCAGGCTCAGGGCCTCGGCCACCTTCCCTGTGAGTCCGCTGACCCATGAGCTGGCAGTCTGAAGTTCAGATCGCATCCGCCCCTGGACCACAGTGACCACTAGAGGGGGGCCTTCACCCGCCAATGATTTGTCCTTCCCCTTCTGCTTCTTATTCCAGCGTCACCACGTGCAGAACACTCTGAGGGTGTCTCTGGGGTGACTGAGGGTCCAACCTGGAGGAGAGCTTTACAAGCTGATTCCTCCCCTGCCGCCCGGACCCCCCAAGATTGCTGCCTTGGCTTCTGGAGACCTGCCTCCTGGGTTCTGTGCTCGCTGAGCCACCAGGATCTGGAAAGGTTGGTGGATTGTATTGAGCAGAGTAATTGCCAGTAGGGGGCAGCAGGCCCCCATCGTCCTGCTCTGCGGCCCGCGCAGACATCTGCAGGGCAACCACTCAGGACTGACCAGGGGTCCAGGGACCTCACGGGAGCAGGCCATGGTGAGTAAGTTGTCCTTCAAGTTTGGGTCCACATGGTCCACCAGCCAGAGGTGTGCGTCCTCTCTCTAGCCCTCCAGCCCTTCTGAGTCACTAGGGCGTTCCCCATCCTCCTTGTGGGTCATTTCTGCTTGTACATGTATTTCTGCCTCATCTGGCCACGGGCTCCTTGAGATCAGGCATTGAGTCTCCTTCCCTATGCAATTTGAATCTCAGAGGCCACTGAAATTGTCACAAACAGAAAATAGCTGCTACTCTTACCACCACCACCCACCAATGGTGATCACAATGCTCAGCAATTCCCTTTAGCCTCACAATAGCCATTCAGTAGGTAGTGGGACTCTCCCCACCTTACAGATGAGGAAACCGAGGCACAGAGAGGTTAGAAGAGTATCTCAGGGTCACACAGCTTGTGAGCGGCAGAACCGGTATTTTTAGCCCACGGGTTCTGGATCCAAGGGCCTTCCCTTGTGGCTCAGTTGGTAAAGAATCCACCTGCAGTGTGGGAGACCTGGGTTAGATCCCTGGGTTGGGAAGATGCCTTGGAGAAGGGAAAGGCTACACACTCCAGTGTTTTGGCCTGAAGAACTCCATGGACTATATAGTCCATGGGGTTGCAAAGAGTCAGACACGACTGGGTAACTGTCACTTTTCTGAATCCAAGTCCATGCTCGTGCTTTGAAGGAATCTGTCTGCAGTCTCGAACTCCTTTGGGTGTTTGACAGATTCTGGGCTTCCCACAGGGCACTAGTGGTAAAGAATCCTCTTGCCACTGCAGAAGACATAAGAGACACGGGTTCAATCCCTGGGTCAGGAAGATTCCCCAGAAGGGGGCATGGCAACCCACTCCAGTGTTCTTGCTTGGAGAATCCCATGGACAGAGGAGCCTGGCGGGCTACAGTTCATAGGGTCGCAACGAGTCAGACAGGACTGAAGAGACTGAGCTCACATGCACACATGGGCCATAGCTAAGCTGCTTCCGAGCTGCAGCTCAGTGTCTGGTTCCCTTTGCAACTCCAGGGTGATAGACCCTCCCATGAATGTGTCTGGGCCCAGATTCTCCTTCTGCTGGGAACACCCTTCCTCTTAAGCTGCCTCACTGATGTCTCTCCACCTTTGGTGATTCAGCAGTTTTCCTTTTTCCGTGAAGGCAACCATCCAGGTTGGGTTGCCAAGAAGCAAATGAGTAACTGTAGGTTGTTTCTGGTGGGGGGCAAAACCTCAGGAAAGACTGAGGTCAGGAGGAGAAGGGGTGACAGAGGATGAGATGGTTGGATGGCATCACAGACTCAATGAACATGAGTTTGAGTAAACCCTGGAAGATAGTGAAGGACAGAGAGGCCTGATGTGCTGCAGTCCATGGGGTCATGGAGAGTCAGACATGACTTAGCAACTGAACAACAACACCAGGAAACATTTTTTGGGAGGGTGGGGAAGCGTCAGAGAACAGAAGAGAGTGTGGACTGTCAGGAATTTCTGGGAGATGGTGCTGAGGGGTCCCTCTGGGGTGTTAGTCTCCTGGTAATCTCCCGGATACCAGCAGAGGCAAAGCATAGAGAAGGCTGGCAGCTGGGAGGTACGCAGGAGGCACTAAGGCAGGAAGACCAAGGGTGAGTGGGCAGCGTCTGCCACCGCTGCATGGCACCCGTCCTTCCCCTACCTTCTGCGTGGGTTTAGTGCCCCCCGTCTGCTCGCCAGCGCCCATCTTATCTCTGATTTCCATTTGCTCACCCAGCACCCATCTTCCATCAAGGCCAAAGGCTCGCTGAGGGCTGAAGGCCCTTCTTCTTGATTAATATCTCCACCACCCGATCATGTATCTAGTGCAGACCTGTTATGACAGGCATGAAACATCCAGAAACTCAGAAACTGTAATTTATGGAGGAATGTGCTTGAATAATTAAAAGAGAGAAATGCTTTATAGAAGCTGCAGGAACAAAAAGCAAAATTGCTTTGTGCAATTTAGAAAATCACCCAGAAAAATTAAAATGCATAACAGGGAAGTGGAGGCGAAAGAAAAGGTAATGAGCAGACTGAAGGCCCAGTAGGAAAATAAGGTAAAAATGAAAATGAATCACAGGTGGTGGGACACTTGTTCTCTTTCTGGATAAACAAGGATTCAGGCCAGAGCTCAATGCAGCAAAAGGCTGGCCCCCCAGCTCATCGCCAGGTGGTGCTTGGACAGGCGGCCCTGTGGTCCTCCCGTGAGCTTGGCTGAGTTGGAGGGAAAGTGTGAGTGGTCATCTGGGTGCTCTGTCCACGTTGTCCTCAATCGTCACACAGATGGGGTAGCTTGCTTTTCTATTTAAGGAATTTTTAGAATCCTGAATAGCATCAGACCCCAAGCATGAGGTTTTGATGTCAATGTTGACTGGGCATGGGGGATCGATGATCAGGGCAAAGTGGCTTTGAGGTCCTGCCCTGCCTCGTGCTGCCTGTGAGGCTGCGGATACCACCAGGGACATTTAGATGGGCATCCCACTGGCCATTAGGGCTGCCCTCTGGATGCTCCTGCATCTTCCCATGAGAACGAGAGGGCATTATGCTGCCCCTTCTTGTGCACCAGGCATAGTCATGAGACTGGCTTTGGCCAACAGAGCAGAAGAGATGACTTGTGTCGTCTGTCAACACTTCAGGGGGTGGTGCCTGAGGCCTCTCTGTCTGGGACCCCGGGTGACCAAAGCCCGGGAAGAGCCCCCCTCCAGCTCTCAGTGCCTCTTGGAACAAGCAGGACACATAGCTGTCTGTCATGTTACCATCTTGTAGATGAGGTTCATTTTTATTTATTTATTTATTTATTTTTTTGCAGCAGACTTCAGACTATCCTGACCACTGCAGCACTCAGGGGAGCAAGAAACTCCTGACTGGCACTGGGCAAGGTGCACACAGGCCCCAGGGGCTGTTCGCTGTGTTTTGAAAATTGTATTAGCCGAGACACGGGGAGGAAGAAGAAGAAAGCAAAGAAGAAGAAACAGAGGCATGGGATCCTTGCAACCCCTTCCCTGAAATGTCCTCCTGTTTTGTCCATTATAAGGAGAGGAAGGGGCTCTCCCTTTCATTAGGAAAGGACTGCTCATGCTAAGTTACGTGATGAGGTAAAGTGTCAGGTCAATTCAGCTGTAGAGTAAAACGCATTTCAAGAGCCTGCCTGTTTCGTTGTATTTGGATGACATGGCCACTGAAAACATGCAGGAGCCCCTTTCTAAAGGATCCTTTAGGCTACAAAGGAAATAAAAATTTCTTATAGTACCTTGAAATGTCAACCGTCTGCCTGTAATGGTTGCAATGGCAATGTGCGTCTGGTTTAGAGAGGTTCCATACCATGTGGAAGAACTGTGTCTGCCCCGTGATGGTGAGTCAGGGAAGGAAGTTCATAGCGAGGATAGAGGGTCTCACGGAGGACCACCCCAACTCTGCCCACACTCATCAGCAGGACTGCCAGGAAGAGATATCTGCTTCAGCTCTAAGGGTTTGTCGCACACAAACCCCGGTGGTGACACCTCTGTAAAACCCAGCAGCATATTTCACAGGCGGAGTCTCCTGCAAGGACAGGGGACTTTGGCCCCATATACTGGCCCCAGCAGCCTGGCTACACTCACATGGTTCCATGGGTTCTTGGGTGGCCAGTGCTCTTCTGAGGACGAATCCCACCCTCTTCTGTTACGCAAGAAATTTTGATGAATTTTGATGTTCCCATGGTGATGACACTCAGGGAAGTAGCTGGTGGCGCTGAGCAGGAAGGAAGGTCTTTGAGTCTGATCATCCGTCACTGCCCCTCCCTTGCTCACCGCTCTCAACTCATCTTTAAACTATTTGCTTCTCTGCTTAAACTTTGTGGGCTGCCACCAACTATGACCTCAATTATGTGGCTCTTGGGCCCATTGTCACCACGCACTGCCCACCTGCCCACCTCCAGCCTGCCACTTCCCCCAAAGGAAGGTTCCAAGATGCAGTTCTCCCCGCCTTCTTTCTGGTCCTGCTCCCCTTCCCCATCACCTCCCCTGGCCCGTCATCACAGCACAGGTAGAATCACATGCAAGCGGGTGGTCCCCCCAGGGCTGGCGTGGGGCCCCTACACCCCCGGCACCTCAGGGCCTTGTGGTGGTTCCTGTGTCTTCAGCCTCCCCAGAGCCAAGTCTGGAACACTGCATGTTGGATTTCTCCGAACAGGGTATGAACTGACCGCCAAGACCCTGGACAAAAACAGGACTGTGTTCAGTGTTTATTTTGTATCATTACTACATTGCTTTAATCCTATAGTATACTTTAATATAATGTGTAACAGGCAAGTACTAAATGTTCTTAGGCATTTCTGTTTATTCTTTCAAATGACTCTTAGCAGCTTAAAAATGACTGAAAAATACATTCATTGAATGGAACCCAAATCTATAGATTAATTTGAAACAAATTAGTGGGAGGGGCAAATTCGTGTTTTAGACTCATACCCCATTCCCACCAGAGACGCTCAGAGAGCTCAAACAAACCTCGTGTGCACCAGGACCCAGGGACCCCACAGAGACTGAGACAGAACTGTGTTTGAGCATCTTCTGTGGAGGTACGGGTCAGCAGTGGACTGCCACAGAGGCAGGGGCTCTGGGTGCAGCAGACCTGGGTATGGCATTAACCCTCTTGGAGGAGGTCACCATTAACCCCACCATAGAGCTGCCAGACCTTACACAGGACTGGGAAACAGACTCTTGGAGGGCACAAACAGAACTTTGTGTGCACCACACCCCAGAGAAAGGAGTGGTGACCCCGCAAGAGACTGACCCAGACTTGCCTATGAATGTCCAGGGGTCTCCAGAGGAGGCGTGGGTCAGTGGTGGCCTGCTGCAGGGTTGGGGTCACTGAGTGTAGCAGTACATGCATGGGATCTTTTGAAGGAGGCCACCATTATCTTCATTACCTCCACCATAGTTTGGCCCCAGGTAAATAGCAGGGAGGGAACACAGCTCCACCCATCAACAGAGAATTGGATTAAAGATTTACTGAGCAGGGCCCCGCCCATCAGAACAAGACCCAGTTTCCCCCTCAGTCAGTCTCTTCCATCAGGAAGCTTCCATAAGCCTCTTATCCTTCTCCATCAGAGGGCAGACAGACTGAAAACCACAATCACAGACAATTAACCAATCTAATCACATGAACCACAGCCTTGTCTAACTCAATGAAACTATGAGCCATGCTGTGTAGGGCCACCCAAGATGGATGGGTCATGGAGCATTCTGACAAAACGTGGTCCACTGGAGAAAGGAATGGCAAACCACTTCAGTATTCTTGCCTTGAGAACCCCATGAACAGTATGAAAAGGCAAAAAGATAGGACACTGAAAGATGAACCCCTCAGGTAGGTAGGTGCCCAATATGCTACTGGAGATCAGTGGAGAAATAACTCCAGAAAGAATGAAGAGATGGAGTCAAAGCAAAACAACACCCAGTTGTGGATGTAACTGGTGATGGAAGCAAGGTCCGATCCTGTAAAGAGCAATACTGCATAGGAACCTGTAATGTTAGGTCCATGAATCAAGGCAAATTGGAAGTGGTCAAACAGGAGATGGCAAGAGTGAACATAGACATTTTAGGAATCAGCGAACTAAAATGGACTGGAATGGGTGAGTTTAACTCAAATGACCATTATATCTACTACTGTGGGCAAGAATCCCTTAGAAGAAATGGAGTAGCCATCATGGTCAACAAAAGAGTCCAAAATGCAGTACTTGAATGCAGTCTCAAAAATGACAGAATGATCTCCGTTCATCTCCAAGGCAAACCATTCAATATCACAGTAATCCAAGTCTATACTCCGGCCAGTAATGCTGAAGAAGCTGAAGTTGAACAGTTCTGTGAAGACCTACAAGACCTTCTAGAACTAACTCCCCAAAAAGATGTCCTTTTCATAATAGCGGACTGGAATGCAAAAGTAGGAAGTCAAGAAACACCTGGAGAAACAGGCAAATTTATCCTTGGAGTACAGAATGAAGCAGGGCAAAGGCTAATAGAGTTTTGCCAAGAGAACACACTAGTCATAGCAAACACCCTCTTCCAACAACATAAGCGAAGACTCTGCACATGGACATCACCAGATGGTCAACACCGAAATCAGATTGATTATATTCTTTGCAGCCAAAGATGGAGAAGCTCTATACAGTCAGCAAAAACAAGACCAGGAGCTGACTGTGGCTCAGATCATGAACTCCTTATTGCCAAATTTAGACTGAAATTGAAGTCTGAATTAAATTGAAGAAAGTAGGGAAAACCACTAGACCATTCAGGTATGACCTAAATCAAATCCCTTATGATTATACAGTGGAAGAGAGAAATAGATTTAAGGGACTAGATCTGGTAGTCAAAGTGCCTGATGAGCTATGGACAGAGGTTCGTGACATTGTACAGGAGACAGGGAGCAAGACCATCCCCAAGAAAAAGAAATGCAAAAAAGCAAAATGGCTGTCTGGGGAGGCTTTACAAATAGCTGTGAAAAGAACAGAAATGAAAAGCTAAGGAAAAAAAAAAAAGAAAAGAAAAGCTAAGGAAAAGAGGAAAGATATACCTATTTGAATGCAGAGTTCCAAAGAATAGCAAGAAGAGATAAGAAAGCCTTCCTCAGCGATCAGTGCAAAGAAATAGAGGGAAACAACAGAATGGGAAAGACTAGAGATCTCTTCAAGAAAATTAGAGATACCGAGGGAATATTTCATGCAAAAATGGGCTCAATAAAGGACAGATCTAACAGAGGCAGAAGATATTAAGAAGAGGTGGCAAGAATACACAGAAGAACTGTACAAAAAGATCTTCATGACCAAGATAATCACGATGGTGTGATCACTCACCTAGAGCCAGACATTCTGGAATGTGAAGTCAAGTGGGCTTTAGGAAGCATCACTACGAACAAAGCTAGTGAAAGTGATGGAATTCCAGTTGCGCTATTTCAAATCATAAAGGATGATGCTGTGAAAGTGCTGCACTCAATATGCTAGCAAATTTGGAAAACACAGCAGTGGCCACAGGACCGGAAAAGGTCAGTTTTCATTCCAATCCCAAAGAAAGACAACCCCAAAGAATGCTCAGACTACCCCTCAATTGCACTCATCTCACACGCTAGTAAAGTAATGCTCAAAATTCTCCAAGCCAGGCTTCAACAGTATGTGAACAGTGAAATTCCAGATCTTCAAGCTGGTTTTAGAAAAGGCAGAGGAACCAGAGATCAAATTGCCAACATCTGCTGGATCATCGAAAAAGTAAAAGAGTTCCAGAAAAATATCTACTTCTGCTTTATTCACTATGCCAAAGCCTTTGACTTGTGGATCACCACAAACTGTGGAAAATTCTGAAAGAGATGGGAATACCAGACCACCTGACTTGCCTCTTGAGAAATTTGTGTACACATCAGGAAGCAACAGTTAGAACTGAACAAGGAAAAACAGACTGCCTCCAAATCGGGAAAGGAGTATGTCAAGGCTGTATATTGTCACCCTGCTTATTTAACTTATATGCAGAGTACATCATGAGAAACGATGGGTTGGATGAAGCACAAGCTGGAATCAAGATTGCTGGGAGAGATATCAATAACCTCAGATACGCAGATGACACCACCCTTACGGCAGAAGAACTAAAGAGCCTCTTGATGAAAGTGAAAGAGGAGAGTGAAAAAATTGGCTTAAAGCTCAACATTCAGAAAAGTAAGATCATGGCATCTGGTCCTATCACTCCGTGGCAAATAGATGGAGAGACAGTGGAAACAGTGGCAGACTTTATTTGGGGGGGCTCCAAAATCACTGTAGATAGTGACTGCAGCCATGAAATGAAAAGACACCTACTCCTTGGAAGAAAATCTGTGACCAACCTAGACAACATATGAAAAACAGAGACATTACTTTGCCAACAAAGGTCCTTCTAGTCAAGGCTATGGTTTTTCTAGTAGTCATGTATGAATGTGAGAGCTGTACTATAAAAGCTGAGCATTGAAGAATTGATGTTTTTGAACTGTGGTGTTGGAGAAGACTCTTGAGAGTCCCTTGGACTGCAAGGAAATTCAACCAGTCCATCCTAAAGGAAATCAGTGCTGAATATTCATTGGAAGGACTGATGCTGAAGCTGAAACTCCAATACTTTGGCCACCTGATGTGAAGAACTGACTCACTGGAAAAGACCCTGATGCTGGGAAAGATTGAAGGTGGGAGGAGAAAGGGATGGCAGAGGATGAGGTGGTTGGATGGCATCACTGACTCGATGGACATGAGTCTGAGTAAGTTCCGGGAGTTGGTAATGGACAGGGAAGTCTGGTGTGCTGCAGTCCATTGGGTCCAAAGAGTCGGACACAGCTGAGTGACTGAACTGAACTGAATGCCTTTATTATATTTATCCTCTCATACATAAAATAATAAAGCTTGAGATAGATAGGTCATTTTATCTTTTCTTATTCTTTATAAGGAATATAATAAATTATTGTTATTCTTCATAAAGAACTTACTTGTTTCCTTAAACATTTTTGTATTATTATAAAATATGCATGACATAAAATTTGCCATTTTAAGTGTACAGTTTAATGGTATTAAGTACATTCATATTGTTGTACAACAATCACCATTTCCAGATATTTTCATCTCCCCAAACTGAAACTCTACCCCCATTAAACCCTAACCAGCCCCACCCTTCTACTTTCCTTATCATTGAACATTACTCCTCCAGTAACCTCAGGTAAGTGGAACCGTGCAGTATTTCTCCTTTTGTGCCTGACTTATTTCCAGTTAGCACAATGTATTCAAGGATCATCCATGTTGTAGCTTGTGTCAGAATTTCCATACTTTTTTATTTTTTTATATGTTGTTGTTCAGTCACTAAGTCATGTTTGACTCTTTGTGACCCCATGGACTGCAGCACGCCCTATCCTTCACTGTCTCCCAGAGTTTACTCAAATTCATGTCCATTGAGTTGATGATGCCATCCAATCATTTCATCCTCTGTCGTCTCCTCCTTCTTTTGCCCTCAATCTTTCCCAGCATCAGAGTCTTTTCCAATGAGGCGGCTCCTCTCATCACGTGGCCTAAGTATTGAAGCTTCAGCTTCAGGCCTTCCAATGAGTATTCAGGGTTGATTTCCTTAAGGATTGGCTGATTGGATCTCCTTGCTGTCTAAGGGACACTCGGACACTCAAGAGTCTTCTCCAGCATCACATTTTGAAAGCATCAATTCTTTGGCATTCTCATACATTTGAATACCTTCAAAAAGTAGGTTAATTGGGTCATTCACCTTGATGGCTTTTCCAGTGTGTGGGATCCGGGTGAAGTCCAGCAGTTCCAGACAAACTAGAAGTAAAATTGTGACCTGGGCAATAAGATGTCATGAGGAAATTATTGTTTCAGTAAGAAATTCATATGCGGATTCACCACACTAGTCAATGTAGCTTGCAATTGTAAGACAACACAATTTTGAATCTCAAGACAACGTAGTGACAATTTAAAATGCTGTGGTGGGTGAGCATTGTCAATACAGAGTCTTTCAGATTTACCAATGTCAGATCAAGGAAACTTAGGAATTGCTAAAATCTTAGAGCTCATCTTTGAAAGAAAACTGACAAAGCTTGCCCAAATTTGGTAATAATTTGAAAAATTTGCATGCTATTACTAACTCTGAATTTTGAAGCAGAAAGAAAATGTTATATGCCATCAACTTAAAAGTGATCAGCACTGTTAGTAGAAACACTGGTTTATCTTTCCTTTAGACTGGTTTATCTTTCCTTTATAGAAAATGGTGTCACAAAATCAATATCCTAAAATAAGGCAAGGCAATCATCATTCATTAGCTGAGGATGAAAATACAAGCAAATATCATGACAAAGTCATGTCAAGAAGTTCATTAGTAAAAATAGTACGTGAGAAAGTAAAAATAACATGGATCATGGAATAAAAACACTGGCCATCTGTTCCATCCACAGGAAGGATGGGGGGATGATGACAGAGCCTGTGGCAACATAACCAGGAAACAGAGATTCTCCTATCTTTAGCTTTAAAAGGTCAGAACCCATCTTCTTTGACAAACTTTGGCTTTCTCACTCAACGAGAGACTTTGTTGTCTAGATTCAAGGGCTGTCAGAGACTTCACTCATCAAGATAAGAAACATTCCACCACCCCAAGGACCAAGGTCACTTCGACCCAGAAAAACACTGTGTGCTCAGAGGTGCAGAGAAGACTTTGGAGAAGGGATTCTGGACAGGACACGCCCCCCACCCCAATCTGGCTGCATGTCATGGTTTCCAAGCATATGGACCAGGTTCACTTTGCAGTGACTCCTGGCCCTGTGGCCCCACTTCACTCTGAGTCTATTTAAATATGGTTTTCAAACCCCTTCCCCAAAGCCTGTCATAACCCTCTTCCTCCATTTGGTGACTCGCCCATCTCCCTGGCTGCAGGGAGCCAGTAATGGTGACTGGTGGCTCCAGATTTGTTCTTGGAGCACTGACTGTGCCATGACATATGTTATTTTTCTGGATTTTGTTAATGTCTGGATATTTATCAGCATTTTAGAATTTGTAGTAAGCTCTGATTTATTTTCTCTTTCTAAATAAAACAGCTTTTGTGCTTAGTTTGGTATTGGTAATACCAATGTGGTATTTTTCATAAAGACAGTTCCCTGGACTGTCCAGGCTTAGATTCAGATTCAGCTGTTTAAGTTTTAAATTTCCAGCCAGTGGTGGTGGTGGTGGTGGTGATGGTGGTTTAGTTGCTAAGTCATGTGTCTGGTTCTTGGGACCCCATGGATTGTATCCCACCAGGCTCCTCTGTCCATGAGATTTTCCAGACAAGAATACTGGAGTGGGTTGCCATTTCCTTCTCCAGGGAATCTTCCTGACCAAGGGATCAATCTATGTCTCCTGCATTGGGAGGCAAATGCTTTACCACTGAGCCACCTGGGAAGTCCCACAAGGAAGATACATCCCCATAAACCCGTCTTAAGTTGAAAATATTAGCAGTTGCATATGCATTTAATACACCTAACATAAACATCACTGATGCAATGAACATGAACTTGGGCAAATGCCGGGAGATGATGAGGGACAGAAAGGCCTGGCATGCTGCAGTCTGTGGGGTTGCAAAGAGTCGGACACGCTGGGGTTACTGAACAACAAGAACAACAAACATCATAGCTTAGCTCACCCCACCTTAAACGGACACCCCTCTCTCAGTGGTGGAGGCCCTACATCACAGATGCCTGTCTGCCACACTGTAGAAGGCCACCAGCATGGTTTACCATGCTCTTTTTAATAGGATATTTCTCTTTTTTCCCCCAAATCAACTCATTTACTGTGTGCCTGTAATATGTCAAGTTCCGCACCAGGCTTTCATGTAGTTCATTTTCCACTTGAACAACTTAAAATACATATTTGCATAGAGTAGACAGTAGCATGGTATTTACTCAGAAAAACAGAACATTTCCCCATCCAATCAATTATACACGGGTCATGAAACATGGAGCCAAAAACTATAGCCTCAGTAAAATGGATGCGTTTCTGGAACTGTGGGAATTCAAACAAAATTGCATCAAAAAGTACATGCTGGCCCCCCTGCAGGTGAGCAGCCTCTGGAGGAAAGACACCAACTCTGTCCTGAGTGAGTTTCAAGGATGTTTTAGGTATGGAGCACGGATGGACAGAGCAGACCGGGAGCAGAGGCAGGTTGTGACATTGTCCAGTGACAGCCGGACAACGGTGATGGCACGGCTGGCTTCCTGGGATGCCTCCTCTGGGCCCGTTCTCAGCACTAAACATGCACCCTCCTGACAGCATCCCATAGTCACTCTCCTCACTTTGGAGCCCAGGAAACTGGCTCACAAGGGAAGCATCCCAAGGCAGGGAGAAAGAATGGGAACCAAGGACCCATGCCAGCAAGGGACAGAGTAAGGACTTGACTGGTGAGGGGAGGGCCCTGCCGTGTGTGCTGGGCCTGCCACCAAGGCCAAGGCAGGAAGGAAGACACCATGTTCTCAAGCCTGTGTCAACAACAAAAAAGTAACAGAAAGGCAACCCTTCCCACAGCAGAGTTTAAGCCAGCACGTGGCCAGTAATGACCTCAGGGACAGCACTGATGCGTACGTAACTCCCATCAAAGCAGCCCATTCGTATCTCATGACCTCACCGAACTTACAGCACACCGTTCCACCTTGGATGCTGACCCTGGTACTGCCAGGATGCAGGACATTTGCGCCATCACGCAGATCCCTCTTGTAGGCTCTTTACAACAGCACTGACTTCCCTCTGGCCCCCACCTCCTCCTTGCTGCTGCTCCTGCTCAGTTGCTCAGTCATGTCCGACTCTCTGTGACCCATATGGACTGTAGCCCACGAGGCTCCTCTGTCCATGGGGATTCTGCAGGCCAGAATACTAGAGTGGGTTGCCATGCCCTCCTCCAGGGGATCTTCCCAACCCCGGGATCTAACCCCTGTCTCTTATCTATCCTACACTGGCAGGTGGGTTCTTTATCACTAGCACCATCTGGGAAGCCCCCAATCTCCTCCTTAACCCCTGATAAACGTGAAACTCTTCTGTTTCTATAATTTTATCACTTCAAGAAGGTGACAGCAATGGAATCATGACACTACATGTAGTATGTAATCTTTTGGGATTAGATATTTTTGTGCTGTATAATTCCCCTGAGAATTCATCCAAACTGTACCAATAGCTGCTCCTTTCCATTACTGAACAGGTAGCAGCAGAGTGGAGGTTCCACACTCTGTGTAAACATTCAGAAGTTGAATGACTCACAGGTGTTTGTTTCTAGTTGGGGGGACTGTGAATGAAGGAAGGCTGTTATCAATATTCCTGTACAGATTTTTCTGTGAACATAAATTTTCATCTTTCTGGGATAAAAGCCCAAGAGTGCAATTGTTGGATCCCATGTAAGTTGTATGTTTGGTCTTACAAGATGTGCCAAACTGCTTGCTGGAGTGGCTGAATTACCATACATTTCCAATTGCAATGCCCAAGGGACCCAGTTTTAATGCATCCTTGTCAGCACTTGATACTGTAATTATCTTTTAATTGTTCTGATAGGTGTGTCATAATATCTCACTGTGGTTTTAACTGGCATTTTCCTATGGTTAAGAATGCTGAAATTTTTTTTCATGAGCTTTTTTGCCATCTATATATCCTCTCTTGAAAATCTCTTTCCTCCATCGAGTTTCTTTTGCACCTTTGTCAGAAATCAGTTGGATATATGGAGTGGGTCTATTTCTGGGTTCTCTACCATGTTCCAATCCAAGTCAATCGATCAGCTAATGCCTGCCTTTAATACCTTAGATATAAACTAGACCTTCATACTGGGTAGAGTGACTTTGCTCACTTTAATATTTTTTTCAAAATTGTCTTAGTTATTCTCAGGGACTGTGATATTGCATACAGATTTTAAAATAAGCTTGTCTGAGCCTATAAAAAACCTACTAGAACTAGAATATCCAAAACAATCTTTGAAAAAGATGGGGAAAATTGGAGGACTAACACTTCCCAGTTTTGAAACTTACTACAAATCTACAGAATTAAGACAAGATGGTCCTGATAGAAGTGTAGCAATTTAGATCATTTGTCTAGAACTGAGCTCGTTTATTCACCCAGTCATCCATCCATCCACCCATCCATCCAATGACCATAGTTGTGTATCTACTGCAGCCGTGAGCTCTGCTGGGCTGCTCCTCTGGGTGTGGATGAGTAGGGACACAGCATGATACGGCACTGCAGGTAGAGGGCGCACAGGTGGGGAGCAAAGACAGAGCTTTTCAAGCTCAGGTGATCTGCCCCCTAGGATATCTGGCAATACCTGGAGGGATATTGTCTGTCATGACTCAAGAGGTGCGATTAGCTAGTGTGGCAGCCTTATCCTACAATGAGCATGACAGCCCATGACAAAGAATAATCTGGCCTCCCTTGTCCATAGTGCCGAGGCTGAGACCCCTGCCTGAGTGACAGATGAACAGCTAGTCAGACAAGAAGAGGCTGAGAGGATGTGGGAAGCAGTGTGCCCAGAGAATGTTTCCACATGCAGGGGCCTTGGGGAGCTGAGACGGAGAGGTGAGGCCCCTGAAGGCCAAGATTCTCAACTGTCTTTTTTGTTTTTTGTTTTTTTTAATTTTCAGTGGAGTATGCTACTGCTGCTGCTAAGTCGCTTCAGTTGTGTCCGACACTGTGCGACCCCATAGACAGCAGCCCACCAGGCTCCCCCAGTCCCTGGGATTCTCCAGGCAAAAACACTGGAGTGGGTTGCCATTTCCTTCTCCAATGCATGAAAGTGAAATGTGAAAGTGAAGTTGCTCAATCCTGTCTGACTCTTAGCAACCCCATGGACCGCAGCCTGCCAGGCTCCTCCATCCATGGGATTTTCTAGGCAAGAGTACTGGAATGGGGTGCCATTGTCTTCTCTGTCAGTGGAGTATAGTTGGTTTAAAATACTGTGTAAGTTTCAGGAGTACGGCAAAGTCAGTTATACATATACATATATTCACTCCTTTTTTCTTTCTTAGAATTCTAAGGAAAAATATCAATAACCTCAGATATGCACATGACACCACCCTTATGGCAGAAAGTGAAGAGGAACTAAAGACCCTCTTAATGAAAGTGAAAGGAGAGTGAAAAAGCTGGCTTAAAACTCAGCATTCAAAACATGAAGATCATGGCATCCGGTCCCATCACTTCATGGCAAATAGATGGGGAAACAGTGGTAACAGTGACAGACTTCATTTTCTTGGGCTCCAAAATCATTGCAGATGGTGACTGCAGTCATGAAATTAAAAGACACTTGTTCCTTGGAATAAAAGCTATGACAAACCTCAAAGAAGGTGAAGTCTCTCAGTTGTGTCTGACTCTTTGCAACACCATGGACTGTAGCCTGCCATGCTCCTCTGTCCATGGGATTTTCCAGGCAAGAATATTGGAGTGGGTTGCCATTTCCTTCTCCAGTGGTTCTTTCCAACCCAGGGATCGAACCCAGGTCTCCCACATTGCAGGCAGACTCCTTACCATCTGAGCCACCAGGGAAGTCATGACAAACCTAGACAGCACATTAAAAAGCAGAGGCATTACTTTGCCAACAAAGGTCCATCTAGTCAAAGCTATGATTTTGCCAGTAGTCATGTATGGATGTGAGAAGTGGACCATAAAGAAAGCTGAGTGCTGAAGAATTGATGCTTTTGAACATCGATGTTCAATGAGAGTCCCTTGGACTGCAAGGAGATCCAACCAGTCCATTCTAAAGGAAATCAGTCCTGAATATTCATTGGAAGGACTGATGCTGAAGCTGAAGCTCCAACAATTTGGATACCTGATGTGAAGAACTGACTCATTGGAAAAGACCCTGATGCTGGGAAAGATTGAAGGCAGGAGGAGAAGGGGACACCAGATGGTTGTCCGGCATCACCGACTCGATGGATATGAGTCTGAGCAAGCTCTGGGAGTTAGTGATGGACAGGGAAGCCTGGTGTGCTACAGTCCTTGGGGTCAAAAAAAGTTGGACATGACTGAGCCACTGAACTGACTGACTCTTTCTTAGATTCTTTTCCCATGTAGGTCACAGCAGAGTACTGAGTAGAGTTCCCTGTGCTATAAGTAGGGCCTTATTAGTTATCTATTGTGTATGTGTCCATTCCAATTTCTCAACTGTCTTGAAGGCAAATGGGAGGTGAGAACAATTCTAAGTAGGAGAGGGGTATGATGAGACTACTTTTCCAAAACAAGAGCTGCTTGACAGTGAGTGGTTGGGGCAGGAGGTGGAGGGACCAGAGACAGGGCTCCTGTGGGGGCAGGGCCTACACTGCAAGCCAGGAAGCCCGGCACACACGTTTACTGTCTGATCTCCACATTGTTCTACGTACAAACTGTCTCTTTGGAGATATTTTATTAATTCCTTTTCATTATTATATTTTTCAGAAAATAGAACAGATAAAATGACAAAGACCTTAGTTGAGAAACCATGTCTGGTGTTATTTGTCAGGTTGAGGCTGGACTCTTCCTGACGTGAGAAATGTTTCTAGAATCACAGTGTAGCCAGAGATCAAGACCCAGAACCCAGGAATAGCTGGTAGCCGGTTCCAACCCTCCCTTGGTCAACAGAATTCTATAGGAGCCCAGTTTCTGCCCTCGGTTCTGACTAACCAAAGAAAATATCTAATTGAACCCAAAGCAAAATCAATTTTCCCTTTTAATTTTAATTGAAACTTTCAGCTGGCACGAGCATTGAAAAATGAACTTCATTCCCTGTTTGTAATATTAAAGAGAAAATTAACGTAATTAAAAAGTAATCACTGCACATTGTTCTCAAATTTCCCTCCTGAATTATTAACACGAGCAATCCTGCCCCTTGGTGGCCATGTTAGAGCATTGGTATTTCCAGTTTCTGCCTCTCCTTTGCAGCCCTTCTTCCTTAGAATACTTACCCAGATTGACCTTTGTGTATCTATAGCAGGGGCTATAATTCGTGTGGTTGCTGCCAACCCTGGGATTAAATGAGACTCTCTCCTGCCTCAACAAAGAGTCAGCTCATTTCTACTTATAAGAATTAATGAGCAAAGGTAATGTCTTCATCACAGGATTGAGTCTGAACCCTGCATGGAAGATACATTTTTATCCAAGCTAATACTCTCTGCCCAGATGATTTTTCATGCTGTTGTAAAATTGAGCAAGGTTTCATAAAGGAACATGGATCCAGCTTGTAAATGAGGTTGCTAGGGAGTGAAATTATAAATGATAGAAAAAGTTAATCTTTCTCAGGTTAAAAAAAATAATAAATCTCTGTAATTAAGGTGTTTCAATTTTTCCTTCCCAAGTTCAAATTGGATTTTGTATATAGAAAGATCTCACCTGGGCATACATAAAAACGTATCAGAACTGGCTTGTGAGAATTATTTAAGGAGATGTTAAGAGTCACAGCAGATGTATATACAGGCAGAAATGCACAGCAAGGTTCTCTTGGGAAATTCCAGAGAATGTGGCTTGTCTTTCAGAGTGTACATCTTACTTTATTTGGCTTGCAACAAAGAGAACCCTCCTTTACCAAGAGGAAGCCATTCCAGGTGGGGTGGCATCTTTGTCTCTCCAGCAACAAACCATATGAAGCAAAATAGAAGAATTCTGTTTCATGACTTGAGTTGGTATTATTGAGTCCTAGAGCCCATTTATAGCTGATAAATGTGGTCAAGAAAAAAAAGTCTTTTTGAAGAGATGAGAATCAGTGGAATCATCACTGACCTCCTGGGTCTGGAAAGACCAGGAATATTGCTGTTATCCCATGAGAGTAGTGACCATCTGCTTCCTGAGCAAGAATCAGAGGAAAGCCCCTTCATCTTGGCATTGGAGATTTGTTTACGATTCTGCAGTAAACAGAATCGTAAACAAATCCGGGTCAGCTGGCCAATTCTCCTGATCCTGCCACTGATCAAGCCGACAGACCTGCTGAGGAGATACTGGGATGCTGAGATGCTGGGATGACCTCTGCCATTTTCTGGTAGTGTCAAGGTCATGTCCATGTGGTCTCTCCAGTTAGGTAGCCAAGCATCTTATGTGATAGCTCAGGGCTCCCCGAAATACAAGCCATCTTCTGGAAGCTTAAGCCTAGAACTGGTACCACATGACTGCCTCTGATTTTATTGCTTATAAGGCTTCACAGGGCCAGCCCTGATCCACACGTGAGGGTGTGTGCTTCAGGGCATGGTTCTACAGGAGATACCCATCCAGTCTACAACTGCGGCCCTTCCAGGGGATGGGAGGTCTCTCCTCATTTCCCAACAGAGGGTAGCTTGTCAATCTCTCCAGAAAGGAGCCACAGGTGTACCCTGGGGCCCTTCTGACCAAGGAACACCAAGGCTATCCCAGAGGAAGAACCATCTGCCAGCTTGTTTCTCACGCATCCCAGAGGACAGAGAGTGGTGTGCTTTCCCTTGCAGTGGGGCTTATCCCTGCTCCAGAGGCTGCAAAAGCCCTGGTGGGTCTGGGTGACGAGGGGGAACTCTAGAATGAGTGGAAAAAATATTTCAACTCACTCAGGACATTCAAGGCTGTGAGAGAGGAGGCCCAAAGTGAATAACAAAACGTTCGGCTGCTGCTGAACTAGAGGAAGAACGACAAGAAAATTTAATAGGAAACAGTAATGAGAAGCTTTAGGAGATGTAGTCAGGGCACCAAATTACTTTCAGGAACTAAAAGTAGGCGAAACAATTGAGTTTTCAATTAAAACGTGTAACAGATGAAGTGAGAGAGAGAGGGAGACGATTACAGCAGACAATTGAATTACAGAGCTGGAGAACAAGCAGAGGAGATAGTCTGTAGCACAGGGAACACTCACACACACACACTCAGAGGTATGGAAGCCTCAGGCGAAAAGAGCAAAGGCCTGGAGGCCAAATTCCGGGTACTCAGTATATGAACGATAGTCTACAAGAAACTAACAACCAACCAACCAAAAGCAATGGGTGTAAGGAGAGTAATACCAAAAGACTCAGAGTAAGCCATGAGCATGTCTACAAAGCAGAAACAGACTCCAGACCCAGAAAACAAACTTGTAGTTGCCAAGGGGGAGGGGGAGGGGAAGGATGGAGCAGGAGCTTGGGATTAGCAAACTAATATATAACATGTAGGATGGATAAGCAAGTCCTCATATATGCTTTAGTATACAATAGTTGTTCTGTTTCTGACTTACTTCACTCTGTATGACAGACTGTGGGTTTAGCTTGGTGCTCTGTGATGACTTGGAGGGGTGGATTAGGGGACAGGGAGGCACAAGAGTGGGGGGTATATGTACATATGTAGTTGATTCACCTTGTTGTACAGCAGAAACCAACACAACATTACAAAGCAATTATATCCGATCCAAAAATATTATAAATTTAAAAGCAAAACAACCACAAAAAAAAAAAAACAAACCAAAACCACAAGGTCCTACTGTATGACCCAGGGATCCATATTCAATATCCTGGGATAAACCATAATGGAAAAGAATATGAAAAAGAATATATATATGTATGACTGAATCACTTTGCTGTACAACAGAATTAACACATTGTAAACTAGCGATAGTTGAATAAAATTTTAAAAAGTAGAGTGAGCCATGAGATGTTTAAAAGCATTCTGCTAGCCCACGGGTGGTCACTGTGGAGCTGGTGTCTTTCATACACATGGAGGAGTCCTCTCTGTGTGGGTATTTCTGGGCTGATGGCCACTGGTCAGTTCCCAAAAGGCAACATGCTGGGGCTCAGGGCTTCCCTGGTAGCTCAGCTGGTAAAGAATCTGCCTGCAATGCAGGAGACTCTGGTTTGATTTCTGGATTGGGAAGATCCCCTGGAGAATGGATAGGCTACCCACTCCAGTATTCTTGGACTTCTCTGGTGGCTCAGATGGTAAAGAATAAGTCTGCAATGTGGGAGACTTGTGTTCGATCCCTGGCTTAGGAAGATCCCCTTGAGGAGGTCATGGCAACCCACTCCAGTATTCTTGCCTGGAGAATCCCTATGGACAGAGGAGCCTGGCAGGCTACAGTCCATGGTGTCGCAAAGAGTCGGACAGGACTGAATGACTAAGCCTAACAACAACAGGGCACTGACTGGTAGAGCTGGCGTTCCTGGGACACCCTTCCACCCGCCCTTCCCACACTGAACACTGACCACACCGAACATGCTCCCTACCCACACGCAAGGAATTTCAGCTCTTACTTCAAGAGTACTGAGGTCTTTATGACATCAAAATAGTTTTTTGCTGAACTAGAATGATCCAGAATCTTTATTAGGTCCTTAGGATAGATTGAACTAATGACCACAAGTCCATGGCTACATGTATCCTCACTGTTGAATCATGACATTAAACAGTCTCCCATCCAGAGATGGAGTCTGT
Source organism: Bos indicus x Bos taurus (assembly GCF_003369695.1). Lineage (NCBI taxonomy): Eukaryota > Metazoa > Chordata > Mammalia > Artiodactyla > Bovidae > Bos > Bos indicus x Bos taurus. Next base: position 41,123,485 of record NC_040088.1, on the reverse strand, counting down.
CTCTCTTATAGCTGATATCTGAGTTGGCTGTGTGAATTGCTTCAGCCAATGAGATCTTAACAAATGTGATGTTCACCAAGACTTGAAAAGTACCTGGGCATCACTGCTCTGGCCCCCCAGGGTTCATGGGTACCAAGCCCAGACCAACCTCTTGAACAGTGGAAGACACAAGCCAGCCCCCCAGCCCACAGCCAGGCAGCTTACAAACATGTTGGAGGCCATCCCAGACTACTGAGCAACCTTGAAATCCTCCTGCCGAGATGAACAGAATGACCCAGGTAAGTTCAGACAAAATTGCAGACCTACAGAGTCATGTGTTAGGTAAATTCCTGTTTTTAAGTGACCAAGCTTTGTGCTGCTAGTCATGCAGCAGTGGACAATGGATACATGGTGGCCTGTAGTTATACACAGCAGATGTCACCCCGGCAGACCCCACCCTCGGCATCTATACTGGACACAGAGGAGCGGTGCCCACACAGCCCTGGTCTTTACGCAGGAGACGTGACAAGTCATACTGGAAGGAGAGTACAGGCGAACACAAGCCATTGACGGGGCCCCGCTGGACAGTCTAGTTGGCCGAAGACTGTTCTAGAAGTGGTGTCGGAGGATAGACAGCCTGACAGGCTAATAGCATCTGGGCTTTTCCACCTTGCAGAGCACCTACGAACCTGCCTTAGAATTATCTCTGTGGAGGTGGCCTAAAATCCTCTCCTGCAATGGGTGGGGACTGCGTGGGAGCCCCGCCCATAGGGCGGGGGCAGCAGTCAGGGGGCTCAGCTCAGATGCTGCAGGGCTGGGTTCTTCTGGGCAAGGGTACCAGCGGAGCAGGCATGTGATCGGAGCCCTGCTTCCTCAGTCGGGTGGGAAACTAGAGCATCCAGGTTCTCTCCACTTAAGCAGGAAGTGTTCATCCCCTCATCTGTCATGACAACGCATCTCTTGGCTGAGGTGGGGTCCTCAGGCTCAGCCATGGTCTGAGCTGCTGCTCCAATGCCAACACGCAGGAGTGAGTGCAGTGCCTCACCTTAGCACCTTTCTCAGGTGGGATCACCTGCTGTGGAGTAACTACAAGCTGCAGATCCCATCCCAGGGCTGCTGAAGGGCCATGCTGGGGAGCACCGGGCTGTGGGCTAGAGGCAAGACCTGCAAACTCTCACCACAGTACTGACAGCCCACCCCCAGCTATGAGCATCACTTCTTGTCAAGATCAACAGAGATTGTTCCAAGTTGCTTCCTTTAGTTCAAAATAGTTTGGAGAAGTCATCCATTTTCAAATTGTGAGCTGTTTGAAGTAGATAAACCATGTTCCCCTCCAGCCAAAAAGTTCTAGAGTTTCTATCTTTTTAAAACCTATACATGCACAGAATTTAAAATAAATCTAGCAATGAATGTCGTCTTCATTACCATTGCCTTTGGGTCCCATCAAACAAAATTTCCTTGAACGATATTTTATTAAGGTCACCATTGATTCCTCAGTCACTTCTCTGGGCAGAGGAGAAACGAATTCAGTCTCTTCTCACTGGGGGAATGGAAAGCCAGGCTTTCCAGGTTTGATATGGGGCTTCTTCTCTGAACCTTCTTCCTTGGGCTTTGCTGTGGGCTTGAGAGAAAAATGTGCTAAGTTCCCAGCAGGCTGCAAACTCTGAGTGTCAAGGGGAAGTGAAACAAAGAGATCTTCTCATGCTTTCTATGTGCTCCATTTTGGAAATTCCTTTAAATATACAAGGATGCTGGCTGATGAGACAGGAAAGACCCCAAGGATCCCTTGTTTACTAAAGGCCCCTTAGCTGTTATCAGAAACGTTCCAAAATCTTCCCCTTCCCAGTTATTATGCTTCCTGCTTCTCCCACAGAGGCACCACCAGCCATGGCTACTTGCCTTGCCCGGGCACATCACTGAGTATCATGATGATGCTCAAATGCAGGGCAGGGGGAACTTCCCTGGTGGTCCAGGGATTAAGATTTTACCTTCCAATGCAAGGGGTGCCAGTTCAATTTCTGGTCAGGGAGCTCAGATCCCACATGCATTGTGGTCAAAAAGCCAAGCTGCAAAACAGAAGCAATATTGTGAAAAATTCAATAAAGACTTTTTAAAAAATGGTCCACACGCACACACACCACAAAAATATCTTTAAAAAATTGCAGACCGGCTGTCCTATTAATACCTTTAGAGTATGAGATCTCAGAATGCCATTTCATGACGGGCTCATATATTTCCTGTGGGTTATTGCTTTTTAACCTAGATCATCTTGGAGACAAATAGGTTTCATTTATATTCTAAACTCATGCAAAGGGCGGCCAAGCTTGCTATTTCAGGAGTCTGATTTATTTTAAAGAAATTAGCATAACCACTAAAATCAAATCCATTCCCTGCCCCAGTGGGGCAGCTGAAGCGGCCCATTTACATGGCGAGAGTCCAGGAGAGCACCTCATTTTCCTGGTGTCTGGTGTCTGTTATTTTGGGTGGCCTTTTGTTATGTGCATGAAACCGTCCCCCCAGCTAGCTGGTCCTCTCCCTTCACTCCGGAACTAGCAGTCATTGTTTCTTATTTTACACGACATCTCCTTCTGATTTAGATGGCGATTCCTTTTTTTTTTTTTATTGTAGTAAAATATCATTGTACAATGATCATTGTAACAACTTTTAAGTGTACAGTACAGAGGCATTGTCCATTCACAATGCAGTGTAACCACCCATATCCATTTCAAGAATGTTTTTATCTTCCCAAACTGTGCTCTGAATCCATGAAGCAGTAACTCCTTTATTCCCTCAGAAGTAGCACTACCCTAGGCTCTACTGCCTTCTTATTTTTCCACTCCGACACTGAGCAGAGCACGAGTGACCAAAGGGTGAAACTTTGTAGTTCTCAAAAGCCCGCCCACATACCTGGATGCCCACTCGCTGTCCTCAAACTCTCCTACGAGTCCTTCTCTGCACACCTGTGGCTCCTCAGAGAGCTTGCTCCCCAAGCTGCCCGGATGGTCAGGAGCCCTCCTGAGCTGGAACACATCCTGGAGCATCCTCACACCCTGGAGCATCCTTCAGCCAAGAGGGACAGTAGGATGCTGGATGCTGGTGCAGAGTAAAACCCTTCCCTTCAGCCTTTCAGGCAGGTCTGGGACACGTGCCACATTATCCCTGCGACCTCTAGGATCTTACATGAGCTGCCCATGATGGTGACCTTCTGTCAGTTTCCCGCACATGATGAGGGTCCCCCAGGTAGCAGACACTGACAGCAAAGTAGCACTTCCTGCAGTTTCTTGGGGGCGATGGCTGTGAAGAGCAATGAGGGGAAGAAGCAGGTTGGGCAGAGAAAGGACTCTGCCGTGCAGACCCCACACCTCTGACGGGAAAGGGTCAGCCCGGGCTGTGATGTCATGCTTCTGGTGAGAGAGGACCTGAGATTTGCATCCGTCTTTGATGCTCTTTTCCACAGTGGTTTGTGCTACCATGAGCTAATTCCATTTCCACCCAAGTTGAGGTTATTTGCAGGGAGAGTCCTGGTAACATGTTGGCCGAATAGATAAAGGGGCAGAGCTGATGTAGAACTGTCATCGGCTACAGGACCATGGCAGGAGTTGTCTTCCCAGACACTGTCACTCTCTGGGGATGCATGGAGCCCTGGGCATCAGTCAAGAGAGGGTGTCACAGGGAACCAGGCCAAGTTGTGCCTGGGGCTCTCAGGCCCCCTCATTAGATGTCACAGTCTTGCAAGGTGAATTTCAGAAGACCCTCCAGAGGAGCAGGCCCACTTGGAAATCATGAGAGACTGAATCGCTGCAGAGGAATTCCCATGCTTGCTGGTTGCTGAGCATCCAACAATGAGAGCTGCCTGGGGACCAGGGCAGTCAGAGCTGCGTGTTTGGGAGGCATGGGGTTTCCATCTGGTAAGACTGCCCCACAGGGCGCCTTTTCTACTGCATTTTCCCTTTATGGTCCCTGAATAAAAACGCCAGTCAGATGCAGATCAAACAAAAGGCATTTGAACATTGCAGGATTTGAGACAGGCATCCAGCTATCAGGAGGTGATTGCATAAAAAAATCAGTTAAGAGCAAGGTTTCCAAATTCCATACATGCTCAGCTTTGTCCCACAGGTTATTAGAACAACAAGCCAAACACTGCAAAGCTGTTCACCTGCACACACCCTGAGTGCTTGGAAATGGAGACCAGCTTCTTTAATCACAGCTGCATGGAGCAAATGTCTGTTTCTCAGAGGAGCTGATTTTAAAGGTAGCTTGAAATTAAGTGACTCCAAGGCCCACGTGGGCGTCCCAGCAGCAGCCATGTACCAGGGTGACTTCCTGCGTCATGGACCGCAGTGCAGGGAAGGTTGAAATAATGAGGGGATTGGCTCTCCCTTCACTTGCTTCCTTAGTCTTCAGACTTCATCAAGGCAATTAAGTCCTGATTGTTCCTCCATGCCTGATGCTCTGAGACACGAATTATAAGCAGTGAGCCTGCAAACCGAGTGCTAACCCCTGGCCACTCAGGGAATGACCCCAACAGAAGCCTCCTCAGGAGAGCCAGGTTTCTTCCAGTCCTCTCTGCTCACCTATCTCAGCTCAGGTCATGTCCCAGCACAGGTGCTCAGATCATTTCCTCGTCCCGGGGGAGACAAAGGGGATGAGGAAATGGGGCGTGAAGATGGATTGTCTGTGGGAGAAGCAGAGCTGAGTGAGACAAGAGGACTATCCCAGACACAGGGACAGAAAAGGAGGAAGGGGAGGAGAAAGAGGAGGTGGGGGAGGAAGGGGGAGGAGGAAGAAGGGGGAGGGGGGGGAGGAGGAGGGGGAGGGACACAGCCTGTGCTCATCACGCTGCCCATGACGAGCACACTTCCCCTCTCTCTACCAGCTTTACTGTTACTTTGACGTCAAACGAAGCATACTTTTCTAAGTTTGCTCTTTGAAAAATCCTATAATTATGGTAACAGTGACAGCTTGACTCAGTGCAGTGCTTCATTCGCTACGACATACTTGAGATGGTATCTTACTGTTTTCGGGTACAGAATGAGCCACACTGTGGGCCCCCAGGGAGCTGGGTTATATGAAAACTGCAGGGTGGAGTCCACCCTCATCCGAACAAGAGAATACCTCCAGGTGATGCTCTTAGGGGCTGAGAGGTATCCAATGAGGAGTCCCAAACTCAGCAGCTTAGAACATCACTAGTGCTGCTCTCAGGCCTGGGGGGTGGGTGCTCAGGAAAGGCTGGGCTGTGTGATTCTCTCCCTGGCTGGAACAGCAGTCCTCTGCAGACTCAAAGCAGACAGTGCTCCTGGCCTCTCCAATGCACCCCTGGGGCAGTTGGACGTGTTACAGGGCATCTGGAACCCCCTTCCCCAGAGAACAATCCCAGGAGAGTAGGTGGGAGGTGCGTGCCCTTCTTCCACCCCCGCTGAGTCCCTTTCTGCAGTGTCCTGTGCGTTCTGTTCATGACAGATTCAAGGAGGAGCTCCACAGACCCCACTTCCCAACAGAAGGAGCAACAATCACATGGGACTCTATTTTATAATCACCAAGAGATGGCCCCAGGCCAGCCCTATCCGAGGACTAGGATCCCAGGTACTTCTCTGCTCTACAAAAGTCTCCTGAATCTTGAGGAGTAAAGCACACAGGATGGGGGGACTTCCCTGGTGGTCCAGTGGCTAAGACTCCCAATGCAGAGGGCCCAGGATTGATCCCTGGTCAGGGAAATAGATCCCACACATCACGACTAAGACCAAGCACAGCCAAATATATAAATAAATACACTAAAACATACACACACACATACACACACAACATCCCACCATGGGGCTGAAGCTCTGTGTTTTTAACTAGGTTAACATTTAGGTACCTTCCTCGCATGGACTATCAATTAACGTATCTTCTGTTGAGTGGCGGGAAGAAACCAGGGATGGTGAATGGGGGAGGGGAAATGGAAGGGATTCTGTGTCTGCATGCATGGAAGCGAGTGCTAGACATGGAGCGAGTCAGGACTGCCTCTCCTCTGTCTTACACGCCTCAGGAAGGAAACACTCATCTCAGACAGAAGTTGCATGGCTGGCATCTGGTCCTGGCCAAGAAGCCTGCACAGACAGTGGTCCAGGCACAGCCCTTCACACCAGCCCTAGCCCCACTGATGAGCATGGGGCAGCCACAATTTGATGTGTGCATCCTTGTAGAACCAGCTGTACACTTCTCATATTCTTCTTCATTAAGGAAAGTGCTGCGTGAGCATGTATGTGGCTGGTGTGATGTAGCAGTGGGAATAGACAAGTAAATGTAGATCCTGCCTTCAAGGGGCTCACAGCCCAGCAAATGAAGCCCAAACTGCAAACCTGTGAGCCCACTGAGAGTTGCCGATTTTTCCTGGAAGAGCGTTTCAGGAAAGGCTTCTTCGAAAAGGTGAAATTTGAGCTGAATCCCGTAAAGTTCGCCTGCATCTCGGTATGCCTGCCTAGTGTGCTGAGATGGGGGTGAGGATGCTGCTGCTGCTGCTAAGTCGCTTCAGTTGTGTCCGACTCTGTGCGACCCCATAGACGGCAGCCCAACAGGCTCCCCCGTCCCTGGGATTCTCCAGGCAAGAACACTGGAGTGGGTTGACATTTCCTTCTCCAATGCATGAAAGTGAAAAGTGAAAGTGAAGTCGTTCAGTCGTGTCCAACTCTTAGCGACCCCATGGACTGCAGCCTACCAGGCTCCGCCATCCATGGGATTTTCCAGGCAAGAGTACTAGAGTGGGGCGCCATTGCCTTCTCCGGGGGGAGGATGGGACTCAATAAAAAGGCAGCTACTAGCTGGAGGTTTTGTCTGAGCAGCCAAAGAGAGAGGAAAGGGCAAGGTTCTTCCAACTTTTGCCACCTCTGGTGTTCCAGGCAGGTCCTCCCCCACAACACAAGCAGGCCTTAGCCCTGGTGAGCTCCCAAGAAGTGAAGAAGGGTGGCAGATGGATCTGCCCAGGGTCCCAAAGCATCTTTCTCTGACTCTGCTTCACCCCAGTTCTCTCCTTCAAAGCCACCAGGACTTGGGAAGCTCCAAGACTGTACTAAGTTCTCTAACTATTGGCAAATGTAGCTTCCTATTGAGTCCCAGTTTGCTTTCCCTTTGGTCCAGTTCTGCCCTTGGGTGCACAGAGGGAAGCATAAGTAACTGTTCCCCAAGTCAACCCTCTCACACTCACCAGCCACGACCATGTTCATCCCAGTCTGGACCTGTGTTGTGTTGTGTTGTGTTATGCTTAGTCACTGCAGTCATGTCCAACTCTTTGAGACCCCATGGACTGTAGCCTGCCAGGCTCCTCTGTCCATGGGATTCTCCAGGCAAGTATCCTGGAGTGGGTGGCCATGCCCTTCTCCAGGGGATCTTCCCAACCCAAGAATCGAATGCAGGTCTCCCACATTGCAGGCAGATTCTTTACTGTCTGAGCCATCAGGGAAACCCAGTCTGGACTTCTTTGGCTCAAATTACTTCTACTTTCAGATAAAGGACATAAGGCTACCTCCAAACACATCTAGGTTCATACCTATCTCTTCATCTGGAGGACCAGACTTTTATAATGGTGCAAATTAATTACAGTCAATGAACTGTGTTTTGTCTCCCCTTGTGTCTATTTAAATAATTGGAGGTGGCAAGTTCTGATTTTGAATTTGACTTAGCTTACGGGAGCTCTGACCGTCTTGACAGCTGCTTGGAAATTACTCTGACTCAGGCTGAGTTGTGGCAGATAAACAGCAGCCACAACTTTGGCGATGCTGCTGTGATTGATTATCGTTGGTGAAAGAGTGGTCTGTGTAAATGGCTTGAATGAGCCGGAGACACTTAGGATATATCGTTCAGCCACAGGGACTCTGATCCGCACCAAAGTAAAGCAAAACAACCTCATTATTAACCCAGCAGTGGAGCTGGCTCTTGCCTCCAAATGAGGGGTAGTGCCGTTCCTGCTGTCACTGATAATTTTGGAAACCATCAGCCGAGCAGAGATTATTGCTTCAAAAAAGGACTCAGACAGGTGGTGGCTCTCACCTTCTTTCCAGGAGCTGAGAGGTCAGCATGCTTGTTTTCAACTAGAAAGGGATTGAAGGTCAAGAGAAATTGGAATTATTGCCATGCAAGGAGCCCACTTGGTGCCGGCAGCGACATGATGGTGTCGTGTGTGGGATCGGCAAGCTAAGGCATTGAGAATTGAAAATAGAGTAGAAACGTGAGTATTTTTAGATATAATTTAAATTTCATACTTTTTAGTTTGAGGTACATGTTTTTCATAATGTGTTAATAGCTATCAAAGTAATACACGGCAAAAAAATAAAAGGAAGGTCCATGGATGCACAGTAAGAGACGTAGTCCCTGCATACCTCAATTCTGTCCCCTATTCTTCAACTCCTTCTGTTATGCATTCTGGTGGTTACCACCAAAATGCTCAAGCCTATCCTGCTACTTCATTCATCTTAAAATAATTTTCAGGCTTCCCAGGTGGTGGTAAAGCAGCCTGCTGCCAATTCAGGAGACACAAGAGATGTGGGTTCAATCTCTGCATTGGGAAGATCCCCTGGGGAGGGCATGGCAACTCACTCCAGTATTCTTTCCTAGAGAATCCCGTGGATACAGGAGCCTGGCGGGCTGTAGCCCATAGGGTTGCAAAGAGTTGGACCCAACTGAAGCAGCTGAGCAAGCACACACACACCCAGCTCCATGAAAGCAGAACACAGAGAGAGAAGGGGGCAGAAGAGGACAGGACCCCGGGTCCCTGCCCTGTGACATCTGACGCCCAGTTGGCTGTGATGCATGTGGCACCTTGGTCTAGTCCTGCTAAACCCCTTTTGAGTATGTGGTAGGTTTTCCATGAAAGCAGGAGAGAGACGTGCTAAGCAAACTCTCAGAGCTCACATGAGAACAAAGTGACGGAACAGGAATTGAGCCGCAAGGCCACTCTGACTGCAAGCCAGAACTTGTCCGAAAATTACCATGAGCTAGTTGAATTCAGAAGCTTTGCCTGACTTCTTTCAGCTTTTGTTGTTCAGTGTCCGACTCTTGGCAACCCCTGGTCCTCAACCATCCCTGTCCTTCACCATGTCCTGGAGTTTGCTCAAACTCATGTCCATTGAGTCAGTGATGCCATCCAACCATCTCATCCTCTGTCATCCCCTTCTCCTCCTGTCTTCAATCTTTTCAAGAATCAGGGTCTTTTCCAACAAGCCAGCTCTTATAGTCAGGTGGCCAGAGTATTAGAGCGTCAGCATCAGTCCTTCCAATGGATATTCAGAGGATTATAAAGGAATAAATAAAAGGAATAAAAGTATCCAATTTCTTTAGGATTGACTGGCTCCATCTCCTTGCAGATTTATGAACTGACATTTTCTGGGATGAAATTTTCTTTCACATCTATGATCATTACAAATAAAATCTAGAATAAGGTCCTGCTTAGGCTGATACAAAGTTAATAACTTTGCAGAAACGTATGTCCAAGGGCCAGTATGGCAGCTGGTCCTTACATCAGCAGAGGCTGGAGATCGTCCCTCCTGGAGAAATGAGGACCTGGCAACGCTGTCAGTTCTCAGAACCTCTGAGGAGGATACAGCTGCCACAGTGTCAAGAGAAGGGACTTCACTTCCGGTTGGTCTCTGTCATCAGATCGTTTTCCCATAACTGAAGGGGAGATTTATCAGTGGCAGAAATAAATTGCATTATATGCCAGCTCTGTCTTTGCAGTCCTGCGCGTTCTGTCTGTGTAATAACCTGCTATGATTATGTATGAACTTCTAAGTGGGAACAGAGGAGACTTAATTCCATTAAATTTCCCTGGAGATGGGGAATCTGACTCAGTTCCAACACAAAGCTTCTGTTTGTTATTAAGCTTTAGTGTTTGGAGCACTATTTTGCAGAGTTGTTGATGGTGTCTTGATGAGATTTTTCAGTTTATGTAACCAGCCCAGGCTCCCCACACTCACAAATGTGCGAGGTGGCAACACAAAGAACTTTCTTCCTTCCGAATGAGTAAAAGGCCCTGCTTTTCCTGCTCCACAATCTAGGGGATGTGATCTCATGTAATTTCATTTTCCCTCTTTTCCACAGACCAGATTCTTTCTACTGATGCAGAAGTTCTACTAACCACAGACACAGTTTGCCGACGGTCTCGAATCACACGGTTTTGCAAAGGATGTGAAAAGTGGCAAAAACCATATAGAATCAAGAGACAAGACAAGGGCTCTGGTTTAATCACACGAACTTGTTCTTGGCAACATTGTCATGGCTGCATGACTCTTGGGATGCCTAACAGAAACCCAATGAAGGATCTACAGCTTACAAAAATTGGGGTGTGTACCATTTTTAAAGACTTTATTGTATTTGTTACAATATTGCTTCTGTTTTATGCTTTGTGCCTTTTTTTTTTTTAACACAATGATGCATGTGGGATCTTAGCCCCCTGACCAGGGATTAAACTTGCATCCCCTTTATTTAGTGGAAGGTGAAGTCCTATCTATTGGACTGCCAGGGAAGTCCCAAGGATCTGAAGATTAAGAGGATTGGTTCTATTGACCCGAGACATGGTGGGTGAGAAGTTGATGGGGCTGGGAGCAACAGGAAGTCATCCATTCCCTCTGCCTGGCATCCTTGGCCATGCCCTCCTGTCTCGACACGCCTGCTTTACCTTTCTCTGCAGGCTGCCCCTGCCACACGCTGACCGGTGCTTTCCTGTGACCTCAGCGCCCACAGCCTGAGTCAAGCAAGTGTTGAGCTCAGGTCTGCACAAACGATAGCACCTCTGTCCCTTCTCACACCTCAGAGGGAGGCTCACCTAGATGAGCCAGAGACACATCCGCCTTGGATCCCCTCAGCCATGGCCGAGGAGCGGGTGTTCCGAGGAGTAAGTTGGTTTCTTCCTGACCACAGCCTTCCACGACGGAGGAGGGGAGTTAGCAATGAGTGCTAGGGGGAGAATGTCTCCCGGGACTTCCCTGGTGGTCCAGTGGTTAAAACACCACACTTGTACTGCAAGGGGCATGTGTTCCAGCCCTAGTCGGGGAACTGAGACCCCTACATGCTGTGCGAGACAGCCGAGAAAGGTAAAAGATTGCAAAAAGCAGAAGAATGTCTCCACGGATGCTCATGTCCTAATCCTGCATCCGTGAATGTCACCTTCCATGACAGGGAGAACCTAGCAGGTGTGGTTAAGTCTTGATATGGGAGATGACCCTGGACTTAGGCAGGTGGCCTGACATCAACAGAAACTCCTCGTAGGAGGGAGGCAGGAGGGTCAGAGGCAGAGAGGCCGATATGACCATATAATCAGAGGTTGGAGTCTTGTGATGAAGAGCCATGGACACCTCTGGAAGCTGGAAAGGCAAGGACCAGGTTTGCCTGTGGAGGAGAGAACCAGCCGTTCCAACTCCTCCATGCGGCCCAGGGAGGCCTGCAACAGACTTCTGATCCCCAGAACTATAATTCACTTTTGGGGTGGACATTATTAGAATCTGCAGGTGTAATCTAGCCGGAATATACGAAATGCATCCTTTGAATTGTATCCTTCATTTAGGTGTTTCTGCAGTAATTTATCCAAAGAGTTTATGTGTGAGAGAAAGGGAGAAGGAGGGAGAAATATAAGGGTTAAACTGTCTTTATTTTCACTTAGAAGTGATTCTGGGTCTGGTGATAGCAGGGTTGTCCCCTGTTTTGAAGAGTGTGTGTAAAAAGCTCTACGGATATTGATTAGAAGTGATTGGAATCCCTGCAGGCTGCCCCGTGTTCCATGCCCTCATCTTCCCTGTGAGTCACCGTGAGGCTGAATGGCCTGAATGACAACAAGGGAAACTCTTCTTCCAGTTCATGTTCTCTATTGTGAAAACGTCTGAGTCCCTGAAGTCAATCTCTGGCACCATGTCTATGCCCTCCAGGCTGAGGATACCGAGGCCCCAGGAAGATGTTGGGAGCACCCCATTCGGATACTTGAAGTGGGCACTGACCGGGGCAGGCATGTGCTTTAGAGGCAAGAAACACATCTGACCCCTGAGATGTGACCGAGGAGACCCTCAGAGCCCAGGAAGGGGTTCCGGCTCCTGAGGGCAGGATGAGGTTCACGGACTCAGTCTGTGATAGCTGTCTCAGACCAGGCCACCAGAAGATAGCTGAAAAGGGAACTCGGACCCGTCCCGATCCAGGGCTCACACAGCATCTGCATGAACCAGGGGAGCCAGATGGGTTTTCTGAACACTTCCACTTTCATCTTCTGGCTGCAAAGAACCCCACCGGCTCCTGAAGGATTAGATTTGGGCTTTTTAAAGAGTCTGTCCAATCTTCCTGTAGACAAAGTCTGTTTTGCTGAATTATTTAGAATCAGGCAAGATCTTCTGAAAATTTTAATTTGTGGTTTATAAACCCGTTCTTCACCTTTGCCTGAGAAAACGTCAGGTTCGACCAGAAGGAAAAGTTGAACTGTTAGGGATCTTTCAGGGATCATGAGTTCATTGTTCAGGAGAAGGTAGGGGGCCCAGATGTAGATCTGAGTCTGACAGCAAGGCTGGCCAGCATTGCACTCTTGGGACTTCAAAGAAAAAGCCTGACTCACCAGCTGAAGACAGTCAAACAATATCCATCCCACCAGGCACAGCAGGGCAGGGAAGGTTGTGATGGGAGTGCTCCTATGACATCCGGCCAGGTGAATGGAAACCTGAGGCTAAGAGCCAGCAAAGGGAAGAAGCATTTCACACGTGTTTGGATAACAAGCTTGACTCAAGGAAGAGAAGCAGGGTATGGGGAGCTTAACAAGAAAAACATCAGGAAAGCCATCCCTGTGGTTCCTCCCTGTGGTCTGAAATGTTTAGTTCATCATGAATCTAAGGATGTGGTTCTTCTGGGCACTGTGAGAATGCATGAGGCCATCTCTGATTCTCCAGTGATTTCTGGAGCCCTGTTACTGTTCAGTGGGTACAGCTCAGTGACACTGAATACCTTGTGATGCACAGAACAGGTGTGCATTCAGCAGAACAACAAACATCAGCTGCCACATCAGAAAACCCCCAATTCTCAGGGGCTTCAGCCAATACACAGTTATTTCCTGCTTTCAGGAGTCCCATGAGAGTCTGGGGGCTCCTCCATCCTGGCTTCCAGGTCCCTCTGGATCACATGCCCAAGACACACACCCACAGATCACTTCTGCCTCCAGTCCCGGGGCCAGAAGCAGTCACATACCCACAGCATGCCTGCCAAGGAAGAGGGAGACTCAGGGGGCACAGGAAGTTTCAGGGAGCCCACTTATGCTGACGTCTCCACAGAATGGTTGTTCACCTCCCTCCAGATGTCCACTCTCCTGCCTGAGACCCAAAGCCCCAAAAAGCCTTAAAATCACCCATAGGCTAAAACTGTACCATACTTCATGTGGCTGCTGCTAAGTCACTTCAGTTGTGTCCAACTCTGTGCGACCCCTCAGACGGCAGCCTACCAGGCTCCCCCGTCCCTGGGATTCTCCAGGCAAGAACATTGGAGTGGGTTGCCATTTCCTTCTCCAATGCATGAAAGTGAAAAGTGAAAGTGAAGTTGCTCAGTTGGGTCTGACCCTCAGCGACCCCATGGACTGCAGCCTTCTAGGCTCCTCCGTCCATGGGATTTTCCAGGCAAGAGTACTGGAGTGTGGTGCCATTGCCATGGAAACACAAGTTAATTCTTGCCCAGTTTTAACAAATACTGAAGCAGGAATTGGAAAACCAGGTAACTTGAGGGGAGGTGACACTGTGTTTTGAAACTTTCTCAGAAGCTGGTCACCAGCTTGGAAAACTATGGCACCAGTGAGAAACCTGCTAATATTTGCTTTGTGGATAAACACTTAGCTTTCGTCTTTTTCTATGTGTCCATGGGTAATACTGCACATGGATACAAGAAACTGATTCCTTAGGCCTAAACCGTTCTGGTTTGAAATAAAGACAACTGTTATTTATCTTTGTATTATCGTTAAGGGCATAGCTTTTGAAAAATTACATGTATGGGTAGATATATCATCTATTGATTTCATTTCAGGATAGAGATATGGGCAGTGTGTTATATTCATATTAAAGGGGTGCACAGGTCTGATGAGCTTGAGAACCACTGATTCAGAAGGATGAACTCGGCGCTCTGTGACAACCTAGATGGGTGCAATGGGGGATGGTGGAGGAAGGTCCAAGAGGGAGGGGATGTATGTATACATATAGCTGATTCACTTCCTTGTACAGCAGAAATGAACACAACATTGCCAAGCTATTACACTCCAGTGAAAAAATTCTTTTTTAATTTAAAGATACTTTGGGCCTAATTTAATGCCAGTATGAGGGAGGAACCTGATAGGATAAATATGAAATCAGGGGAAAATGCACACTTAAAGAAGTCTGCAAAGTTAGACGCAGGAAAACCCCTCAGAGAAGAGACTCTGTAGTCAGCCCAGTCCAGGAGTGACCGAAGGGCTTACTTGGTGGCTTAGATGGTAAAGAATCCGCCTGCAATGCAGGAGACCCAGGTTCGATCCCTGGGTAGGGAAGATCCTCTGAGAAGGGAATGGCAACCCACTCCAGGATTCTTGCCTGCAGAATTCCTTGGACAGAAGATTCTGAAGGGTTACAGTCCATGGGGTCTCAAAGAGTCAGACGTGACTGAGCGACCTAGCATTCAAAATGTGAAGCAGTGGCCAGAACAAGGACATGGAGGGTCTGGGCAGAGGTAGGAAGTAACCTGGATCTTATGACTGATGCTGCTGTACACTCAGAAATGTTTCTCAAGCCCTAACTGAGGGCAGGGTGACTTCTGGTTCAGAGATGGAGCTAAGGGGCCCATTTATCCCTTATCTTAGAGCCCACACCAGAAGCTGCAGGCAAAGGGGGCGCTGAAAGAGCACAGAATGTGTAGAGGACAGAAGCTCCAGAAACTGTCCCCAGGACCCTACAGGACCTCTGAGCCCAAGATGCAGTGTCCCTCATGCCAGTTATACATGCAGTGTGACCCTCCTGAATAATGCCCAATGCCAGGCATTTAGGAAAACATTGATTGTATTCAGAGAACTCAGTTAAGTAAGCAGGAAACAGAATTACATATTTTAGAAAGATTTTCATGCAAATGTTTAAATGCAATTTTGGCTTTAAAGTAAGTTTATATCATCTAGAACATTTAGTTCCTGGCTGATGCTGGATGCACTTTTTCATCTTTTGGTTTCACTATTAATATAACAAAAGCTGGGCTGAGGACACCGGGTCTCCATGCTTCAGTCCGACTGTGACCAGAGCAAGCTCCAGGGAAGGTGGACCAGAGATGCTGAACTCGCCCCGACCCTCGGAATGTAGGTCGGGGGGTGGCCGTGATGCAGCAGAGGAATGATTCTCCAATCGAGCATGGTGGCTCTTTGGCCATGTCCCCCTGGATCTCCTCATCCCTCTGATGGATCCTGTGCCCTTTGGCTGGCCTGGCCTCCGACAGCTGCCTCTGCAGCTTCTTTCAGGGCAGCCAGCAGGTGACGACATCCCCAGGGTGCAGGGCGTAAGTGCCCTGAGTTTAACTCCCTGTGTCACTGTGGAGCTGCCTGGCTATGCCGAAATATGACAGCCCAGCCCCTTTCCCCGGGAGAGGATCCATGATCAGTGCTCCCTTCAGGGTCAGGCTGAGCCTGAGACTCCGCCCAGAATTGCAAGCATCCTGCCTTCATCCTGCTTCCCCCCAACCCCCTCGATCCTCAGGGGTTCTTCCCTAATGCATAGTGTCTGACACTAACCAATCACTGCCTAGTGTCTGCTCTGGGGGAACCTGACTTCAGACAGGAGGCGAGCAGATGATTACCTGCAGGAGTAGAATCCCCGCTTTCATTCAAGGCACAGGATCATCTGTTTGTCTTCATTTTATCTAAGCAACCCCCTAAAGAACAGTCTTAATCCCAGCATCCTGTCTGTTTACCATGAAACCTGGGATGCAGCAGCTGGTGGAGGAAGAGGAGGTCTGGAGCCTGGAGGCCCTGCTGTGTCTGAGACCGTGTGCCGGTCTGGACCAGATGCAGATTCACACGGCAGGTGTCCTGACTCCAAAGTGAGTCAGGTGAACTTGCTCAGTCGTGTCCGACTCTTTTCGACCCCATGGACTGTAGCCTACCAGGCTCCTCCGTCCATGGGATTTTCCAGGCAAGAGTACTGGAGTGGGGTGCCATTTCCTTCTCCAGAGGATCTTTCCAAGCCAGGGATTGAACCCAAGTCTCCCACATTGCAGGCAGATTCTTTACCCTCTGAACCACCTGGGAAGCCCCAACCAGGGGCAGATCTGATTCAAAACTTTGTACACTACCACTCTTCCCCACCCAGGGATCGAACCCGGGTCTCCCACATTGCTGGCAGACACTTAACTGTCTGGATCTGGCGGGTGTCCAAGTCTGACTTTCAGTTTGAAAATTCTAGGGTCTCTCATCTTGCCTGATCAGGTAACCCTACAGATAACAGTGATAAATATGTGTATGTGTCTAGATATGTATTTACACATCACGTACATATGTGTATAGGTACACTTTACTAATGTTAACATTTTATCTATGTTTAAAACGTGCCAGAATAGGTGATGACTATGACATGAAGAACACTTTAAACATTTAAGTTATTTACCAGCAGTACAACATCTTTTAGTAATGATAATAATATTTTAATAAGAGCAATAGAATCAAGAATGCTTCAGAAATTTTGAAAGAAAAATTTAACCTTCTGTAATATATCAATTTGAGAGTATATTTTATATTGATTTATTTTTATATTTAGTTTCAAAGGCTGTCAGAGCAGACAGAAATATCTTACATGTGTAAAACATTGCTTATATACTCTAAATCTTAAAATTCATTTTTGATCCTTCCTACCTATTAGGTAAAGGTGTTTATTTTAAGTTACCCTCCTTCATATTGATTTTAATGAATAACTTCATAACACATGAAGTCTTTTCATTTGGAAGGTTTTTTTTTTTAATCTGAATAATGTATAGGTAACAGTAACACTGAGGTAACACACTTCCTTCATTCTTAACAACAAAATTATGTGGCAAAGCAGGTTTTCCAATATTCATCTCACAGTGCCTCTCTATATGATGAGTGTTCTTCAAGAGACTTATTTACAAACTGGAAATGGATTCACAAGCTTAGCGAACAAACTTATAGTTACCAAAGGGGAGGGATAAATTGGGAGCTTGGAATTGACATACACATACAGCTATATTTAAAATAGACGACCAACAAGGACCTATCGGATAGCACAGGGAACTTTGCTCAGTCTTCTGTAATAACCTAAGTGGGAAAAGAAATTGAAAAGGAATAGATACATGCATATGTATAACCAAATCACTTTGCTGTATACCCAAAACTAACACAACGTTGTTAGTCAACTACACTCCAATATAAAATAAATCTTTAAAAATGGAGTAAGTAGCTTCTTTGTGGAGAAGGCAATGGCACCCCACTCCAGTACTCTTGCCTGGAAAATCCCATGGATGGAGGAGCCTGGAAGGCTGCAGTCCGTGGGGTCACAAAGAGTGACTCAGCGACTTCACTTTCACTTTTCACTTTCATGCACTGGAGAAGGAAATGGCAACCCACTCCAGTGTTCTTGCCTGGAGACTCCCAGGGACGGGGAGCCTGGTGGGCTGCCGTGTATGGGGTCGCACAGAGTCGGACACGACTGAAGCGACTCAGCAGCAGCAGCTTCTTTGTGACTCATCATCAGAAAACTGGCTCCACCTGGAAGGGGTGGGTAGAGTATGTTGAATCTTCCTGGAGCACACGCTGACAGCCAGGTGAGCATCGAGCTGTTTCTTTTAGCAACAGAAGCCCGTCAGTGCCGGAAGCTGGTGGGACGGCCAGCCTTCATCTGCTGCAGGAGGAAGCTGGTGGATCAGCCAGCCTTCATCTGCCGCAGGTGCTGTGGGGACAGAAGTCCCACAAGCCCTCTGGGGACGGGGTAGGCTGGGAGTGCCCGCTCCCGTCTTGAGCTAGGGTGAGGAGCCGTGGTTGGATGAGAGACTGAAGGTGTGTTAGTTAGGGATGAACTTTCTTGTGGGCTTCCCAGGTGGCGCTAGTGCTAAACTACCCACCTGCCAATGCAGGAGACCCGGGGTCGGTCCCTGGGTAGGGAAGATCCCCTGCAGGAGGGCACGGCAACCCACCCCAGTATTCTTGCCTGGAGAATCCCATGGACAGAGAAGCCTGGCGGGCTACATACAGCCCATGGGGTTGCACAGTCAGACACACCTGAAGCGACTTAGCACACACACACACGCATGAACTTTCTTGTACCTAAAAATGAGTCTGAGGCAGTAACTGAAAGTAACAGGAAAATCATGGAAAATTTCTCTGAATTTTAGTCCAGGAATAAGAAGGGAATCTGACCAAGTGTGCTTGGAGGTGGAAGTTAGAGGAAAGTAAACCAGTTTCCTCCTGGGGCCCACAGCTTCCACCTGTCAACTAAACTATCCATGATCTTCAGTTCTGCTGAATAATTATGCCAAGAGCTTTTTCTTCACAATTATACTTCAGGACAAAACCCCAGTGGTGCAGATCCCATAGTTTGAACACTAGACCCTTAGAAGCACTGTCTCTGAAGTTCTGGGAAAACCAAGAACCTTGTAAAATCTTCCCTGGTGGCTCAGCTGGTAAAGAATCTGCCTGCAATGTGGGAGACCCGGGTTCGATCCCTGGGTTGGGAAGATCCCCTGTAGAAGGGAACGGCTTCCATCAGAATCACAGCGGCCGCCTAGTCCTGCTGCCCCCCAACCTCACCACCAGCAGCCCTGTTGTGAGCTGTTTCACAGGCTGTTTGGGGCTGTCTCTCCCATGACTCCATCCTGCCCCCTATCCCTTTCACCCTTTCCCCTTTCCCCTGTCCCTTGCCCCCTGTACCCCATCCCCTGTCCCTTGGCCCCTGTTCCCCATCCCCTGTCCCCTGTCCCTTGCTCTCTGACCCCTGCCCCTGTCCCCATCCCCTGTCCCCTGCCCCCGTCCCTTGACCCCTGTCCCCTGCCCCCCGTCCCCTGCCCCCATCCCCTGTCTCTTGCCCCCGTCCCCTGCCCCCTGTCCCTTGCCTCCTGTCCCCTGACCCCTGTCCCCTGTCCCTTGTCCCCACCCCCTGTCCCCTGTTCCTTGACCCCTGTCCGCTGCCCCCATCCCCTGTCCCCTGTCCCTTGTCCCTTGCCCCCATCCCCTGTCCCCTATCCCTTGCCTCCTGTCTCCCATCCTCTGTCCCCCATCCCCTGTCCCTTGCCTCATCCCCTGTCCCCTGTCCCTTGGCCCCATCCCCGTCCCTTGCCCCCGTCCCCCATCCCCTATCCCCTGTACCCTGTTCCCTGTCCCTTGCCCCTGTCCCCTGTCGCTCGCCCCTGTCCACTGTCCCCTGTCCCTTGACTCCTGTCCACTGCCCCCATCCCCTGTCCCCTGTCCCTTGCCCCCGTCCCCTGTCCCCTGACCCCTGTCCTTTGGCCCCTGTCCCCTGTCCCTTGCCTCCTGTCCCCCATCCCCTGTCCCTTGCCCCCATCCCTTGTCCCCTGTCTCCTGACCCCTGTCCCCTGCCCCCTTCCCCTGTCCCTTGCCCCCTGCCTCCTGTCCCCCATCCCCTGTCCCCTGCTCCTTGCCCCCTGCCCCCCCACACCCTGGCTCCTAGAAGGCACTCCCCTCCAGTCCAGAGAACAGCACAAACACCAGGTCTCCGTCCCGGCCCCTGTGGTTTCACATTCCTCACAGACCAACAAACACGGACGCAAATGGACTCCTCACATCACTTTTTCAGACTGTGTTTCCCTGCTGAAGTCGGTGCTTTGTTTGCCCTCTATTTCTAACTTAGCCTGAGGATTTTAGGTTTCATTTTGGAACACATTCCCAAGCAATTTAAACATTTACACAAGACAGCTTTTTTTCTCTGAAGCACTGTAAACATTGAGCAGATTGAGAAAGAAATGCCCCAACACCTGAAGGCAAGGATCCCAGTAAGACAGGGCCAGCAGGTGAGCACTTCATGGAGGAAGCTGTGATCGCTGGTGTTTGGCAGCCACTTGGGGCTCTGTGGGCTTGGGGCTGTACTCTCTGGGGGCCCTGGATCCTCATCTAAGGCTACCCTCGCTGGGACCCTTTATACTCTAATCTCAAGGAGTCTGGATTGACTGAATTCTGCCTGTTTCAGCTCCACTGCAAAGCAGGTTCCCAGTCCTGTTGCTTCCTCCCACCTCCCCTACCCCATCCCCACCTCCCACCCTCGACTGCCCCATTGCTATTTGCATCATCACTGTGATTGGAAAGCGATGGGCTGATCGACCTTTTTCCTTGAAAGGAAGCTCCTTCCACACGTAACCACTTAGTGGCGACATCAAGCGCTTCCTCCAGTGTCGTTCACCCAGGGCCACTCCTGCTCCCTGTGCTGTCACAGATGGACACACATGGACACGCAAAAACTGCACCCCACCCCCCAAGACACTCACTCTCTGTTGACTCTGAGGTGTTGAGGAGAGAGTTTTGAGCAAAGGCACATTCTGAGATTTCAACCCAAACCCCTCTCATCTTCTATCTTTCTTGAAACCTCCCCTGAATATCTGCCTCTCTACCTAGGACAATGACACTCAGATGTCACCTCGGATGTCCCCTGGTGTCACCTGGTCCTGGGGTCCTGCCCTCCTGCACGCCCCTCAGCTCTAGACAGAGCCTCAGGAGCTCTGTAACATCCATCAGGGACTTCGGGGATGGAGAAAATGTCCCCGTGGACAGTCATATCTTTGCACAGTCTGGTCCCCTCCTCTCTGTTTCCATGGATACTCTGGGGAGCAAATGCACTGATGTCTAATGGGACGTAACATGTACAGTGCTGGTTACATGTGGTACCTTGATTAATCATCAAATTAACCCTGTAAAATGTGTGACACTTAGATAAGAACATGAAGGCTTTGACTTGCCCAAAGTCACGGCTGGCGAGGAGTTGAGTCAGGTCCCCATGCCAGAGCTGCTTGGCCCCATCACCTATGTAGGCCCAAGTGTTTCTGATGTTTTCCTTCCCTGACCCTATACCTGGTTGGTAGTATCTATTGAAAATAAATATTAGCAGGATAAAAATGCAGCCAATAGGGCAGTATTTCCATAGAGCCTGTCCAGGCTGATGGATGTTCTGTGGACTCCAGCTAGGCTTCCAAAATATTGTTCTATGCACCAGAGAAATGCTTACCATGGACATCAACTGATGGATTCCATTGCAGCCATCAGCCTCTGGCCTTTGCTGTTCATACCCTGCTACTGTTCACTTGAGGGCAGGTGCAGGACTCCTGGCCCCAGTAGGGGCAGGCTAGGATGGCAAAGAGCCAGTGTCCTGGGAGCAGCCATCAGTCCATGGTTTAGTGGATAAAGATGCTTCCCCTGACCTTCACCTGGGGTGGCATGGAAGCCCACGCCGTCTCCCAGGCCCCACTCAGTGTGGACACAACTCATCCTGGCCCCTTGCCCGGTCCGTCAGTGCCTCCTAGCTCATAGCCTGCACTCAAATCCCATTCTATAAGCATCTGCTTGCAGCCCCAGCCTGGGGCAGCAGCTCCCAACAGGATAGTGCCCAGAGGTGTTAGGGCAGAAGAGACGGAGCATAACAGCTTTACTAGTCTCTGCGGGCATCCAGGGGTCAGCTTGATAGAACAAGCTGCATGCCATTCAATGACGAGAAATGAGCTGGGATGTGGAAGGATGTGCATGAATTTCATGAGAACCGGAGTGTCCACCAGGGTAGATGAGAGTGTCCAGGTCTCACACAGAGGGACCCTCTCAGCCCCTCTCTCTCCCTCTTGTCTATCTCTCTGTCCATCCCTCTGTTTCTCTCCCCGTCAGTTGAGGCAGGATTTGTGAGTTCACTCATATGCCTTTTTTTCTTGCAGGGACTACTGTGCATTTACATTCTATATTTCCCTCTCCCCTGAAAGAGCGATATTAGATTATGGTGATGATAGTGTGCTTCTAATAAAGGAAGACAGATTAGACAATTTCCACGTGAGCAGAAGCTGCTGTGATTGGCCACCTTCCTCTCTCCCTGGCCCACGTTTTCTGTCTCCTTGAGCCATCTGCAATGACAAAGTTCTGAGGTTGCTCAAGCAAGCACCTGGTGCCCCTTGTAAAACCCAGTGAGGATAATCTTAGTTTGCTAAATTCTACTAATCTAAACACGTGCTTTTGGCATAATTTGGTATCTGGTATGTTGAGATCCATTCTCCCTCATGTGGGCACCGCTATAATCATATTTGATGCAGGTCCTTGAAGCCTGATTATTCTGTGTATTCTCAGTGGTTTTGTTTCACGTTTATGAATCCTTGATCTGAGTCAGATTCATCCTGAGGTTGAAATATTTTAATTATTTAGAAAGTCAGTGTGATTCATGCTCAGTCGCTTCAGTCATGTCCAATTGTTTACGACCCCATGCACTGTAGCCCACCAGGCTCCTCTGTCCATGGGATTCTCCAGGCAAGAATATGGGAGTGAACTGTCATGCCCTTCTCCAGAAGATCTCCCCACCCCAGGGACTGAACCCAAGTCTTCCGCATTGCGGGTGGATTCTTTACTGTCTGAGCCACCAGGGAAGCCCAGCGTGATTCATGAGTTACTTAAACAATTCTTACCAGTGAGCATTATTAAACAGGAAGTTATAAAGTCAGTTCTTTGGCCAGAATCTTTTGGCAGAAGGAGAAATTTCAACCAGAGAAAGCAGCTAGTGACAAAGCAGAATTTCAGCAATGGAACTGCCACCTCATCCCTCGCAGGAATGTGACCTGGAGAAAATCATGTCCTGTTTCTGGAGAAAAGAGGATATGGGAAAATTCTCAGGAAAACTCCACTGTAAACTCTTACGTATTAAATTTCTTTAAACTCAACTGAGTCTCTTTGGGAAATCCTCAAGATCTTCCTGACTTCTTTCATGGCATTTACAACCCCCCCAATAAAGACAAGTTTGCTTACCATGATGTGCAGGGTCTGTGTTTTTGGCCAAGCCTGTGAAAGGCCTTATGGCTCAACTGGTAAAGAATCTGTCTGCAATGCAAGAGATGTGGGCTTGACCCCTGAGTTGTGAAGATCCCCTGGAGAAGGGAAAGACTACTCATTCCAGTATTCTGACCTGTAGAATTCCATGGACTGTATAGCCCATGGTGTCGCAAAGAGTCGGACACAACTGAGTGAATTTCACTTTCCCATGCAAGACCCAGGAGGCTGCTACCCCCATGTCTGGACCCAGCCAAGGCACAGGGGCTAGTCCTAATTTACTCTTGCTTCTAGAGGGCTTGGCCATTGTCTTGTTGCCAAGGCAATGCAAGAGGGGTGCTGGCCTTGGTACTGAACACAACAGGACATGTGTCAGAGGTTGGACATATGCATTCCTAACTTTTTCTTTCTGTTTTGAGCCTCCTTTGGGGGTTGAATTGCAAAATAATATGCACTCTACAACCTTTGGTTTTAGCAAATGCCAAGAATGGTCTTTTCCCGTTGGAGGCAGTGTGCGTAGAGTAAGAAGGACTACAACAGGGCATTTGATTGCTCTGGCTTGGAAGTCTGTGGCTTAGGTCTGGGCCCAGAACCACAGTTTCAAGGACAATAGGTAGAAAGTCTTCATCCATCCCACCTCTGACAGACGGAAGAGAGGAGACTGGCTTTAGGGATCTTTGTACTGGGCAGGGCCACTCATCACTCAGAGCAGGGGAAATGAATTCAGTGTTAAAACAGCTCTGTGAGTTATCCTCTGCCATGGGTCCACTCAGCCCAGCAATTGGGATCTGGCAGATAGAGGCATCTCTCACCTTCAGAATGAGGTGATGTTTCTCACCTCTCTCCCAAGGACATGACCTCTGCATTGCTTCACCAGCATCTTGCCTGGCATCATCACTAGACATCACCTGTTGGGTCCTGGCCTCTCTACCTGATGGAACAGGAGGCAGGGCTCTGGGCTGCAGGAAGAGCTTGGTGGTCTTTAAGGTGAAACACATCGTGCTGGGTCTGTGTTTTTCTTTTGGAAAATGAACAGCCCAACTGAAACTCTTCCAAGCCGCAGTTCTCTCAGCTCTGCACAGAAGAGGGGAAACCCCTCTATGCAATGTTGCAAATATTTTAATCTGACAAATTCACCATGTGAACAAATGAGAAGTTAATTCATAAACACAGAGCAGGCCTGAAACAGTTAGGATTGGGAAATGTTTCAAGGCAGGCATTCCAGTCCCTTACACCAGCCAACAAAAATTCTCAATGTTTTAAAATCCTCCAGGTGGTCTTGTTTTGAACCATGTAGCTTTCTGGTGAAATGCCAGGATGGATCAGTTGTAAAATGTATTCAAAGTAACTAAAGAAATTGCCTTTATATGTCATTATTGATTATAAAGTAAATTTTGAGGGTCGTGTTTCAAAATCATTGATTTTAGTGTTAGTACAATTGATCTGAGGTCATTCTGTTTGACAACATCAGAAAGAAAAATGAGTGGCTTATTAATATCTCTTTATGACAATAAAATTTCTCAAGAACTTAAAGGAGACTCTCTTGTCTATTCTTCTCAGTAGGAATACACTCGGCCATGTCATTGAATAGGAACATTAAATACTTAGAATATGTATGTGTGTATGTATATATATATATACATGTATATATAACATACTTTACATATATGTGAGAAGAGACAATAGGTGTCTTTCTTAGGTCATTTTATTTTTTCTACATGCTATTTTTTATTGAAGTATAGTTGATTTACAGTGTTGTGCTAATTACTGCTCTACAACAAAGTGATGCTGTTATATATATATATATATATATATATATATAACAAAAATATATATTTGTTGCTGTTGTTCAGTCGCTCAGTTGTGTCCAACTCTTTGTGACCTCATAGACTGCAGCATGCCAGGCTTCTCTGTCCTACACCATCTCCTAGAGTTTGCCCAAGTTCATGTCCATTGAATAGTGATGCCATCCATCCATCTCATCCTCTGTCACCCTCTTCTCCTTCTGCCTTCAATCTTTCCCAGCATCAGGGTCTTTTCAAATGAGTCAATTCTTCACATCTGGTGGACAAAGTATTGGAGTTTCAGCTTTAGCATCAGTCCTTCCAATGAATATTCAGCATTGATTTCCTTTAGGATGGATTGGTTGGATCTCCTATAGCCGTGACTTTTTGGAACTTTGTTGGAAAAGTGATATCTCTGCTTTTTAATACACTATCTATGTTTGTTAGAGCTTTCCTGCCAAGAAGAAATCATCTTCTAATTTCATGGTGGCTGTCACCACCTGCAGTGATTTTAGAGCCCAAAAAAGAGGAAATCAGTCACCATTTCCATTGTTTCCCCATCTATTTGCCATGAAACGATGGGGCTGGATGCCATGATCTTAGTTTTTCTAATATTTAGTTTTAAGCTGACTGTTTCACCCTCATCAAGAGGTTTTTTAGTTCCTCTTCACTTTCTGCCAGTAGCTTAGTATGTGGTATATATAAATATATACAGGCTTCCCTGGTGGCTCAGATGGTAAAGAACCAGCCTGTGATGTGGGAGACCTGGGTTTGATGGGAAGATCCCCTAGAGGAGGGCGTGGCAACCTGCTCTAGAGAACCTGCCTGGAGAATCCCATGGACAGAGGAGCCTAGCGGGGTCCTGGCAGGGTATAATCCATGGGGTCGCAAAGAGTTGGACACGGCTGAGCGACTAAGCACAGGATGTATATGTGTATATAGATAGGTAGATAGATACACATTTTTTCCATTTTGATTGATTAGAGGATATTGAACATCATTATCTGTGCCATGGAGTAGGACCTTGCTGCTTATCTGTTCCATGTGGATGGGTATCCAAAGCCTACATGTGCTAACTCCAATCTCCCATTCCAGCCCTCACCCCTTCCCCCCCAACAGCCGCCAGTCTGTTCTTCACATCTGTGGTTCTGATTCTGTTTCATAGGTAGACCAGGGATGCAGGGACACAGCTGCATGGTTTGTGTGAGTTCGTTGGTGTGAGCCGTTGTCAGAGGAGAGGGAGGCAAGGAGGCTAAAGCCCACTGATGCAACATATTTTCTTTTAAATGAGGTCTTCACCAATGATTTTCAATCCTGGGTCAGGAAACAGAGGCCATGCTCATTTCTCTAAGGGAGTGTTATTAACATTTTGGGTGAATATTAATTTAATTTTCTCTATGATTTTTTTTAAAAGTTACATTTGTCCAGAGAAATATTTTGAGACTGATGGCAGGTATAATTCAATCAGCCAGATAACAGGTTATTAAAATTCTGAGAAAAGTTTGGAATCAGCCAGCAAGAATGGGACTTGAAGTTGCATGGAGCCCCCAGACCCCATGGAGACAACACTGGGTTTTCCTCGCCAGTGTTTCCAGGGCAACCTCATCGTGACTGGTCTGAACAGTAGGAAGAAACTGGCTTATGAAAGTGTTAGCTGTAACCAAGTTGGCCGTGAGGGCTGCAGCTTTGGGAAACTGCGCTGGCTCTCAGGATGCTGGGTGGAGACACCAGGGAAGAACCCAAGTAGAGAGAAATGGCAGATTATAGTGGGCTCGTTATGGGGGCTGCCCTTGGGAGAGAAGAGTGGATCCCAGAAAAGAGCCCTGCAAACCGGGCCACAGCTATGCTGGGAGGAAGAGAGAGACGTGTGTTTGCAGCTGGTCACACCATCACGGAAGCCACCCCAGGTTATGCCAACAGTGGATCTGATGGGGGAGACCAAGTGTTCTACCCCAACCCTCCCCACTGCCTTTGCTGCATATGGGGTTTGCAGGTGGATGGACTCTGGGATGGACCCTGAGGGTTGGCCACTATGGAAAAGCTGGAAGAGAGACCAGCTAGGCAGGGCAGAAGTGCACTGGTGATGTGGGCTGACCCTATGGGGGCCCTGGAGCCAGAAAGTCTGTCAGTCCTTCAGGGTCATGTGGGGTCAAGCCTGAGCAACCAAGCTCTCGTCATCAGCTGTGGCCCCAGGCTGGCCGGGCCCTCCCTGAAGGACAGACCCTGAAGGCCATCGGCCACCGATACTCCTGGCAGCAGGTCCCAGCCTTCACAGACTGACATCTGAGGGTCCTGCAAGCTCAGCAAGGCATTCAAACCCCTCCCCTCTCGCAGTTGAACTGAGCTGTCCATCCCAAATGCTACTTCTGCAGCCCCTGACACTGTTCTGTACTTGCCCCTGAGTTTTTCCCTGGATGTAAGTCATGTCTGTTTGCTGAGGTCCTTTCCTTGAGACATTACTTTGCCAACAAAGGTTCATCTAGTTAAGGCTATGGTTTTTCCTGTGGTCATGTATGGATGTGAGAGTTGGACTGTGAAGAAGGCTGAGCGCCGAAGAATTGATGCTTTGAACTGTGGTGTTGGAGAAGACTCTTGAGAGTCCCTTGGACTGCAAGGAGATCCAACCAGTCCATTCTGAAGGAGATCAGCCCTGGGGTTTCTTTGGAAGAAATGATGCTAAAGCTGAAACTCCAGTACTTTGGCCACCTCATGCAAAGAGTTGACTCATTGGAAAAGACTCTGATGCTGGGAGGGATTGGGGGCAGGAGAAGAGGACGACAGAAGATGAGATGGCTGGATGGTATCACTGACTCGATGGACGTGAGTCTGGGTGAACTCCGAGAATTGGTGATGGACAGGGAGGCCTGGCGTGCTGCAATTCATGGGGTCGAAAAGAGTTGGACACGACTGAGAGACTGAACTGAACTGAACTGAACTTTCTTTGGCTGGGGTTGGGGGACACTGAATTGTGATCTGTTTGGTTTTTTTTTTTCTTTTCCATCTCCCCTTCATTGGGCTTCTCACGCCTTGGAGAACCAGGCCGTGCAGGTCCATCCAGTGCAGTGCCCCTCTGGGAATACACGTACCCATGAATCTGCTTCTTTCTTTTTAATCAGTATGTTTTTAATTGAAGTGTAGTTGATTTATAATGTTGTGTTAATTTCTACTGTACGGCAGAGTGATTCAGTTATACACACACACACACACACACTCACAGACACATATATATACACATTTTTTTTTCTTAATATTCTTTTCCATCTTTGCCGAGTCCCCACCTTTAGGACCAGTGGAGCTCCAGGTACACATGTGAAGCTGGCGCATCACTATGGCTGACCAAACGGGCAGGTGATGGGTCTGCAAACATGGACCCCCAGGAGCAGGCGACCTGGCTCCTCAGAGAGAAGAGATGCCTGCAGAAATATTGATGGCTTCTTTCTGTGATTCCTGCTCTAGAGAATATATTATCATTATCTATGAAATGCCTGCATAACAGGGAGGAAGACTTGATTAATAAGTCACATGAAATGAAAACAATGAACCTCAGCAAGGCCTTTCTTCGGGAGGGAGGAAGAAAAAGCACTCAGAGTCTTCTAGGTCATGAGCATTGTCAGCCCGAGGTCCCTTCAGGGCATGCTCAGACAGGTGAGGGGCTGCTAGGCGGAGCTTTCAACAGGCTTTCAGGCAGAGAGGTATCTCTTTCCAGGCCTCGGGGAAGGACTCCTGCCTGATGCTTCTTCCTCTCAATTGAAAGGGATTGCAATGAGACTGCAGTACATACTTGGTAATTTTCCCCAGAGACTTCAGGTCTAAGACTATTCCAACTCTTGGTAAGTTAAGGTATTCCTATTAAGCAGGACAAGGAGTAACACCACTCCCATGTCCAAGATCACCTTTTCCCTCCTGTTTCGTCTCTCCGTCCAGAGCATCGTGTCTAGCTTCCTCTGCACTGGCGTTAGGACCTGGGCTGCATGGCGCTTGAATCCTGGCCAGTCGTGTGCACCAGGGTGCTTGGCAACTAGTATCCTTTTCCAGCTTTGGCTCCATTGCACATGCCCAGGGCTCCTGACACTTGTCCCAAAGCACCCGCTATAGAAACGAACTTCCCTCAGCCAAGGGACCTGCTTGACTTGATTTGTAGGTGAAACACACATTTCTTCATCCTGTTGACCCTGCCTCCACCTCCCTCGACTATCAAATGTGCACATTTGCACTCGCAAATCGTTGCCCACACCAAGAGACGGGGCTCACCCTGGGGGACGCCACGCACTGCTGTGTGCTCTCCCGACCCATGGGTGAGGCTGGGAAGCCCTTGGACATTGCTCACACTCTGCGTCTAGGGGTGAGCAAGGCTTCTGTGGGTGCAGCCTGTGTGTGCACACGCTTAGTCACTTCTGACTCTGTGCGACCCCATGGACTGCGGCCCATCAGACTCCTTTGTCCAAGGGATTCTTCAGAGGAATACTGGAGTGGGTTGCCATGCCCTCCTCCAGGGGCAGGGTGCAACATTGCCTTTCCCCCAAAACCAGTGACTTGATTCTCCCTGTCCATCTACCTGGCACTCCTTCCTGGCCTTCCCAGGCCCTGACCACAAGGCATTGGATAAATCAACACAAGAGGCACAGAGTTTCAGAAGTTGCTAACTGTGGCCCATCCAATTATAGGAAACCCACTGTTGTCTGGCATCTATTAAGCAGAGGTTTCTATTAATGAAGTCTTCTGCTTAACAACCAAGCAAAGGTAGTGGATGTTTAAATGATAACCCTGAGGACGGTGAAACTCTGAAGTAAGTGCCTTCTGAATTATCAAAGAGAGATTAATATTCCTGAAACGTCCCTGCAATTCATTTTTTATAGAACAGCACAAAGGCTAGGATAAAGATAAACGGAAAGAATTCTTGGGAAACAAAGATTAGGTTAATCACAAGAGTCGAAGCTTGAGAATGGGAGGACTTTAGAAAGAATTTAATGCAATTTTACAGAAAAGGAAAGTGAGGTTCATGACCGTCACGGTTTTTTAGACAATAGGTCAAGTTGTGAACCTCTGGCTTCCAGCTCCTTCTTTAAGGGGATCCATGAGTGTCACCTCATCCACTCTTCACAGCAGATTTCGGGGGAGCACACTGCCTTGGGCTTAGCTCTAGGTGCCCTTTCCCCTTTCCTGTCCCTCTTTTGGTGTTTCCCCCTCCTCTTGGATAGAAAAGTCACCTGGTGCATCCATTACCATCAGAGTATTTATGACACAGAGCATCGGTGACATGGAACATTGGTGACACAGGACATGATGTTAAAGGGTATAGACTCAGGGCCACTCTCTCCAGCAGCCTTGACTTTGGGTGAATTAATTAGTCTCTCTGAGTCTCAGAAGGTGGTTGGAAGTAACAAATTCCATGGACTATACAGTCCATGGAATACTGGACTAGAATACTGGAGTGGGTAGCCTTTCCCTTCTCCAGGGGATCTTTCCAACCCAGGGATCAAACCCAGGTCTCCCACATTGCAGGCAGATTCTTTACCAGCTGAGACACAGGGAAGACCACAAATAACTTAATCTTTATTGAATGATTAGGCAATGGCACCCCATTCCAGTACTCTTGCCTGGAAAATCCCATGGACAGAGGAGCCTGGTAGGCTGCAGTCCATGAGGTTGCTAACAGTCGGACATGACTGAGTGACTTCGCTTTCACTTTTCACTTTCATGCATTGGAGAAGGAACTTGCAACCCACTCCAGGGTTCTTTCCTGGAGAATCCCAGGGATGGGGGAGCCTGGTGGGCTGCCATCTATGCAGTCGCACAGAGTTGGACACGACTGAAGCAAGTTAGCAAATGATTAGAGCAGCTTGATTAGAGAATGTTCTATATTAGTATTTGTTCAGGAAATACATCCTGCTGCCGAGTATTTTCTTGCAAAACACGAGGCTGGCAAGGAATGACTTCACACTGTGTCATAACTGCTTGTGAGGTAAGTCCTGTGAGGGAGAGTGTGGGGTCAGGGTGCCTTGTAGGTACATCTCAACCGCAGCACAAAAAACCTCCATCTTCTGGGTTGAGGGGTGAGGGCCTTGATGATCATAGTTTAATAGTGGTTTTTCTGGAAAGAAGCAGAAATAGTGGAAAGATCACAACTGCGGAAAAGTATTAAGTTTACTTTCCTGCCTGAGAACTCTTTAAGAGAAGCCAAACCATCGATACAATCAATATGTGATGGGGTGAGCTGGAGGAACTGCCTTTGATTGTTTGTTATAGACAAACATGTCCTATTCATAAACACAGTTCTCCAAATAAGAACATCTGCATTTTCCTTGGGGGAATTTGGGTGTTTGAGGACCATCTTGGGGATTTTCTTTATCCCAGAGACTGTGATGTGTCTGATGAGGTTAGAGGTGAAATGGAGCCTATTTTTGAGCAGTTTGATATTTGGATTTATGACTTTTAAAAGTTTTAGTACGTGGACTGAGTTTCTCCATTTATGCTCTGGCCTGGAACTCTGTAGGCATTCCAGGTGCTCTCTGGTTTCAGCTGGGAGTAAGAACCCAGTCCATTGGTTGGCAGAGACTCATCCATGCTGTGTGATAGCAAGCTTTTCTCTGGTATTTGGCCCTCAGCCCCGCTCCCTCTCCACCCGCAGTCCTGGTAGGTTTGGTGGTCACTTCTCTATTCTGACCACCAGCCTCCCTCCCCTCTCCAATGAATGTGGCTCAGCCCTCAGCAACCAGCTGAACCCTAGAAATGAGCCTGCTGATCCAGAGGGAGAAAGCCTTTGGGAGGAAAGTCACTGATATGATGACTCTGATATATTCTTATCCCTAAGCGACTCCAGGGATACTTCTCCCGTCTTCATCTTAATAAAGCAGCCTTGAATTTTATAAAAACCTAAATACCTGTCATTCTGGGAGCAACTGTTGTGTAATTCGTTTGAGAAAAAAAACAAAACAAGCTCAAACCAAATACACACTGAAGACCCAGCCCCCTCCTTATCCATTCTTCACCAGCAGCAAGATGCTCTTTTAAAAATGTGTGAACAATTGTTTTCCCACTGGAAATCCTCTGCAGGTTCCCACTGTCCTTAGAGGAGATGCTCATCCCCTGCTGGTCTCCAAGGTCCAGGGTCTGCCGGCCTCCCCTTCCCCCACCCTTCTCACCAAGCTCTAGCCAGCCCAATATCCCCTGTGCTGCACTCCAAGTTCCTGGCTGCTTAGGGTCTAGCTTTCCTGTGTCTGGAACATGTTTCCTGCATGGATCATCCATGACGGGTCCCCTCTTCCTCTGGTCTCCAGGGAGATTCCTTATGCCGAGGGGCCAGTCTGAATTAGAACATTACCAGTCACTGTTGTGACAACCCTGCATCCTCAGCTGGTCTCGGCCTCATCCCAAATCACACTGTTTAACCTTCATCATTATAATCTTAGCACCTCTCCTAACCTTGGGGTTTCAACCCCCAAATTCCTGAGTTTTCCCCTTTCCTGAAGGGGCTGATTCCACTTCTACAGTCAGTGATGCTCATCCCATCGAGAGTCCTCCCAGTTCAGTTCTGCACAGTTAGCTGGTCTCGGGTATGAGACCCAGCAGAGGCCTGCCAAGTTTGGTGGGTGTCGGGTTCCCCAACACCTTCCTGCAAAATCTGTTACTACTGAGGACACATTTTTTTTGTAGCTTTACTTGACCCTCCTGTGCCCTTTGATTCTGAGTCTGGGTTAAACTGAACAATTAGAGGTTCCTAGTTATTGTTGCTTCTACAAAGACTGACTCAGGATTTGGGGCAGCCTGACTGTCTGCTATGATGGGTCCCTTCATACCCTGACACAGACAGAGGGGGCTGGGACCTCTCCTTCTTTTATCACAAATATCTTAAAGATCTGGAATATTCTGTGGATGACCCTCCCAAAGATCATTTGGCTTTGCATGTCAGAAATATGGGCTTGTTATCAGTAAGAGAGTCTGCCATCCAACACATGACACAAGAGAGGCCAGATCCAGAGATTCCAAACTAGAAGCAGAACTTCCCTCCCAAATCCAACTGGTCCTTGTCCACTGGCTCCAAAATGCAAGCTGATTTGGTTGTAGGTACATGTTCGGCCATGAATTCATTCTGGCAGGAAATGACATCTCTCAAAATTAGACCCTCAGGAGAAGCATTGTACAGATTTTTCTTCCCTTTCTGGCACGTGGAAACACATACCTTGAAAATTTTCTAGGCCATAAAAATCACATTCCCGCTGCATGGGGTTTAATTGATGATGCTGTGTGCAGATGAATAAAGCAGAGAACAACTCTTTGAGGAAACAGTCTCTTTCCTGTGACACCCCGCCATTCTGAGGTCACTTGAAATCTCCACCCAGGAACAATCCCAGGTGGTCCAGTGGCTAAGATTCTGTGCTTCCAGTGCAGGGAGACCGGGTTCAATCCCTGGTCAGGGAACTACTTTCCACATGCCACAACTAAGGATCTGCATACTGCAACAAAGACTGGAGACCCCGTGTGCTGCAACTAAGACCAGCACAGCCAAATAAGTAAATAAAATAAACACTAAAAATACTCCACCTAGAGCAGTCCCTCTCATGAAGGAACTGAAACTTCCCGCCTTGTCTTCTGTTTCCAAAACCTGTGAATCAGATCCCAGTTCTCAGAGCAAGTCCTTCTTTTCCCAAGAGGTTAACTTCAAAGTATTGGTTGATGGTACACAAGCAGAGCCTGACTAAAAAGCCATTTTTGGAGGACAATTTAAAAGCTACCCAGTCCATCTGTTTTTCCAAGGATTCTAAGCCTTGATGTGAACTGGGTTGGGCCATTAGGCTCTCTCTTCTGTCCTTGTCAAATTTCCCTCCCTGAGCTGTGCTTCTGTGCTCTGCCATCAGTTGTTTCCAAGAAGAACCCAGACTCAGACTCTGGCCTCCAAAACCAGATCCCACTGAGTTATCCTTCACCCTCCAGAGAAGATGGGCAACAAGCAAAGGCTCAAAGACTCAGTGAGAAGACTCCTTCCACTGCCCCTGGGAAGGGCCAGTCCGCACTCTGTTTTAGACATGGAGCATCACCCCTGCTTTGGCTGCCAGGAAGCCCCAAGGGGACACCAGCCCCAATTGTGCTTCCTCTGTCAACTGGTACTCACCTACATTTTGGTTTTGAAATGATTGCACATTTCGTGGCAAGTTATTTCAAGGCCTTTTAACTTGATGAGGATTCTTCATCATTCAAACCCTTGCTGAGGATAATTTTCAAACAGGATAGAAAAGTGACGACTGAGTTCCCTTTCAGCCTGGACATTCCACAAGGCAGGAACTGAAATGCCTTCCCCTTTCCATTGATTCTGCTGAAATAAGTGTGTCTTCAAGACAGGCCATGACAGCTGATGGCTGCTCAAATGGTCTTCCTGATTTAGAACTGATAATCAATAGGCTTGTTGCTTCACTGTTGCTGCATCGAGCTGAGAAGTGAAGCCTGGTGACTCATCGAAAGACACCGTCTGAGCGTATGGGGTGAAATTCTGTGCTTTTGGTTAAGAAGACAAGCAACCCCAAATCCCCTCTTAGACGGGGATACAGCCAGTTACTACCTCTGAAAAGTCAGCTGTCCCATTCATTTCCATTGAATTTCTTCCTGCTTTGCCTCCCTCCACCCTTCCCAGCCCCTGTTTTAATTCTTAAATCGTTGGGTTTTTTGTTTTTTTTTAAGATTTTTTTGATGGGGATCATTTTAAAAGTTTTCATTGAATTTGTTACATTACTGTTTCTGCCATTCATACTCCTGGCCTTTTGGCCTTGAGGCATGTGGGATCCTATCTCTGAGACCAGGAATTGAAACCACCCCCACATTGGAAAGCAAAGTCCCAACCACTGAACCACCAAGGAAGTCCCACAAATCTGTTTTTTAAATGAGCTGTCATTTAACAAGAATCTCCGGTTCAGATTGAAAATGCGGCATGGGGTGAAAGTGAGGTCAGGATTAATGGAATGCACCCCTATCAATTCTCGCCTATCAGAAAGTGTCACCCGGCTGGAAGGGAACTGATCCCTCATAGCAAGAATCCTCAAAGCGCATGCAGGCCCCTAAGGACCTGAAGAAGCCCAGGTAATTGAGATAAAAGCGATTCCACCAGGACTGTCATGAAGATTCTGAGAAGTCTGCTCCCAGCCAGCAGGGGCTGAGCCTGGGGGCTCTTAGATCGATGGGGCGGGAGCAGCAGCCTGAGGGAACCAGTGTGTAGGGGTGGGGAAATACCTGCTCCAGCCACAAAGGCAGCTCCCTTCCTGGGTCTCTACCCGTTGGGAATTATGCAAGAGGCCAGAGGGGCCATGAAGATATCAGGGTGACAGGCAGTAAGTCACAAACCAGCTCTATGCCCAGTTTTCCCCTGGGAGGGAGAGTATCCTTTCACCGTGAGCATCTGAAGACCTCATACCCATTACCTGCTTAAAGGTGTGCTGGGCATGTTTTCAGCCTCCAGTAAGAGCCAAGTCGAATTCATGTTGTTCAATAAAGTAGAAAATATTTCTGAGACCATATTTCAGATTACAAGGAATAAAAGGGCAAGGGTATTTGCAGAGTGAAAGTGAAAGCTGCTCAGTCATGTCCGACTCTTTGTGACCCCATAGACTATACAGTCCATGGAATTCTCCAGGCCAGAATACTGGAGTGGGTAGCCTGTCCCTTCTCCAGGGGATCTTCCCGACCCAGGGATAGAACCAGGATCTCCTGCATTGCAGGCGGCTTCTTTACCAACTGAGCTATCAGGGAAGCCCACCTGAAGAGTAGAAGTGTTTGAAGAAAATCAGAGGTAGGCAGCAGACTACCTGGCTGGCACCTCCCATCACAGGGTCACCTTTAATGTTCCCAATGGGAACCACCAGTGCCTACTGGTGCCATGAAAATCAGCAGGAAGAGATTTCCTTGCCCGGCCACTGACACTCCATTTCCTTTCCTCCTTCACGCCCCTCATTTAACTCCACTCCTGACCTGGACTCTCTGCTGCCAGTGGTCTGGCTGCTGCTACTGGTTCTTTACTCTGACCCCCTTCTCCCCAGCCCCTGCGTTTGATTGACTCTTGGGATCTCCTTTTATGAAATGAAAGCATTGAGGGGGGAAAAAAATGGATTTTAAAATGCACATCACCAATAACTTCTTTGATTCATTTTTATGACAGTGTTTTGTTCAATGATTTGTTGAATAATTTACCTCCTTGAGATACATCAACACACTTTCCTGGGGCCTCCAAGGTCCTTCCCAAAGGATTCAAATGCAGAATAGCATGAACTGTGGATGTTTCCATCCTGGCTGCAGGGATGCTGGGAAGAAACGAAGACACACATCCCAGGGCTGCTGAGTCAGGGGGTCTGGGGAATACAAGGGAAGAGTTTTAAGTTTATTCTTAGGTGTTGTGCAGTGGGGTTCATAAGGTAAACATAAACTCTGGGGAGTTCACAGATGAAAGTAGAACTTTTATAACAGAAAAAGGAAGGGAAAAAGAAAACTATGCATAGAGTAACCAGGTCAGTGTTGCTCTCAACTCCTTGCTATCTTTGCCAGCTCAGGTTATAATTTTAGTAATCACGACCGCCTATCCCCGGGGCTTCCCTGGTGGCTCAGACGGTAAAGAAACCAGTTGCAATGCAGGGTCCAATCCCTGGGTCAGGAAGATCCCCTGGAGAAGGGCATGGCAACCCACTCTAGTATCCTTGACTGGAGAATTCCATAGACAGAGGAGCCTAGCAGGCTACAGTCCACAGGGTCACAAAAGAGTTGGACACTACTTAGCTACTAAACAACAACAACAACATAAATGGAGTCATGCAGTATATGTTCTTCTGATATTAGCTCTTTCCCACTCAACGTAATTTCCTTGAGCCTCATCCAAATGCATCCCTCATTGGTTCCCTTTACTGCTGAGTTTTCTGTGGAATGCCACTGTGAACTTTCAAATCATAGATTTGTCAATTAAGCAAAATTAACATGAACTTTGTAAGCAAAAAGTTGCGTCATTGCTAATCCACCTGACATGAGTTAAAACTCTGGCAGGCCACGAAACATGGACACAGTCATGTGGGAAACTTGTGTGATGTCTCGTTAGTGCTTGGCGAAGGCCTGTGGGAAATCAGAGACTGCGTGGAGGAGGTGCTGGGCGGCGGGGGTCACTTGTTGAAGAAACCAGTGGTCTGTGGTTCTGTTTTGTCAGCACACATTCGCCAGGTTTGGAAGAAAATCAACTTTGCCAATTCAGCCTCATTGTAGAGGCCATTGGGAGGACCTAGCAACCATGGCTGGAGAAGGCAATGGCACCCCACTCCAGTACTCTTGCCTGGAAAATCCCATGGATGGAGGAGCCTGGTAGGCTGCAGTCCATGGGGTCGCTAAGAGTCGGACATGACTGAGCGACTTCACTTTCACGTTTCACTTTCATGCATTGGAGAAGGAAATGGCAACCCACTCCAGTGTTCTTGCCTGGAGAATCCCAGGGACGGGGGAGCCTGGTGGGCTGCCGTCTCTGGGGTCGCACAGAGTCGGACACGACTGAAGTGACTTAGCAGCAGCAGCAGCAGCAACCATGGCATCGTTGCATCACTGAGTGTCCTTATATTACCAAAAGATTATCTCTAACAAAAAATATTTCAAAGGGGAAATAGCACTAGGGACTAGAATTCTAAGGTTAGAAAGATGCCTTCCTGAAGGAATTTCAACAATAAAGTGCTTTATACTTGTGTGCTTAGCTATTGCAAATTAAAATTTAGAGATTGGTTTATCTAGTTCCAAAGCAAACAAACCTAAAAGCCTCCTCCTTTGTCCTTAAATTCACGTTCCACAGCTATCAGAGTCTTTCGTCACCTTGGCGTTTGTGAGATGTCACCAGCAACACTGGAGGGATAACAACAAAGAATAACAAGGGCATCTCAAGGCTGAACATAAGCCCAGGAAGCACCCTTCCTTGCTCTCATTCAGCTTTGGTCCCAGATCCTAATCAGGTTAGAGCCAGTCCCAGTCAAGTCTGAGCAAATCCTGTTTATCTAATTCATGAATCTCATGACCTCTGATGCATGTTGTGACAACACGCTGGTGGAAATGCCTGAATTAACAAGATAGGAGAACAGTTGCTAAATCTCTGAACCCACCATCAGCTGTGTTTGCAAGACTTCTCTGTGTGGGCAGAGACCCTAAGACGTGACTCCAGTAAAGGATGCAAGGCCACCATATGGCTGCCCCTCACAAGATGAGCACATGGCCAGGTGGGCCATCCCTGGGGTCTCTGAAGTAGTGGGCGTCTCAGACTGGGACACTTTGGCTGTAGTCATGCCAGGCTGGTAGGGCTGAGCTCCTCGAATCCTCCTTCCAGTTACCAGGTGCCAGGCAGTCTAGCTCCTGCCCATCAGAGGAGACTGAGCTAGACTCAGAGTCTGTTCCTGAAACAGTCCCAGGGGAAGTGCTGGCAGAGAGGAGAGTAGTGAAGGGAGGTTCAGAGCTGGAATCAGCAAGGCTAGATAGAGCCAGGCTGTGACACCTGCTTTGGGAGACCCGGGCTGTGGGAGGGAGGCTCTCAGACCACTGTCCACGTCCTATCCCCTTGACCACCGTGTGCTCCAGCCCATCTCTACGAGTTCATCCAGTCTGTAAAATCAGGAGTGACAGGCAGATAACAAATGTGTCTTAACATGCCAGGCATTAAGGAAAAAAAAAAAAAAAACCTTCTAGATTTCAGCAGGGCCAGGAAGCCTGTGGCTCGTAGCCCAGCATCATGTGGTTTTGGTGGCTGTGGTGTCAGGAGTCTTCCTGGTTGTGAAGTGTTTGTGTTTCTCCTATGTGGAGTCAGGCTGACTTCCTCTGAGACACCGATGTTGTCCTGATGCTGGACCAGGAGGCTCTGTCTGTGAGCTGGTCCCCTCTGGCTGGACTGGGATCAGAGGCGGAAGACTAGGATGTCTCACAGAAAGGCTGTGGGATTCCAAGACCGCTTGTTCATTATCCATGGCACCATTAATGTGGTGCCCAGAGGCTGGTAGAAATAGGAACTTGGAGAGTCAGCTGTTTGTGTCTACAAGCAGGTTCATCATGGGAATCCAGAACCCACTTAAAAACCCAGCAAACCCAAGGCCTGACAAGGGGCCAGGGCACCTCATTTCCCTAACATGGAGGCAGCGGAAGGAGGGTTGTCCCTCGCCATCAGCATGCCATCAGCGCTGTCCCTCTACCAGGGCTCCAACCACTGTATCACGACCTGTGGCTCCACAGGGCAGTCTGCAGGGAGACCCACGCACTAGCCTGGGGGACAGTTTCAACTCCTATTTGCCTGTCACAGCCCACCTGGACCACAGTCAGCCCACCCACAGGATCACTGAGACAATAGACCCTTGACCAGCCTTGGGTTTGCCAGGATCAACAGGGCAGATCTAATGGTGAGCTCACCGCTTTATCTGGGGAACTGGCCACTGAGCAGGGTTGATAACAGAGGCATTGATTACAGGCAGAGCTTCAGCCACATGGTCTATAAATAAAATACATAAGAGGTTAAGAATACACTTTATATCATAGTCTATATGACTCATATGACGATGCCACTGGCTATCTGATTTATTCTCTGTGGCGATCTTAATTCTTTGAGTTTTAGTAACAGTCTGTGAAAACTGAGATTTAGACTGACACCATAAAAAATATAATGCAAATGACTGATACACACATGAAGAAATGTTTGTTAGTCACTAAGGAAACACAAATTGTAAACACAACAGGATACCACCACACACACACACACCAGAATGGCTAAAATTTTTTAAAAAGACCAAAAATGCCAACTGTGGCTAGAATTTAGAAGAACTGGAATTCAGACATTTTGGAAAATAGTTTAAAGGTTTCTTATAAAGTGACATATATGCTTACCACCAGAGTATGAAGACAGGCCAACACAGAAAGTTGTCTGCTAATGTTTACAGCAACTTTATTCGTGAGAGTTAAGAACTGGGGGAAAACCAAATATTGATTGTCAATAGAAAAGAGTGACTGCTGAGACATGAACAATATGGGTGGAACCCCAAAACATGATGCTGAGGGAAATAGACCCAGACACAAAAGCACATACACTGCATAATTCCATTTGTAAGGAATTCCAGGAAAGGCAAATCTAAACTATTGTGACAGCCCAGGTCTGGGCTTGGGAAGGTATTGGTCACAAACAGGAGAGGAATTGGAATTGTGGACATGTTGGAAGATTGACCATAAGTGTGATTACATGGTACATACACTTGTCAAAACCCAGCAAACACTGTACTTAAAATAGATGCATTTTATAGTATGTACATTTTGCCTCAATGAAGTTTGCTTTTTATTTTATTTTTTAGTTTATTGGGGTATAGTTGCTTCCCAATGCTGTGTTAGTCTCTGCTCTACAATGAGATAAATCAGCTATATGTATACATATATCCTCTCCTTCTTGGACTTCACCCCCATCCCACCCTTCCAGGTCATCACAGAGCGCTGAGCTGAGCTCCCTGTGGTATATGGGAGCTCCCCACTGGCTATCTATTTTATACATGGTAGTATATATGTGTCAATCCCAATCTCCCTTTTGTTGTTCAGTCCCACTAAATTATGTCCCACTCTTTGTGACCCCCTGGACCATAGCATACCAGGCTCCTCTGTCCTCCACTAACTGCCAGAGTTTGCTCACTTTCATGTCCTTGAGTCAATGATGCCATCCAACCATCTCATCATCTGTCGTCCCTTCTCCCCCTGCCTTCAGTCTTTCCCAGCATTAGGGTCTTTTCCAATGAGTCATCTCTTTCCATCAGGTGGACAAAATATTGGAGCTTCAGCTTCAGCGACAGTCCTTCCAATGAATATTCAAGGTTGATTTCCTTTAGGATTGACTGGTTTGATCTCCTTGCAGCCCAAGGGACTCTTAAGAGTCTTCTCCAGCACCACAGTTTGAAAGCATCAATCTCGCTTTAGAACTTCCCTAAAATGTACTTGACAGTCTCATTATTCAGGAAGCAAACATGCTAAGACCTGAGCCGTTGCCTGCCAGACTCTGCTCAGTTCTGGGGGACGGGGGCTGCTCACACGCTGGCCTCGTCAGACCCGAGGTCCCTGTTTGCACATCAGCTCTGCCTCCAGTTCCTCTTGGGGAAGAAAGTACTTTGCTAATGGGATTAGGGCTTCTCGGCTAGATGCCAGCAATGATCACATAATTCTCCAGAGACTGAATCAAACCCAGCCTCCTTCTGAGTTGAAATATTGATCATTGCCAAGTTCACTTCTGCTCAGTCCCTAGAAGATCCTGTTTCTGACAGGAAACTGCTATTAGCATTTCTCTGTTTTTTCAGCCCAAAGACAAGGAGGGCTTTTTCCCCGAAGTCAATAGAAATGATGTCCACTGAACTGTGTTTATTAGAGATGAGCCACAGAGAGCGTTATTCTGTTTTGACATGTTTTTCCAAAAGGCAGAATTTGGACAGAATGTGGTGTTTGCATCACCAGAGAAATGATCTCAGGAAATATTCACTGAATGATCGTAAGATCCTCTCTGAAATCTGCTACTTAAACACAGGAGATAAAACTATCTCCTCTTTAATGCATCTTCTGAGGATGTGTAGGAAGGAACCTCTGGCTGAAATAAACATCCTTTGGGCCATGATGAAATGACATCACAACATACAGATTCATCCAAGGGGAAAAATAACCTCTCAGAGAAAATGTTATTTCCTTCATGAGAACGGGAGGCCAAAAGTACCTCTGTGATGATGTCATTTCAGACCAGAAATAGCACCTTATCCAACCTCACCCAAGGCCAGCCCATCCTAGGCAACACAGCAGGGAATCCTAACTAATACAGCAGCCCAGCTCTGGAGTAAAGGTTCATCCTCCCCCTCTAACATGGTTTCTTGCAAGATGGTGCACATTTCAAGATGAAAAGTTCAGGCTAATGTCACGGTAGGGAACTTGTCAAAGAGGACAGTCTTCTTTTATCCTTTGGATTCTGATGACAGTGGCACCATGATGTCAACTTCCAGGTGCAGAGATTGAGTTGCCCGGGCACGTGTCACATGTGAAAACACAGTGGGTGGAGGGGGAGGAAGCCCACTGTCTCGGGGTGGGGGGGCACAGCCTTCCATCCTTACCCACATCCCCCAGACCTACACAGTCCCCAGGGTAGCATCTGAGAATGAGGAGGAGGTGGCAGCCTGTGCAATCTCAAGACTCTGACTCTGCAGTGCTTCTGTCCTGCACTGAAACTTGATGTGCTTGGAAGAGGAGCCCAAACAGCCCAGATCCTGTTCCTGTTCCACATGCGTTAAGACCCTCTGCCGTTCTCCTCTAACACAGCACAGGATTGGAGTAACAGGGACATCTTCTCCCTAAAGGTGGGTGTGGGTCTCCCTCTGGCATCGTTAACACTCTGGGGTCTAATGACTTAGCTTCCTGAAGCAGGTGCCGGGGAGCTGACAATAGAGATTTGTGTTCTATCATCCCCAGGCTCTGCACTGTCCAAGATGACAGACCCCAGAGAGCATGGCACCCCTGGAAACCTGCAACAAGCTGAGGGGTGTGAAGAGGATTCATGCTTTTTGACTTGGGATCCTGCCATCCCGGCCCCACAGGCAGGAGCAGGATCTAGCCTCGTCCATTGGCCAACGAGACAGGACTCGGGTATAAATCAATGATAACACCAGGGCTGACAGTTTCCAGCACAACCAGAAATAAGCATTTAAAAAATGTATAAGGGACTCATGAGAAAAAGAACAAGGGAAAATGGAAACTCAAGAATGGATACAACTCAAATATGTAAATAAAATCCCCATCCTATGACAGAAGGGGGTGGTATATGTTTCATGGGACTGTATCAGAAAAGAAGAAATGCTAAAAATGGAAATCCCAGAACTTGAGATGCTAGAAAAGAATCCAGAAAGCAAGCCCAAATAAAACAGTAGAAAGGAGTAATAGAGAAAAAGGTAGCAATTAATGAAATGGGGAAAATCAACATATTCAAAGGCTTGTGGCTGACAAGACCAATAAGGTTGAAAAATTGATGCAGAGAAACTACATAAACAAGATGCAGAAAGAAAAATCATATATAATTACAGATGTAGCAGAGAATGAACATTTTGAGTAAGAGAAAAATTGACATATTCTTAGAGAACTATGAGTGATCAGACTCTACTGGAGAGGAGAGGGCATTGGACCAAGTCCGACCCTTGTTGTTAAACACGTGGAAGGAGCATTGGAAACTCGCCCACAGATGGGTCTGCACCCAGCTCCTGGGCAGTGCTTTTTGGATTTGCTGATGAGTTTCTGTCATGTGCCAGGCTTTACTCTCAGGGACTTTTATGAATTAACTTTTCACTGTTGCAATGACCCTCTTGCAGGGCATGTGCTGTTCAGAC
This sequence comes from Bos indicus x Bos taurus, assembly GCF_003369695.1. Lineage (NCBI taxonomy): Eukaryota > Metazoa > Chordata > Mammalia > Artiodactyla > Bovidae > Bos > Bos indicus x Bos taurus. The sequence goes on along the minus strand of NC_040088.1, from coordinate 41,080,406 downwards.
CTGCCGGGGAGTTAACTGGCTCTGAGGGAGGTTTTGAGACCTGCCTGGCATCACAGAGAGCAGAGTCAGGATTTGAACACAAGACATCAGGGTGTGAACTACACGAGCCACATGCCCTGGAGGCATGGATGCTCCACCAGGAGCAGACAGTCTCTGCCTTGCACAAACCCTACCTGAGAAGGAGACCTCTTCCCTGAGCTGACCAAACACTGATGCCAAAACCAGACATAGGAAAGGAAAATCAGAACAATCTCCATCAGCATCCCAGATGCAAAATGTTTAAAAAAAATACTGCATTATTAAAAAATCAAATACACTAAAGATATTCTAAATCATATTTTCATGACAAACAGGAAATTTTAAAGAGTACTTAGTGTAATTGATGGAGAAGGCAATGGCACCCCACTCCAGTACTCTCGCCTGGAAAATCCCATGGATGGAGGAGCCTGGTGGGCTGCAGTCCATGGGGTCGCTAAGAGTCAGACATGACTGAGCGACTTCACTTTCGCTTTTCCTTTCATACATTGGAGAAGGAAATGGCAACCCACTCCAGTGTTCTTGCCTGGAGAATCCCAGGGATGGGGGAGCCTGGTAGGCTGCCGTCTATGGGGTCGCACAGAGTCGGACACAACTGAAGCAACTTAGCAGTAGCAGCAGCAGTGTAATTGAGAAATAACACAACCTATAATTTTCAACTTGACTAAACACCAGCACAATTTATTTCTATAAGCTTTGATAGAACTTGATTCTGTTATTTTATTATTATCTGTAGTCACTAGGAAACTATGAAATGTGAAAGCAGTTTGCCATTAATTCTTAAGTGATTCCATTAAAAGAAAATATTTCAATATTTTAAAAATGCCTCATTATATGAAACAGACAATATCCAGAAACATGTTGAAATTATTACAGAATGCAATATTAGTTAAACATTATAAAACTAAAATATAATTCACCACTGTAATAATTAAAAGAAAATGCCAATATAGTTAGCTCAATGAGAGCAGAAAAAGATTGTTTGATAAATTCGATAAAAACCCATGGTAAAAACTCTTAGCAAACTAGAAATCAATAAAAATTTCATAGTCTGATAAAAGATACCTGTCAGAAAGTTATGAAAAAAAAAATCTTGCCTAAGAATGAAACATCAGAAGCATTCTGTTTAAAAATAGGAACAAGGAAAAAAAAAAGTAAGACCAAAACAGGATGGCCACCACCTATACTCGTGAGCAATCCATAGCAGGACTCTCCAGGTATAGAAGAGGCTGAAAAGAAGGAAATGGCCGTGATTCAGATGTTACCACTGTTCACGAAAAACAAAAGATCCTACAGACAAATTATGAGAAATAATAACAGAACCTAATGCTGTTGTTTAAGATGCAAACCGTGTATTAAAGTTTATGGTATTTTTTTTCACTCAAACAGCTGTTAAAAAAAAAGTCATCGAAAGATTTTGTGGCAAATGGTACAAATATAAGGGACTTAAAAATGAATGTTAAAATGTGAGATTTTAACCTGAAAATATCTGATGCTTTACTGAAAGCTGTTACAGAAGTCTTAAGTAAGTAGAGAGATCTATGTTTACGGGCAGGGATTCTCAGTGTTCTAGAGTGGTCAAGTGTCCCCAAACTGATCTCTCAGTATAATACGGTACAACAGATATAACTCAATTCCTTACCAGGGTTTTTTCATGGGGCCCGACCAGCTGATTTAACAGGTGTGAGGGAGGGAAAGGCCCCCAAGAGTGATTCACAGGTGTTCCAACAGAAGCCCCCTTCCCCTGCCCCTCACCACAGACCTGCTGGCAGAGCTCCTGGAGCCAGGGACCAGGCCGTCTTGGGGGTACCCTCTGCAGGGGGCACTCGTGGGAAATGCCCACAAGCTTCCTCCAGTGCCTCTGTGGTGAGTATTACTTCCTCCCTGCACTCTGCTGAGGAGCCCACAGAAACAGGGACCCTTTCAGAGCCCAGGGGCCAACAGGCCTCGCTCTCCCATTGTCCACCTGTGCAGAGGACAGGTGAGGCCATCTTGTGCACAGGACTAAACCTCCCTGCCTTAGAGCCTTGGTTCCCAAAACGGCAATGGCCCAGCTCTCCAGAGGTGATGGGAGAGGCAAAGGACAGCGCTCAGCTCTTTGTGGCTATAAATCAATGGCAGTCCTGGCCCTCTTTCCAGAGGACGGTGAGGGGACTGAGGCTGCTTTCTGATCCCGTCTGACGCGCCCCCCCCTCCCCCAGGGGCCTCTTCACTCTCAGGAGACGCTTGACAGGGGCAGAGCCTGCAGGTCAGAAGGTCACCAGCCTCCTTGCATAGATGGGGAAACTGAGGCTCAGAGAGGCACCGGGCCAGTGAAGGCCTGAGTGACATGACCCTGAGGACGCACCTCCAAAGCCTCCCTGTCTCCAGGAGTGCAGGCTCTAGGGCGTAGCCACCCACCCAGGGCGCTGAGAGGAGGTCATCTAGGAAGGGTGGGTGTGAGCTGGGTGGGTGTCTTCTCGTGGTCTCTCCAAGGAGCACCGCCAGCTCCTCCATTTGCTCTTTCAGGGCGAGGACAGACTGACATCCTCACTCTCCCGATGTCCTGTCCCGGGCCTGCATCACCTCCGGGGTGTTCTATTCACGCCTGAAATCTCTTCCCCAAGGTTTAGGGCTGTGTCTGTCTCTCACCTTCTAATCAAACTAGCGGTTTTCTGTCTGCAGGGCCGGTGGATTAGGACAAGAATAATCACCCACAAATTGGCCAGACAGCCCAGACGAGATAACTCAGGTCAGAGTAATTTAAACATCAGATGATCAGAGTGGAGACAGAGAAACCAGCTCAGGGACGCCTGGGCTGTGGTGGTGGCTGGGGGAGTTAAGTGGATTCAAGACTGACAGCATCACAGACATCTGACTGCATCCTCCGCCCCCAGGGCCCTGTGAAGGAAGAGACTACCCGCAAACACAGGTGGGCCAGGGGCACCCGAGCCCTTGACTCCTAGAATTGCTCTCATGGTCCACAGGGGCCCACACGTCCCCTCTTCTGAGGTACCCAAGGATGTCAATGGCCCCCGGGCCAGCAGAGCCTTTGGCATAGCCTGCTGGCACATCCAGGTGTTGCCCGTGCTGAGTTCCATCCAGGAAGGTCTCAGACCCCCAGAAAACTGGACACCAGGAGGGCTAGACTCCAGTCTGGCCTGGGTCAGAGCTAACCTGCTTTTCTTCTGATGCCTTTATTTCTCGAAGCTGCTAGTGACTTATCTGTTAAACAAGGTAACTCAAAACAACTGTCCTTTTGAGCAGAAATATTCTACAGTCTGAAATATTCATGAAGCTTCTGAACTGAAGGCTTGACATTCTCTCTTTAACATGGAGTAAACATGGGACTCTGGTTGGATCGTGTCCATCCTGAGCAAACAGCGTGTATCAGTCTGTTCAAGGAGAGAGCGCCCCACTTCCCAGGACGGGCCTGTATCCCCCAGACCCCAAGCGAGCACCTGAGCTGCCCTTTGCATGTGTTCCTCACAGTACAGCATGGTCCCTGTGTAGCGGCATCGCCATCACCCGAAGCTTGTCTGAAGGGCAGATTTCTGCCACCCCGCCCCCCGCAGCCTCACAGGAGAGTCTGGGGTCAGCCCCCAGCCCCAGGGACCAACGATGTGGCTGGCCTTGGCCTTGGCTGTCCCACCAGCTCACCTGCGAAGGATCTCTGCCCCTATCTCTCCTGCTGCTCCTGTCAGGGGGCCTGGAGTTCTCAGGGTTGAGTCTCCACAGCTGATTCTGATAGACAATCAAAACCAGGGACCCCAGAACTGGGTCATGGAGACCCAGGTTCTCAGGTGTGAGTTTGGAGCTCAGAGAAGGTTCTGACACATTCCCAAGAGCCTTGTGTCAAGGAGGTTTGACCCTGAGGAATCAGGATTTGATCTTGGGTCTGCCCCACTCTTTCTGCATTGCCAGTGGTTTTAGCCCTGACCTGCCTGGGTCCCCATGGCCACATGGCCTCTCCCAGCCTCAGCCAATCTCCTGGCACCAGTAAGAAGGAGATCTGGTCCTGTGCAGAGACCTGCTGTACAGAATACAGGTGACCCTTCAAAGCAATGTACCTGGCAAGGAATAGGCACCCAACAGAAACTTACTGTCATAGACAATAATATAGGACCGCCCCCCAAAATTTGTTACTCATGCAGAGTTCAAGCTGAGTTAAGAAGTGCTCATTCTTGGAGACGAGTTTTTTTTTTTTTTTTTTTTTTCTGGAAAAATCAGAGGAGGTTTATGGTGAAGGTTCCAAAGGGCCTGTAGGCTGGCGTGATCTTTGGGAGAGATGAGTCAGACAGAGATGGCGTATCACACTCTCCTTTAAATCCACCCAGGACCCCAGGGTCACTCCTATCAGGATTCAGGAAGGGAGAAAGACAGCCCACCTCCTACACAGATACCACAGAGTCCTGGACCCCCCCACCACACACACACACACACACACACACACCTCTTTGAGTTTCTTGCAGCTGCTAGTCACCTTCAGATTACTTGCTCCCTCAGGAAGCAGAATCACATCCTGACACAAGGTTGGAACTCCATTTAACATGTTTTCCCTGGTAAACGTGGTTTCTGCAGCCAGCTGGGCAGACCAGGCTTCATTTTCCTAATGGAGTGTTTCTGCATTGGGTCCACATTAGGGACACCTCACGGGCAGCATCTTTGAGCCTTGTCCAGTAGTTAGGGTGTTAGGACCTCTTCGGGGTAACTGGGATGAAGTGGCTGTTCTCGCTGTCTGAGGGCTTTTCCCAGTCAGCTACCCCCGAGCTCTCCTTGGACCTGCGGAGTTTTCTCATCTATAAAATAATCAGAATAAAATTAGATGCTGCTGGTGTCCAGATCCCATGATTACGCCCCAGGAAGGGGAGGGGAGGGCATCGCGGGGTGGGCTGCTCGGCTGTTGGCATCAGGCAGAGGAGACTTACAAATCCTTTGATGCTGAAGCCCTTCCCCTCTTCCTCCAGGATTACCTCTGTGTTCAATTCCCTCCAGGATTATCTCTGTGTCCCAGCGTCTCACACCAGGATGGAAAGAGGAGGGACTCATCAGGAATGTGGGTCCATCTTTCAATTTTGTGCTTAACTGGGGGTGTGACCTTGAGGACAGTACTTCGTCCCCCTGTGGCTTTGTTTTCTCGTTTGAAGAAAAATCTGTTGTTTGCTGATCCTTTCCGTTTCTAACCTTAGACCCCATGAAGCTTTTGTGCTGATTGCTGCTCTGTTTCCTGGGTCTTGGTTCTGTCTTGTGTGCTGTGGGCACGCTCCTGGTGAGGTCGGGTGACGTGTCCCAACCCAAGCCCTGCAGTGAACTGGGGACTGGAGCTGCCAGAACACAGCCTCTTTACTCCCTGCCCTGAGGCAGTGATGGGTGGGAACTGCCCTGGGACAGAAACCTGCCCTCACTTACCGAACAGTAGCTGCCAGTCAAGTCTCAGGTGGGTCGAATCCCTGTGCCCTTCTCATCACTGATGTTTCCATGGAGGGTTTTCACCTAGAAAAGGCAGTATAACATGGTGATTGTACAGAGATTCTGCTTCCAAGAGCAAAGTGAGCATGCCCAGTCACCGGCCAACCAAGGCTTCAGCCACCAGGACACCTGTAACTCAAGTTGCCCTGAGCCCGTCCCCCGAGTGTCCCCACCGTGTCCTTGGCTCATGGTGGCCCTGCTGTAGGTATACAGAGGGCCTTCCCTTCTTGATGAACTGGTTAGGATTTCACTCTTTCTTCTCAATATCAGAGGCTGCCAGCAAAGGAAGTGGACTCCTGAGAGGGTGCAGGCTTCTGAATGTGCTTCCCACCAAGGGGAGGTGGGGATTACGATGGCCTTTTAACTTTTGTTTTTCAGTATTTCACACATAAATACAAGACAAAATGAAGACAGAAAACAGAAGTATTTTCAGTGAGAAACGTGTGTCCTTAGCAGACGAGCAGGAGTTTGCACAAAGATGTGCTCAGAGACAGGCTGGATGGCGCTCCATCAGGACCCCCAGCAGCACCCCCAGTTTGGGTCTGGACTCAAGATTCATTCTGTCCAATCAGAAGCCTGAAGGCCATGCAGTCCATGTGAGCACTTTGGTATCTAATGCTCTCATTCTCCTTGAACTTCAGGAAAATTACTATATGAAGATGTGTTACTATTTGCAAAGTCAGGAAGGTTCAACAGTGCACAAGGCTTGCTTCACAAGGTCAATGCTCACGGCTTCAGTACAACACTTGAATCTTAAAAATGGAGGAGCAGATGTCAGGGTGGAAGCAAACAAGACACTGGGCTCTCCTGCCTCATCTCCTGTCTGCTGGGGAGAGAGGACAAGGGATGGGATGAGCAGCGGTCAGGGAGCTTTCTTAGGGAACAGGGGAGGAACACAGTCAGTCATTCATCTCTGCCCAAAGCAGACCTGGGGGAGAGTTGATAAATCTCCTACAGGAGATGCCACGGATGAGAAGCTAGGCTCGGGCACTCGGGCAGGAAACTGGGGGTGGAAAAAGAAAAGAGGTTTCAGAATAAGAGAGCTTATTTTGCTGAAACATAAAAGCTTGAGAGGAGAACATTTTTCATGTTGACATATCCTTAGGATATTTCCCTGGCCTGCTATTGTTTTATTTCAGAACTTGCCAGAGTGAAAAACAAACCAAAGAAATAAACCAAAAAAGAAGAAAGGAAGGAAGGAATTTCCACAGATAACATTCCCCCTATACCTGCAGCGAGACCTGTTTCTGGCACCAGAAGCCTCCCCCAGCCCCCCACCCCCAATGATGGTGCAGAAGCCAGAGACCCAGCTGGCTGGGTGCTTGGAATAGGGTCTCAAGGGGACCCTCTGGGGTGCACAAAAGTAATAGAACCTCTTGATAGTTTTTATCTCAACCTTTTAAATATTCTATTGTGCATTATAAGTGCCCCTGTAAAAAGTGTGCTGGGTACATAAGTTCGTGGCTATGATTTATATAGAGGTGGTGGGCTGCCGTCTCTGGGGTTGCACAGAGTCGGACACGACTGAAGCGACTTGGCAGCAGCAGCAGCAAGGGCACACGTATTGGGTATTTCCTCACAGAAGTATTGATCGCATGGATTTGGGGTCCTGGTTTGGAAGATTGCTAGGAAGCTAAGTGTGTTTCTGAGTGTTTCTCCAGTAGCTCAGAGCCACTTAGAATCAGCAGAGTCCAGGGCCGCCTCCGCCTGGGCCGGGCACCAAGACTCAAATGGAAGAAGAGGAAGGGGTTAGAAGGGAGGGGTCACAGGAGGCAGGAGTCTGTCTGTCTTCTGGGACCACTGCAGGCAATGATGACTGCAAACGTGTATCACTTAACTCACTGATGGGATGACAGATTGTGTATCACCCGACCTCCACAGCCACATTTACAAGACGAAAGAGCAAAAATGCTACTTCAGTAAGAAATTCTGGGCTGTGGTTTCTGGCTGCAGGAATCATAAACTAATTGTGCCTGAGCAGAAATGCCAAGTCTTTCTTTGGAATCTTTGCAACTGCATTCTGAACCCGCCTGGGACTGGCCTGCCCCCATACCGGTCACCCCTGGACTGCCCCATCACCACCAGTTACACCCGCCTGGAAGCCACTGTCCTCGCCTTGGGTCCTGGGTCCTCTGGGGACTGTGCCTCTCTCCTCTGACCCTTGCTCCAGGGCTGGGGGCCCTAAGGAGGTGTTCTCCTGGGAGGCAAAGCCACAGGCAGCCTGTAGCTTTGCTTTGCATGGAATGGTTGCCCAGACGCCCATTCTTCCCTGCCTGGTCACTCTTCCCTTCTGATTGCAGGACACCTCACCAAGCGGCTTCCTTCCCTTCTGATTATGTGAAGAAAAAAACTAAACAGGCCATATCCAGGCACACCAGAAGGAAGGAGCATCTGTCTGCAGAAAGCAGGGACAGAAGTCAGAGGTCAGCCCTCATCCCCTACTATGAACCTGGACCTCTGAGGTCTCCGACCCCTCCCCTTCCCAAATCAAGCTGCCAGGCTTCACTTTCCTCCCCTGTCTGTTCAGTTCAGTGATGTTAAGAATATTCACATGGTCACATGGCTGTGCAACCAATCTCTCCATCTTTGTGCGTCTTCTCTTGTTCATTTCCTGTATAACGTCAGGATGATAGTCATGCTGATTGAGACAAACAGGGCCAAACTCCTCTGCTCCGTCTCCTTGGAAGAAGAGGCCCTGCCATTGACTTCTGTGTTAGTTTTTAATGAGTATTTTGCTCTTTCTAAAAATGTTAATTTAAAAAATATCCTAAAAATTTGATTTTTCACTGAATCAGACAAGGCTTTCCTACCTTTTTGTTTAGAGTACATGTAATTTTACTTTCTGAGACTTGCATTTTAATAGTTCTGAGGTTTTTCACTTGAAGACATGAAATTAGTTTGCAAAAAAATTGTAAGTCAAAGGCCTCTCTTTGTACTATCTGCATACTCGGTTTCTTTTGTCAATGCCAGCCATCTGGTGAGGGTCTCAGAGTCCTTTCTGGGATGTTGGACTTGAAGCCACTGACACAAATCTGTGTTATTGGACCATGGCTTTCAGAAAGGCCAGAGGATAACGTCTTTCAAGATTCTCCTAGACAACTAACAGCCATAAATTTTATGGACTTCGAACACTTCATAAAATTTAAACCTGCTGAGAAGATGATTTGCTATCTTTTTAGAGAGTGCTGGGTTGAACTCTGCTCAGTATTATGTAATAACCTAAATGGGAAAAGAAATTGAAAAAGAATAGTTGCATGTATACATATAACAGAATCACTTTGCTGTACGCCTGAAGCTAACGCAGCATTGTTAATCAACTATACTCCAATATAAAATTAAAAGTTTAAAAGGAAGTGCTGGGCTTCCCTCCAGCACAGAGATGGGACCTCATATTTCTCCGCCAACCTGTGAAGCCTCTGTGTGCAAGATGGGAGCTGGGGCATTTAGCTGTACTAAGAACTTGCTCTGACCCAGCAGAGATCTTTTGAGGGTCCAAAGAAATTTACTTCTAGTGAAAAATCTTCCATTTGAAGGGTTTTAAGTATAAATAAATCCCAAATCTACAGATTCTATTTCCATAAAATTTACATAAATTTAAAAAGAAAGAAAACCTCCTAGACTGAAATATATTGTTATTAGTGAGATTGTAAGATAGTTGGAGATACTCCTGATCCACAAAGCTCCTCTCACCTTGAAGAGTGGCTTGTTGTAGAAGTTCAAGGGAACAGTCATTGCAATGGCTCAAATGAATGAGTATCTGACTCCAAGAGAAAGATCAAAGTGAAACTAAATCATTAAAGTTGTTCTTGCTTTATTTCTCTTTCAGAGATAAAAACAATGTCAACATATACAAAAGCCAACGTGGGGGGCTTCCCTGGTGGCCTAGTGGCTGAGACTCCGTGCTCCCAATGCAGAGGGTCCCTGGTTCCATCCCTGGTCAGGAAACTAGATCCCACACGCCACAACTAAGACCCAGTGCAGCCAAACAAATAAATATTAAAGCAAAAGAAAAGTGACAACCAGTGGGGCTTCACTTGTATTCCTGTAGTGCTGATGTGGCGGAGAAGGCAATGGCACCCCACTCCAGTCCTCTTGCCTGGAAAATCCCATGGACGGAGGAGCCTGGTAGGCTGCAGTCCATGGGGTCGCTAAGAGTTGGACATGACTGAGCGACTTCACTTTCACTTTTCACTTTCATGCGTTGGAGAAGGAAATGGCAACCCACTCCAGTGTTCTTCCCTGGAGAATCCCAGGGACGGGGGAGCCTGGTGGGCTGCTGTCTATGGGGTCACTCGGAGTTGGACACGACTGAAGCGACTTAGCAGCAGCAGCAGTGCTGATGTGGAATGTATTCATGTCTGTAAGGACATTCTTATCTTGAGCAAAAGTGCCCAAATGAAGTAGAAGATCACTGCTAGACCCAGAAATTAGGAAACTCCTATCTGCTCACTGCTCTTGAATAGCAAGCAGATGACTTTCAAACCCGAAAGCTTTAGGGTGTAGAATTAGCAACAGGCTTGTGCATTATCTCCAGGTTCCAGTCATAAACCCCAGGCATTTGACTGAGCTAAGACTGAGCTAAGACATCAACCTAAACAAATCAGCACTAAGCTCTGTTCAGCAACTTATGGCTCAAAACAAATTTTTATTATGTCTCACAAGTTTGTGGGTAGGCATTTAGGCTGGGCTCAACAGAGATTCTTCTGCTACCAGTGAAGTGGCTAGGGCACTCAGATGTCCAGCTGGTGGACTGGTTGGTCTAAAGACCCAAGATGGCTAGTTCACGTGCCTGGTGTCTTGGTGCTCATGTCTGGGAGGTCAAGCTCAGCTGACACCCTCGGGGTCACACCATGGCCTCTTCTACTCTCCAGTAGAGGGGGTGGACTTCTTCCACGGAGACTCAGCATACTAGCAGACCCACGAGCTGCCAAGCTGCTCACAACCTTGCCACTGGCCTCCCAGGACAGCTTCTCTGGCATCAGGGTGTCACGCAAGTCACTGAAGCAGCAGTCACCAACTGGGTGGTGAACTCCACTTCTTAATGGGAGAAGTTGACAGAGAATCTATGGCCATCAGTAATTCACAGTCTCATTTTTCATCAACTCAAGTAGCATGATAGTCCTGAATTTTTATAAAATTATCTTTGAAGATCCCAGTATGCCTCAGCCATAAACATCATCTATATTCTTTCATGGGAGATAGCTTGCTGAGGCGGACTGATGGAGGCAGCTTTCCTCAAAGGTCTCAGATGCCAAAAAAATCTAAAGTGCTACTCCTTCTTCCAGGGAGGAGGGCAGGCTGTGGATGGTTCTGCTACAACACATCCCTCCACAGCCCTTGCTGCCTGATGTTCACAGACTATTTGCTGCAGAGATGGGCTGCAATGAGAACAGAGACCAAGAAGTTGCTCAGTATCCTAGGCTTTATCTCCACCATCTGTCTCAAGGCACCTGAATCAACATTGATTAAAAGTGATCAGTGTTTCCAGATGGCAGCATCAATGGCCACTTGAGATGGGAGATGTGGCTGCTGAAGAGATGCTGTACCCCACACTCTGCCTCCAGCGGGAGAGGTGACCCTGGGTGTGCCAGGCTTATACTCTGGAATGCAGTCACTCCATTGGAGAAGCAAGGGTATAAAGTGTAGATGTTTGTTGGGTGCACTTAGCACCTTAGTGCTGAGGGTTAAGGCAGCACAGAGAGCTTGAGGAAGCACTCCCTTGAAGGAGCATTCACACACTCGGTTACTTCCCAGGTAAACTCTGAGTCTGTCTTCAGATCACCTGAGGATCTGGGCAGGCAGGGAAGGGTGTTTGGCTAGCACTGTTTATGCCAGGGAGCCTTGGGCCAGAGCCCGGCCGAGCATCAGCCATCACACAGCTTGGATATTTCAAGGAACCCTAAGAAAATCCAATTTCATGAGTAACGGAAAGTTTGGTTTCAGTAGTTACCCATTCTAAAATGTTGCATGCTCAGTTGTGTCCGACTCTTTGTGACCCCGTGGACTGTAGCCCACCAGTCTCCTCTGTTCATGGGATTTCCCAGGGAAGAATACTGGAGTGGGTTGCCATTTCCTTCTCTGGGGGATCTTCCTGACCCAGAGGTGGAACCCACATCTCTTGCATCTCCTGCCTTGGCAGGCGGGTTCTTTACCACTAGCACCACCTGGGAAGCCTCGTAATGTCAGTGCTATTCTGAAGGAAACAGGGCAGGATTCGGCTTCCCTGAGATTGAGTTCTTGTTCAGTAGATAAACCTTTACGGATGCTGCAGCCTCTGGAAGCACAGGCTTCATGGGGTCTGGACTCTGGTGAAGAGCTCAGAGACAAGAGTGATGGACCTAGATGAGGCAGAATCTGCTCTCCTGCAATTAACACGGAGCCTGAGTGAAACAAGATGAGCTGGAGCGAGTCTTCAGTGGAAGCCTTCCTGCCACCAGCTGCAGCTGTAAGTCAGCATGGATTGGACTTGGGGACATGGTCTCCTGCAACCCAGTGCCTGGAGCAGGTGCACCTTCTGCATCTGACCAACCCTCTGTGCTTTTATCAGAGAGTCAGAGAGAAGAACCTCCCATTGGAAGGAGTCAGGCCCCCAGAGAATCACCTACTAGGTGCGTGCATACCTGCCTGATGTTCCTCCTCTCAACTCCCGGTTGTTGATTATGGGCAACTTCTGGACATTCAGGCCCGTTTGAACTCTCCACTCAAGTCAGGCCTGACCACAGTGATTCAAAGATGCAAACATCTTTGCATCCAGTCATGAGTCCTGGGCTGTGGTCTTTCCCACCTCAAGGCACATCCTTCTTCCTCTACTGGACGAGATCCGTAGTGCCTGGCACACAGGAAGTGCTCAGAGAATGTGAGCTGGGTGCATCAGCAGATGTGGGTAGGGGACCATGTCCTTTATAAACTTAGGTCAAGAATAACAATACATTAAATGATGACTGTAACCAACGTACAACTAAGAAGTAGGGAACCTAAGGGAGAGGGCCTTCTGAGCTCCATTGAAAAGTTGAAGATAAAAGAATATTCTGTATTGGCCCAGCTTCCTGAGTCTTGTAAACAATTTTTTTATAGTGATGATTTGAAACTCAAAAATAATCATGTATCAAACACTGGTGAACATGATTCCTTTTCGTGTGTGTGTGTGTGTGTGTGTGTGCGCATGTGCGTGAACTTCTAGGATTTCAAACTAGGAGATGGGAAAGCAGAATCTTGTTTGTTCAGCAGTTACCCATTTTGGGTAAATACTGAAAACGAACTTCTTGTTACTCATGAAAAAGTCTCTTCCTCTGACTTTTCCTGACTGTAGTAGCAGGTCTCCCCACTTGAAATCCTCTTCCATAATCTGAATGCTAGACTTTAGTGCTGTGTAGACTATGGACGGACTGATCATGTAGGCAAGTCAGTATCAGGTTGCTCGGAAAATTGTTGATTTTCTCCTTGGGCTCAAGGTGTGTCATGTTGATTAGGGTTAGGCCAGAACTATCCAGCCAGGCCACATCTGCACTCTTGACCAGCAGAATTCATGAGACATAATAAATGATCATTGTTGTTTCAAGCCACTGAGTTTTGGGATGATTTATTAGGTGGCATTTAGTAACTAGGAGTTGACTAATTTTCTGATGCTGTTTCAACCACTCTGAGCTGCTCAGTGGAAGTTTATTTCTGACTCAAGAACTTTGTGCTTCTTGTTTCCAAATCAAAGGAAATGTTCTTTCTAGCACTGCCATATCATGAACTCCCTCTTTGTTGGTATATCTGTTTCAGTGTCAAATCCCAGGAGACCCCCCTTCACTGTCCACACAGAAATGCCTCCTCCTGCCGCTACAATCATTTTCTGCCCATTTACCTTGTTATTTTTTTCACTGAACTTTACTGTACCTGAAACTACATGTCTATATATTTATTTACCTATTATCTGTCTCTCATTAGAATGCAAGCTCCATGAAGGCAACAATTTCAAAAGACTTATTCAACAGTAGGTCTTCCAAAATAGGACAATACTTAGGACATAAAAAAAAGACTCCACCTAGTTTATATTAGATAGACATTGAGATAACTCAGCTGGTCATTGTTCCCTCTCAAGATAAACTGAGGAGAATTTTTCTCCAGAATATATGATGAATTAGCAAGAGTACGGTCATTCAGTTTTGCTTATTTAAATGTAGATCTAGGCAATATATTTGTATCATAGACTTAGATATATAGTATCTGACCAATTTTTTTATTTAACAATTTTAAAGTATCTGTCTGGAACAAACAGGAGCAAATATAAAGCCTTGACTCTAACACTTCTTGTTATCTATGAATCCCATGCAAAAGCAGATTAACTCAACCTGACCACTCCCTGAAAGGGACCAAGATTTTTGATGTGTCAGCTGGGAGACAGTAAGAGTTGGTCACCTGTTTATAGGGGAAATATTGCTACAGGAGAACGTGCAGGATTAAAGACACACACACACTTTGACAACCTCATCAGTGGAGAGGCGGAACCAGTGCCTGTCTCTGAATTGGAGTAGAGTCTGTAGATGCTTGGTTAAGAGATGATGCAGGTGTGACTCTGCATCAGGTTCTGAGGCCAGGTTTTAATAAATCGGGAGCTTCTGTTTCCCGATGCCTTGAACAATTGCTCTTGGAGCTCTGAGCTCCTGTAAGAAGCCCAAATCTACTCCTGCAGAGACCACACATCAAGATATCTGGATATGACATAAGGATGGAGAGGGATGGCTAAGCCCAGCCTCCTAGCCATCTGCACCAAAGTACCAGAGGTTGGAAAGTCATCTTGACCCTCCGGGCCAAACCAGCTTCCAGCTGACCACCATCAAGTAACTCTGGTCAACAGCATACAGCAGTAAAGAATCGCCCAGCTGAACCCAGCCAGTAGTCCCAACCCACTGATCATGAGCAAAACAGAACAATTGCCTCATCTCTATGTTTTGGGCTTATTTGTTGTGCAACAATGGCTAACATGAACAAAGGGCTTCCACCCTTCCTTTCTTAGATTAGTAGCAGATCCTGTTCCCTGAAATATCCCTGTGTGTTCATGCCAGGGGCCTGATGCCAAGGACATCCCTGGGAACCCCTCATAGAAGCTATTGCTTACTGTGCCTGCCTGGGAAAAAAACCAGATACATCAAGAAATAATTACAGTCACACTTTCAATTCTTAACTTCTTTTAATTGAGATCATCAAAGAGAAATAGATTTCATTACACACACAGCATGAGGGCTGTACTCTCTGGAGTTCATGCTTTATTCATTCAAATGATTGCATTTCACTTGTTTTGTTGCAAACAAGTGACTTAAATTGGAAAAGAAGAGAGAATAATTTAAACTAAAAAGTAAAATTTAATACTTTGGTATGAGATGAGTCTGTCAAGAGTGAGACTCTACAACTAAATCTTTAATGACTAATGTAAAAATTTAATATATTGCGTGTACCTCCGGTGGGACCACACCGTTAATTACTGTTGGGCAGTGGGCAACAAGTTCACAGTATTGATACACATCTTTCCTAAAGGAAATATTGCCTTTGCAACACGTTTTCTCACTTTCCTCTTGTTTTTTAAGGATTTAAAAATTTTTTTTATTTGTAAGTCTTTTGAGGGAATATTTCACTAATCTCTCTGGCATTTTAATTGTTAGAAATTTTGGATATTATTGAGCAGCCATGGACATGAGATCCATTTATAATTCTTGAGCCAAGTGATAGCTACAGTTAGCTTTTTGGTTTTTTCCTTCCTACTCTATGTCTATGCCTATTCATGTCTGTCCCTCTCCCCTTTCCAAGAACAGAAGAGTGTGTGTGTGTTGTCTTAATTCATAAACAGCATCACTGGCTTTGCTATGATTTTTCCATTGATGAGATGCATATTTATCCTATTTACACCAAAATAACTCAAGACAGGTTTCCAGTCAGGAGGATAATTTGTCCCGAGCTGGCAAATGTCAGCAATGCCTGGTCTGTACTAGTGAACCAACACAAGGCAAGCACTGAGACATTAGTGTACTTAACACCAACTGTTGAGGTCTGTGTTCACGAGGAAATAATACAGAAAGGTAGATATTTGCATAAAATCTGCCTCCTGCTAATAAAGGACTTGTGAGTCAGTGGGAAACAGCCTATAATAAGAGGGTTTTATCTTAAAATGATAAATGCACTAATAGATGTATGTCCCAAGTGACTAAGGGGTGAAACAGGGGTTCATTTGCTGCCCTTGGCACAGTTAGAACATCCTGGCTTAATTATATTAATGGTCTATAATTAGAAGAAATAACTATTCCAGAAAGGGTTGAGGCTGGAAAACAAACGACTGTCAGACCAGAAAAGGAGGGAGAGTTAACATGCCAGACACAGCCCACAACACTTCTAATACACGGAGGACCTGTCTTTCTGCCTGTCACTGCTCCACCTGTCGTGACCTGGGCAGCTACCAGCTCTCACATGAGGTGAGCAACAAGCAGCCCCAGAGAAACGCAGGTTTTTCTGGTCTGAGTAGGGACCACCCACTGTAATCTACAACCATCCTTCATTCAGCCCTCACCAAAAATATCTGATGGGACTCAGAATTCACAGCCCTCCACTGTGCCCTTCTGCTTCTCCCTGAAGCTGCTGACAGCTCCTCAAGGCCTCTCATCCATCCCCTCTCATCCTTCCCCTGACCACTGCCCTCACCCACAGCACCCAGGAACTCAAACAGAGCAAACAACGAGGGCTTCTGTCCCCAGCTCAACCCTCTTCCCGCTGAAGCACAAAGCTTTACTTCTGTAAGTAGCTTTTGTTTCATGCCTTGTAGGTTACAGCCAATTCTCGAGGATAAGGAAAAAGTCTCATTTCTTTTGTTTCTTCCTCAGTCCTAGAAACGTAATAAGCACTTAAAATGCAAGTTGAATGCAGTAGCAAAATGAGCAGACGCACGCTTTACTGGTTCAATTGGTCCTTGATAGAAATAAACTTCAATCCAAGAGTTTACTGAGATGTCAGGCCAGTGAAAAAGATCTGTCATCAGAAAACTCAAGGCCCACCTTGGGCTTCCTTTCCTCAATTATCCAAATATCAAGTGGAGGAAAGTGAAGCAGAGGAGAGAGTCCTCGACACGTGAGAGGGTGGACAGCACCCCCCTGAACTGATCTCAGTGGGCGGGACTCTCATGGGGGGAAGGATTGACTGGCAGCCTGAAGCTTCTGAGCCTACAGTTTTGTGAATATTCCCTTTAACGGCCTCTCCTCGAAGGATCCTCACGTGACTATGCGTCACAATCATTCCCTGCGAAGATGCTGGTCTACTGACCTGGGTATGCTTGCATTTGGTGCCCTTATCTTACTTAATCACATTTAACCAATTATTTCACTGATGCACTTGATTGTTCTCATGTTTGACATGTGTTTGTGAAGAACCTAAATGGAGGCCAGCATCCCATCTTCCTCCCTGCCCTGCCCGCTCCCAGCATCTGACACCCAGCACATTTCCCAGCTGGGTGCTTTCCCCTGCTCTCCCATAAAAATAGCCACCCTGCCAATGACATTAGGTAACAGTACTGATTCTCGCATGCCTTCATCTTGGTCCTAAGGTTTTTTCCTCTACAAGAACTTAATCTTCCCAAAACAAATTGGTGGCATGGGTCCAATTATTATCCCCATTTCACAGGTGGGAAAACTGATTCATAAGCCATGGGATTTTTCCAAGATACCTGGGTAATTTATAGCAGAGGTGGGTTTTGAAGGTCAGTTGTCCCAGCAGTGAGGCCACATATGATGAGATTTGGTGAGTCCACATAGACACCTTCATCAGAGCTTCCATCTATGAGGTGAAGTAGCTGATATGTATCCAGGACTGTATGAAGGATTGTCCTTGCCCTGCCCTATTAGCAGGGAACCTAAGACCTTATCAGTAATTAAGGATATGCACAGACTGTTGAATTCTACAAATGTACTTAAATCTGATGGTATGAAGATATGATTGGTTATAAAAAGGAGATCTTATTTTGAGGTGAACAGCACAGCAAGCATGATGGATGATACAGTTCTTGAGAATGAGGGGCTTTTTCCTCAACAGAATAAAATCTCTTAGCTCCTAGTTATAATCCCTTGGATATCCCAATAATCAATTTGAATGTGAAAAAATCTTATATCTTGAACCACAAATTCTTAAAATGTTACTTAGCAAGTAATGAAAATTTGGAGTCTTGAGCAAATCCCAAGATTGCATTTTGGGGATTGTTACAATGTCCTTTGGCTTAGAATCTCTTTAGAAAATCACTCTAATAAATGAGGTAATGATCAATGACTATGTTAATTCTTCCCAAAACATGAGATTCCTTATGTCTCAAACATGAGATAGTCCTACACATCCGTACTTCTCCATCAATCAGCTTAGCACATCTCTATGTCCTAGACGTCCGGCTTCCCCTATGCTGCTAGTGGTTAAGAACCTGCCTGTCAGTGTAGGAGACATGAGAGATCTGGGTTTGACCCCTGAGTTGGGAAAATTCCCTAGAGGAAGGGCACAGCAACCCACTTCAGTATTCTTCCTGGAGAATCCCATGGATAGAGGAGCCTGTCAGGCTACAGTCCGCAGGGTCGCACAGAGTCAGGCACAACCAAAGAGTCTTAGCAAGCATGCACATCTTAGATTCCATCACCAACTGAGTAAATAAAACATGCCTACAGGATCCTTGAAACCATGCATGATGCACGTGAAGGAGGAGTGACCTGGACCAGAGTCCACTGCCTGGACCAGAGCTCACTGACTGGACTAAAGCTCAGTGACCAAGTACCTTGAAGGTCAGTGCAGACGGCCCCTGAGAAGGAGGCACTTTGTTTGTCACCTTAAAAACGAAACATCTACACGGCAGTGGTGCTGTTGGCAAATGTTCCTTTCCACAATTCCATATTTAAGAATATGACTTTGGAAGTTATACATTGTTGGTTATTATTTGATGCCCTCAACTTGGAGCTTGCTATATAATGACTTCCCCAGTAGGATGCTCAGCTGCTAACTCACAAACTCCTTCTCAAAAACCTTTTCAGGAAATTTGTAACAAATCCATTAAATTAAAATGAATTTGTGCTATATTGAGAAGTAACTGAACCATAGGGGGCCAATCCAAATGATGTTCATTTTATTTATTTTCTCTAACCTGAGGAGCATTCTATTTACTTATCTTCAGTGAGAGAGGCACGCCCTATTCTTCTATGGTCAGGGTCCTTATGATCAGTGCAGAAGAAAATCACATCTCTTCGTGGGATGCATTTGAAACTGTCCTCTTTAACTAGGTATCTGTCTAGTTTCCATGACAGTGGGCTGGAACTGCTTCAGAATTATAGACCTGTTTCTGAGTTGGGGTTTCCACACTAAAGGGCTTCCCTGGTGGCTCAGTGGTAAAGAATCCACCTGCCAATGCAGGAGACATGGGTTCCATCCCTGGGCCTGGAAGATCCCCTGGAGAAGGAAATGGCAACCCATTCCACTATTCTTGCCTGGGACCCTCCATGGACAAAGGAGCCTGGCGGGCTACAGTCCACTGAGTCATGAGACAGTCGGACATGACTGAGCAACTAAACGACAACAAAGGGTTGCAGTTTGTAAACTTGGCTACACTTTAGAACTCAGGGAGCTTAAAAATACAGATGCGCAGGTCATGCTCCAGATCAATTAAATCAGTGCCTAGCAGAGGACCCAGACATTAGCACTTTTCTTAAAGAACCCTGGGTGTTTCCCCGTGTTGCCCAGGACAGTGGTTTTCAGTCCCGCGTGTGTGTACCAGCATCACCAGGACCATTACCCTCCCTCCCAGCCCCAGGTTCTGACCCAGCAGGGCTCCGCTGGGGCTGAGAATTCCCTGTTGATCTGGGATCACACTCTCCAGAGGCAGCACTGCAGGCTTGTCCAAACTCTTGTAGCTCAAGACATCTGAGCCTCATTTCCAACATCTGCAAAACAGGCACAGTAATGAACCCTGCCAACATTTTCTGAGCAAATCCAGTGGAACATTTGTGAACAGCCTTGATAAAACCTTCCTGGTAGCTCAGCTGGTAAAGAATCCGCCTGCAATGCAGGAGACTCCACTTCGATTCTTGGGTCGGGAAGATCCCCTGGAGAAGGGTTAGCCTACCCACTCCAGTATTCTTGGGCTTCCCTGGTGGCTCAGATGGTAAAGAATCCACCTGCAATGCGGGAGGCCTGGATTTGATCCCTGAGTTGGGAAGATCCCCTGGAGAAGGAAATGGCCACCCACTCCAGTTTTCTTGCCAGGAGAATTCTATGGACAGAGGAGCCTGGCAAGCTATATATAGTACATGGGGTTACAAAGAGCTGGACACGACTAAGCAACTTTCACTTGATAAAACTTAAGCTTTGCAATATCTGCGTTCTAGCTGGTGAGGAGTAGCAACTCTCAAAGGCTAGCATTCAAAAAGGTAAAATCATGACTTTAACACAAATGTAAACATGCCTTAATAATTTTGATTCATTAATTAATGATATAAGATACAAAAACAGGTTCAAAAAAAAAGAAACAGTATCTGAAGAACAAAAATGTAATAGACAAGCAGGATGCTAAGATGAATTCACTCAGAGATGCAAAACTGGGTCATAATTCAGGCATTAAAATGTAAAGTTTGAAAAAAAGTAGAATGTTTGGATCATCCTTTATTCAGGCCGGAAATCAATTCCATTTCCACCAAGGAAAAACATTTGCATTGCTCTGAAAAGGAATCATTTGCATCACAATGGACACAAAACACCTGCCTCACCATCTGCCCTCCACAACCCACTTCTATTTTCAGGAACAGGAAACCAGCAGGAGAAGAACCACCACAGAGTCAGACGTGCCTGGGGTGGCAGGTCCTCCACCCCACCAAAATTCCTCTGTGGACCCATGGTCTCCTCTGCCCTTTTCTAAAGATGGCCTTCAGGACAGAATCAGGCCTTCCCTGGTGGCTTAGATGGGCCACCAGAATCTGCCTGCAATGCCAGAGTCCTGGTTTTGATCCCTGGGTGAGAAAGATCACCTGGAGAAGGGACTGCAACCCACTCCAATATTCTTGCCTGGAGAATCTCATGGACACAGGAGCCTGGTAGGCTGCAGTCCATGGGGTCACAAAAAGTCGGACATGACAGAACCACTAACACTTTCACTTTCAGGACAGAATCAGAACATTTATTCACTTGCGGATCGTGGCTCCTGCCTGGCTTCTGAGATGGTGGATGACCTTGGCTCTGTCAGAGCAGAGAACATGTGTGTGTACTAACCATGTGTTGTGCTGTGTGCTAAGTTGCTTCAGTCACGTCCGACCGTGCAACCTCATGGGCTGTAACCTTCCAGGCTCCTCTGAACATGGAATTCTCCAGGCAAGAATACTGGAGTGGGTAGCCATTCTCTTCTCCAGGGAATCTTCCCAAGGCAGGGATCGAACCTGGGTTTTGTGCATTGCAGGCAGATTCTTTACCATCTGAACTACTGGGAAGCCCATGTACTAACCATACATGTACATATACCTAGGGATACTGTATGTGTGACCATCTGTGTGTGTGTTAAGTTAATCACGAGTTCACTCTGATGTCTGATCACCCCATGGACCACCTCTGAACTGATCACCCCGTGGACCACTCTTATCTCCCCCTCTGGCTTCCCTGTAAGCTCGTCTCCAACAGGGAGAACTGGCTCCCACCACCCAGGTTCTGTTCAGCTAATCACTCAGTTCCAGGCACATGCAAGGCATCATCAGAGGCCCACCCTGCTCCCATGGGAGTAGTCCCTTCACCTGTACTCCTAGAGACCGCTAACTTCCAAAGGGACTTAGCGTCTGTTCTCACCACTCCCTCCATACATTTGTCACACTTAGATTTTTTTGTCATATCTGCATTCCATCCTAAAAATCTCCCAACCACCTAAACATTTTATTTTTCAATTTTCATACGCTGTTTCACTCTTTGGGTTGTAAAACTCTGTGGATTTTGACAAATGCACAGGGTGGTGTAGCCACCATAGTTGTATCAAGCAAAATATTGGTCGTTTCACTGCCCTAAAAATTCCCCTGTGCTTTTCTGTTCAGCCTGAGAGGAGCCCACAGGCAAGGTCTCTGTGTGCAGATTAAGTGGTCCAGAGTCCAGAGAGGCCCCCACCACACTCTCGGCAGGAAGAGGTCAGCACAGGGGTGACACAGCACCCGCCAGGGAGGGAGGAGCCTGACGGAAGGACAGCTTGGCCATCCTGCTGGGATGTGGATCAAGGCCGCTGCACCCAACCCAGCCTCAGTCCAACAAAGACCTTGAGACTCGGAGGGGGGCCGCAAGGTCCCCCAGAAGGACTCAAACAGAAGTTAGCTTGGTTGCAGGCTTTCGAGTTTATTTACAAAATAACCAGCCTTCTCACTCATGCTGGAGACAATGGTGGAATGTTACTTCTTACAAGACCTTTACTTTGTAGTAAAGTAAAAATGCTATATAATTACTTGTTTCAGCAGATTTCTTGGTGATTTTATTACAAAGGCTAGAAAGGAAAATACTGCCATACTGCTGAAATTATGTGTAATCCTGTAAAAACAATGTATGTACCCAGGTTGCTATGTTTTTGCTAAGTTCCCCCTCAATTAGTTTACAAACAAATCCTCTTTTAAATGTTCAAGAGGAACACATTTTTAAAAGAAGGTCATGGCAAATTTTCTTATACAGCTAACACTTCCTTTTTAATGTGATTATTCTAAAACATATGAGAATGGAATTTAACAGTTTTAGACTGGTTCTGAATGTGTTTTTAATTAGCTGTAAACTAGGGCCCATGACTTAGCATCTTCGAGCCTCCATGTCCTCCTCTATAAAATGACGCCATTGGCCAGTTCACATCTCAGACACCTTCCAAAATTACTGTCCTAGTGATGCTGATAAAAGTCATACGTCTTAGCCACAACTTAAAAACACTATCCCGAGGTCCCACAGAACACAAACTTCTATCCATTGATATCTCTGCTACAATTTCATATTATTGAGCACTGAGGTGTTTGTTATACTTTCTGACACAAACAATAATCTAATCAACATCCTCAAAGCAGTTATCCTAGAGATTGTTGCTGAGCAGTGTGATCTTTTGAAATGCTCTCTTTATCACATATAAATGGTAGATCCTGGGACTTCCCTGGTGATCCAGTGGCTAAGACTTGCACTTCCATGGTGGGGGACATGAGTTCAATCCCTGGCTGAGGAACTAGGATCCTGCATGCCGTGCAGTATGGCCAAAAAAATTTTTTAAATAAAATAAACTCTAGATTCTGTTTCTGAGTTATTTGTTCCATTAATTTCTATGTCTTATTGTGCAAATCATTATATCTTTATAACATGTCTTAATATCAGCTGGAACACACATATGATTTTATTTTAATATGGTATTCTTGGTTATTTTTGTTTAATATTTAAAAGATATTTACATTACTTCAGAAAAATTCTCACATGTACAGTTGCAGCTCGTTCCCCAGCACCCAGCCCCAGGCAGCCCCTCTCTGTGATTCTGGATCAGCTTCTCTGTATTGGAATTCTGTTTAGATGGAGTCACATTCTACAGCATGTACCTGTTTGCGCCAAGCTTCTTTGGCTCAACATAAGGAAACTGAAATTCATCTTTGTTGTTGTGTATATCACTACTTCACTCTGTTTTACTGATAACTTGAACTTACCACAGTTTTGATGGACATTTGCCTGCTTTCCAGTTTTTGACAATTAGGAGCCAAGCTGCTATCAACATTCTTAATACAAGCTTTATTATAAATATACTTTTATTTTATCTTGGAGAATATCTAGAAGTAGAACTGCTGTGTCACAAGATACGTGTATGTTTAACTTTTACTTTTAACAGCTTTATTCAGATATAACTCACACCCCATACAATTCACCAACACAAATGCACACTTTAGTAAGTTTTAGAATATTCTTAGACTCATTCAACTGCAACAACAATCAGCTTGTGGACGTTACCATCACTCCAAAGAGAAACTCAGTCATGTTTCGGAGTCATTCCCTGCTTCCTCCTCACTCTTAAAGTTCCAGGCAATCCCAACCTACTTTATATCTCTCTAGATCTGCCTGTTCTCGAAAGAATTCACACAGTGTGTTTGGGAACTGGCTTCTTTTTCTTACCACCGTGCTTTCAAAGTTCATTCATATAGAAGAATACATCAACACTATTCCTTTTTATGTAAAATAACATTCCCATGTATGGATAGACCACATGTATCTATCCATTCACCTGTTGAAGAACACTTGGTCTGATTCTACCTTTTTGGTTCCTGTGAGTAACACTGCTGTGAGCTTGTGTGTGTGTACACGTCTATTTGCATTTCTCTTGGGTGTATGCCAGGGAGTGGAATTGCTGGTCCTACAATAGTTCTGTGCTAAACAGTTGAAGGATCTGCCTGGCTAATTCCCACCACAGCCACACTACCCATATCCCCGCCAACAACAAGAGTGAATCTCCGTCCTTCACAGTCTTGCCAACACATTCTATTGTTCATCTTTTAATTTAGTCTTCCTAGTCCCCAATCAGTGCAGATGGTGACTGCAGCCGTGAAATTAAAAGACGCCCTTGGAAGGAAAGTTATGACCAACCTTGATAGCATTTTCAAAAGCAAAGACATTACTTTGCCAACAAAGGTCCGTCTAGTCAAGGCTATGGTTTTTCCAGTGGTCATGTACGGATGTGAGAGTTGGACTGTGAAGAAAGCTGAGCACCAAAGAATTGATGCTTTTGAACTGTGGTGTTGGAGAAGACTCTTGAGAGTCCCTTGGACTGCAAGAAGATCCAACCCGTCTATTCTAAAGGAGATCAGCCCTGGTGTTCTTTGGAAGGAATGATGCTAAAGCTGAAATTCCAATACTTTGACCAATTCATGCAAAGGGTTGACTCATTGGAAAAGACTCTGATGCTGGGAGGGATTGGGGTCAGGAGGAGAAGGGGACGACAGAGGATGAGATGGCTGGATGGCATCACCAACTCAATGCACCTGAGTTTGAGTGAACTCCGGGAGTTGGTAATGGACAGGGAGGCCTGGCGTGCTGCAGTTCATGGGGTCACAAAGAGTCGGACATGACTGAGCAACTGAACTGATCTGAGTGTGTATAAAGTAACAGCTCATCGTTCTGATTTGTATTCCTCTAAAGCACAAAAATTAGAGATACCAAGGGAACATTTCATGCAAAGATGGACTCGATAAAGGACAGAAATTGTATGGACCTAACAGAAGCAGAAGATATTAAGAAGAGGTGGCAAGAAAACACAGAAGAACTGTACAAAAAAGAGCTTCACTACCAAGATAATCACGATGGTGTGATCATTCACCTAGAGCCAGACATCCTGGAATATGAAGTCAAGTGGGCCTTAGAAAGCATCACTACGAACAAAGCTAGTGGAGGTGATGGAATTCCAGTTGAACTATTTCAAATCCTGAAAGATGATGTCGTGAAAGTGCTACACCCAATATGGCAGCAAATTTGGAAAACTCAGCAGTGGCCACAGGCCTGGAAAAGGTCAGTTTTCATTCCAATCCCAAAGAAAGGCAATGCCAAAGAATGTTCAAACTACCGCACAATTGCACTCATCTCACACGCTAGTAAAGTAATGCTCAAAGTTCTCCAAGCCAGGCTTCAGCAGTACGTGAACCGTGAACTTCCTGATGTTCAAGCTGGTTTTAGAAAAGGCAGAGGAACCAGAGATCAAATTGCCAACATTTGCTGGATCATCGAAAAAGCAAGAGAGTTCCAGAAAAGCATTTATTTCTGCTTTATTGACTATGCCAAAGCCTTTGACTGTGTGGATCACAATAAACTGTGGAAAATTCTGAAAGAGATGGGAATACCAGACCACCTGACCTGCCTCTTGAGAAATTTGTATGCAGGTCAGGAAGCAACAGTTAGAACTGGACATGGAACAACAGACTGGTTCCAAATAGGAAAAGGGGTACGTCAAGGCTGTATATTGTCACCCTGCTTATTTAACTTCTATGCAGAGTACATCATGAGAAACGCTGGACTGGAAGAAACACAAGCTGGAATCAAGATTGCCGGGAGAAAGATCAATAACCTCAGATATGCAGATGACACTACCCTTATAGCAGAAAGTGAAGAGGAACTAAAAAGCCTCTTGATGAAAGTGAAAGAGGAGAGTGAAGAAGTTGTCTTAAAGCTCAACATTCAGAAAACTAAGATCATGACACCTGGCCCCATCACTTCATGGCAAATAGATGGGGAAACAGTAGAAACAGTGTCAGACTTTATTTTTCTGGGCTCCAAAATCACTGCAGATGGTGATTGCAACCATGAAATTAAAAGATGCTTACTTCTTGAAAGGAAAGTTATGACCAACCTTGATAGCATATTGAAAAGCAGAGACATTACTTAGCCAACAAAGATCCGTCTAGTCAAGGCTATGGTTTTTCCTGTGGTCATGTATGGATGTGAGAGTTTGACTGTGAAGAAGGCTGAGCGCCGAAGAATTGATGCTTTGAACTGTGGTGTTGGAGAAGACTCTTGAGCGTCCCTTGGACTGCAAGGAGGTCCAACTAGCCCATCCTAAAGGAGATCATTCCTGGGTGTTCGTTGGAAGGACTGATGCTGAAGCTGAAACTCCAATACTTTGGCCACCTCATGCAAAGAGTTGACTCATTGGAAAAGACTCTGATGCTGGGAGGGATTGGGGGCAGGAGAAGAAGGGGACAACAGAGGATGAGATGGCTGAATGGCATCACCAACTCAATGCACCTGAGTTTGAGTGAACACCGGGAGTTAGTGATGGACAGGGAGGCCTGGTGTGCTGTGATACATGGGGTGGCAAAGAGTCGGACACGACTGAGTGACTGAACTGAACTGAACTGAACTGATGCTAGTGCTGGCTTTCCCTGATGGGTCAGTGGTGAAGAATCCACCTACCAATGCAGAAGACTTGGGTTCAATTCCTGAGTCAGGAAGATCCCCTGGAGAAGGGAATTATACCCCACTCCAGTATTCTTGCCTGGGAAATCCCATGCACAGTAGAGCCTGGTGGGCTACAGTCCATGGGCTCAGAAAAGAGTCAGACAGGACTTAGCAGCTAAGCAACAACAACAAGCCTGGTGCTGACACACTGCCTGGTGCCCTAAATGCCTTAGTGTCCAGCAGTGGAGAGATCACTGCTACTCCATGGTGTGATATGGCAAGAGAGACACACACAGTGTCATGAGCAGATACTCCTAATTGAATACTTACAAGAAGCAAGGAAGGGTCTGAATGACTGTGTATGATACTGTTGAACATTTTTGTAAAACTAACAAGGCAGTAAGATTAGCTGGTTGCTCTTAATGTCACTGGACAAGATGGGGAGCAATAAAATGGGCTCCAGAATCTGAAATTCCCAGATCAAGCACCATATCAGTGAGCTTCAGTGTTGCCCAGAAGACACCTGTCTCCAGTAGCTGATGGGCTGAGATGGAGGAAAGGCAAACCCAGAAACCTCATCCTGGGAGAGGTGGACTCACAACTCAAGTGAAGCTTCTAGTCCCACAGAGTGTCTACCATTCAAGTGGGGGGGCATTGATTGGGAAGGAATGGTATCCTGAGAATCAAAATGGGGATGTGTGGGAAGATCATATCCTAAAGATGAAGCTGGGCACCCTGAGCCCCTAAATCCCAATAGAAGCAACCCCTCCATACCCAGTAGAAGCAGAGCCTTCATCTCCACCTGAGGATATCAGCTCCCTGTGAGGCAGATGCTTTACCAGACCCCGTTGATGCCCCCCAGGATGCTCACCCCATCCCAGCCTCCTTCCCATCACCCTTCTGTGCTTCTAGATCCGTAACTGGACTCCAGTCCCAGCAGCCCCCAGCTGGTTGTGACCTGGCAGCTGCCCTGCTTGCTTTCTCATGTGCGCAGACAGAAGGCAAGGAATGCTTGCGGGCGAGTGCACAGGGTAAGGTGGAAGGGACGAGGTCAGATCTCTCACAGCAGGGCGTGGAGAACTTTCTGCTATTTGTTGATTTAATAGTTCACCATCATTGAACCTTTCTCCACTGAATAACTGACCGCCCACAAACAAAGAAAAGAAAAGCAAAAGAATGTCAGTCTTAGTGCCCCAGGGCTTTCTTTCTGGTTTAACTAAACATGGTCCCAAAGGAGATGTTTGTATCGATTTCTCTTTCTCTCTCTCTGGCACACTGTTTTGGCAAACAGATGTGATTCTATCAGAGTATTTTCTAAAGAAATTTAAAACCTCTTAGAATCCTAGGAAATGGGGAATCCACAGGCTCACGTGTCTCCTTACATGCTCTCCAGTCTCAGTATCTGGCTAACTGTGACTTAAACACAATTTATGATTCCAGTCAAGAGCCTGATTGCATTTAGTTTGCTGGTGACAGGATCAATTCATTTCCTCCAGGAGAAATGATGCATTGACTGTCAGGCTTCTGGTCTGGGGACATCAGGTTCTCCCAGAGCCTCCGTCCTGCATCGAAGGCGCCCGCCTCTGGCTCCTGCCCTTTCAAAACAGCAGCGTTGGGCCCCAGCTCGCCCACATGGGGTCAGGGGCAGCAAACTGTGATCCATCATCCAGGGAGAGCCGGCAGGATGACTCCATAAGCAGCTGAGCGGACGCCTTAGGAGGAAGCTGGGCAACCATGGAGAGAAACTGGTTTTACAGAAGGAGGGTCTGGTCAGGTTGGGGCTCGGGCAGCCTAGGTGACAGGACAGTCCCCACAGCGCCGAGGGCACGAGGTGGGAGGTCAGTGGGGAGCACAGACAGCCTGCCCTCGACTCTCCTTAGATCCAGTCCTAAGGCAAGACCCCCATTGCCACTCCTGCAGTGTGTCAGCCCCACACAGGACTCATCTGAAAACCAACCCCTCTGGACAGGAGATGAAACAGGAATTGCAAAGTGAGCTGTTAGCCCAGTCGTTGGTCGGCTGCTGTTTCTTGGTGTTGGTGGTCAGTTTGGTCAGAAGGCTTGTATCAGATGGAAGTCGGGGTCTGGGATTCGTGTTTTCTGAAGACAGAGAAAGGGAAAGTGTGTCAGTCGGACATGCCAGCCAGCCACAACTTGGGGACCCAGCCCTCCTATCTTAAGAGCATTGCTGTAGGTGAAGGGGAGCCCGTGGACTCTCGGATGAGGGTTGATTTGGGCAGTTAATGGAGACATTTCAGCATCCAGGTGTCAGCATCCAGGTAGCCCACCCTGTACTGTCTTCTCTCCCCAGAGTCTGACTAGGGGGAGAATCCAATTCCCCCGGCCAGGCCGTATGCGTGGATGCCACCATTGTCCTGGGAGATGCGATCTTCCGTGAAGAAACAATGCTCACATCACTTCCTAAGCATCATACGACCCAGAAACGTGATGCCCTGCTTTTCAGGAATAGCTCAGAGCACATTTAAGAACACAGAACTTGAGGGCAGGGGTTGGTGGCCCGGCCCCAGGTGGCCACCAGCAGCAAGGGGGCCGCAGAGCAGGGGTGGCTTCATTTATGAACTTTGCAAAGCTCAGTGCTGTGGGATTGATTTAAATTAGAAACAAGATGCAGAGAACCTATGTTTCTCTCTTTTCCAGGAAACCTGAGCACCCAGTGTGTGCTTAATCGCTCAGTTGTGTCAACTCTGTGACCCCGTGGATTGTAGCCCACCCAGCTCCTCTGTCCTTGGGGATTCTCCAGGCAAGAATACTGGAATGGGCTGCCATTCCTTCCTCCAGGGGATCTTCCCAACCCAGGGATGGAATCCAGGTCTCATGCATTGTGAG
The DNA here is from genome assembly GCF_003369695.1 of Bos indicus x Bos taurus. Lineage (NCBI taxonomy): Eukaryota > Metazoa > Chordata > Mammalia > Artiodactyla > Bovidae > Bos > Bos indicus x Bos taurus. Next base: position 41,051,178 of record NC_040088.1, on the reverse strand, counting down.
TAGATTCTTTATCGTTTGAGCCACGGGGGAAGAACCCACAGCATGCGCGTTGACCACTAATTTCTGTGGATTCAGTAAAACCACAGGTAATGGATTTCTGATGATTTTATACATTCAGAAGCAGCAGAAGAATTCTCATGGACAAAGCCAGAAACTGGCTTAGTCAACCTGTTTACTGCCTGACTTGGCCATCATAAAGCCTAGTAGATTATCCCTTCTGTCGTAAAGATGAGCCTTATTCTGACGTAACCCCTGCTCTACTTTCTTCCCGTGTGGCAACAACTTGGAGGGGCTTGAAAAATGACACAAGAAACATCAACTTTAGAATGAGACACGCCACGAGGACCAGGCCAGCTTCTCAGAGGGGACCTGAGACCCTTGTTGTGGAGACTGGCCACGGGTTCTGGTCAGTTTGCTTCCAGTGGGACAGAACTGGGAGCAAGACCTCCGCTAATGGCCGTCACTGGGTTTCCAGGGCTGGGACCACTGACATCCCACTCATGGAGGAGAGACAGGACTGGGCAGGGGGAATGTGGTTAGGCTCTGTTTTCTCTGCCTACTGGGGCTCGTGGCTGCGGTTCTCACACAGGCCTGGCTGTTAGATGACGATGGGGCGGTGGAACAGTCCACAGATGGGTAGCACTAAATACAACGGGGGAGATTGATATTAATTCCTGGTGCATTATAGGCATACTACATTATGTGAGCCACTTTAATTCCAAAATTCTAGGGCACTAACAGAGGCTGCGGCTTCGTGGGTGGCTCAGTGGTAAAGAATCCTCCAGCAATGCAGGAGGCGCAGGTTTGATCCCTGGGTCAGGAAGATTCCCTTGCAGAAGGGAACATCTACCCACTCCAGTCTTCTTGCCCGAGAATCCCATGGACAGAGGAGCCTGGAGGGCTACAGTCCATGGGGTCACAAAAGAGTTGGACACGCCTTAGCAACTGAGCTACAACAGTAGCAGAGGCTGCACGCATGCTGATTCTGACATTAAGACACAGGGAGCACAGGTAACTTCTGAGTCTCAGACTATCTGAACACAATCCTGTCCTTTTTCTCTGACTTGTCTAGAATAAATACCACAAGACAGGGAAACGGGGAACTGCAGACCCTTGGTGCAAAACAACAACAAACTCTGAAACCAGAAAGAGTATCGGAGGCCAATCTGACATGGATCTCGAGGACCCTCCAAGTTCTAGTCTTTTCTCCAAGCGCAGCCGAGGAGCTGTGCTAAGTTCATCGGCTGTGGCGTGAAGCCAAGCTGCCCAACCTGTCAGGACCGGCAGGAGAGTGGGGGACAGAGGACCAGGACTAGAGGCATCACAGGGGAGACCAAAGGGCCAGAGACCGTAGACCCAAAGGAGCAGATGAAGAGGAAGTGAGGCAATCCGGGAACATCTGAGATTTGACGGCCTCAGGAGTTCCCACTCCCCCTGAATAAGCACGCTCCACCCCATCCTCTCCATCCCAGGACGGGGAGCCCGCGGGCTGCAGAGGCTGTCTCCTCGGCGCCACAGACACAAGATCTCTGGGCACCTTTGCTGACTCTTCTTATCATCTGCATGGACTCACAGTCTGGAGCAGCCTTGAACTGTCTGCTGGTCTCCAGTTCCAATGGAAATAAATCACCATAAATACAAGACCATTAGATCAGCAAAGAATGGCTTTTATAGAACTGTAAAAGCTTGCTGACAGCCATGAGCTCAAGGGTTTAGTTAAGTCAGAACATATTAGCCTCCAAGTTTTCAGCAAAATCTCCCTTCTGAGCCCTCAGGAGCCCAGCTCTGGCCAAGGGGCCCTGGTGAGTCCACCTAGACACCTCAACAAGGCTTCTTCACTGGAAATCAGCTCAGTTTTCAGCTCCCCAACTGCGGATCATGGGACTTCTCAGTCTCCATAATCATGGGAGCCAAGTTCATTATTAATCAGTATACACATTATATTTCATATATTTCATGTACATAGTTCTTATGTATACATCCTAGGAGATACACACACTCATATATATATATATATATATTATATATATATATAAGCCTGTATATAATGTAGGGAGGTTGAGACAGTCAGATTCAATGAGGCTGTGCAGTCATGTCTGTTCAGAGCCAATGTTGACACAGGGCAAACTAGAGATGGTGATGGCTATCCTCGTGGGAGATGAAAATGTTGGCTCTTATCAGGAAGAGTGGCAAGAGAGATGTGAACTTGGCAGAAATTGAGACCGAGTGGTGCCTCTGGAAAGCAAAAAGGAGCAAGAAGCCTAGAGTTTCCAGTTTCTGCAAGACACACTTGCATTCCTGCAATTTCTCCATAAATCCTCCCAGGAAGCTCCCTGGCCAATAGATGGCATGGTGGCTGCAGCCGTCCACCCCTCCCCTACCCTGCCCTCTGAAGCTCCTCCCATTCCCCTATCCCTGCCATTTCAGCGCTCCTGTCATCATCTCTGGCCACCAGAATGTGCCAGAAGCAATGCTGTCCCTCTGCACAATTCCCCTGGGACCCCAGCTCTGCCATGAGAACCCCCCAGGCCTGGCCAGATAGGGGACTAGAGACACAGATGACTGGAGGCAGCCCAGACCCGCATAGGTAAGGGGCCCAGCTGGGTCTAGCCAGCGACCCAGCCAGGCCAGCCCGGACCAGCAGAGCTGCCTGTGGACCCAGAGGCTGACAGCCATGGAACTCCTATTTCGAGTTCCTGAGTTCCAGTGTGCTTGGCAATCACCGTGATGCTTCAGTAGCTCTCTGGATCTTGCACACAAGTGGTCCTTGACTACAAGCTGGGCGCCCTGCTTTCTGCTCAGGAACTGCACAACGGGTTGAGGGTGGGTGGGCTTTCTGATTCCGCGCCCCTGTGTGGTGACACCGGCTGTTAACGTGTCCCCCAAAGACCTTAAATTGAACCCATCACCCCCCACCCTGGGGAGAGCAATCCCACCCCTGGAAGCCCCTAGGTGTCCAAGGCTCACTGTCACCACAAGCAACGACCCCAGTGTGCGTGAGTCATCACTTCTTGCCTCTCTGATGGCACACACTTCTGTTCTGCTTCTATTTCTGTGGCCAGAACAAGGTGGCCACAACACACCAGACTTCCCATACAAGTCCAGCCAGTTGTTGAGAAGAATTGGAAGGTTTGTCAGAGAAATCGGGTTTCCAGTTACTGGCGGTTCCTCCCCTGTGGTTCTCGGGGGTCTCATTCGACCTCCAGCTCTGATCCAGTCCTCCTGAAGGGCCAGGAACATATCCCTCGGACCCTCCTCTAAAGTCCTGAAGAGGCCACAAGACCAGGTAACAAAAGTGATGCTTGGCCAGGGACTTCCGTGGAAGTCCAGTGGCTAAGACTCCCAGCTCCCAATGCAGGGAGCCCAGGTTCTATCCCTGGTCAGGGAACTTGATCCCACAGGCCACAATCAAAAGCATTTCACATGCTGCAGCTAGAGATCCCACGTGCTGCGGTGAAGACTGAAGATCGGCGTGCTGCAACTAGGACATGGTATGGCCAAGTAAATTTTTTATTTTTGAAAAAAGAGTGATGCCTGGCCAGGAACATAACACACCTCATTTGTCCATCATGTAACATGGCTCAGAATATTCTCTGCCGTGGTTAGAGTGAGAAATAAATGAAAACATGCTCTTGGGAAAACCTATAGTCATACTTAGCCTAGAGCAAAAGCACTTAAATCCCTTCCCAAGCAAGAAAAAATGGACAGAACGGAGGGAAGCATTAAACAGTGGACCTCACATCTTGAGAAAGAGAGAGAGGTTGGGGGAAGAGAGAGAGAAAAGCTTTTCCAAGAAGAAACTATTTCTGTGGCCTCCGAGGCCGTTCCAAGGCTGGAGGCACATCTTGTGCTCCAGCGGCCCATCCATTGATCCCCACTGTGCCCTTGGCAGCCAGGATGCATGAGGAATACGGGCCCAGAGGGAATGTCTGGCCAAGGGCAGCTCTTGTCCAGTGAGAAGCTGTTCAGAGAACGCAAAGCCTCTGGATGTAAAGGCTAAGGCCAGAGCTTCCCACACATCTTTGGTGGTGTGCCTGCAGGACAGAGTTCCTCTTCCACAGCCCGGTAGCTTTGGGCCCTGAAGGAAGTGGATGGTGGCCCCCAGACCCTCGTCCTGAGAGGGTTAGAGAGAGAAAGAAAATGGATGCGAGCCCCTCCGCTGGCCCCTGATCTTCCTGAGATCTGGGTGTGAACGGGGAGGGCTTTGGGCAATGGGAGGCGTACCCTCTGGAGGTTAAACAACCCACATGTGCATAAGAAAGGTCCAGACATAGAAATCTGGCACCAAAGCAGAGGGTGAGTTTTCTGAGCTTCCTGTGGGCCCGTGACCCCTAAGATGTTAGAACAGCCTTCCTCACAGGGGACCCACAAGCCAGTCAGGCCTGCAGAAGACAATTTGCCTGAATATTGTCTTAATTATACCCAGGAAGGTGCAGGGCCAGTGGCAGTCTAGATGGAGAGAGGTAAACTAGTCCTGCTTCAGCTGTAGCGGACCCTTGGGAAGTCTGGCTGAGAGGGCAGGAACCCATGCAGCCACATGGGGCTGCAGAGAACAAGACGGCTCTCCTCCGCTGCCTTGTTGCGGGCTCATCCACCCCAGGAAGTGCAGGCTGCAACTACAGGTAAAACAGTGCCCAGGAAGCCTTGTGCTGGTGTTCATAATGCCAACTCCGGAGGCAAGTCCATCCACGTCCACGCACCCTCCTAAGTCTGAGACCTGCTGGCACATAAAACAGTGCTTTACGGTGTATCAGGACACCCGTGAAGACTTCTTTTATCCCAATTAGCAGAGTTTATCCTGAAATATTTATGAATTTGGCAGACTCAGGGATAAAATTCTGCTATTAATTATAATGATCGTCTCAGAGAAAGTAAATCATTGGATACCAATGTTTAATTATTATTGTCAAAGGTGTGGCTGTTTAACCATAGCCGTTCTCTCATATACAGTTGAGTGATTATGTGTACTTGAAGTCTGGAATTTTTAATTCTACAAGACAACTATAGAGCAGCCTGAATGCCTGACTTGTCAGAACCTTTGGAATAACAAGGGCTTATGAGCAAGACTAGCTTTGAATCACTCCACGTGTTATTTCTGCACTCCCCTTGGCGGATCTCTGAATTCAGCCAGAGCTCCCAAGCCTGCCAGCAGCACTCTTGAGGGGCAGCCAAGCCCCAGGGTGACCCTGCCTGACTTTGCATACCCCACTTCAAGTCAGTGTTTTTGTTTTTTTTTTTTCCTTCATCTGTTTCCACTGTCACCTACCTCCTCCCTTCATCTTGCCTAGGACTCTGTCTAAAGTCTTTTCTTCCCCTGGTGGAACAATGGCTCACTGTCCAGTGTCCAGGCCCCCTTCCTGCTCCTTAGCTTGTGTCTCCAGGACCACTCACCCGGGCACCTGCCCACCCCTGGGCACACCTGCTCAACCTGAGCATGGCTCTCCACCCTCACCTGACCCAACAGCTCTCCCATCTGAGCCCCCACCTCTTCCAGAGGGGAGGAGGAGGTGGCTCAGGGTTTGGGGATCCCCCTGTGCTCTGTGAGAAGCTGCTAACAGTCTAAATCAAGGCCTACCACCCAGGGGCCAGGTTGCTGCTGCTGCTGCTAAGTCGCTTTAGTCGTGTCCGACTCTGTGCGACCCCATAGACGGCAGCCCACCAGGCTCCGCCGTCCCTGGGATTCTCCAGGCAAGAACACTGGAGTGGGTTGCCACTTCCCTGTCCAATGCATGAAAGTGAAAAGTGAAAGTGAAATCACTCAGTCGTGTCCGACTCTTAGCAACCCTATGGACTGTAGCCCACCAGGCTCCTCCACCCATGGGATTCTCCAGGCAAGAGTACTGAGTTTTTCTTTTACTTTTTTTAAAAAAGTTTTATTGTATTTTTTAATCTACCTATTTTATAGGACCACAGTGAGAATTTGTTTATTTTTTAGTCTCACTGCTTGGCACGTGGGATCTTAGTTCCCTGACAAGGGATCGAACCTGCACCCCTTGCATTGCAAGTACGAAGTCTTAACCACTGGACCACCAGGGAATTTTTCCTGAGCTTTTCCTTCTCAGTGGAATCACTGACAGTTCCCTGGCCCGAATTTCAAATTTTAGAATTTGTTTCTATGTGAAGTTATGTTCTGATACATAATGTTTGCTCTTTAAAAATAGTTTTATTTCAATTTAAAAAATAACATATAGGGAAAATTAATGTTACACCACTTTTACGAAAGATCCATCATAGTGCCTGTTTTCGCTAACAGAAAGCAGCTGCTGTTACAGGGGCAGCACACCCCAGGGGTGGGAGCGACCCCAACAGCTCCTTCCCTGGTACCACAATCATTGTCTCAGCTTCAGCCATCAGAGCCGTGAGCCGTGCCTGTGAGCATCTGGGCCTGATCTCCATGTGCGCATCTGTCAGCAAGATGGGTGCTAAGGTAACTGCTTCTTCACTCTAGGCCATTTCTTCTATGAAAGGTTTCCTAGGATCGCTCTGCTTTCAGATGGCAGGGGAAGCCTGTCCGTGTACACGGATTTTTCAAATGTCAGCTACAGCCTGTGTGCACCCAATGGGAGGTGGTCAGCGTCTGATGGGCTCATGGGGTCCAGTCTCTTCCTCCAACAGGAATCCTGGCAGGCCTGCTTTTCTTTTTATTTCATTTTGCTTTGCTGGCTTATCTATGGAGGAATAATCTACACAAGTACATTTCTTCTTTTACACAAATGAAAATGTATTCTCTGTATTCTGCAGTTTCTTAGGCTTTAAACTACATTTTTGAGCTAATGCCATAGTGTCAAAAATAGGCAATTATTTCTCTAAAAGATTCATGACATATATTTGTAAGAACAAACCATAACTATTTAGCTGGTCCTCTATTAATAAATGTTCACTTGGGTCCAGGCTTCATCCTACAAAATCCTGACAAAGTCCTTGCATCCTTGGACTTGACTGGCTTTTTCTGCAAGTTTCATTTCCAGACTGAAAATGTCTGGGACAGAGTGTGATTCATTTTAAATTTGAACAGACAGCTTCAAATTAGCCTTTTGAGAGGTTGTATAAACTTGACACGCCACTAGCTACCTTATTTTTTTAATTTTACTTTTATTTACTTACTTTTTTTTGGCCATGCCATGCAGCCTGTGGGATCTTAGCTCCCCAACCAGGGATCAAACCCCTGCCCCCTGCAGTGGAAGCACAGAGTCCTAACCACTGAACCGCCAGGAAAGTCCCCAAGGTACCCTATTTTGCTTTCTGGAAGGTTTTCAGCTAAATCTGAAAAATAACATTTTCTAAATATTATTAGTTACTTCTTTTTGGTATTTTCAAATCTATAACTCTGCCTTTTCCAGTCCATGTGTTAGATGTTTTTTCCTGTCTGATTTAAATGACTAGTATTTACAGAGAAATAAAAATACGAGGAAAGCTCGTGGATATTCTTGGTTCATTCTTGCCTTAAGAAGAGGAGCCAAGAGGTTCGACTTGTCTTCAGAAGCATGTGTGTGTCTATGGAGACACAGCTCTAGATCCGGATGGTCCCACCAACCACCCCTGTGATCTTACGAGCCTTTCTCCAATTCACGTTTCCCCAGTGCTCTTTCAGTTACAGCCTGCATCCTCTGCCCTGGATGTCCAGACACTTAGAGATCTACAAACACTGAAACTTCCTTAAAGTCTTGGGACGCATAGTGCCAATGGGCAGTGGGTCCTATGGCTAATATCTGCTCTGGACTTACCTCCAGAGGATCTGATATTTGAAAGTCCTGGACCTGGGGAGGCCAGGCCTCTTCCCCACCCCACCACTCATCACATCCGACACGGAGGGACAAGTTTACCAAGTAAGGCGCTTCCAGTGGTGTGCGTGATGCTTACAATGCAGCCTGCCCCCAGTCTCCCAGTCCAGGTCCACAGCCAGGCCTTCCTTTCTCGTTTTCCAGGAAGTTAAGTTGGGAGCAGACAAGCCCAGGCTTTACAAGAGGGTCTTCCTCTGATCAAAAGCATCATGAGAATGTGGACAGACTGCAGAAAGCCCATCTGCTCAGGCCCCTTCACTATGTATGACGTGATCGCTGAAGCTTTACCAACCTCTCTCCCAACAAGCAGACTCACCACCATCCCTGCCACCTTTGCAGTCACCAACTTTTTTTTTTAATATGACTTTATTTATTTGGTTGTGCTGAGTTTTAGTTATGGCACACAGGATCTTTAGTTGTAGCATGTGGGATCTAGTTCCCTGACCAGGGATGGAATCAGAGCCCCCCTGCACTGGGAGCACAGAGTCTTAGGCACAGGACCACCGGAGAAGTACAAGTCACTTCTTGATCACTGGCCCCCACTTTCCAGACAGGACCTGAGGTTTGGGGGAGGGAAGTCCTCCCTCCAGTCACCACTTGGGATCTCATGGGCTCTGAGCACCAGAGTCGCCCATCTGGATCTAAATCTACCTTTTCCCCATGATCGCCTTCTTTGATTTCCCTCCAAATGTTTTCTTACTGCAGCCTTTCCATTCTTCTTCCGCTCTAGATACATTCATTCCTAAAATACTCCTCTGTCCCCACACCTCTTTGTTTAAGTTTCTTAAGGCAGGAAGCCCTGTCTATGGGCTTCGTCCCAGGTGGAGGCTCGGGGCAGAGAAAGGAGCCCTTTGGAATAAAATTGACTCAACACAAAGTAATTCCTCCCCGATTCCTCTCCCTCTTCTCTGCCCGCTTCCTCCTCTCCCAGGGTTTCTGGATCCATCCTTCTGCTCCTCAGAACCCACTTCTTGTGGTCTTTTTCCCAGAAGGAGTACTGTTTTCATCATCTGTAGGATTCCTGGATCTTCTCTACAGTTGAGAGGATTCCCTCTGCAAAGCCTTCCCTCTTGTTATCCAGGGCCATTAGGGTCTCAGAACCTGCAGCTTTAATACTTAACGGGGATGGATGCTTTAAAAAATATCTGGACTCACTTTATCTTCTGACATTTAAGGCTTTTAGTAAAATGTCATTAAAAACTCCAAAATGCAATTGTGTCGCCGTGTTACAAATCACATCGACTAAAGAGAGGAAGTGGCTTAGGGTCCTATTTGAGATTGTCTTTCTATTGATTCACACAGTGATTAGACAGATCTTGGAAAGTTCAACTTGATCTTTAGGAATTCAGAGTTCTTTGGGGCAACTAGTTTCCATTGTTTTTCCCCCCTCTTTTTGGCCACACTGTGAGGCATGCAAAACTTCTCCAACTAGGGATTAAACCCAGGCCCCCTGCAGTGGACACACAGAGTATTAACCACTGGACCACGAGGGAAGTCCTCCACTGCTTTGTCTGTTCCCTTAAAACAGCGGGGTCCCCAATCTTTTTGGCACCTGGAACCAGTTTCATGGAAGACAGTTTTCCAGGGGCCAGGGGAGGGTATGAGTTTCAGGATGATTCAAACACATTACATTTATTGTGCTCTTTATTTCTATTATTATCACATCAGCTCCACCTCAGATCACCAGGCATTAGATCTCAGAGGTTTGGGGACCGCTGTCTAAAAGGGAAACAAACACATCACAAGTCAAACAACAGGGCAGAGCAATCAATGGGGGACATCCTGCCCTATTTGGGGGAATTGTTATGGATTATATTTTACAAAACATTTTCATATGAATGACCTAATATAAATAAACCCCAATTAATATTAAGGCACTGCTTCTTTGTTTTGGTTCTCTCTTCATTCAATAGACATCAAGGTTTTTTGGTGCAACCAGTGCCTAAATAAGTGTTAAAGAATGCAACAAATGATACAGCTTCAGTTTCTATTTCAGAGCTATTTTATTCATTCGCGTTGAATGAATAAACTCATTTATTTGTGTTGTTTGTCATTTCTGAGTTAGAACGGAACACACCAAAATAGGTGACCATAGACTTTACCCTTAGAACTTCAACCTGTTTAGAAAACCGCTTTCTTCAGTGCTGCATTTCAGCACTTTTCCAAAGTAATTTTTTACATTGCTCTCATCGTTTCCTGTGTCTTTTATGTTCTTTTCACATTCTTTTTCTCTTAAACATCCTCTGGCTTTCATAGTTGCACCACATTTCCTTCCATCTCTCTTTTTTATCTTTAATCTCCTTCTGAAAACACCTCCATCCACGCACTGAAACGTATATGAAAAAGCTTTCAGATTTGTTTTGTCCTTTTCATCTTTCATTTTTAAGCCAGGGTCTTCCCATTTTGATTTATTTTATTTTTTGTACTGAAAAATCTTCCTCTCATCACAGGCACCTTCTTCCTCTTTATTCAGTTTCCTCTGGCTTTAATTTTAAAGTCGGCTGTTTCAGATTTTTGTGTGTGTGTGATTTAATGACACTCTACATGAGAAGTCACACTATAATCTTCCAGAAGTCCTTTTCCCCCAGGTTTTAATGAATTGATGCACTTATTTTGGGTGTACAAGTAGGGTCTTGTGGCGGGGGGAGGGCTGTGAGCCCCACCATGCCTCCAAGACTGAGTAGCCAGTTGGATGAATTGGTGCCTCTTCTCAAAAGCCCCTCAGCAACCTTCTCTAGTCCTGCTGCCCCTGGTCTCCTGGGAGACAGCGTCATGATCCCCACAGACCACCCACGTCATGACTCCAGGGGACGTGGGCATTCTGGCATCATCAGCACCTCCCCTTGGCCTTGATCTCCAAACCCAGGGTCTGGGCCTGAAGGCACATGACTTTGTGCCTGAGACTGGAAATGGGAACTGAGTAGATAAAACCCACGACAACACAAATAAGGCACCCACGAGGGACAGTCAGGTCCTGCTTGACACGCTACGGATATGTCATACCTGAAAAGGAGAATGGAGGAAACTGCAATTCATGGAGCTTTCTTCTCAGAGGCAGAGCCTCCGCTCTCAGACCTGTATCTTCTACAGGTCGCTCTCCTGGCAGTTGCAGCTAAGCAGCCTTTTGACCTCTGTCTGCTCCCTCCTGATTTCATTTAGCCCAGAAAGGAAAGCAGGAGAACCCACTTATAAAAGACGGGAGAGGAGATGCGGGTGCAGACAGAGACTCAGCAGTTGGTCTTTGGAGAAACCACCCGCTGGGTGGGGCCCCCATCTCTGCTTATCTCCTCCAAAGGCCTGGGGTGTGGTCACAAGTGTGCTACACGTGAAACACAAAAGAACCACCACCTCCGCCACCACCACTGAGAGAGCTTGTGCGGCCTCAGGTATGGGACAGGGTGCAGCACAGGAAGATGCTGACCACTCTCTCTGAAATGATGTCCACGTCCTCTCAGCATCCTTCCCACCCCCACCTCCGCTGAAACATTCCCACCACCATTTCATTCCTCTGGGGTTTTCACAAGGGTCCCTCGTTGGAAAAGACTACAACCCAGGGCAAGGGAAGGGATGAGTGACTATTGAGCCCCTGCCCAGGCTCACACAGTGACTTCTGAACTAAAGACAACAAGCCACAACATCTCTTTCCCTTCTATCTGGGTCTTAGCATGGACCAGCATCCCATATCACCCTGGTTGTCCCAGCTTTGCTAGCTGTAGCATCTCTTACAGTGAAAGTGTCCTGACCTGGATGGTAATTATACAATAGTCCTACCAACTGGGGGCCCTGGGCCCCTGATGGCCATCTGAGAATCCCATCTGTATTCCTAAGCCCGGCAGGCTGGGAAAAAACTCGGGCATAAATAACTCAGGCTTCTCGGGTGGGTCCTCCGAAGACAGTCCCATTTCTGGAGACCATCTGTCCCCAGGCTGAAGAGCACAGAGAGTTGGGGAAGGACACCAAATGTAACACAGAAAAGTGTTCACTCACAAAAGAAAGAAAGTGAAAGTGTTAGTCGCTCAGTAGTGTCTTACTCTTAGTCCCTGGAATTCTCCAGGCCAGAATACAGGAGTGGGTTGCCATTCCTTTCTCCAGGGGATCGTCCCAACCCAGGGATAGAACCTGGGTCTCCTGCACTGCAGGCAAATTCTTCACCATCTGAGCCACTAGGAAGCCCTAGACCTTGTCAAAAAGAACAGACAATAATACTTGGCTTGGGAAATCGCAGCACGATTCTCCAATGTCATTTGGTTTAATCCTCACAATAACCCCGTGGATGGAAATGAGCCCCCATGGAGCTCAAGTTCCCCCAGCTGTGAGTGGCTGGATGCCAGCCTTGGGCAGAGGTCACTGGACCCCCGTCCTGGTCCTTCCTCCATGCTCAGCTGCTGGGCTGGACTCGGAAGGTGAGGAAGCTACAGTGCGATACCCCTCAGTCCCTCTCCTTTCTCCCTGCTGATGTCTGACATCCAATCAATCTTCCAAATGTCTTGTTGGGGGAGGAGTGCACATGCAGAAGGCAAGGGTAACTATAATGAGGCATTAATAAAAGCCTACTTCCTCAAACGCACAGCTCCCACCTTTGTTTCAGGTGGGCCCATGCATTCCTGTGGCGTTCCCATGTGTGCAAACAGGAGATACTAGGAGGCAAGGTGGGCTCCAGATGTAAATTACCAAAGAGGGATTCTGTGGTCTTAATTAGTGGGCCTCACTGCAGGGAAACGGGACTTATCTGCTTTTCTCAGCCCTGCAGGCTTTATTGGTTATGAAAAGACATTTGGCACAAATTAACTTTCTCTTATTGGAAAAATAGAGCGTGGGGACAAAGCTCTTTCACGCACCTGAGAGTCAGTGTAATAGAGGTGCTGGCGGTTGCAGGATGGGGTTAATCTATTTGGGCAGGTGTGACTGCAAACAAATGGTTTTCGGAGGGGAAAATGGTCCCTGCACGCTGCGGAGTGATTTGAAAGTAAAACAAATAACTCAAACAACCCCAGTGACCCCCAAAGCTGGCAGAGCACTGAGTACCATTCTGGGAAGATGCCAACAAATGAAGTCAGCAGCTACTGGGATGCATATGGGTTTTCCTCCAGGCTGACTGTTTTTGGAAGCTGGTGAAAATAGACTAAAGTTACAGATTATCCACTAGTCAGGCCGTTAGTCAGCGTGCACATGTGACACACCAGCCAGTGGTCCTTACTGCACTGGGTACCATGGGAGATACACGCAGGGGCTCCCAGGGCTTGAATCTGATGGCAGGAAAGTCAGGTGCAACCATCTGAGGTCCCTGAGAAACTGCTACTGAGGAATGATGTGGTCTAGGCTCCAAGCGCTGCAGGAGGGCCGGGGTCTGGGAGGAAGTCATAGAAAAGGAAAAAGCTGTGGTGGGAGCTCAAGAATAGTGTCAAATAGCACATTCAGCTGCCCCTTGCATCCGATAACTTGAGAAATAAAACCTGACATCACGGACGGGCTGCCTTCCACTCCGCACTCAGGATAATCCTCCTCTGAGAGCGGGGTGATGTTCAGAGTAAGACAGAGGGGCTGGACCAGGCTGGAGGGGTCCTTCCTCTGGCCTGGCACTTCCTCAGGCAGGCTGCTCATCTGCATTGTGTCCTGGCTTCCTCAACTGTATCTGGAGAGTATTAGTATCTGCCACACAGTGTTGTCACCAGGTTAAGTGAGAAAATCCATATGAAATTCTTCAAGCAGGTCCAGATGGAGATATCACAGAGACAGAAGGGTTCTTGAGGAACCTAACACAGCAGCAAGCCTAGGAAGCAGGGGACAGGAGAAGCCCTCTGGGTTTACAATAGTAAGCTCTCTTAGGACAGATGTCTCAGTGAAATGGAAGATTTTCCTGGGGAATATCTGGAAAAAAAAATTTTTTTCCCCTGGGCTGAGAAATAAACAGGTCAGTGAGAGTGGTCCTGATTGTTCACTGCATCAAATATCCAAGGATACGTTCATGTAAAGAAGAGATGGAAAAAGATCCAGCAGCAGGCTAAACCAACAGGAGAAATGCAGTGACCGTTTTGTGTATTGTTGTTCAGTCACTCAGTCGTGTCCGACTCTTTGCCACCCCATGGTCCACAGCACGTCAGGCTTCCCTGTTCTTCACCATCTCCCGGAGCATGCTCAAACTCATGTCCATTGAGTTGGTGATGTCATCCAAACATCTTATCCTCTGTTGTCCCCTTCTCCTCCTGTCCTCAATCTTTCCCAGCATCAGGGTCTTTTCCAATGAGTTTGCTCTCCACATCAGGTGGCCTAAGTATTGGAGCTTCAGCTTCAGCATCGTCCTTCCAGTGAACACTCAGGACTGATTTCCTTTAGGGTTGACTGGTTTGATCTCCTTGCATTGTATAGTGGAAAAGGTTTGTGCTTTTTTTTTTTTAATGTGAAAAACTTTGCTAAGTGTCTACATTGATGAGAAAATTCTAGTAGAGAAGAGATGCGTAAAGATTCAGGATACAGGACATGAGGGCACAGACTCAGAAGTCTGGCAAGCTTTATCACAAAACTCCTCCCAGATTCCCATTAATCTTTTACTATCAGTTGGGAGGCAACCAACTTTCAAATAATCATTGGAGAGTTTGGGCAATTTATTTGCTCCCTTGAAGGAAGAGCTCCAAATAGGAGGGTTACCGCAGGAAGGTAAAGGTCTCTGAGCAGAGGTCAGCCGGTGGAGGATCCACAACCAGCTTCTTACCAAGAGAGGCCTCTGTGGGGCATGAGGAGGGAAGGCATGGAAACTGGGCACAGGAAGAGGGCATGGAAACTGGGCACAGGAAGAGGACATGGGGACCAATTTCCTGGCTGCTGGGCTCTTGGAGGTGTGGTGAGTGGTCCTTGTTGTGGGTGGGCTTCAGGAAGGTGGGTGACTCTAGCTGCTCTAGGGTCTCGTGGCTCCTGAGTGTCCAGAGGAGAGGGAGGAGTCACGCCTGGAGGAGGGTTTTTCAGAGCTCTGGGAGCAGGGAAAGCAACAAGCACAGGAAGTAGGAAGAGCAGGGTGGGTGCTGGGCAGGCAAGCCTGCAGGCAGGAGGGAGGGCAGGAGCTGGCAGTTAGAGGGAAGCAGCTGGGGAGGGTAGAGAAAGCATTAGATTTGGGGTGTGCTTTGAAGGTAGAGCCAACATCACTTGCTGATGGATTGAATGTCAGCTACGAATATTACGAAGAATCAAGGATGACTCCATGGTTTTCTACTCAACCAACTGGAGGAAAAGAGACCCTTTCCCTGGAGGAAAAGATACAAGAAGAAACGCAGGGGCAGCTGGTGTGCAGGAAGGAGCAGGCACCCTGTTTGGGGCATAGTCAGTCTTACAGTGATGGGATTTATCCCTGCAGAGGATTGGGAAGCTTTGCATAATGCTGAAATCTTCCACTTCGTTCCCAAAACAGTCCCAACGTCTTGCCTTAGTTTCTTTACTTAGCTCAACATTATTCAGCTTCCTAACAATAACTCTAGGAGGTGCGTTCATATCCTGATGCGAGTCGAAATCTATTTTTCTCCTCTAAAATGATGGCCGTGAGATTCAGAACCCTCTGTGCTCCTCCTGGTGTGGAGGAGATGAAGGCATCAGAGATCAAATGCGTGCAGGTGGGAAGGGAGCTTTGTCCCAGAGAATGTGTTCCCAGGGTAGAGGGGTTTGTCCCTTAATTGCTTTGCTTGTGACTTTTCTCTGTGAGGAAGGTGTCATCATTTGGATAAAAGTTGAGCTGGGAAGGCTCAGCACACAATGGAAGGTAGATGGGGTTAGAAACATCTACACACTGCCCTCACCGCCCAGGAGTCCTCCCCGAGTTGGGAGCCTCACCCATCTTTCCTTTGTCTGGTTTTCCCTGTGGGGTCAGACAGGGAGTACCTAGACCGACCCCGCAGAAACACTTAGGTCAGTTTCCCCCTGAGAGGCCCATGGCGTTCACCTCCCGCCACTGTTGCTGCTCAAGGCGCTGGGAATCAGATCCCTCGGAGGCCCCAAAGGGAGCCTAGATGAAGGATTCTAAGATTCCCTGAGTTTGCATGAGAAAAATGTCACTTTACTTTCACTTACATAACTGAAAAGGAGAATTTCCTTTTAAATGTTGGCACAGGGATTCCCTGGTGGTCCAAGGGTTAGGACTCCACACTTCCCCTGCAGGGGGCACCGGTGGGTTCAATCCTTGGTAGGGAAACTAAGATCCTGCATGCCAGCATCATGGCCAAAAATAATAAATAAACTTAAAAGAAATTGGGCCAGAGGAAAAAAAACAACCCTGAAATATTAGCAGTAGCTTAGTCTTTGTCACCCATAAAAACCACAGATATTTTCATGTCTCATCACAATTGTCACTTAATACATTAACTTAAAATTACATCTATTACTACACTGCAGCTTTTATAATAGTTTAGTAACAGTATCTCTACTACCATAATCCATTTTATGTTTTAATCTTATTTATTTTGTTTTATGTCTCTAAAAATACTCTTCTGAGAAAGATTGCACAGGCTTGGAAGCTCCTAGAAAACAGAGATGGTGTTTTGTTACTCTCATGACTCAGCCCCAAGGATGGGGGCCAACACAGTAGATGCTGAGCTAATACTGTCAAATGAATAAATGGCTGAATGGCTCTGTTATCTTAATTTTTCAAGGCTGACAATTAATCTAAAACTTGAAATTTGTTGGAAATATGGAGTAGCTAAAGTAGATCTTAAAAAGACTGAGACCTGACGATATTTTACCATTTTACTCATTATGACTTGTCAGCATCCTTGTGGCTTTAACTATAATTTCTATTTCGAGGTATGTTCCTTCCTGCCCACCACTCAGCTGAGAACTGCTCTGTACACTGAACTACACAGATTGGTTTCCTCGTCATTCTCTGCCTGGGGTGGGGAGGTAGAAAGAAGGAGGTTAATTTTCTCATTTATTCTCAGCTACGTGGGTTCCAATGGTGAATATCATCTCTCCTGCACACTTGACTTTATTTGCCTCTTTAAATGCCTTTCCGTTAAGATGAAATGTACATTAATTGGTTGACATTCAAAGAGATTATGCATTTACCAAAGTAATTACACATTTCTGAAAGTAATCTTAAATATCAATTCGTTTAGAAGAATATTTATGAAAACTGCTATTGTTTGTCTTTCAACTTGGGGAAAAAAGGGAAAACAAGACAGCCAGGGATGATTCTGTTTGCAGTGTTCATACCCAAACCTTCTTCATTAGGCACTACACTTTCTGAGCAGGTGTCTTTTAAGGCACAAAATCACTCTGGGAGTTGCTCCTGCCAGCAGGTGCAGAGACATGTGGGTAATTAACGCTGTTCAGTTTACCTGGGATGTAACTGAGGCCGGCTGCTCAAACAGTACCCAGAGCAGCAGCAACACAAAGAGACAATGGTAAGTTCCAGGGTTACAGCACTGAAAGATGAGGCAGGGGCAAGACCCCCATCACGTCTCAGATGCCCAGGTGCCCATGAGTGTTCTTGGATCCACACCTTACACGCCAGGAGACAGCCCCACCCTGGTCAGAGGCACAGGCAGCAGAACCAGGGATCTTGCCAAAGACTTTCATTGGACTGTCTGGTGGACTATGGCTGTGGACCCCTATCCAAAGGCCAACTCCCCCCAGTCCCTGAGAATTGGGGGACAAGAACTTTTATAGACAGAGGGAGGGGGCTCCATGTAGAAACAGCACAGTCAGCTCTCATGGTCCTCTTGCTATTGGCCATCGGTGGTCTGAGCAGCAGCATCTTGATTGTTTTAGAAACAGTTAGTCTTCAGTTCCAGAGTTGGTTTGTTCCCATTTCCTCAAGGCCAGTTCTTGGAATTTTAGCAGCTTATGTCCATGTCTACAGGCTGGTCATCATATGGTTAACTTCTCCACCTGGTAGGGGTTTCAGTATGTTTGAGACAGCTCACAGGATATGGCTCAGAGTGTTATGTATAACACTTGAGAAAAAAATAAAGGTCCTTGACTTTGCATACTAACCAAACTATTATTGTTTGGTCCTGTTTGACTGCTTTTCTTTGCTTCTGTGTTTTCTCACTTCTCTGATTAAACTTATTCTTTGGCTAAAGTTTTTCTACAGATGAAAAGCAGGCAGAGACATAGGGTGAGGACCAGAGGGTCCTGCTCTGTTTCACTCTGCCTGGGTCCACTCAATATTCTCCCAAGTAATTTCCCAGCCCTCAGCTCCACTCCTAATCCCCTTCTCCACCTGCATCCAGAGCTGTTTTCCCCAAACAAAATCTGCTCATTTTTCTTCCATGGCCCGGTGTAGCCATCACCTCCACAAGTCATCCCAAGGAAGGGCAAACACTTTGTGGTTCCCAGAGACCTTCTCCTCGCGGCCTCATATCCTTCACCAGGCCCTTTTCTTGCTAAGCTCTGGCTCCACTGACTGTTTTTCATCCCCTACAGTCCCCAGACTTTTATGGGCCTCACGGTTTCTGCATGCACTGACCCCATTACCTGAAACCCTTCCCCTCCATCCTGCTCTTTCTTTGCAGCCCCAATTCAACCTCTCTCCTCTGGAGCTGGAGTAGTGGGGTCACCACCTTCAGTAGAAGATGGGGTTCTGTTCTTCGGTCCCATAGCTCCCAGTAACACGTCTCCATGACAGCTTCATACTTTGGGATCCTCGCCTGCCTGACCTCTGTTCTGTTTGCTGGAGCACAAGACCCCTGAAGGCAGGGAGCACACTCAATTCCATGTCCTATTGCACCCCAACTCCTTGCTCCATTCTGGCACACAGTACAAGCTCAGCTGAGATTTGGTGAATGCAGAGATCAGTAAATGGGGCACTCATGAGACCTCCCTCCACTGCCTCCTACAAGGTGATTCACGAGCAAACCCCTTTTTGCAGTGAGTCACCTGTTCTCTCTTTTGCTTCATTCCTGCCAAAGAAAAGAAAAGAGAATGAGACTGATTGTGCTGTGGATCCTTGGATGGGACCTGTTCAGTTGACACCAGGGCTTCACATAATCCACCTTCACCTGGTTTAGAGCAGCAGCTTTGGGCTCAAGAGAATATTCCCTGGAGGACGCGGGGACACACAGGTGTCAGGGCCCCACCCCCACCCAAACCTCTGACTCTGCAGGTCTGCCGGGAAGCCTGAATTTCTTCATTCCTAACAGGTTCCCCAGTGATGCTGACACGTGGGATATTGTCTGCTGCTGCTGCTAAGTCACTTTAGTCATCTCCAACTCTGTGCAACCCCATAGATGGCAGCCCACCAGGCTCCCCCATCCCTGGGATTCTCCAGGCAAGAGTACTGGAGTGGGTTGCCATTGCCTTCTCCGAGGACATTCTCCACGTGACCACAAAAGAAAGGCTGCAAGTTCACTGCCTGGCATGACTGTTTCACAGAACCAGGGAGAGTTGACGCCAGTTTGGACTGGAACTGAATCCTTTTTGGATCAGTGAGAGAAGATGAAGTCTTATTCTATTGTTCCATAGTCATGTCTTGCTCCTTTTCCAAAATATCTGAGAAGAAACATAGCACACGTTTTTTTGGAGTACTTTCCATATTGCTTGCAGTATTTGCTTTTTAAATTTACCTCATAGGGACAATTTGATACACTCAGTGTGTAAAGTCAGTCATCTTGTTAGCTTTGGGGTTTTACTGTCATGATGACCAGTAGTTGTCTTTTAAGTGTGGCATACAGTTTACAGAATAACTAGAGAACAAGCAGCCTTTACCCTAAAGAAAAAATATTGGATCTAGAAAGATTTTAGGAGATATTGGTCATTTCCTTCCTCCCTCAGTCCACAAGATTCCAAGGGATTTCAGTGTCCCTCTAACAGATGTTAAGAGGTTACTAAAGGCTGAGACCTCATCTGTTGACTTGCCCATGTGGCACTGATCAGAACTGGTTCACCAATCACCCAGCCATATATTCATCCATCCATCTATCATCTACCCATGCACCCATCCATCCATTCATCCATTCACCCATCCATCCATCCATCCATCCATCCACCCATCCATCGGTTCTAGCCATTTACCCATCCAGTCACTCAACAAAAAACAACAATATAAAACTCAGTATACCATGTGTTGTGTGGACCAAAGCTCATCAATCAGAGTTGTCTTAAACTCAGGGATCTTATAACTCTGTGGGGAAAATACAACACAAACAATTAGTGTCATGAAGAGATATAATTACAAAGTTAAATATGTCCAGAAGAGAGAATGTGGTGGCAGAGCTTCGAAAGCAGGAGATCTCTGCATCTGCAGTGCAGCTCTTGTCAGACAGGCAGGAGCTGGCCCTGAACTTCTGCTTCCTCATTTCTTTGAAATTTGAAAAGGAAGTGACAATATCCAGGCTTGTGTGTTTAAGGTTTAGGATGTTATGGGATGCTGCTTAGTGAAGACTACACTCTCAACACAGCGAGGTGCTCATCACTCTCAGAACTAAAACTGGCAGGTCTCACTGGCAGCCTTTCTTTATTTCCCAGGATCAGGCATTTCTCTTTGCAAACCTCCCTCACACCCTCTGCCTGTGCTCTTGTCTCCACTTGCATGACCTTCACTGCTGGCGAACCTCAGGAGGTCTATTTCTTCCTGGAAGAAAGGAGCAAGATAACAAGTCCAAGTGCCCCTGGGGTCCAACTTGGACTCTCAATGCCACCTCTTTTCTAAATGTAGAGACCAGGATCAAAGAATGTACAGGTGGACTAAGCCAGCACATGCAGTGCACACACGCGTGTCCTTTGAAGGACTGAATGAGTGGGGCTTGGTGCCTCTCTGTGCTGGAAGCCACTCTGGGTTTGATAGATGCTAAGCAGAGCACCGTCTATTCTAGGCTGACACAGAGACGGGCAAGCCCTGTGAGGCTCGGTCTATAGAGCTGATGGATCACCTAACCGCATGCCCAGGCTACGTCTTCCGATTCCATCTAAGAGAGGCCCCAACACATCTGGAAATACACTCAGCATGTGGGAAGGAGCCTGTGGGGCAGGGCATTCCAACACCATGACCATCCCAGAAGATGCAGGCCCTCAGGAAAGAGCAGTCAGCCAGCAGGGGAAAGCATGTCTTGATGGATTTGGGTTAGAGGAGGAGATATGAAAATGAATAACAACACACAAGCAAGCTGTATTTCTGTAACTGTGTGAATCCACGAAAAAGTCATATTCCCATCTGATTACAAGGAGACAGGTCTGTTTCACTCAAAATACAGAAGCAGTCTATCCCCCACTGTGTCAGCCACAGTGGGTGATGTGCTTGCTGCACTTTGAGGTGGTGCTAGCCTATTAGGCATCAGAAACGACAGTTAACCCACCAAGAAGTACCAGGGTATATGGCCGTAGATACCATCCACAGGCAATGCCTCTGTCACATGTTAGGGAGGGACGTGCATGGGGATGACCACGCTGTTCTCAGACCACAGACAGAACAATGTCAGGGGGCAGAGGAATGGCCGGACCTCTTTTTGAGACCATCGTGTACAGAGAATGGGCTCATCACCTGCCTCATCAGCAAAGGCTGTCCCCACATGGCTGTGCTTGTCTTTCTTCTCTTCTCCATAGTTATCATGTGGGGCTTGTTTTGACCAGCACTTAAAGGTATGTTAATTTCATTGATTCATTTGAAAAAAGTAAATGACATCATTTAAATTCAAAGATTTCCGAGACGATCCTGGAGATTCCATGCCCATGCCACTTCATAAAGACATTGTCAGGTCAAGTGTTTCCCATCCACCTTCCACCAAGAAGTTAGGTATCCTGGGGGCTTCCCTGGTGGTTCACTGGTTAAGACTCCATGCTTCCAAGGCAGTGGGTATGGGTTCAATCCCTGGTCAGGGAACTAAGATCCCACATGCTGTGCAGCCCAGGAAAGAAGAAGAAAGAAGTCAGGCATCCTATTGGCTTTGTGTTCTTAGAGAAAATGCCCAGGAGGGGGTCACTCCAATAGGAGATGCTTACCACTTGGGTTTACAAAGTGTGGGATTCACAGTCCATTGTCTGACGATAGTCCTGTCCATGACCACTGTCCATCCCATTGTCCTGCTCCTGAAGTTGAAGTGTCTCTGGTTGGAGAATCATCAATGAAGTCAACGTTCCCAGGGGCTTTGTAAACAGTAGTGCTCATAATCAGCAGTGCACCCATTTTTCCCCCCTGCCCCTGGAAATCAGGCCCAGTTTGGGGCTCCCCTTTCTAAAAAATAACTGCCTTCAAGTGTCCACAGGGAGCAGGCATGAAAGAGTGATTCTCAGACCCTGAACTCTGAGTTCCTGGGACACATCACCTTCTAAGTGACCAGAACAAGACGTTGACATTAACGCAGGAGAAAACTGTTCCAGGGTGGCTTTTGGGGACAAGTAGTGAGTAGATTTGCGGGCGCCCACTTCCACTTGCCCAAGAAGAGCTCAACGACTCGCGGCAATGTGACCACCTGGTGGAGAAGTGCCCTCTTCAGAGAACCGCGGGTCCTGAGTGAGTTCACTGCATCCAGCCAGCATGCTTCTAGATCATCTGTGTGTCAACAGAGTAATAGGACACAAAAGCTAATACAAACCAAGAAATTTAACAGGAGTCCAAGCTCGCATGTGAAAGCACAGGATCCTCTGGCTGAACTTCCTTGGTCCCCAGAGGAAAACCACGGCTATTTACTGGAGGGGAGGGGTCACCGTGCATAGAAGGATGGATTGGGAGAGGCGTGAAAGGATGAGCCCTAATGGGAAGGGAGAAAGTCTGGCTTCATATCTGCTGGCTATGAGTAGAGGGGCTCTGGGGAGTCATGTAACAATCTAGGGTGGCCAAGACATTTGCTATAGAATTGATAAATTTATATCTTTAAAAAACTTTATTTATTTAATTTCTGTTGTGCTGGGTCGTAGTTGCTTTGCACGGGCTTTCTGTAGTTGCGGTGACCTGGGGCTACTCTCTGTTGCAGGGCACAGGCTTCTCCTTGTGGGGGCTTCTCTTATTTCGAAGCACAGACTCTAGTCGTGGGCTCAGTAGTTGTGGTGCATGGGCTTCGTTGCTCCACATGTGGAATCCTCCTGGACCAGAGCTCAAACCCATGTCCTCTGCATTGGCAGGCAGACTCCCATCCACTGCACCATCAGGGAAGTCCACTAACTTTACATCTTTGTTGATATGAATTCATTAACGGAGTGGACATCGGTGGAGCAACTATCACATGCTCTTATATACAGTATTTTATCTAATCTTCACTACATTGGGGGACTCAAATTTAGTAGCCCAGTGTTTGTAGTCTTTGCAAGATATTAAGTCTATTCAATGATCTCATCCCAAAGTAATGTAATAGAATTACTATATTCATGTATCAATATTTTATATTCTATAGATATATTATACTGAAGACATAGTATATGTTTTTTCTAAATAGCCAAAGTCATCTGCCAAATGGCTAATGCTAGGAAAAAAAGAGAGAATGGGGACTTGAAGGACCTCTGATTTAAGATGAAAAATCAGAATCTTGGAAAATATTTTAATTCTAAAACCAGTACCATAGTTACCTTAGAAAATGGGATTTGTAACTTTGGCAATAGAGGGTTTACTAGTAAAAGGCATTACAGTATAAAAACATCAATTAACAGTTTATTCTTTTCTGAAAGAGTTGGAGGAGATGTACTTGACCAGTGCATGTTTTTGGTGTAATCACATGAAAGACAAAACAAATATAAAGCTGAGCTTCGGCCGTAAAACAGGGACTGATGCTTTGCTGGAATCTCACTTGAGGCATGATGCTTCACTGTAAATCTTGAAAATAGTCCCCATGACTGTTTTTTGTTTGTTTGTTTTTGTTTTTTGAGGTGGGAAATAGCTGTTCTTTTTCTTCAGGGCAATGAAAATACAAATACAAACTGTACTGACGAGTCAATGATCAACTTCATTGTCTGTTTCAAGTCAGACATACATCTGTGTTCATAGACAGACCCACAACATGTATCCATACTTGTCAACTTCCCAATGAATGTTGTTTACAGGTAAAGAAAATTGTATTACAAATAGGGGTTTCCAGAAATAATACATTCTTCCTACTTTCTCCACCCTGCTGTGGCTTCTTGGTTCTGCTGCTGCTAAGTTGCTTCAGTCATGTCTGACTCTGTGCGACCCCATAGACGGCAGCCCACCAGGCTCCCCCGTCCCTGAGATTTTCCAGGCAAGAACACTGGAGTGGGTTGCCATTTCCTTCTCCAATGCATGAAAGTGAAAAGTGAAAGTGAAGTTGCTCAGTCGTGTCCGACTCTTAGCGACCCCATGGACTGCAGCCCACCAGGCTCCTCCATCCATGGGATTTTCCAGGAAGACTACTGGAGTGGGGTGCCATTGTATACCTTCATCAGGGGGTACACAGCACCAAGTACAAGAAATGTAAGCTCAAAACCATCAGCATCTGACTGGGAACTTAGAATATGGACCTGAGATGGGAGCCCACATCCCAGGAGCTGAAATGCAGGTTCTGAGTACACGTTGGGTTATTTGCTTTCCTGGCCCCGCCTGTAACTATGGACAATCACAGCATGACTTGACTGTGTATGTGACTACAGGGATTTATTGAATAAACATTTACCATGTTTACAAATCCAGAAAAGGCTGGTGTAACTGAGAAAGTAACTAGGGATCACGTTTGAGTAGGCAGGTCATATCTTCATCTGGATTGGTGGTTTTTTGGAAGAGGATTTGGAATCAATGGGACCACAACCAGGCCCAAGCACCAAGCATCATCCGTGCCTGCGCTGGAGCAGTCATGAGGGGTCAGAGTCAGAGTGGTCTCAGGTATCACCAGAGCACCGAGAGCCTCCTGATCGACACCGTGGACCTGTTGACTCCCTCCAGCAGATTCCCAGACCTGGTGCCCATCTCTTCCTTGATTTGTTTCTCACCATCTTCTTTGGCAGCCCTCATTCTCATACCGACCAGGCCTGCAAGACTGTCAGTGCTTTTCTTGATTCCATACATTCGCCTAACTTCTCTTTGGAGTAATCTCTATGACTAGGGTTGCACATGGTTAAAGAAGAATGCATCTGACAGTCTGCGATGGTGCGGCGCCTTCAATACACATTCTTCTCTTGGTCTTTGTGAGGATGAACGCTTCCCCTTGCCTTCTCCATATTGTCATCTTGAAAATCGCCTTTTTGACTGAATCGGCTGCACTCACGTAAACTACTACTCATCTTGGCAATCACCAACAACGTTTATCACCGAAAACTGACAAAATTCTAATTCAACCTCAGGAGAAAAAGTCAGGAGGCTGAGCAGTGAATAGAAAATGGTAATTATGCAGTTCCTTGGACTTCTTTTAAGCTCATTGTATTGAGTTTTTAAAAAATAGATTACAAAATCTATCAGCATCAGCAAGACAAGGTCCTGATTCTGTGCCCCAAACTGAAACATTCCTGCCTTCAGGAGGGCAGGCAGGGTGACAGGGCCAGGCATCAGGCAGGCCCCTCCCCTGGTGACAGAGATGCAGCTTCTGTAGGTGCAGGAGGCACAAACCACAACCCTCTTCACCACCAACCAGCAAGTGTGCTTTTAGAGCCAAGAGCAGCCTCACCAGATCCCCTTTCATGTTAAATATGCAGAAAGAAAGCCCATAAACACACCAAGACTTTGATATGAATCCATCCCATCTCATCCTAGAAATATTTATCTAAACATTTCTAAGCCTACATTTCCCAAATGCAGTGAGTGTGACACTATGCAGTACTTTATAAAAGATCAACAGCCAAGAAGTTTGTAGCCAAGGGTTGCCATGCCTGTGTACTCGTCAATAATCTCTATAGGGAAGCAAAATTTGCCACCCAAAAATGTCTCTTCAGCATGTGGGGTATTTGAAAACTTGAAAACTATCAAGGCCCAGAAAATGCAGGAAGAACATTTGACCTTCCCCAACTGCCTAAAGAACGTGGATGGAGGACTGGTTCCAAGAAAGAAGCATCACCATGGACCACTACAGTACGAAGCAGTGGTGCAGACAGGGAGTAACCCAGCATGGCCAGTCTGTTAAAAGTCCTCTCTGTGCCCCCATTGTCTCTGCTGGCCCAGCAAACACTTGTTTACCAAACAGTCCCAAACCTCTATCCTCAACATCTTCCTTTCTCTTTGGCTAAAGATGACATTTAAAGGAGGACTTCAGTCGTTTGCTTGCCTGGTAGCTCAGCTGGTAAAGAATTCACCTGCAGTGCCGGAGACCTCCTTGTTCGATTCCTGGGTCAGAAAGATCCCCTGTAGAAAGGATAGGCTATCCAATGGCTCAGTTTCCCTGAGTCTCTCCAACATATGCACATTATTAAACTTCAGTCTGATTTTCTCCTGCTAGTCTATCTCATGCCTCTAATTATTAGACCATCTAGAAGAACCTAGAAAGGCCAAGAAAGTTTCCTTCTCCCCGACATCTCCATGGGGATACTTTCCTGAAATGGCAATTGCCTCATTGTTCCATAAAGGTCCAAACCCATTATGTCCAGGCTGAAATGCCCTCCTTGGTCTCCAGCACGATGCTGTTTACGTGGGCACAGTACCGGGTTGCTGGGAATGGAAGGGTCAACGCGGCTATGGCGTGGGAGCGGCTGGACCTTCTTGCTCTTGTGTCACTGGGTAACAGCCACCACGGAGTTCTTGGGAGGTCAGCATCCTCAGTAAATCACCCCTGGGGACCAGCAATAATACCGGCCAAGGAAAAATGCAACACAGAGAGAGAAATGCATGCATCCCTCCCCGCAGAAACAAGGCGGGGGAAGGGAGGGGGTGTGATGGCTCTAGATCCCAGTAAGATCTTGTTGTCCTGCCAATGGGCTCTTCTCCTTGACTGATTCCTGAAGGCAGCTTCAAGAGTTCCCAAGAAGGAACTTCCCTGGTGGTCCCATTGGCTAAGACCCCAAGCTGCCTGCACAGGGGGCCCAGGTTCGATCCCTGGTCAGGGAACTAGATCCCACATGCAGCAACTAAGAATCCAAATGCTGTAACTAAAAGTCCCGAGGGCTTTCATGAAGGTCAGAAAACCCCAGTACCACAACTAAGACCCAGCCCAGCCAAGTGAATAAATAAAACAAACATAAGAAAAAGAACTCCCAGGAAGACGAGGTATGAAGACTACCCTGCTGTAGGGTCAGTGTCTGCATGGCAGTCACAAGGGGGTTCAGCTCCTGACTCTGAAACCGAGCCATTACCACTGAAAGGGTCAGTTCAGTGCCTGAAATGCCAGCACAGGCCAGGCCAAGCTGCCATCTCACAGACTAGTTAACAGCAGCATGGTCACCAAGATTTGGAGTTCCCCATGAGAGCCACTAGCAGAAAGCATTCACTCTCACAGGCTCATCCTAACCTCAGACCCCTCATTACTACCCCGGGCCAGGTCTGAAGGCCCCTTGATACAAGCTGCTAGGCACACCACGGGGTCTCACAGAGGACAGCACGTGGGCACATGGAGAACCATCATGATAGGAAGGTGCCCCTTGCCCCCTCCAGCTCTGGGGGATGCTCATTTGCTGACTATCCACACCGCCCCACCTCCTGCCTGCTGGGCGGCCAGAGGGCTGGTGTGAAAGGTCTTCAGAGAGGCCCTTTCCATATACTTCAATGGAATGCCAGTCTCATGGCTGGCAGATATTTGTCCCAGAACGGCAAGAGAGGCTGCTGTGTCTTCTGCTACTGTAGACAAGGCAGCGACAGCTCCAAAAGGCAGCCAGGCCCTGAAATCCGAGGAAACAAACCTCTCTTCCAGCCACAGAGTTCCTTTTCCTGAAACACACCCTAGGTTGAGTTGGTCACATAAACTTGGCATCAGATTTCCTCCACGCTGCCTCCTTTTGCCCAGTGTGTCTAGACGACTTGGTCCATGACACGATAATCCGGGCTTTTGGCTCCTTTCCAGCAGATGCTGGTTGCCATGGAAACATGGATGGCGCCACTTTGGACAAGACTCACGGATGCTCTGTACAAAACGGAATCGAGCTTTCTCTTGGCTTGGGCAGCAGCTGACACACATCCGTCCCTGAGTGACTGAGCTGACAAGTAGCCTAAGAGCCTCTGGGCTGACATGGCATAAACACAAGGGGTCCCTCGGCTCTCAGATGGACTCCTCTGCTGCTGCCCTCCACTGTGGGAAGGCAGCCTAGGCAGAGTGTGTCCAGAGCTTTTTGTGACTCAGGAGACCCGCGAACTCAGGGGACTATTGCATTCGAGCGGAGGGGTTTCCACGGGGCAAAATGCAGCTGATTTATGATGACTTCCCACCCAAACTTAGCACAGTGCAGCCCAACCCAAGACAGCTGGGGTGAGAGTCAAGAGAGAAGCCTGGACCCCTATCTACCCCAGCAAAAGTGACTCCTCCTTACCTTATGAAAGTTATCGGTCCATGAGCAATGGGGGAAATTCTTGTCTCTTTGGAAATGTGCTTATGTATATTTGATAAAATAATTCTTTCATATACACAGAAATGCTAATAACCAGTGTTCTTGCCCAGAGAATCCCAGGGACGGGGGAGCCTGGTGGACTGCCATCTATGGGATTGCACAGAGTCGGACACAACTGAAGTGACTTAGCAGCAGCATATCATTTTAAACTAAAACAGTTTAATTTTTTTTCCGAGAACCTCAGATGAGTTTAGGTCTCAAAATGAGTCTGTAGTGAGACAATGTTGTATTTCAAGGGTATGCAAAGAGATTTTGCTGGGGTGGGATTTACTTAGCTCCCAGCACCCTGGGTAAAGTCAGAGACCTGGGTCAGCCCTGAAAGGGCTGAACCAGAGGCTTCCTGAGGCCCAAGGTCATCCAAGGTCCCAGCAGCGTTATGAGGTTGGGATGGGTATTCGAAGGCCAAGATGGGCGTTCTGGGTGAGCTCTGGTGCTGGCCGGCTTTCTAGCATCAGTGATGAAGTCTCCACATGTCCATCAGATTCAGTTCTGTACCCACAAAATGAGAGATTTGTATGAAATGAGTGCCAAGCCCA
This sequence comes from Bos indicus x Bos taurus, assembly GCF_003369695.1. Lineage (NCBI taxonomy): Eukaryota > Metazoa > Chordata > Mammalia > Artiodactyla > Bovidae > Bos > Bos indicus x Bos taurus. Next base: position 41,022,485 of record NC_040088.1, on the reverse strand, counting down.
TTTTCAGACCTGAAATGCCAATTTGGGCCCTGCATGGAGACTCTTAATTGGGCAGGTTGGTTAAAATCATGTTCTGTGGGTGAGCTAATCTCACCAGGGCTGATGGTGGTTGACAGGGAGGATAGGATGTCTGGGGATTCTAATTGAGTTCACTAACCTGCCGAGTGCTGCTCTGTCTCCCAGCATCCATCAATCAGCCTCGTTTGGGGGAATAAATGGCAGTGCCTGCAACAACCGAGCGATACATAATTGCTAGACTCCATGGTGCTGACTGCAAATACGGTGGCCGCGGTCAGATGGGATAAATTATCATGACAAATGGAAGTGACCACATTTTTTTCTTTCTTTCAGATTCAGATGCTCTCACTGAGAAATGAAAGTAGATGCCCCAGGATGGCTCAGAAGCTTATTCTAGGACCCCTCTGTGTATGATAAGTTGCTTTGATGATGACCGACACTCTCTATAGCCATGAAAAGCTGTTATAGTTGGGTTTCTTAAGACAGCAACTGTATATTAAATCTAAAACAATAAAGATATGGTTTTCATGTTACAATCCCATCTCTTTTCTCAATGGCTTTATTGAAATATAATCTACATCCCATACATTTCACCCAATTAAAGTATATGATTCAATATTTTTTAAGTTATATTCACCGGGTTGTGCAGCCACCACCTGAATTAAGTTTTGAGCATTTTCATCACCCCAGCAAGAAAGCCCATACCTGCAAGCGTCACTCCCGAAGCCCTTGGTAACACTGCTCTTCTTCCTATATCTATAGATTAGCTTATTTTGCACATTTCATACATGGAATCATGTGATATGTTGTCTTTTCTGATTGGCTTATTTCATTTAGCATAATGCTTTTAAAGTTCGTGTATCAGTACTTCTTTTTCTTGCTGAATAATATTCCTTTGGATGGATGTACCACACTGAATATATCCATTCATCTGTTGATGAATATTGGAGGCTTTTCACTTTTTGGTTATGAAGAGTGTTGCTCTGAACATTCCTATTACAAGATTTTGTGTAGATACACATTTTCATTTCTCTTGGGTGTATACCTGAAAGTGGAACTGATGAGTTATATGGTAATTCTGTTTAACCTTTTGAAGACTGGTCAGACTGTTTCCCCAAAAAGCTACACCATTTTACGTTTCCGCCAGCAGTGTGTAAGTGTTCCAATGTATGCACTAAAGAAGCAGGGAGCTCAGTTAGGAGAAAATGCAATGATCAAGGTGGAAGACAAGCATCCTGCTCAAGCCATGAGTGAGGATGGTAGGGAGGGGACGCAACCCCCAGAAGGAAGTGGGGCCGTGAGAAACACGGAGGGGTAATGACTTCTGCTTCTTCATGGGTGTCTCACAGGATGGTGGTCCTCTCTTTTACAAGAAGGGTTACAATGCGTTCAGTTATGAAATTCTGGAGACAGAGACAATGAGAGAGACAGAGAAGGAAGCCAGGATTCATGGATTCGTAGGGCGAAGTTCTCAGGTCTATGTATATAAAACAAAACTTACATATAAGCAAAATTAACCCCAAATCCCATAAAACTCTTCTTTTTAAATTTTTAAAAAATGGTATCAATCATAACAACAAATTACAATTTAATTTTTTTGGCTATACCACACAGCATGTAGAATCCAATTCCCAAACCAGGAGTCAAATCCACGTCCCTTGCATTGGAAATGTTGAATCTGAACCACTGAACTACCAAGGAATCCCCCATAAAACTCTTAATTCACCAGAAAACTGAAAAGACAACGTAAATGTCTGCAACTCTCTGTATTTTATCTGTGAGCCCCTTTTTCTGGATCCTGTAATAGAATCCAGGAGTATTTAAAATGTGAAGAGCACAAAAGAATACATGTTTCTCTTTTTCCTTCAGGATATAGTCAATCATAGTTGACTTCATGTTAGACATGAAGTCATTCCCTTGCATGCCTTCAGCAGGACGCCTCGGGTGAAGGCTGTGGGTGAACATGAAACCCTTGGTCATCTGGAGCCAACATAGTGTGGTGATAGGTTGGGACCAGGGCCCAAGGGAGCATGTTCTGATTTTAGCTTCTCGGACATCTGTTTCTAGTCCCACTTCCCCCTGCCAACCAGGCATCTCTGGGGTCCTCTGGAATTATTGGTGTTTGAAAAGGCAGAAAAATGTGAAACCTCTCTTCGATAAACTTTCAGAAAAACAAAAGCACAAATTCCAATACCTCCTCCAACCATCAGATTCCAGAAATTGGTCTGGCCTTGGTGCAGTCACCTCTTGCCCAGCATGGTGTCATCTAGGAATAAATTCAAGAAAATTTGCCTTTGCTCTTCCACTAAATGGAAGAGGTTTCCTCCCAACGCTGTGTGGCCTCACATGCTTCCTGCCAAGAATGTAGGAATCCCCATTTCCTTCTGAGCTTAACACATCTTGGTCAGTAAAAGGACGGATCATTAGGAGTCAAACCCATAAAATTGAAGTCACTTAATTAGTACCCGACACAGTGTGTGCACTTAATTACTATGATTATCAAGCCCAAGAGTCGTCATAGTGCATTTTAATGACTCGCCTTGACAGCTAATTGATGTCTCTGGATGGTTCTAGGGAGGTATGGAGTTCCTCTCCCCAGAGGGTCCTCAGGGGGATCACAGACAGAGATGCTTGGGCAACCAGGCTGAGGAAGAGCAAAGACGACATCTCCATTTTCAGATGTGGAGAAGAGCCTCCTGAGCCCCAAGAACCACTAGGATAGACCTCCTACTCCCAGGTCTGAGAGATTCCCTGTGAGATGGCTCTGTAAGCCTTTTCTCGTCTCAGGTAGGTTTTTTCCTCCTAAGCGGGATCTAAAGCCATCAAAAGCCAGGAACATGAGCTCTAAGCAAAGACATCAAGAGGCGCCGTGGGCTTCAGGACCAGGAGAGGTTTCCGGAGCATCTGGCAGGAGGCTCCGTTCGGCTTCCACTGAGACTCATAAGTTGAATTGACGAGTGGAAAATTACAAGGTCTCACTCAAGCCTTCTCCTCCTCATCAAGTCCTCCCCAAGCACAACACCTTTCCTTGCATCCCTTTCTCCTGATTTATTGGCTCAAACCTTAACACATTTCCACCGCCAATATCCTCAAGGCAAGTCCTGGGATGGCCAGGGCTGGGTCATCCTGGGTAATTCCCGCTTAGTTAGGCTGGCCCTTCTCCTCCTGCCTCATTCTAACCCCTGAGTAAGGACCTGCCCTCCTGTCAGCTCCATCCCTCCTTCCCCGTGTTCCCCTGACAGGCTGGGAAATCCACTCAACTCAGAATTGAGGCCTTTGGAAGACTGGTAAAAATGTTACACTTGTGGAAAACCATTCTAAGGTCCAGGCTTTCTCTTGTTTAACTACATCAGATCTTCCTGGGTGTATGTTATTAACCCAAGGATTTACAGAGTTCATGGACAGACTTCAAGGAGGTTCAGAAATTTTTAAATTACAATCTCTGCAAATAATTTAAAGTCTGTGAAGTTTTCTGGGGAGAATGTTTCCAAAATACTGAAAGGAAAGCCTGAGTCGGGGAAAAAAATTAAGAAAAATGTCAGACACACTGTTTTAGACTAAAGCTGTCCTTGGAGCCCACATGCAGGCTCTCTAACTGCATGTTGAAGGAACTTGTGAAAGCATACAAACTCACATGGACAGAGGGTAGTTCTGTGACCCAACAAGGGAGCAGTATTTGGTACCCAGTGGGCTCCCTAACCCCTTGGTCTGAGCTGCTTTTTTTCTCAAGATGACTTTCATCTTCTCCAGCACCTGCAGATTTCCAGTGTCAGAAAGGGAGAAGCAAGTAATCTATTGTGGGTTGGAAAAGTTGGAGAGCACTGCAGGAGATTCAATAACCTAGGCTCCAGCCTCCAGAGAGTTAAGAGTTAAGTGTCCATCTGTATTGGTCAGATTCGCTGCATAAGAAACCACCCCAGATTTTGTGGCTCAATGTCCATCTATTTAATCGGCTATTCTATAGGTTGGCAATGTGGGCTGCTGAGGGGTTCTGGGTTCAGTGGTCCTCAGTGAGGCCAGTGTATGCATCTGTGGTTTTTGGGTTGGGTGGCAGGGGCTCATAACACAGGATGAACTGGTGGGGATGGCAGGGATGACCCTGGCCTTTCTCCCTGGGGTCTCTCATCCTCCGGTAGGCTGGCTCAGCACATTCTCAGGGTAGGAACAGCCTAAGGGCAAAGAGTAGGAGCTGCAAAGATGCTTAAACCTGGGCTTAAAACTGTCTCATCCTGTTGTCCAAAGTACAAGAGGAACCCAGACTCAAAGGGTAGGAAAATAGATTCCACCCATTAACGGGAAGAGATACAAAATATCTTGGCCCATTTTACAGTCTCTCAGACCGGGAAAAACCTTCCAGCTGAGCCCAGCACAAATCACCAAGCTGCAGAATTGTTAAGTTCAATAAACTGCAGCTGTTCTGAGCCACTAAGAGTAAGGTTATTTGTTTCGCAGCCAAAATTAACCCATACTTGGTCTTAAGTCAGATTTCCCTAAGGCAGATGCTGAGATGAGGGTTCACGTGGATGTGATTGGTTAGGAAGTATGGCCAGCAAGGCAAGTGGAGGGTGGGCAATGGGGACCAGGAAGGGACAGCGGTCCATCACAGGCTAGGTAACCAGCAGAGCCCGTAGAGAGGAAACCTCTTCAGAGAATTGGTCCCTCCTCTGAGTGTATCAGTCAGGGTGATGTCTCTGCACCCGGCGATCATTGATGAAAACTCAGGAGCATGCAGCCCTCCAGTCAAGAGGCCAGCCGGTTGGGAGTGACCCGCACCAGGGTCTGCTGTGCACCAGGTGGCTTTGGGGACCTGTCGGGAGCAGGACACCGTCAGCCCCAGGGTCCAGAACAGGTCATTCTCCCTCCGGGGTCTCGAGTCTGCTCTTTGGAGCCTGTAGAACGATTCTACCTCTTTCACCACCTAGAAGTTCTTTCTTACCTTTCTAATGGAACGTTTCTGTTGCTGCTGTTACAATGCCGGTGCATCTCTCACTGTTTGTACCTCTGGGGAGAAAGCAAATGGCTGTGAAGTGTCCTTACCACAACCTCTCAGACACTCAATGACCTTCACTAATCCACCTCCCGGACACGTTCTGCTGGAGAAGTGGCCTCAGCTCCATTAACCTCTCCCTGTAATTGCCAGACTCTCCCTTTAATCACTTGGTCAGTTCCTCTCTTAATCCTCTCTCCGCTGCCCACTTCTTCCGCACACCAGGTTCTTTCTTAAAGGCAAAGACCCAAGCTAGACACTGAGCCTCTCATAATTGTTTAGTCAGTGACAGTCAGTTGGAACAAGTCTGTTCATCCTGGCCTAGCGTCCCTTTCTCCAAACAAGATGTTGGACATTGGCAGGTTTGCTTTGATTTTTGAAGATACAGTTATGTCTTTAACATACAAGTCATTAGTACTATTGTGCTTTATAAGAAACAAACATCTCAAGGGGGGAAAAAATTCAAAGCGCAAAAGATATATTAGGGACTTCCCCAGTGATCCAATGGTTAGAAATCCACCTGCCAGTGGTGGAGACACAGGTTCAATCCCTGGTCCGGGAAGATTCCAAATGCCGTGGGGCAACTGAGCCTGTGAGCCACAACTACTGAGACCCAGGAACCTAGAGCCCGTGAACCCAGAGCTCTGCAGTAAAGGAAGCCACAGCAATGAGAAGCCCGGGCTCGCTACAACTAAAGTGACCCCCATTTACTAAAACTAGAGAAAGCCCTCACATAGCAGCAAAGACCCAGTGCAGCCAACAATCAATCAATAAATAAGGTTTTAAGAAGATACACTGGGCTCCACGGACCCTTTGTGTTTGGAGGGGCTTCACTTGCCTAGTGACCCTCCCCTCATAACTGTATCCAGGAGGTTAGAGGTCTGCTGGATACAGATACAGCATTTGCATCTTCCCATGTGCTCTTTTGTGTCATTTCTAAACTTTGACTCCAAACACTCAACATATGGGAACAAGTCATAAGCACCCCAAGAATGAATACATGTGCATGCATATTAAGTTGCTTCAGTCGTGTCTGACTCTTTGTGACCCTACGAACCGTAGCCCACCAGGCTCCTCTGTCCATGGGATTCTCCAGAAAAGAATACTGGAGTGGATTGCCATGCCCTTCTCCAGGGGATCTTCCCAACCCAGGAATCGAACCTGTATCTCCTGCGACTCCTGCATTGCAGGCGGCTTCTTTACCACTGAGCCACTGGGGAAGCCCCAGAAGTGAATATACCACCTTCTAAAATATGACTGTGATACTTTTATTTGTAATAAGATATATATTTGGTCTTCATCCTCATTTCTAGTTCTACAAACCCTTGGAATTTCCTAAGTGTTGAGAGCCTTGAAAAGGTATCTTTTGTTATGTCAACAAGGTGACTTCTGAATCCCACTTAAGGGTAGGAGCTAGCTGTCATGAGAACCAATACTGAATAACAGAGGGTTCAGTTCAGTTCAGTTCAGTTCAGTCACTCAGTCATGTCCGACTCTTTGCGACCCCATGAATCATAGCATGCCAGGCCTCCCTGTCTGTCATCAACTCCTGGAGTTCATTCAAACTCATGTCTATCGAGTCGGTGATGCCATCCAGCCATCTCATCCTCTGTCATCCCCTTCTCCTCCTACCCCCAATCCCTCCCAGCATCAGGGTCTTTTCCAATGTTAGGCCCCCTTATTTCCAGGGAAGGGAGAGGAGCCAGAGGTTGAATCCAATCACCAATGGCCAATGTTTTCATCCATCATGCATCTGTAAAGAAGCCTCTATAACAACCCAAAATGATGGGGTTTGGGGAGGTTCCAGGTTGGGGAACAAGAATGCTTCCACATACCACCATGCTGGGCTCCAAATCCAATGGACAGAGAAGGGACCTCACCCTATGTATTTCTTCATCTGACTATTACTTTGTACCCTTTAAAATCTTTGTAATAAGCTGGTAGACCTAGGGAATAAACCAGCTTCCTGAGCCCTGCGAGCAGCTCTAGCAAATTAATCGAAACCAAAGAGGGTGTCATGGGAACCCAGCAGTGAGAAACCAGGAACGCCCTCAAGTTGGTGAATATCTTCTGTATGTGCCCTAGGGAAAGGGGACTTGGCTTGTTCCCTTTGGTCTAGAGTTTGCCCCAGGATCAGCTGAAGAGGTCCTTTAGAAAGACAGGAGACAATGGTTGGTGTTCTTCATTCGAGGGTGTTAAAAGATAGAGACAAATGCATCCTCCAAAGGGCCAGAGAACTCAGTCAGAACGTCCTCTGTGTCCTGAGGTGTGTATTACAGATACAGATCCTGGAAAACCCTCTGCTGTGCTTACCTACAGCATCTTTTAGATGAATGGTTCCCAAACTGGCCGGAGTTGGGGTCTCCTGGAAGGTTGGTGGAAGCACCCGTGATGACCCCCACCTCCCACCCCCAGGGTATGAATCTATGTTATTGCTTTCTAGGTGATGTTGATACTGCTGATCCAGGAACCGGAGATGGAGACCAGTGCTGTAGGTGATGCAGTGAATTTCCTGGCGGCAAGGACGATGTCTCTTATGCCTTTAATTACTGCATGTTTCTTAGGAGAGTGCCGTTTCCTCAGCTAGGGTGCCCTAACTCACACCACAGGAGGCAGCAAGGCTTGCACTGCCCGCAGAGCCTTAGCAAGGCCACAGTTTTTTTCTCCTTCACTCAAAATCTGAGGCAGGCAGGTAAGACTGTCCTCCATCCTATGCCTCAAGGATCCAAGCTCCCTCCATGGAGATGGGTGGCATCCAGGTCACTGGACAGAGGAGAGCAGAAGGCTGCCCAGCAGCCCCTGAACGTTTTGGTCCAAAAGTCTCGGGCATCACTTCTGCCCACGAGGCAGAAGTATCTCCCATTTGGGGAAAGTCATGGACACAGCTGCTTTCTTTTGTCCCATGTCAGAGCCCCGCTGTCCTCTGGAAGTTCAAGTTCTTTACATCTTTACTTGCTAACACACCACCTTTCACCAGTGCTGGTGGACATGAGTTTGAGCAAACTCTGGGAGATAGTTGAAGGGCAGGGAAGCCTGGCGTACTGCCATTCATGGGGTTGCAAAGAGTCAGATACGACTTAGCAAACGAACGACACAAATAGAGGAACAGCCATGGAGAATCTCCCATGAGGCAACTCTGACTGAGCAGACTTAACCATGTTTCCCTGCAGTCAAAGCCAACCTGGGCTGAAGCTGCAAGAATGGAGAGTGAGAGCTCCGATCAGGGGAGGATGGTCCGAGCTGTCCCCTCCTCCAGTGTCCACAGTGAATGCTGTCTTTGCAAGACAGCCATGTATTGATGCGTACATCTAGGGGGATGGAGGATGCGAGTGAGTGTAAAAAAGTCTTCGCTGCTGTCTTATGGGTGTAGCTACGGATCCTAACGTGTGTCTACTTTAATAACATCCCTGAAACATGCCACTTGGACTGTGGACTCAGTTATAGGGGCCTTGCAAAGACAGCAAAAATATTCACCTCACTGCACTGTCTTTTCCTACCATCTGTGGGGGTCTCCCATAGGAAATCAACCCTGAATATTCATTGGCAGGACTGATGCTGAAGCTGAAGCTCCAATACTTTGGCCACCTGATGCGGAGAGCTGACTCATTGGATGGAAAAGACTCTGATGCTCGGAAAGATTGAAGGCAGGAGGAGAAGGGGGCAACAGAGAATGAGATGGTTAGATGGCATCACCAACTCGATGGACATGAATTTGAGCAATCTCAGAGATGGTGAAGGACAGGGAAGCCAGGCATGCTGCGGTCCACAGTCACACAATCTGGACCAGCCACATTCTCTGGTTGCTCTGCCCTTCGCCTCCACAACCGCCACAGTGCTTGTCACCCACAGCAGTAACTGGCCACTCATCCCTTCTTTTCATCCTGCTTGTCTTTTCTTCTTTGGGGCAGAATCTGCTCATACTTTCTGCAAGCTTCGTTTGGTTTCAGACAAATTCAGGTTGCTTCCTACTTAATTGGGCATTGGACTCCAATTAGCAGATTGTACCTAAGGCGAGAAAAGATAATAGATAAGAAAGCAGACGTGTGTTCATATTTTATCACTAATCAGTAGCATTTATTGGCACAGTTCTGTCTCATTGGAGGACTTGGGCTGCACACTTGCAGACAGAGAGCAGGAGGGCAGAGGGTGGCCCCGGGAACTTCCCGAGGCCTGAGTTTAAAATCGAGTCTGCAGCCACCGACTTAGCACCGGGGCTAAGCAACACTTAGTCAGTGTTGCTACTCACAGAATACACAGTCCAGCCTTCAGGATATGCACTGAGGGGAGAAAACCCTGAAGACAAATCAATATAAATAACAGGTGTGCCGAGCACACAAACAGAACAGAATGTGGAATTGCCTGTGTCCGGAGGAGGCCGGAGTGTGAAGCTCTTCCCAGGGCTGCTAACACTTGATTAGAACTTGGGGGAAGAACAAGAGCTTGTGTGGGGACTGGGAGGTGGGGGGAAGGGGGAGGCAGAATGCTCTGGAAGGGGCAGCAGAGATGCAGGACCTGAAGGAGCTGAGGGCACAGCATCCCAAGAACCTACAGGTGAACCCAAGACCCACCTCACTTTTCTCCTGTGATTATTGAGATCCCAAAATTTGCAAAGTTTCACAATTAGAGGGACTGCTATATAGATGCACACTGGACTTGAATACTTAATATGAAATAGTTCCTTAATATCTGTTACAGACTAAAATAACAAGGTTTGGGATATTTTTTATTCGTGAAGTAAAGTGTTAGTTGCTCAGTCATGTCTGACACTTTGCGCCCCCATGGACCGAAACTTGCCAGACTCCTCTGTCCAGGGAATTCTCTAGGCAAGTATACTGGAGTGGGTAGCCATTCCCTTCTCCAGGGGAACTTCCAAACCCAGAGAGCAAATCTGGGTATACTGCATTGCAGGCAGATTCTTTACCATTTGAGCCGCCAGGAAAGCCCCCTTTCTGTGTTAATATTACTAGAATTAATTTCTCTTTTTTTTAATGTAGCTGCTAGAAAATTTCAAGTTACATATGCTGCTTGTGTTAGATGTCCAGTGTTGGATGGCACTGCTGGCCTTACAGTGTATCCTCCAAGATTGATTTGAAAAAATCTATATTTTGGTCCCATTTTAATGCAGGGGACTTTGTGTTCTTTAAAGAACATCACCTCATGAATCTGCAAAAGTCTCCTCAGAGAAGCAGCAGAGTTTAGATCAAGTATGATGAGGTCAATGGGGCATCTGTCTCATGATTTGTTTTGCAGGAATGAAAGAGGATATCTTATTATAAAACATCCTCATGAATTATTCTTGGAGAAGAGATGAAGTTACAGTTCCCTGTTTCCAAATCTTTGCTATCAACTTGCAAACATTTGATTCTAATAATTAAATAGCTGTTTGGAAAAGATTGAACATAATCTGGTCCAACAGCCTGATTTTCCTGGTAGCTATGACTTGTGCAAAGTGGTCATGGCTTAGGTCACACAGCTCAAATATGGGTCAAGTTCAGCCTGCAGTGTCTGTTGGCATATTTCCAGCTAAAGTGCTTGAGATAAAACAGGGAGGCTTCAATAGAACAGGACATTTTCTTGTGACTCAAGACCTGGGACCTGCCCTCCAACCACACGACCTCATGGGGCAGGTGTGGGAACTCATGTCTGGGGCTTCAGTCTTAATTCCAAGGTGGACAGGAACCTACATTGTCCTCAGAACATCACTGCCTTTTCCACATTAAAAACCACCATTCCTGCAGCCTCTGTGGGTACCAATCATAGCATCTCCAAGGGCCAGCAGCCCCTACCATAGAACAGCAGCTCTGAACATCACTTAGTCCTAGGGATGGGGGAGTTGGGAGCTCTGAATGGTCCTGCTTTTGATTAAATCCTCTTGAACAATGTCTTTCTCTCTTCCTGAAAAAAATGAGCTGACATGTCCAATATGTATGGTCCCCTCTGTCCCCGTTATAAAAACTCAATGGGTGGACCCTCACCAACCACAAGCTAAGATGTAATATGTAGACAGATATGGAACCTACTATTGGTCTATTAGTGCTATTGGTCATGATGCAAAATAATTGTTGGATCCCATTCTGTGCTGGGCACCCCGTCCCATTGGCTCATTTAACCCTGAAAACACAGCTGCTGTCATGTCCTGCATCTTACTGACAACAAAAGAGACACTGAGGAGGCCAGTCGCTTCTCCCATCTCCTCCCACGGCATCCCACAAACAACCAACCAGATTTAGTCTCAAGAGAGCGGAATTGAAGGTAGCAAGAAGAAAAGATGAAAGTCAATATGTCAACAAAAACCAAGGCCAGTGACTGTCAGAAACCTCCATCCCCACCGAGAGCAAAGGTCGTGGCCATGGTCCTCCAGCTGCCAGCCGCCCCAAAGCCCCTTGCCCCCGCGAGCACAGTGTCCGCTCGAGTCACAGGACTGCTCCATTAGGAGGAGGCAAATTCTAGAAGCATAAACATAGCTTCACAGAGGTTAGGAGGGATTATTTGGTGTAGTTGAGGGAAAAGCTTAATTCTAATGTTTTCCATGTTTATGTACCAACAGCTATATGCAAGGCACTCTCCTGTGTGCCTCCACTGAAGCAGCATTTAGGTTTTAGCTGGACAGATGTCTAGTCTGTCCCCTCGATGAGCCTGTACTGGCCTGGACGGGGCCAGTAAGTGTGGTCTTGTTGAGGGGGTACCATAAAGAGACAAGGCTCTATTATGCCCTCCTGGGGCCCTCCTTTCAGGGTCGGGGGCACTCTGGTGAGGGGCCAGACCCACTTAGCAGAGAAAATCTGCAAACAGTGGTCGACGACCCGTAGGGCACAGACCGTCCCCGTCAGAGCTGAGACAGGACGGGAGCCGAGTCAGCTAAGAGCCCGAGGGACGCCGAGGATAAAGGACAAGCCTGCTGCTGGTGGGGGTGGGGGTTCTTTGGCAGGAGGGGCAGGAGGGGGCATCAGCTCTGCCCTTAGACTTGGCATTGGGGTTGTGCCACCGTCCCCTACAGAACTCAGTGGCTCCACATGGCACCAGTTGGTATTCCCCCCAAATCTGTGGGTCACAACTTTGGGCAGGACTGGAATAGGCAGTACCCTCTCCTTGTGGCTCAAGCTGGGACCACTTACTTGGCTGCACTCAGTTGGCTGAAGGCCTGAGAAGACCCCCATGCCTGCCTGTCCCCTCCCCTGTCCTTTCCCCAAAGATCCTCTCATTCAGTGGTCCAGTCAAGAGGTCCTGATGGCATGGCGGTTGGGCTCCCCACAGAGCGTGGGTGCGGTTGCTGCCAGGCCCAAAGCTGATGCCCAGAGACTCTGTTAGTCAAAGCAAGAGGACAACAAGGATGAAAAATCTTAGTAGAAACTTTGATAATAGACCCAAGCGCGCGCGTGTGTGTGTGTATATGTATGTGCATATATGCGTATATGCATATGTAAGTGTATGTGTATGTATGTGATGTGTGAATGTATGTATGTGTGTGTGTGTGTGTGTGCACGCGCACGTATGTTTTGAAAAGCAGTTTTTCCCACAAGTACAGGCACACTTGTCAGGATTCTGTTCAATTTAGATAAGCAAAGCCTTCAGCATTTCTAAAGTCAGGCAAGCTTTACGTTGACACGGTTTTGGTTGCCTGGAGATTATCTTGGTGATATGCTGACTGGTTTTTCTATTTCTAAAGGAACTTATTCCACTGCTCTTTTTGTAAAATACTGAGAGCTCTCTACTTCTTCACAAATTTCCACTTTGCTTTTCAAATGTGCCTGAATCAAAGCTTATGCAGTAGCTGTGATGGCCTCTGATCTTCACCACTGGTGTCCAGGGCATGTAGAGCAGATATTTCTTTCCGTTCTTCTGTCTTCTGTGTTTCAAGATATGTGTATGCATCTATAGGAAGCGGGGGGGGGGGGGGGGAGAGAGAAAAATAAATTCCCTCTCCTTAAAAAATAACCTTGAAAGAAAGCTCTCAGAAGATAAGGTAGGAGAGTATTTTAAGGATTTCTTGAACATGAACAAAACACATCCAGCAATAAAGAAAAGGACTGCCACATCAGACTGTTCCTTTAGCAGTTTGTTCATCAAAAAAACACCACTGAATAAGTGAAAGGCTAAGGACAGAGGAGTGGACCACTAACACCTACAAATCTATAAAAGAGAGGCAACCCAAAGGAAAGTGGGTGGAAGGCACTGGGCAAGAGGGATGAGCCAGGGGCTCACGAAAGGGGGCTGGATGGCTTAGTCCTCGAGGAGGTGCAGACGAACATCGAGGAGAGGGCCATTAGACACACAACAGAGTGGCTGAAACAGAGCAGAATGAGTCCTGTAAGACTAGTGTTTGCAAGAAGGCAGCACCTCAAAAATACATTGCCGTGTGTGTGCGCTGGTGAGTGTTTTGGAAAACTGTCGGACAGCATTGATTAATCTGACCATGTGTGCCTCTCATGATACAGCAGCTTTTTTTCCAGGCATTTAAGACATGCAGAAGAATGTTCACAGAAGCCCTGTTAATAACAGCAAGAAAATAAGAAAATCCACACACACACCTCATCGACACTAGAATGGGTATTACTCACACAGTGGGAAGCTGGCCCAGCACATAAAAGGATACACCACTGCTCTTCATGACAACGAGATCAGCTTCACAGACACAGGGAAGCCGGATTCAAAAGAACACATTTCAAATTGACTCCATTTACAGGAAGTTTACAAACACTGGTTTACAGTGAAGGAAATGGGAAAACTGCTTGCCTCTGGGGAGGAAGAGGGTGACTGGGGAGTGGTTTCCTTGTCCATTCTCATCCAGAGGATTAGTGAACCAATAAAACGTTTGACTTGGAGGGAAGGCACAGACAGTAATCCGAAGAGACAAACGCGAGGTAGCAGCTGCTCCTGGCTGCAGGGATGAGAGTGTTGAATAAGAACCGCCCAAAAGGCATCTGGCTCTGTGTCACCAAGCAGTGTAGCCTGGGTCCCAGACTGATTCCAGCAGAGCAGACACCCTGGGAGGTATCAGTGTGCTGACCCATTCTACTACCGACCTTCTTCTCACAAAATGCATCTACAAACATTCTCGTATATATCTTCGGTGTACATATGGTATGACTCTGGAATGGATTTCTGTGTCGTAAATTGTGGGTATGTTCTATCTTGGTAGACACTCCTAAGCACGTTTCCAAGTAATTTCACAGATTAAAATTCCCATTAAAAATGTGTCAGAATTCGATTTGCTTCACATGTTTTTCAACAACTGGCTGAAATACCACCATATTAGTCATTAAGGAAATGCAAATATATATGGAATGTAATATAGAGAGAAATATAACATATAGGTACAGAAATGTAGTATATATACAGAAATGCTTAATATATATGTATTTCCTTTTTATCTTTTCATATGTTTATCGGTCACTAAAATATTCTCCTTAAAGAGGTTCTTTTTCCAGGCTTCTATGCTTTTTATTCAGTTGTCTGTCTTTATCTTTTATAAAAAGCACTTTTATTTGAAAGAATTATAGATTTGTGGGAAACTGCAAAGCTAGTACAAAGAGGTCCCATGTGCCCTTTACCCAGCTATCCCCAAGGGTTACATCAGATACAATTATAATGCAAAATCAAAATCAGAAGAGGAAGACTGGCTCTTATTATTCAGCACAACTCTCTGCAGATTGATTCAGGATGCTCCTGTATCACATTCATTCTATTTTATTGTTGAATTGAAGTCCACAGTATGGCTGTACCATCATTTATTTAACTACCATCTATTAGAAAAGGCAGAGGAACCAGAGACCAAATTGCCAACATCCGCTGGATCATCAAAAAAGCAAGAGAGTTCCAGAAAAACATCTATTTCTGCTTTATTGACTATGCCAAAGCCTTTGACTGTGTGGATCACAATAAACTGTGGAAAATTCTGAAAGAGATGGGAATACCAGACCACCTGACCTGCCTCTTGAGAAACCTGTATGCAGGTCAGGAAGCAACAGTTAGAACTGGACATGGAGCAACAGACTGGTTCCAGATAGGAAAGGGAGTGCGTCAGGGCTGTGTATTGTCACCCTGCTTGTTTAACTTCTATGCAGAGTACATCATGAGAAACGCTGGGCTGGAAGAAGCACAAGCTGGAATCAAGATTGCTGGGAGAAATATCAATAACCTCAGATATGCAGATGACACCACCCTTATGACAGAAAGTGAAGAGGAACTCAAAAGCCTCTTGATGAAAGTGAAAGTGGAGAGTGAAAAAGTTGGCTTAAAGTTCAACATTCAAAAAATTAAAATCATGACATCTGGTCCCATCACTTCATGGCAAATAGATGGGGAAACTGGAAACAGTGGCTGACTTTATTTTTCTGGGCTCCAAAGTCACTGCAGATGGTGATTGCAGCCATGAAATTAAAAGACGCTTACTCCTTAGAAGGAAAGTTATGACCAACCTAGACAGCATATTAAAAAGCAGAGCCATATTACTTTGTCAACAAAGGCCCATCTAGTCAAGGCTATGGTTTTTCCAGTGGTCATGTATGGATGTGAGTTGGACTATAAAGAAAGCTGAGCCCTGAAGAATTCATGCTTTTGAACTGTGGTGTTAGAGAAGACTCTTGAGAGTCCCTTGGACTGTAAGGAGATCCAACCAGTCCATCCTGGAGCAAATCAGTCCTGGGTGTTCTTTGGAAGGACTGATGTTGAAGCTGAAACTCTCTACTACTTTGGCCACCTGATGCGAAGAGCTGATTCATTTGAAAAGACCCTGGTGCTGGGAAAGATTGAGGGCAGGAGGAGAAGGGGACGACAGAGGATGAGATGGTTGGATGGCATCACCAACTCAATGGACATGGGTTTGGGTGGACTCTGGGAGTTGTTGATGGACAGGGAGGCCTGGCGTGCTGCAGTTCATGGGGTCGCAAAGAGTCAGACACAACTGAGTGACTGAACTGAACTGAATTAGGGATATTTTTGGTATTTTCAGTTTTTAGCTGCTACAAACAAAACTGCCATGAACAATTGTATACAGGTTTTTATGCTAACCTACTTTTCATGTCTCTAGAATAAATGCCCAGGAATGCCATTAATGGGTTACATGGTAAGTGTATATTTAGTTTGCCTGGGTTTTTTTTTTTTTTTTTTTAAGAAACTTCCAAACTATTGATATTTCCCAGAGTGTCTGCACCATTTTACATTTCTATCAACAATGTATGAATGACCCAGTTTCTCTGCATCTGCAGCAGCATTTAGTATTGTCAGCTTTTCTTTTTTTATATATTTTAGTTGTTCTGATGGGTGTGTAGTGATTGCTCACTGTGGTCCTAATTTGTCTCTCTAAAAGCTAGTGGTGCTGAACATTTTTTTATATGCTTACTTCACATCTTCAGTGAAATGTCTCTTTGCATCTTTTACCTGTTTTCCAAAGAAATTAATGTTGAGTTTTGAAAGAGCATCGTATATTCTTGATATGAGACATTTGCCGTGGTCTTCAAATATTTTCTCCCAGTCTTTAGCTTGTCTATTAATTCTTTTAGCAATTGATTTTGTAGAGCAAAATGTTTTAATTTTAGTGAAACGTGTCTTTATCTTAATAATTTTTAGTCTTTTATTTGGACAAAGGTACGTATCAAATGTGTGTGTGTGGTGCATGTGTGTTTGAGCTGGCAACTCTCTGGCCCAGTAGCAAGGCAACCTATCTTATCTATCTTTCTGGGCAGCTGAAGACCTGCTGTCACCCACCCTCAGTCCTGTGTGGACCACTTTCCCCTTAGCTGGGCTCCTACTCAGATGAGCACTCTAAGCTCCGAGCGGGGTGCCACCAGCTGCTTCAGGCTGACAGATGGACAGATGAGACAGAAGTCACATCCCAAATGTGGCATTGTTTGATGCCGTGTCATGATTCTAATTCTGAGTCCATTTTAAAGCATGACCTTTCAAAAATGTTCACTTGTCTTAATTATTTCCTGGAGAGTCTCTCTAGTGCTTGAGTCCCATAAAGAAATTATATCCATCTGCAAACTGTAACATTCAGAAATGAATTTAAACTTAACCTATGTGAGTCACAGGCTTCTCTGGTGGCTCAGCTGATAAAGAATTCACTTGTAATGCGGGAGACGTGGGTTTGATCCCTGGGTTTAGAAGATTCCCCTGGAGAATGGAACAGCAACCAACTCCAGTATTCTGGCCTGGAGAATTCCATGGACTGTATAGTTCATGGGATTGCAAAGAGTCAGACACGACTGAGTGACTTTTACTTTCACTTTAGGCTTCCCTGGTGGCTTTGATGGTAAAGAATCTGCCTGCAGTTAGATCCCTGTGTTAGCAAAATCCCCTGGAGGAGGGCATGGCAACCCATTCCAGTATTCTCGCCTGAAGAATCCCATGGACAGAGGAGCCTGGCGGGCTACAGTCCACGGGGTCACAAAGAGTCAGACACAAATGAGCAACTAAGCACAGCCCAGCACATGTGAGTTACAGCTGGACGAGCTTCCCTGGGGAGCCGATGCTCAGTATCTTTTCTATGAAAACACCGACTAATGAATCCTTTTGACTTTAACCATTTCTACCCATCTTCTAGCGCTCTCTCCACCCAAGTTCAGGGCAGAGCCTTCTTGTTCCTGCTGGGGCAAGAAGGGAGCCAATGGGTGAGAGCAGGCCTGAGGGGAGCTGCTGCCAGGGGAACGGACAGGCCCTGTGCTCCCTGGGAAGACGAGCCCGCACACACCCTGTTCAAATCTCCCTCCAGCAGACAATGGGCTTGCTGCCAACCAGCTCCCGGCATCCTAATGGGAACACTTGTCTTCATCCGACCCAGCACAGCTTTCCTGCTGGTTCCCTTCAAATTTCACCTCTCCTGAAAGACACACACACACACGCACACACACTCACACACACATCTTCCCAGCTGCAGTTCCTATACCTGCTTTCTTTTTCTCCCTCCTTTTTTAAAATTTATTTTGACAGCGTCAGGTCTTTATTGTGGCATATGAGACCTAGTTCCCTGACCAGGGGTGGAACCCAGGGCCCCTGCATTGGGATCATGAAATCTCAGCCACTGGACCCCCCCACCTCAGGGAAGTCCCCACTTTCTCTCCTAAACCAGTTCCTTGGGTTCCTGGGGGGAGGCTGTCCCTGAACCCACTCTTTACCAAGATGCCCGCAGACCCCTTCTCCAGGTGAGTGATGTGATGGAGGAACAGTGGTGGGAGAGGGGACCCCTCGTTCATCTCCTTTGCAGACCCACAGCTCATATTGACCCTCTGTCGTCCTTAGATGCCCACACGGCCAGAGAAGCTCCAGGCCACCAGGCGGGCAGCCCTGTCCCAGGGAGCAGGCATGGGTTTCGAGGTGGGAGGGGGACTGCTGGTGGCCACACCTTCTTGGCCACCCAGAAGGGACCCTGTTTGAGGCAGGATGCCCGTGTTTTAGGCCTTTACTGCCCTTCATTCTGCTCTTCCCTCTTGTGCAAATCCTCTCATTCTGTTTATTCTTTCAATAAAGTTTGATGTTTGTGAGTAGCAAAGGTCAGAGTTGACGTTTTTTGCTTTTGACTGAATTGCTTTGAGGTCACTAATTCATTTGGCTGCAGCAGCTTTGGGTCGAGACATGAATGGCTTTAGAAAGACTTTCTGGAGCCTGAGCTCATCTTTCCCACTTAACGAAAGTGAAGGCTCAGGACTGAGAGAGTAGATCTCAGAAGTCTTCAACCCAAGCAAAAAAATTGTAACTGCGGTGATGCTAACTAGACTTCTCAGGGTGGTCATTTCAGGATGTACACACATGTCAAGTCACTGATGCTGAACACCTTAAACTAATATACTCATATGTCAAATGTACCTCAATTAAAAAATAATTTGGAAACTATTTTTTTTAATGGAAGCTGAGCTATGGGGTGCGAGAAGCAAGCCCCAGCTCAGCCATCAGCTGAGGACAAGTCTTTGGCTCTGGGTCATGTGTGTGGCTCATTTGGCAGATTTAAATGCAGCTGCCGCAGATGCGGCTGGTAGGGGAGCCGTGTGCTTCCCTGGAAATGCTGGGGAGGTGCGGGTGGGGACTGTCCAGGACCATGGCCCCATCCTTGCTGTAGGCTCTCCAGCTCTAAGAAGCAGTGCTGGATTCCCCCAGTGGACTCCCTCCTGACTCTCGGGACACAAACCTGCCTTCCTCAGCATCTGCCCTCATTCTTTGTCCTCCCCAGACACCTCCCAGGGTTTCTACCTGCTCTCTGTCCAAAGAGGCTGATCCCTGGGGACCAGGCAACTGTCACTAGGCAGCTGCCTTTCTGGCCGAGAGTGAACAGCGGGGATGGGAGGTTAGAAGTGGAGAGAAACGGGGTGCTTCTTCTCTGACACCCCCAATTCCAGCACCTTGTTCTGGCCGCAACTGTGCCACCTGCAATGATGGTATCACCAGATGACCTGTCTCCACACCGACACCTGAAGTCCTCACCCTGCTGTCCACATGGTCTTTGGGATCACAGCGCCCCTGCTGTGACCTCCAAGGCCTTCGCCTCCCCTGGTCTGACCCGCAGCCTCTCCCCACCACTTCTGGTCCTTCCATTGGAGCCTCTTCATTTGAATCTTCCAGGGCAAACTCTAATATGACATCATCTCTTGGGCCCTGGTTACACCTGGCTCTACTGGTGGACCCCCTCTCAGACACAGTCTGGCTGTGGGCCCTGGGATCCCCTCCAGCCAGGCTCCCTTTGCATTTGGCCCAATCCCTCCCACACCTCCATCAGAGAAAAGAGCCAGAAAGAGTTGTTGCATTTCTTGGCCTAAAAAATGCAAACTCTTGGAAGCTTTAGGTAAGGAGGCTATCTATCTGCAACCTTCAGTTAACTGGACAGTGGATCCCATCCCACAGGTTTGGCAGGAAACACGCCTCATTTCATCTCAGGGTGCCTCCCACAGGAACACACTGTGTTTCTAAGGGTCTGGAGTTGTACCTGCCTCAAAGGATCCAAGTGGGGAGAGGTTCTTGGGCAGCAATTACCTATCTGCTTAGTACTTCCGGTCCCAGCACCACTGCAACAGTGAGGGGAGGAGCCTTCCACCCCCACGGACTCACCTTCTTGAGGTGAGCGGACTCCTGCCTTGCTTGACTGCCTCCTCTCAGGCCCTCTCCTGCCCATCAGTCCAGAAGAACCTCCCTCATACCA
This sequence comes from Bos indicus x Bos taurus, assembly GCF_003369695.1. Lineage (NCBI taxonomy): Eukaryota > Metazoa > Chordata > Mammalia > Artiodactyla > Bovidae > Bos > Bos indicus x Bos taurus. The sequence continues at coordinate 41,002,353 of NC_040088.1, read as the reverse complement.
GTTCCTTCCAGCATCACACTTCCCACTGTGCTCTTCACCAGCCCTGAGAAATCCCTGCCAATCTCAGGGCTGTGGACACAAAAGCCAGGAAATCTCTCAGGCTCACCACAATACACCACCACACCAGGCACAGAACCAGAGCCCAAGGGTGCTAGAGGGGACGGCAGGGAAAAGAGAGCCTTTGAGAGGAGACGATCATAGGAGCAATCACCTCAGGAGACCCCTGAGCCCTCCAGAACAGAAACTGCAACTGCCAGGCAGTCCCTGTTCTTGGAAAAAAGGAACAGAGGCCCCACTCAGGTGTGGAGACTGACTTCAGCCGCCCCAGCATCAGCCTTCACTGGGCCTTTTGCTTGCTTTCCCTCAATCTGAATCTCCTAAGTGGACATCTTGCCAAGAAAGCATTCGAGCAAAGAAAGACTCACACAGTAGTCTCAGGTACCTTCTTTGGAAAACATTTGCAGACACCTACAGAAGTATCTTTTCCTTAAAAGTAAGGGGCCCCTCTTCACTGTGGACCTCACCATTCCCCACACTAACTGCCTCCTCCACCATCACCGTGGGCAGGGCCCACAGACTCCCTCCTGATGGAGGCACAAGACCCAAGTTCCTGCAGCCTGGCAACCTGGGCTGGGAAGAGTGCCCCCCACATTGAAGAGCTTGGCTCTGACCAGGGTGCTGGCTTGGGCTCTGAAATGACTGTACTACTGCAAGGACAGGAGAGAAATTTCTATCTGACAGCACAGGACACTGGTGAACTGTAATAGAAACAGGCCACCTCCAAGAAAGTGATTTGTGTTCTGGTTTCTGGTCGGGGTGTGCACAGCCCTGCCAGGTTTCCAAGTGATTTATAGATTGAGAGCTTTTTGCTTATTCTTCTTAAGAAAGATTACTTTGCTATTTTCTTGTAGATGTTGTGGTCCTCAGGTGCAGCTGGGGCAAGACAGAATGTGTGTGATAGTCCAGTTCATATGCTGAATGGAGAATGTTCCCTGTGGGATGAAGCAGGGAGAATCATATATTGGTAAATATGGATAATGGTCCCAGGGCATGGTTTGAGTATCTGTGAGGAGCCTCTATCTTGACCTGCAATTTGAATGAATTTGGGGCCAATTAGCCTTCCCCAGCCCAAAATGGCATTTCACTGTGCCTGGCTTTCAATGGTTTTTCAGGCTCTGAAACCTGATCTATCAGCTCTTGAAATGTAAACCTGCCCATCAGGATAGACCCACACTGGCATGGCTCACAAGATACAAATGTATAAACAAGGATACTATTGAGGAAACTAACGGAAAACGTACTCCTCAGGTTGACCAGATGGCTCCTGTTGACATCCTTGGTATATTCCCTTTCTACAGACAAAAGAAGTCAGAATCTCCATATGATGTCTAGGCAGAGGCTATGACATTAGAAGAAAGGGTTATTTGGATCATTTAAGCTGAGTCATTAGGCAGAGACCATGTCCAGGCCTCAGGCAATTCATAAACAAATACTTTCAATGTTCACTTCTGTGACTCTTGATTCAATGTTCATATATTTTCTGATGACTGCCCTTCCCTTTCTTAACCAACTAACATGTTTTTAAAAATCTGTGTTAATATCTTAGGTCAAATTTTGCACTGACATGTGGCCAATCTGTCTCACTATCTCTCTAGAGATGTTAATTAACTCTTTCCAACGTTATTCATATTGTGCTGGTTTTACACACTGACTCTCAGAGGGGAATCTTGCTTCTCTTACAGAGGAAATGTGTAGAAAGTCTCTTCACTGTTCCCCCAAGAGACACTCGTGCCCACAGCATTGTCCAAGGTTGGCATTTCTCTCTGCTCTGTCCCAGCCCTTCCCAGGTATTCCACCTCCCTAGGCACCTCCGCAGGGATATAAATAAATAAGGCTTAAAGATATAATATGAATTAAAAATAAACTACAAGATATTAGCTTATAATGAAGAAAATCAAAATAGCACAATCAAGATTATACTTCTTGCATTATTGAACCAAGGCATAAAAATCCAGTTTAATGGTGGATCATTTGAGTCAAAGGTCAGATCAGATCAGATCAGTGGCTCAGTCGTGTCCGACTCTTTGCGACCCCATGAATCGCAGCACGCCAGGCCTCCCTGTCCATCACCGACTCCCGGAGTTCACTCAGACTCATGTCCATCGAGTCAGTGATGCCATCCAACCATCTCATTCTCTGTTGTCCCCTTCTCCTCCTGCCCCCAATCCCTCCCAGGTTCAGAGTCTTTTCCAATGAGTCAACTCTTCTCATGAGGTGGCCAAAGGACTGGAGTTTCAGCTTTAGCATCATTCCTTCCAAAGAACACCAGGGCTGATCTCCTTTAGAATGGGCTGGTTGGATCTCCTTGCAGTCCAAGGGACTCTCAAGAGTCTTCTCCAACACCACAGTTCAAAAACATCAATTCTTTGGTGCTCAGCCTTCTTCACAGTCCAACTCTCACATCCATACATGACCACAGGAAAAACCATAGCCTTGACTAGACAGACCTTTGTTGGCAAAGTAATGTCTCTGCTTTTGAATATGCTATCTAGGTTGGTCATAACTTTCCTTCCAAGGAGTAAGCATCTTTTAATTTCATGGCTGCAGTCACCATCTGCAGTGATTTTGGAGCCCAGAAAAATAAACTCTGACACTATTTCCACTGTCTCCCCATCTATTTCCCATGAAGTGATGGGACCGGATGCCATGATCTTCGTTTTCTGAACGTTGACTTATAGCCAACTTTTTCACTCTCCACTTTCACTTCATCAAGAGGCTTTTTAGTTCCACTTCACTTTCTGCCATAAAAGTGGTGTCATCTGCATATCTGAGGTTATTGATATTTCTCCTGGCAATCTTGATTCCAGCTTGTGTTTCTTCCAGTCCAGCGTTTCTCATGATGTACTCTGCATAGAAGTTAAATAAGCAGGGTGACAGTATACAGCCTTGACATACTCCTTTTCCTATTTGGAACCAGTCTGTTGTTCCATGTCCAGTTCTAACTGTTGCTTCCTGACCTGCATACAAATTTCTCAAGAGGCAGATCAGGTGGTCTGGTATTCCCATCTCTTTCAGAATTTTCCACAGTTTATTGTGATCCACACAGTCAAAGGCTTTGGCATAGTCAATAAAGCAGAAATAGATGTTTTTCTGGAACTCTCTTGCTTTTTCCATGATCCAGCGGAATCCAGTTGGGAATTTGATCTCTGGTTCCTCTGCCTTTTCTAAAACCAGCTTGAACATCAGGAAGTTCACGGTTCACATATTGCTGAAGCCTAGCTTGGAGAATTTCGAGCATTACTTTACTAGCGTGTGAGATGAGTGCAATTGTGCGGTAGTTTGAGCATTCTTTGGCATTACCTTTCTTTGGGATTGGAATGAAAACTGACCTTTTCCAGGCCTGTGGCCACTGCTGAGTTTTCCAAATTTGCTGGCATATTGAGTGCAGCACTTTCACAGCATCATCTTTCAGGATTTGGAATAGCTCAACTGGAATTCCATCACCTCCACTAGCTTTGTTCGTTGTGATGCTTTCTAAGGCCCACTTGACTTCACATTCCAGGATGTCTGGCTCTAGGTCAGTGATCACACCATCGTGATTATCTGGGTCGTGAAGGTCTTTTTTGTACAGTTCTTCTGTGTATTCTTGCCATCTCTTCTTAATATCTTCTGCTTCTGTTAGGTCCATACCATTTCTGTCCTTTATCGAGCCCATCTTTGCATGAAATGTTCCTTTGGTATCTCTGATTTTCTTAGAGAGATCCCTAGTCTTTCCCATTCTGTTGTTTTCCTCTATTTCTTTGCATTGATTGCTGAAGAAGGCTTTCTTATCTCTTCTTGCTATTCTTTGGAACTCTGCATTCAGATGTTTATATCTTTCCTTTTCTCCTTTGCTTTTCACTTCTCTTCTTTTCACAGCTATTTGTAAGGCCTCCCCAGACAGCCATTTTGCTTTTTTGCATTTCTTTTCCATGGGGATGGTGTTGATCCCTGTCTCCTGTACAATGTCACGAACCTCATTCCATAGCTCATCAGGCACTCTATCTATCAGATCTAGGCCCTTAAATCTATTTCTCACTTCCACTGTATAATTGTAAGGGATTTGATTTAGGTCATACCTGAATGGTCTAGTGGTTTTCCCTACTTTCTTCAATTTAAGTCTGAATTTGGCAATAAGGAGTTCATGATCTGAGCCACAGTCAGCTCCTGGTCTTGTTTTTGCTGACTGTATAGAGCTTCTCCATCTTTGGCTGCAAAGAATATAATCAGTCTGATTTCAGTGTTGACCATCTGGTGATGTCCATGTATAGAGTCTTCTCTTGTGTTGTTGGAAGAGGGTGTTTGTTATGACCAGTGCATTTTCTTGGCAAAACTCTATTAGTCTTTGCCCTGCTTCATTCTGTATTCCAAGGCCAAATTTGCCTGTTACTTCAGATGTTTCTTGACTTCCTACTTTTGCATTCCAGTCCCCTATAATGAAAAGGACATCTTTTTTGGGTGTTAGTTCTAAAAGGTCTTGTAGGTCTTCATAGAACCGTTCAACTTCAGCTTCTTCAGCGTTACTGGTTGGGGCATAGACTTGGATTACTGTGATATTGAATGGTTTGCCTTGGAAATGAACAGAGATCATTCTGTCGTTTTTGAGATTGCATCCAAGTACTCCATTTCTTCTGAGGGATTCCTGCCCACAGTAGTAGATATAATGGTCATCTGAGTTAAATTCACCCATTCCAGTCCATTTCAGTTTGCTGATTCCTAGAATGTCGACATTCACTCTTGCCATCTCTTGTTTGACCACTTCCAATTTGCCTTGATTCATGGACCTGACATTCCAGGTTCCTATGCAATATTCCTCTTTACAGAAATATTGTAAAAGGTCAAGTCCACATCAAATTGTTATTCCTTACTTTAATTAAATTAGAAGTTATTTCTAGATCTTTCAGTAAAACTATGGACCAGAAACTTGGGAAGATTCTATACTGTCTCCTTTGACTCTACTAGACTAGAAGATAAAAAACATTTCCCCTTTAAAGCTGGACACAGGAGCGTTTCACTTTGGAAGAGCAGCAGATGATTCTAACCTACTCTTTCATCGTGTTCAGTGTGGGGTACCATCTCTTTATCTTCTCTTTCAATGTTTTTATACGTCAGTTGATTTCTTCGCTAAAAAAAATTTTTTTTGATGTTGGGAAAGAGTTAAAAAATTCTTGGTGATTAAGTCATGCACTCTTCTTAAGAAATCCTTGTCCTTAATACAAAAATTCTGCATCATCCAGCCTTAACGCATTGGCTTCCAGATACCGATGAAATAGAGCCAGAGTGACACCACTCAAGCAAGGCACTTGAAATTGTAAGATCACTTTCATGCATTGCATGCTGGGAAGAAATGGATTTTGCTTTCATCTCAAAACCCCAGGTGAGTACCTTACTCTTGAGAGACCAGCAGCTCCATAGTGGAAAGCAGAAGCGTGTCCCCACTGCCTGTTGGGGCAGGGTGGTCGGTAGTCATAGAAAGAGGACTCCATGGGTACTACATGGTGGGGTGTGTTTGCAGGAATGTGGTTGAGCTGTGAAGCCAAGTGGAGCCCCAGAGACTGACCACATGAGGACCCCTAAGGAGCCATGGGACCCAGAGAGCCATAGCAGTGGTGATGCTTCCTGGATGCAGCTGAGGGTCCCCAGTCAAAACCAGAACCACAGTGGCTGCCACCTGCTGGAGGGGGCATCCAGAGGGATTGAGAAGTCCTTGGGGGTCCCACAGAAAGCAGAGAGAGATGAGAAACCCCAGCTCCTCCCTCCCTCCTGCCCGCCCCTCTCCCATCAGAACCTTCACTGCCCAGACCAGCCGGCAAAGTGTTGTGCAAAGTGCAGTCCCGAAGGACCCAGGGAGTGAGGGAGAGCCAGGGTGGGCCTGGGCAAGTGGGGGCTGGCAGACTGCCCATCTCTTCACAGGTGTTTCTCCTGGCTGAAGGATGACAAGGATTTCACTGTCCCTTTAAGCCAAAATCAGGACTGATTCTCACCCTGGACGACCAACATTCTCAGAACAGGGCAGCTTATGGGGGATAGAACAAGGACCCTCCTTTGCCCTCCGGCCTTTGCTGAAGCAGCTGATCTGAGCTTCCAGCGGACATTGGCACTCAGATAACTTGCCTCTACCTTCTACTGTGGTGTGTGTTTTGAGGAAAAGAATGAGCATTTCTATGCAGCTCAGCACCCCTCAGCAGAAGGGTACCCTGGCTTTTCCCAGCAGCACAGGGCATCTGCCAGGATGGGTGAGAACCATTGCTTCCTCCTCCTCCTCCACAGGGACCATGGGACCGGGGGGCCTGAGGGATGTACAACAGGGCTGTCACTGATGGAATTTTGCCCTCACCTGCTTTCTCATTAGTCATCAATCGGGTGGCTGGTTTTAATGCTCTTTTCTCATCAATGTCATCTCTCAATTGGACTTGGCCCTCAAGGGGCTGTTAGTGGCGGCCCATAGCCAGCTTTCTTTCCTGGAAAGTCACAGGCTGGACGCCAGCCTGGTGAATGTGATGGGGACCCAAGTGTGCCTGGTATCCTGGCCCAGGGACAAAGAGCTGGAAGCATCAAACCCTCCACCACATGTAGTGAACTCAGAGGTGGTCATTCCCAGATCCCAGGAACCCTCCCCTTCCACCAGTGCCCAAAGAGTCCTGGTGAGCACAGGACTCCTTGTGGTTGCCCGGACCCCACCTCATTAGAGGCCTGTCCCCACTGGGGCTCTGGGGGAAATCAGGAGGTTTCCAGCTCTCTTCCCATTTGTCTCCCCCATGTGGGAAACCATCCAGCTCTGATGGAAGAGAGGCCGGAAGCAGAGTCATTGCTGAGGTCCCATTCAGTCCTGAGTGCAGCCCCAGGTCACACCTGTCGTGAGGTGTAGGGAGACAGATGTGCAGGGCTAACGGCATTTGGAGACAGTGTCCCTCTCTCATCTGGCCAAGCACGTGCCCCAGACCTCAATCCTGGTCTCAGGCACAGAGGTGGGTGGGTGGAGTCTGTGCAGGGGGAACTCTTCCCCAAGGCCAAGCCCCCGTCACTCAAGATCTTTTTTTTTTTTTTTTTGTCTAGCTAGCATCTCAAGGCTGAAAACCAGAGCCCCTAGATGTGAGGGGAAAGCTAGGGGAAGGGGAGAAGGAGAAGACAAGGGAGAGGAGGAGGGACCACTAGAGGGGGAGGGGAGGAAGGAGGGAGCTGAGTCACAACTGGCCTCGGCCACTCGCTTCCCTGCACCCTGGACAGGACCCCACAGTCAGGGCACCTGGGCTCTCTCCTGGGGATGGGAAAGAAGTTCAGGGGACCTAACCTTGGGAGGACAATGGGCTTTATGATGATGACTCAGGAGGTCAATCCCCACCCCTCCCCAACTGTGAAAAAGAAAATGCAACAATGTGAGCACCGAATTTTCACAAACAGCATCTGGGCACAGGTACGGATGTGACTTAAATACATAACCACAGAAATTAAAGCACAAATGTCAAGATTTGACTCTCTCCCCTACTTTTGTGCAGCCAGCCCACAAGAGGGGGAAATGGGTGACGTTATCATTAATGTGCTTTATTGTTGCAGTCGTTTTACTTCACCCACTGCCTAGAATTACACGATTAAAAGGGAATTGTTGTAATTAAGTCATTCAACAAATACCCACTCTGCTCTGGGCCTTTGGAGGACAAAACACGAAAAAGATAAAAAGCATATGCGTCATATTATTTTAGTTCTTCCAAAGCAGAGCTGGAGACAGATTTGGAGGCACATACTTTATTTGGAAGCTGATCACAGGCAGCAGGAGTGAGACAGAGAAAGGATAAAAGCCAAAACTAAGGATGCTTCAAAGGGCAGTCGCTGTGATGGGCCGTGGGGCTCGCCTCCCCTGGGACCCTTTGAGAAGCATGCAGAGCTCCCCACTGCAGGCCTGTGCAAAAGGAGCAGGGAGCCGGGGAGGCCTTTCTTTGTTGACCCTGAGCCCTCATTAGTTGGAGGCTCCCTGGGGTGCTGATCCTTGCAGGATGCTGCACAGACTTCTTTGGTGCCTGAGAAAGCCAAGAGCCTGGTGCCTGAATGAATGGATTGGGTGCCAGAGATGCCCATATCATTTCAGGGGCTCGGAGTAGTGGCTGAGGGGAGGTGGACAAGGCATGGCAGCCCCTGCCCTTCCAGGTCTCAGCCCCTCAACTGCATGCCATCTGGGAGCCCCTTGTGCATGTCACCTGGGGAGGCTCAGGGTGGGTGTGCCCGGGCTGATGTCTCCTCCGCTTCCTGTCCATCCCCCAAGAGAAATAAGTAAATGATGGGGTTCAGGTCCAACAGGAGGGCTCTGGAAGGGAATGACCCCTCAGACCAGTGCTCACATTCCTAAACTGGTGCTTCCAAGGCTTGTGGCTCTGGGCAAATCTCCCCAGGTTTGTCAGTTGTAGCTTCTGCTTCTAAAGCTTTCCTCCTCTCGGGAATGTGTTCAGGACCAAAGATGAGGTCCGTAGACATGCCAGGTCAATTCTGCAGGGCTTTACAAAGGGAGGTGAGTCAGTGTCCTGAGCCCAGGGCTATTTCCACTACTTTGTTTTAGTTGATGGAAGATAAAAATAAAAATGCAAGTTTTCCATCTTCATAAAGTAAATGCCTCAGGGAAATCTGGAAGAATATCTTCATTCAATTTGGGCCAAAGTGCATGATTATCTTTTGCTTATGTGTGTGGTCCAGAGCCTGGTGATAGGTTTATCACTGATATTTGAGGACGTGTTTTATTTGCTGTGAGTCAGGGCAGGGGGTTAAATCGTGTTGTTCACGTGGGTCCAGGAATAGTGGAAAGAACAACTCTGTTCAGGGAAGCTGTTCCCTGCACGTCAAGCCAGATCCTGCTGGGAACACACCTGGTTGCCTGTGAGGTGAACATCCTATGACCCTCCTTGTATTTTTAACAGCTGAGGTGGGCTGGAAACAGGAACGAAGAGCACTTTGGTTTCTCACTCCTAACAAGAGAAGGAAGCACTCACGGGTTCTGCCCTGGCTGCTCTAATCATCTCGGGAACTGCCTCCCCAGAAGCGTTTCTTCCCAAGAACCTCTCCCATCCCTTTCCTGATGAGGACCGAGTGTGGGCCTGCCTGGAACAGGTGCAAAAACGGGCAGGTGCCTGACCGCTGGCAATTCCTGGTCACACTCAGGAGCTCAAAACAGCAGTGTTTTCAAGTTTGGAAAATTACAGAAGGAAGCACTAGGAATCCGTTATCATAGTCAGTTTGTTGAAAGTTCTTCTAGATTTTTTACGCATTTACACAGACTCTTGGCAGATTGGAGGGGGTTGTTCATTTGGGGAGTTCTGGGAGTTGGTAATTGGTATCATAACCAACTTACTATTTTCCATTTACTGTGTCTTTTTCATTAAATATTTATCTTGGACTTGTGTCCACATTTTTATACAAAGATCGACCACATTCTTTTAAAGCATTGCCTTTTCTTCCCATACACCAATCTTCAGAGACATTTAATAGAGTCATGTTTCCCATTTTCTTTACCCTGAACTGTTAGTATCTTTCTCTATTGAATTGTTTACTTTTATGTGAATCTAATTAGAATTTTACTCTACATTCTGGACACGAACACTTTGTTATATATGCCACAAGACCTTTTTCCCAGTCTCTCATCTTTTGGGGTATTTTATGTTGATTTTAGGTATGGAAAAAATATTAATTTTGATGTTGCCAAATTTATTTTCTTTTATAACAATTATGTTAAGTGCACTTTTAAAGAAAGATTTATTTACCTAACCCCCCCCCCAATGATATACATGTTCTCTTATTTTGTATTTACTTAACTTTTGGTTTGAAGATAGGGTTAGACTTGTCTAATTCGTTTTCACATTTAATTGTTTCAGTTCAGTTCAGTTCAGTTGCTCAGTCATGTCCCACTCTTTGTGACCCTGTGAATTGCAGCACGCCAGGCCTCCCTGTCCATCACCAACTCCCGGAGTTCACTCAAACTCAAGTCCATCGAGTCGGTGATGCCATCCAGCCATCTCATCCTCTGTCGTCCCCTTTTCCTCCTGCCCGCAATCTCTCCCAGCATCAGAGTCTTTTCCAATGAGTCAACTCTTTGCATGATTTAATTGTTTAATATACCTTTAATTTGTTTTTATAAGTGGTGTTACAAAGAGTCTAACAAAATAGAAGCCAAATAGTCCAATATGGTTTTCATGATGGTTATTAGGTCAAACCCACAATCATATAATTTGTTAGGTCAAGTCCACAATCATTATATAGTTTAGTAGGTCAAGTCCACATTCATTATATATGACTTGAAATCTATTCTGACTATTCGTGTGCATTATCTTTTCCATATGAACTCTAGAATTAGCTTGTCCAGGTCATGATAATTACTGTTGTGGTTTTAATTAGGATGGCAGTGAATCTATAAACTAATCTTTGGAGAAATGACCTTGTGAAAATATTGAATCTTTCTATTCAAGTCCATGATAAATCACTTATTTTTTTTCAGGCCTTCTTGGAGATTCTCCAAAAACTTAGTAGCTCCAGAGGTGTGATAATTGCACATGGTTTCTAGCTTTAGGATTACCATTTTATAATTTTGCTACTCTTATGATGTAATTTTTTTATTATATCATTTTTTAATTTTTTCTACTAGACTGTTTTTAACAATAAAGTACCTCACATTGGTGAACGGGGGGAAATGTACAGTTCCTGTAACAAGTGGAACAATACAAGCACAGCAGACTCATCTGCCCTGGAGCAGTTAGACAAACTCCCTTCCCAGGGAGCAAGGTGGGAGGTTTACTCTCTGCATGAGTAGCTTTCCTTGTATGTCAGATACTCTAATATCAGAATTCAGTGAGCCAGCTAACCAGCAATTTTCTATTCCTGTCTATCGACTTGGCCCCTCAGTCAGCTCTGGTGCAGGAAGAGCCCTGGTTTAACATCTGTTACAAAAGTATAAACACGATTGTGCTGACAGCCTGCATACTTGGACTCCACACAATCCCAGCAGGGTTGTTTTCAGCCCAGAGCTGAGTGTGTGGGTTGGGCCCCAGATCCTTGGGGTTCACACTCTGTGGGGCTACAGCAACGGGGAAAGGATGGGACACCCACCTGCAGGATATTTTCCTCCCATCTGACTTCCAGTGCCTGTTTCCCTCTGAAATGTTCCCCCTTAAATCGTTTGGGTGTGTGTGTGTGTGTGTGTGTGTGTGTGTGTGTGTAACATAAGCTCAGTCCTGCTGGCAGTGGGTAAAGGCATTTAATTCTCAAAACCAATTGTCAACATAAACTCTCATTTGTTCTTGTTGTTGTTCGGTTGCTCAGCCATATCTGACTCCTTGTGACCCCAAGGACTGCAGCTGTCCAGGCTTCCCTGTCCTTCATTATCTCCCAGAGTTTGCTCAACTTCATGTCCATTGAGGATGAGATCCAACCATCTCATCCTCTGTTGTCCCCTTCTCCTCCTGCCTTCAACCGCTCCCAGCATCAGAGTCTTCTCCAATGAGTCAGTTCTACGCAACAGGTGGCCAGAGTATTGGCGCTTCAGCTTTAGCATCAGTCCTTCCAGTGAAAATCCAGGGTTGATTTCCTTTAGGCTTGACTCATCTGATCTCCTTATTAATCTGTCACTCTCACCCATCTCATGGCGCTTCCGGGCTACTGCCATTTTCTGCTGACTGTGACCCTGAGGCTGTTTCCACCCGTTTCTCAGACTCTTGGTGTTTACTCTTCTCTGTTTCCCCTCTTGACAGTCTACATAGGTTCCATTGTCTTGATTCTTTCTCTCTTACCCCTTTTAGATATTTATATTTTACGAATATTATTGTCTACTGTAAGTGCTGCTTTAATACTTCTCTCACATGGCATTTTGTCTCTATTTTAACAGATTTATGAAAGCATAACGTAAATACCACAAAATTTACCCTTCATGAAAGTCAATGATTTTTAATAAGTTTACGAAGCTCTACAACCCTCACCACAATCCAGTCTTAGAACATGTCCATCTTCATGAGAACAGCCCCCATGGCTGTTTTCCATCCGTTCCCCTCTGGTCCCTGCACCAGACAACCACTGCCTCTTCCGGACATTTCACGTGGTAGAGTCATTCAACACGCCGTCTTTGAAGTCTGATTCCTTCCGTGTCCAGGTTTATCTGTGTCAGAATGTGTGTCAGTATTTCATCCCTTTTTATAGTCACATAATATTCCACTGTTGGATAGCCAACATTTTTATCTAGTCACCATTACTGAGCATTTGGACCATCTCTGTATTGTTTGTTACGAGCAATGGTGCTATAGAAATTTGCAAACGTGTCTTTGTGTGGACGTATCTTTTCATTTCTTCTGAATTGACGCCTAGTTATAGAATGGCTGAGTCATGTGTAAAATCAGTATGTGACTTAAGAAGCTGCCAGACTGTTTTCCAAAGTGGCTCTGCCGTCTCGTAACAGAAAGTGAGCCCTGGCCCTTTGGGGTCTGCACAGATCCTGGGTAGCTGCTGTCAGAATTGAATGGGATGGTACGATACCTAACTGATGTCCAGAGAGTTAGAGGTTGGTCTGTGTGGGGAAACCTCACCCGTTTGGTGTCCTAAGTATAAGGAGTAGCAATAGCTCAGAGAAGAAAACTTACTGTCTCTCATCTTTAAACACCATGCCAATTGTAAGTTTTTCATAGGTTTCCTCTATCAAATGGAGAAAATTCCTTCTATGTTTTACTTGTTGATTTTAATCAAAGATTTATTATTTGCTTTCCTTAATTTTTTATTAAAAAAATTAACTTCAATTGTACCAAAAAAAGATGAGGTTTCTGTTTCTTATTTACTTCTTACATCCCTTTAAAAAGTGTTGAGTCTAATTTTACTCTTTCTGGAGTATAGCCTATAATCATTGTAAAGAATGACTTTTTTTTTTTTTAAGACAGATCTTTTAAAGTGGTGGTAAATTTCCTGAATTTTTTTTACTTTAAGCAAATTTTATGAACACATCGATTGGAGTAAGACCACACTGAGCTACAGAATTTCAAGTTCATGGTCTTGTTTTCTTCCCCACCTTGTTTGGGTGTATTTCTCTGTTGTTTTCTTGTTGGTGAGAGGGACTCTGATGGTAATCAAATCCTCACTCATCTCTTACCACCACCACCACACAGAGCACTTAGGATATCTCTCTATTCCTAGTTTTCTAAAATCCTGTCCACTGTATCTTATTTTGTGTCCCACACACAGCACTCAGTGGGCCATTTTGGTCTAAGTCCTACCTTGTCCAGCTCTGCAAATGTTTAATTTCGAACATTCCCCTCCACTTTTTTCTGTCCTCTTCCTGTGAATCTCCTAGGAGATCACTTAACCTTAATTAACTGAACCGTGACAGAGTAGCAAAACATTTCAAAACTCTGTGGCATGAGAAAGAACAGGCCAATATGCTTGGAATCTCTATCAATTCAAGGCAATAAGCCTCAACCAAATGTCCGGGGAAGGGTGTCAAGAAGTAATTAAATTCCCAATCATAAACTGACTTGTGGAAGATTAAACTTTCAGGGACAGCTTGAGATTGATGTTATGGTTCATGGGAAGCATGATCATTTTTTTTCTTTCCATCATTTATAAACCACCCACTGCTTCCTGGGGCTCTTGCTCCAATAGATGAGTTTGCCACAGGGTGTGTAAGAATTCTCCAGATTATTGCAAAATTTCTTGATTACTGCCTCTTTCTTAGTATTGGTGCCTCTTTCTGTTTGTGATGGGTTTGCTTTCTTTTCCTTTGTGAGATACATCCGTTGACACATGGATACATCACCAGCATAATTCTATAACCAAGCTTTGGTGGTGAAAAACCGTTTATTCATTCTATGACATGTTTGAGGTTTCAACAAGAGGCATCTGGAGATTTATTAAGTACATCGATTGTTCATTTATCACACGTACACGTCCGATTTGGTTAGTTTCTTTCCTTTTTCTATTTTTTTTTGGCCCCATTGTGGCTTGCAGGGTCTTAGTTCCCTGACCAGGGATTGAACCCTCTGCACTGAAAGCCCTAACCACTGGACCACCAGGGAATTCCCTGCTAATTTTCAATATTGCCTCTCTCTGGGGGTTGAACTGCGTTGCTTTTTACTGCATCCATTCTCACAGAGATAATGAATGGCAGCGACAGTGGTGAGGCCTCCAACACTCATGGATGAGCCAGGGTCCATGGTGGGTTGGAAAGGCAACCCAGTCTTCCTGGCCTCTCGACAGCCCCCTCCATCCCCGCCCCAGCACTTGGCCAGCAGCCCCCACGCCTGCCCCTCATGCTCCTCCTGCAACCTTTGCCTATAATTCCGGCTTGATCCCATACCTTCTGAGCCAACGCCCCCTATAAGGCACACTTCAAAGCCCTCTTGCCCAGAAAGTCTTCTCTGAGCTTGTTTCTCTGAAATTTCTCTTATCTGAACTTGCATAACATTTGCAGTCTAAAAAGCAAAACAAAAACCTGATTCACATTATCCTCTCCCTGTCCACAGACAGTGGACCCAGAGATCCTCGCAAGGGTCTATCATCCACTGTGTTTTCTATATAAAACATTTTGAACAGTTTCCTGTTTCCTCTCAAAGTTCTTCTTTCCTTAACTATTTACTTTTACAGGGAAGAAAGCTCAACTTTTATTTGAAAGACCTATGTCTCAAGCCTACCTCCACCCTTACTAGGTGGCAGGTTATCTGGGCCTCAGTTTTCTCATAACTTGATGAGAAAACAAGAAAAATATCATAGGGTTATTGTTAAAACTCAGAGAAAAGGATGCATGTGAAGGATCTGTATGAGCTACAATGGGTAACACACGTGGGACATATTTAGGTCTCCTCTTACACTGTAGAGAAAGGGCACTGGGAGTCCTATGCCTCACCACACGTCTGTATCATGTCTCCTCATCACATCTGTAGAAGTTAGTACTGCAAGGCAATGTCTCTGTCTACACAGCAATGAGCACAGGCACCACGACAAAGGCTCAGGACCCAGGGTCGTCAGATGGTTCAAATCTTAAATCTGCCGCTTCTCTGTGTGATCCTGCAAAGTTGCTTGACTCACTTCAATTGATTCATCTATAAAATGGATGTGACAGCAGCAAGGCTAAGTTGGACAAACCTAGACTGAGGATAAAGCTGCCCTCCCAGCCCCCTTGCTGTGATGCGGGGACTGGCTCCTGGGAAGCAGTGCATGCTGCTCTCTGGCCATATATTTTCCTCCAAGATCTCAACACTTCCTCTTTCTCCCCCACAACAACTGCATCAGTCAGCTTTCACTGTGTAACAAATCACCCCAAATTCAGGGGCCAAAGTAGGTCCTGAGGCCAGCCTGGATTCAAGCCTGGGGAAGTAGTGTCCTGCTGCTGATGGGCAAGTGGGGAAGAATCACGACCATTTTTGCAATTGACCACAGCTTTGGGGACCATGCATTGAAGAGGGTGGTGCCACAAGCCTCCCTGCTGATGCATTTGAGTATTGTGTACCCGGAGGGTGGGGTTATTTGTCAGAGCATCCTAGGTCTCCTGATTCCTGCAGTGTGAAGGAGAACTCAGCTCACAGAGCTTTTATCAGACTGAATAGGGCAAGCTCTGGCAAGCTCTTAGAACAGTGTCCTGCCTATGCGCAGGACATGGTGACTATTTGATCATTTATTTTATTTTTTCTCTTTATATTATTAGCATTGTTATTGGCAACTTATGACAAACTGGCCCCTAACAGAGCCCTAATTATGTGTCTTGATAGTCATGTGGTTCTGGGGCCCCACACCCAGCAGAGTTTACGTGAGGTGCTTGATAAATGCTCCTGAGCCAGCTCTGTCTCTGCTACTGAAGGCCCAGAGGGCATCTGCACAGCGACCTTTTTCCAAAGCTGTGGGGGCTTTGTCCTTCTCTCACTGCAAGCCCAAGACTCTCCCTCGACTTTGCTGCTGACCCAGAGAAGACTTCAGCAGCAGGTTACAGAGAGGAGAACTCAGACCACTCTTGGCGAGAATCAGCAAGATGTTGGGGCAGTAACATAATTTCTAAACCAAAAAATAATTAATGTTGAGCAAAAGTTAAACAAGCATGCATACACAGGGTAAGACTCCAAAGTGAAAGTGAAGTCGCTAAGTCATGTCCGACTCTTTGCGACCCCAAGGACTGTAGCCTACCAGGCTCCTCCATCCATGGGATTTTCCAGGCAAGAGTACTGGAGTGGGTTGCCATTTCCTTCTCCTGGGGATCTTCCCAACCCAGGGATCAAACTCAGGTATCCCGCATTGTAAGCAGACGCTTTATTGTCTGAGCCACAGGAAGACCACACACACAGGGTAAGACTCCAGGGGACGGGCTAAATGCATGCGTCCTTTTATATAAAAGCTAATCTGTGCTGTGCAGTCCAGGCTGTGGTGCCTTCCCAGGAAGCAGGGAGTTGGTGAGGAGAAGGCACGAAGCCTCCTGGGTGCTACTGATATTCTGACTCTTGATTCGGGTGCTAGTCACACAGCTGTGTCCTGCTTGTGAAAACTCACCAAGCTTTTCATTTACGATCTGGGCACTTGCTGTATATATAATATGTATCAGTCAAATGTTGAAAACGAATGTATGCTTTGATCATTTGTAACTCGTAGGGTTATTTGTATATTAATATTAATAATACATTAAATAGAACTTCCCAGGGGGCGCAGTGGTAAAGACTCTGTCTGCCAATGCAGGAGACAGGTTTGATCCCTGGGTCCTAAAGATCCCCTGGAGAAGGAAATGTCAACCCACTCCAGTATTCTTGTTTGGAAATCCCATGGACAGAAGAGCCTGGTGGGCTATAGCCCATGGGGTCACAAAGAGTTGGACACAACTGAGCAACTAAACAGCAATATACTAAATATGTGCCTTAATAAAATACTTATGAAATTATATTAATTAAATCATATTTAATCTTGAATTTAATCATCATTTTTTAAAGATAGACTAACTGTCCTAGAAAACCCAAAGGGTTTGTTGCAGTTCACAAAGCAGGCAGCTCCCTGCCGCCCTTTTCCATCCTTGTCTTCACCTGTACACAGGCAAAGTCAGGCATGACAGACAATTATTCGGAACTTTATAAATTATGGTGATTTTATTTATTTACTTTTGGCCACGCTGAGCCACTTGCAAGATCTTAGTTCCCAGACCAGGGATTGAACCCAGGTCCCAGTAATCAAAGCACCAAGTCCTAACAACTGGACCACCAGAGAATTCTCAAAGTATGGTGATTTTAAAAAGCACAGTTTCTCCCAAATCCCAGCTTCTACTTTCAGTTTTATTCCTTGATTTTTTATCCTGTGTTCTTCTTTGCCTGAATTTGATCGATTCTGTTGTTTTGTTTGGCCTTATTAGCATAACCCTTTCTTTCCTCAGTCCCCTTTATGATGTGGGAAGTCACCCAAAAGGCCATCTTCTGGTGGATTTCTGAGCCCCGCCCCCAACAGTGTCTGGTATGTAGCACCAAAGACCGATGGAGACAATCAGGCCAGCTCCTGGTGGGAGGTTCTTGAGGGAAAAGTGGCACAAGCAGGCCAACACCTCAGGTCAGCAACCTGGGACACACAGCGGGTTTGGGGATAAATCATTGTGCTAATCTACAAGCCCCACTTTCAGCAAGAGTGCTCCTCCTCCAACTCTTTCCATCACCTCACGTGAGCAACTGAACACGGTGGAAGAAGCGTGTTCTTCAACATCGTGCGATCTCTCTGCCTTCAGTCTGCATCCTCCAGGGCATCTGCTGTGAAACCCTGGGGGTTTCCTTTCTAGGGGACAGGGGAGCCAGGTATCCATCCAATGACTCCTGGCCCTCATGGGCTGCGGGTTGTCCCTAGGGGCATTAACTTCTTGGTCTTTCCCGGATGCCCTGTCGTGCTTGTCCAGCTCCCCTAAAGTGGCAGGAAGCCCCAGGGCAGACCCTCGCTGGTGTGAGGGGAGGTGCTCAGGACACATGGAAGCAACCGCAGCAGCGGCAGGTGAACTTGGGGTACAGGTGGGCCCAGGACAGTTCGGCTCCAGCTCCTGAGCTGAGCGCAGCCTGGATGACACCCGCCCGAATACCCACATCTGCTCAGGTGCCCAGCCTGGCATAGAAAGTGCCACTGGGGCTGCAGAAACCACCTGGCAGCCGCCTCACATCCCACTGAATGAGCCGATTATGTGGGAACCGGTACTGCAAGCTGGTGGACCGATTCCCAAGCTTTACACAACATGTGTGTATTTACTCAGAAGACATCTGGACCCCCTGAGTCACCAAGTCCACTCAGTTACCAGCGTGAAACATCACACCCAGGAGAACGTGAGCCTTCATTTCTGAGCCAGGAAGCCAGCCCCTTCCTGGGTTTACAGGTGACAAGGGACAGGAAGAATTCTGCCCTGAGCCATGCTCTCCAGAACTGAAAAGTGATATTTATGCCAAAATAATCGATCCGAGTCCCTGCCTGTGCAGATTGGGATTTTCCCACTGGTCTCACAACCAGGTTATTCATGATTTTTGGCTGCTCTCCCTGGCTGCTTTTCTAATTTTTAAAACCCAGAAGTTGGCTGTCTATTTTGGGGGATAAAAGTGTGCGTGAGGAGCTCGGGCCCTTTGCACTGACTCTATGTCTTCTCGATTGGCCAACAGGGACCCTGAAGTCGGAAGTGATGTAAGAAAAGAAACATGTGTGCAGTGACCACGGAGAAGAGCCGCTGTAGACCCTCAGGCCCTGGCCAAGTTCCTGCCCAGCTGCCAGGACACCTGTGGAGCTCAGGTCCTTGTCTCCAAGGCCGACCCACTCCCAGCCCAGAGGACGCCCCTCCAGCCCCCACTGATTCCCAGGCATCATTCCAGGGGCTGCGTTCTGAGGCTCCTTCGTTGTCGGTTTCCAGCCTGTGCAGGTCCAGAACTTCTCCAGCTCTGTGTCAACACGGCAAAGAATGGAGGGTCTACCAGCCCTGAACTGCCTGTTTAAGCAGACAGGTCTTTGGCTGTATCTACTTCTAAAACAGCTCACGTGAAAGATAGCTCTCGGGTCGGCCCTAAGTGCAAAGGCTCGCCCAGCCCCAGCCAGCAGCACTACCCTGGGCAGACAACCTGTCCTCTCCAAGCTGCAGGGTCCTCACTGGCAGATGGAGGGCACAGAGGATGATAGGGTTTACCTCACCGAGCGGTTGTGAGGATTCAATGGAAAGCAGCCTGGAAGGCACGTCTGCTGAGGAATCACATGAGGCCCGGAGCAGCCTCCAGCCTGGGCATCCACTCTCGCCTTACGCAGCACCAGGATGCCCACGAGGCTCCTGCACATGGGCATCAAGAGGAGGGCCGGATGGCCTGATCCTGTTGTTCAGCTGCCGTCCAGCCACTCAGGCCAGAGGCTGGCTGGCCTCAGGAGAATGAGTCAAGTCCACTCCTGCTCGCTGTCAGGCTGATGACCAGCTCCAGAGAAGAGGATGCCAGCCCCTCAATCCTGGGTCCCACCTGCTGGGCTGAGGCCTGGATGGGGCAGGTGCTTCGGGGATTGCAGGAGAAGAAAACCACTTCCTCCTGGAACCAAAAGCCTCCCTCTGAGCATCCACTGGGCCTTGCGGGAAGCAGGAGGGCTCAGGGGCCACCTGCTCTGTGAGTTCTCCTTCCACACAGACGCCACTGGAAGAAAGTGGTTCTCACCCAAACGTGTTCATTAATAGAACGGAAGAGCTCTGACACAGGGCAGTGCTTTTAGACCGTGAGCACATGACTCATGGGGGAGGGGCTCCTGTTAAAGTGCAGGTTCCGGTTCAGATGCAGATGAGGGTGGAGCTGAGGGGCTGCTCGTCCAACAACCCCCCAGTCACTGCATCGAGGCAGGTCTGGGAACTGCACTATGACTATCGGAATTCCAAGACCTCAGAATCTAACACAGGCGAGATACTGCTATGGGTGAGGACTTAACTGGGAACTCTCTGGAAGCAAGATTCCAGAAAGATTGACAAAGCTGAGTATGGTGGTGGTGGTTTAGTCACTAAGTCATATTCGACTCTTTGTGACCCCATGGACAGTAGCCCACCAGGCTCCTCTGTCCATGGGATTTTCCAGGCAAGAACACTGGAGTGGGTTGCCATGCCCTTCTCCAGCGGATCTTCCCGACCCAGGGATCAAACCCCAGTCTAGGTTAACCAAAACGTTTGCTAGGGTTTTTCCAGTCAAAAACCAGAGAAGGACATGGCAACCCACTCCAGTACTCTTGCCTGGAGAATCCCATGGACAGAGGAGCGTGGTGTGCTACAGTCCATGGGGTCGCAAAGTTGGACATGACTGAGAGACTAAGCACAGCACACAACCCAAGATTTTTAAAACCTAAGCTGGATTTGGGCTTCCCTGGTAGTTCAGCTGGTAAAGAATCCGCCTGCAATGCAGGAGACCCTGGTTCAATTCCTGGGTCAGAAAGATGCCCTGGAGAAAGGATAGGCTACCCACTCCATGGGCTTCCCTGGCTTCTCAGATGGTAAAGAATCTGCCTGCAGTTTGGGAGACCTGGGCTTGATCCCTGGGTTTGGAAGATCCCCTGGAGAAGGGCACGGCAGTCCACTGCAGTATTCCTGCCTGGAGAATCCCATGGACAGAGGAGCCTGGTGTGCTACAGTCCATGGGGTGGCAAAAGTTGGACATGACTGAGAGACTAAGCACAGCACACAAGCTGAATTTGGAGATGAGTTCAGAAAGAGAGACCAGTCGAAGCAGCATCCAGCCTTCAGAGAGAACCAAACCCTGAGGACTTACTGTAGACCCTGGCAGCCCCGGGCACAGGAGTCTGGGAGTCTCTTAGCAAAGACTCCAGTTTGGCCTGGGAGGGGAGCTTCTGTCCAGAGGGAGTCTTGGATTTCTCCACTGTGTCTCTGGTGGGTGCTCGTCTGTTCAGTCCTGGAAGCAGGGCCAGGAAAGGCCTCTGACCTAGGAAAAGGCATCAACATGTGCCTTGGCAGGACAGGGTCAGGGGTCAGAGGTCAAGTGAAGTTCAGAATGAGTCTCTACAGAGGCTCAGACAAGAGATGACTAAACCTGCCAGGACCAGGAAATGGGGAGGACTTTAAAAGTGAGGGGAGAATGATGGGGGAATCTTCCAGAGAGGACGAAGCAGCGCATTACTCCACATCTGTCTTTCAGGTCTGAGTTCTGTCCCCCAGCCTTCCAGGGTTCATATTTCTCAGGAAAAAAAAAGATGACTCGCTGTGCATTGCTTTTATAATAAATGAGGTATGAAAGTACTTCAATAACTTTAAAATATGATGCAAATGCCAAGTGGAGCTATTTTTATTTGCCTGCATGGAACTCACAGATTGTTTGTGTTCAGCAGGTAAGACAGATTAAAACGTATTCAGAAGAATTTGCACTTGTTCTTGCTAATACAGTCAATTGAGGACCTGGGTTTATCTCAGCACCTGAGGGTGAATAAATCTTTCATTGCTGTTGTTTTCATTCTCAAGCCAACAGTCACTAAATGCCTGCAGCAGTTGCTGCTGGTGACCTTTAACTGGGTTTGGGCAGCCAGGTCCTAGTTGCGTAAGCCTCTCTGTGGGGCGGCTCTGGGCTCAGGCAAACCTGGAGGGGCCCTGGGAGGCTGCCCCAGCCCCCACCAGAAGGGCCCCCAGCCCCCGACTGGTGATCTGGGGTTAGCAGTCCAGTCCCTTTCTCCGGGTGGATGAAGCTGCCTCGGAACCACTCACAGCCCAGAACTCGGCAGGACCAGGCTGAGGTCACACTTCTCTCTCTCTCTTTTTTTTTAAATTTTTACGGGAGTATAGTTGATTTACAATGTCGTAATAGTTTCAGGTGTACAGTGAAGTGAGTCAGTTATACTGACACACATATCCATCTTTTTAAGATTCTTTTCCCATATAGGCCATTACAGACTATTGAATGGAGTTCCCCATGTTATACAGTAAGTAGATCCTTGTTAATTATCTATTTTATACATAGTAGTGTATGCACTGGAGAAGGAAATGGCAACCCAATCCAGCGTTCTTGCCTGGAGAATCCCAGGGACAGGGGAGCCTGGTGGGCTGCTGTCTATGGAGTCGCACAGAGTCGGACATGACTGAAGTGACTTAGCAGCAGCAGAAGCAGTGTATATATGTCAGTCCCAATTTCCCTATCACCTGATAACCATAAGATTATTTTTTACATTTGTGCCTCTACTTCTGTTTTGTGAATAAGCTCATTTGTGCTGTTTTAAAAAATATTCCACATATAAGCAATATCATGTGATACTTGTCTTTCTCTGTCTGACTTAACTTCACTCAGTATGACAATCTCTAGGTCCATCCATGTTGCTGAAAATGGCATTATTTAGATTTTTTAATTGCTGAGTAATATTCCATTGTGTTTCACATCTTCTTTATACATTCTTGTTGATGAACATTTAGGTGGCTTCCATGTCCTGGCCATTGTAAATAATGCTGCAGTGAACCCAGGGGGTATGCTTCTTTTTGAATTATGGTTTTCTCTGGATACATGTCCAGTAGTGGGATTGCTGGATCATATGGTAGTTTTATTCCTAGATTTTTAAGGAACCTGCATACTGTTCTCCATAGTGGCTGTACCAATTTACATTCCCATCCACAGTGCAGGAGGGTTCCCTTTGCTGCTAAGTCGCTTCAGTCGTGTCCGATTCTGTGTGACCTCATAGATGGCAGCCCACCAGGCTCCCCGTCCCTGGGATTCTCCAGGCAAGAACACTGGAGTGGGCTACCATTTCCTTCTCTAATGCAGGAAAGTGAAAAGTGAAAACTGAAAGTGAAGTCGCCAGTCATGTCCGACTCTTCGTGACCCCATGGACTGTAGCCTACCAGACTCCTCCGTCCATGGAGTTTCCAGGCAAGAGTACTGGAGTGGGATGCCATTGCCTTCTCCGAGGGAACGACCTCAGACAATTCTAAAACACTTTACTGAAAGATCTCCTTTCATTGTGAAGTGGGTACATATACATAAGGTATACACACACATATGCGTGCTGTGCTGTGCTATGCTCAATCGCTCAGTCATGTCCAACTCTTTGTAACGCCATGAACTGTAGCCTTCCAGGCTCCTCTGTCCATGGGATTCTCCAGGCAAGAATACTGGAGTGGGTTGCCATTCCCTTCTCCAAGGGATCTTCCCAACCCAGGAGTCGAACCCACTGCAGGCAGGTCTCCTGCACTGCAGGCAGATTCTTTACCAGCTGAGAGACCAGGGAAGCCCCATTTCATATATATAAATATTTTAAATGGAATCTTGAATTTTAGGTTGAAAAAGATATCCTGCCTCCTCCATACAGTGTGCAGCATGGGGATTGGCTGGAAATGGTCCCACAGAATCAGAGAGCGTGAGGTAAACGGGCCCTGGACTCCTACAAGCCCCTTTGCTGACTCTGCTATTGTGGGAACTTGTGAACCTTCTCAGTGTTCGCCCAGCTGTTGGTACCACGATGCGATGCCTCCCACCCACAGCCCACCACTCACAGTGCTCCCCTCCCCCGCCGCCAGGGGGATCAGACCCGACAGAAGAGCTCCTCTCAAATCTCTGAAGCCTGTGCTTTAGGCCTTGCAAGCGACAGCAATGGAATTCCAAGCTCTCCATTTAAGTGAACGGTAACAGAATCACTGCTTGCTTTTCCTTGGGCTCCTTCGCAGTGCACTCGTTCAAGGACTCAGAAAAGGGGTCTCTTCCCTTTCTCCTCAATTCCCAGGCCACATCTGCAAACTTTGCCCCAATTCTCCTGACTTCACACATGACAGATTGTCCTCAAATCTTCCAAATGTGACTCCAGAAGTTGGATGGGGAGTCCACGCCTGGTCAGAGTGATCACAGGGACAGTGACTGTCTGAGTAACCCCAGGCTGCAGCCCCAGTGCCCTTGGGAAAAACTTTGCCGCCTCCTCCCATTCAAGGGAGGCTTGTGAGAATGCCCAGTCTTCAGTCTTGATGACCCTTTTGGGAGTTTAAGGCACCACTGGATAATGCTTCCAGCAACCGGACCAGCATCCTGGGTTTCCAGGATGGCAGTGGCAGAGCACATTTCACTAACCCAGTAAAGCCGACCCCTCGAAGGAGAAACAGGACCACTCCCCAGGGGCAGCCAGAGGAAGGCCCTTTCAGGAGCTTCATGCCAAATGGAGGGTGAGGACGGAATTTGGCAAAGTGGGGAGTCGCAGGCAGACCTGGGCCCTTTCTGACCCTGACATCTCACTCTGATTCTTCTTCCTTGGAAAGGCTCCTTGTAGACAGCAAACAGCACCTGCCCACGAGCAGTGGGGACATTGCAGAAGGTAGTGGCTGGTGCTTACCCGCCAAG
Organism: Bos indicus x Bos taurus; assembly: GCF_003369695.1. Taxonomy (NCBI): domain Eukaryota; kingdom Metazoa; phylum Chordata; class Mammalia; order Artiodactyla; family Bovidae; genus Bos; species Bos indicus x Bos taurus. The sequence continues at coordinate 40,978,054 of NC_040088.1, read as the reverse complement.
GGAGGCTTGGCTTCCCCTCTAGGAGCTGAGAAACCTGAAAACAATGGCCTAGCGTACAGTAGAAAATTATTAGATATGCAAAAAAGCAGGAAATCATGACTATAATCTAAGGGGGAAAGCAGTCAATATAAAACACCCTGAAAGCTAACACAGATGTAAAAATTAGCAATAAAAGCATTTAAGTAATGCTTATAAAAGCACTGAAACATTTAAAGGAAAAGTTGAATTGTAATGGTGGAACAGAGGATCTCAGTAGAAATGGAAATGTAAAAGAGAACCAAATGGAAATTCTAAAACTGATCATTACAATATATAAATTATAAATTCCCTTGGGTTATGGAAGCAGGTTATAGATTGCAAAAGATAAAGGTCATTGACTTCAACCAAGGATCAGCAGAAATTTTGTAATCTGAAGAACAGAGGAGAAAAATCTTTGAAAAAATATAAACAGAACACAAATGACCTGTGGCATAATATCATTTGGGTGATTGGAATTTCAGAAGGAGAATAGTGAGAATGAGGTAGAAAAATATTTGAAACCATAAGGACCAAAAAGTTCCTTAAATATGGAAAAAAAACCCCAATTTACAGATGAATGAATCTCAGCAAATCCCAATCAGAACCAAAGCAAGGAAAACCATCAGACCTTAGGTACACCTTAAAAGCATCCAGAGGAAAAAGATGCATTATTTATGACCCTAGTGATGCAAATAATGATGACTTTTTATCATAGTCATAGATCAAAAGGCAATGCAATGACAGCTTTAAGGTGCTGAAAAAACTGCATCAATCTATACCCTGGTAGCTCAGTTGGTAAAGAATCCATCTGCAATGCAGGAGACCCTATTTCGATTCCCGGGTCAGGAAAATCCCCTGAAGAAAGGATAGGCTACCTACTCCAGTATTCTTGGGCTTCCCTGGTAGCTCAACTGGTAAAGAATCCACTTGCAATGTGAGAGACTACCTACTCCAGTATTCTGGTCTAGAGAATTCCATGGACTGTATAGTTCATGGAGTCGTAAAGAGTCAGATACAACTGAGAACTTTCACTTTCATAGTATAGATAGATAGATAGCAAAAAATATTCTTAAATATGACAGTGAAATAAAAACATATGCATGTAATTAAAAATCTGAAAAAAGTTGTTAACCAACAGACTTTCACAATAATAAATAGTAAAGGAATTCATCACTTCCCTGGTGGCTCAGATGATAAAGAATCCACCTGCAATGCAGGAGACCTGGATTCGATCCCTGGGTTGGGAAGATCCCCTGAAGGAGGGCATGGCAACCCACTCAAGTATTCTTGCCTGGAGAATCCTCATGGACAGAGGAGCCTGGTGGGGCTGCAATCCATAGGGTCACAAAGAATCAGACATGACTGAGTGACTAAGCACGAAGGAATTCTTCAGGCTGAAGGGAAATAATACCTAGTGAATAAATGACTCCAAAGGAAGGAAAGAAAGCATTTGAAATATTAAAGGATTAATTGCCTGGAAAGTCCCATGGATGGAGGAGCCTGGAAGGCTGCAGTCCATGGGGTCGCTGGGAGTCAGACACAACTGACCAGCTTCACTTTCACTTTTCACTTTCATGCATTGGAGAAGGAAATGGCTACCCACTCCAGTGTTCTTGCCTGGAGAATCCCAGGGACAGGGGAGCCTGGTGGGCTGCCATCTACGGGGTCGCACAGAGTCGGACACGACTGAAGCGACTTAGCAGCAGCAGCAGCAATTTGAAGATTATATACTTTTTCTTCTTGCTGCTAAGTCACTTCAGTCGTGTCCAACTCTGCATGACCCCATAGACGGCAGCCCACCAGGCTCCCCTGTCCCTGGGATTCTCCAGTCAAGAACACTGGAGTGGGTTGCCATTTCCTTCTCCAATGCATGAAAGTGAAAAGTGAAAGTGAAGTCACTCAGTCGTGTCCGACTCTTAGCGACCCGATGGACTGCAGCCTACCAGGCTCCTCCATCCATGGGATTTTCCAGGCAAGAGTACTGGAATGGGGTGCCATTGCCTTCTCCGTTTTCTTCTTATAACTTTCTTAAAAGATACTTGAATGTGGGGAAGGTGCAGAATAAGTGAGGAAGAGATGCAAACTTCCAATTTAAAATAAATCAAGTTGTGGGAATGTAATATACTGCCTAAGGAATACGGTGAAGAAAATTATAATAACTTTGTAAGGGACAGATGGTTACTAAAATTATTGTGGTGATCATTTCATTAGGTATGCAAATGTCACATCACTGTAGCGCCCTGGAGACTAACATAATATTGCACGTCAACTGTACAACTAACAAAAGATACTTGAATGTTTAAGGAAAATAGAATAACATGATCTAGGGGCTATAACATATTTAAACAGAAAAATGTAATAAAAATATGAATTATATGGTGTAACTGGAATTATTCTGCTGTAATATTTGAACATTTTCTATAAAATGATGCAAGGTTAATTATATGTAGACTGTGGCAAATGAAAATGTATAGTGAAATTTCTAGAAAAAACATTAAAAAATAAAATTATAGTAGACAAAAAAAATAAGATACTCATAATGTGATTAGCTCAAAGGAAACTGCCTAGGAAAGAAATAAGAAGTAAAAAATGAGGACCCAATAGTAAAAACTCAATTAGTAAAAGTGGTTAAGGTGGATAAGTATAATATATATTTATAGTTATAAATATGTATATGAATATGATAGCTTACATCATATAGTTATATATACTTATATATAAACATAATGTGTATTATACATAAGAGAATTTATGAAATATAAGACTCTGTCACTCAAAGACACTGGGACGACCCAGAGGGATGGTATGGGGAGGGAGGAGGGAGGAGGGTTCAGGATGGGGAACACATGTATACCTGTGGCAGATTCATTTCAATATATGGCAAAACCAATACAATATTGTAAAGTTAAATAAAATAAAATTAAAAAAAAAAAAACAAAGACAGGAATCAAGTTTCATCCAATCAACCCACTGAAACTATGTTAAATGTAGGGGAAATGCAGCCTAAAAAAACTTCTCACTGGTGACCAGTGGTGAGACTAATAAAAGCATTGCATCCATAAAACAAGAACAGGCTGCTATAAATAAGATGCATTCAGAGAATAGATAGCGGGCAGGAAAAGTTAAACCTCTATTGCTAATAGTTTATATGCATGTACAGATGCGTGTGTGTGTATGAAAAGCAGAACGGACAGTAGTAAACAGAGTCACACAAACACAACCAGGAAGTATTCTTCTAGAAAGAAGAATATAAAGGTGAAACTGTCCATTTTCCAAGGCCCTAGAGACAGAGCTCAGTTTAACTGAGATCACAGACTCCACCCCAGCCTGCATCCTGCCACCACCTAGGAAACTGTCTTCTTCTTTCCCCCCAGGACCCTTCCACTGGCTTTCCCTCCATGCAGATTTCTCATAAGCAAGGTGACAGCTCTGCCCACTGATTTCTGAATAGAAGTGCAGTTTACATCCTACTGAGATGCAGGGGGTGGAGGGCGTGTAGATAGGAGGATACCAGGGTAAAAACACCAAGGAACTCCTGACAGGGGAGTTCTTGATATTCTATTCAGATCTACAGCAAAACAATGCACTTCATGCTTTTTCTAATCACTTCCGAGACAGGTAGAGACAGCCCAGACCCAAGGAAGGTCAGGACCCCTCCTCAAGAGCCCTGAGCTCCTGTGAACCCACGGAGAGACAGCCCTGAGCAACTGTCCTAGGAGGCTGGAGAGGCAGAGGCGGGGGCATTGGGATCCCTGAGCAGACAGAAGAGCATCCCCTCTGTCCCCTCCCTCACTCACCAGATTCCCCTCCCTGTGGGGAGGCCCCAGCAGCCCCCCTCCCCTTCCCCACCTTCATTCTGTTTTCTCCTGGATAAATTGGGAGTGGGGTGAATGAACCTTCTTTGAAAGAAATTATTTAACTCTGCCTTTTTTCTTGACTGCGAAAAAGCCTTAGGGCAAAACTGTACGATGAAAAGGAAATGATTAACAACCATAATTTGTGCTTCTGAATTCTAACTCCAAATATTTGTCCACTTAAGAACTCCGCCAGAATCAACAGACCGAGTTGGGGGACTAATGAGGGCACCAAAGGCGGCTTGGTAACAACTCCACACAAAACCCAGCCAAGCTGCCACTGGCAACGATCAGGAGAAAAGGAGATGGCATTCAGGAGTGCAAACATAATAAAATACCCAGGAATAAACCAATTAAGAAATGCATAGACAGCAGGTTAAAAAAACCCATACATGCATGATTTGGTCTCCCTTTACAGAAGGACAAGGACGTGAGAACAAGAAACACGCTGATATGCCCAGTGCTATAAAAGTGGAAATACTTTTAAACCCATCAGTAAACTTACAAATTGCTATCAAAATCCTATGGTGATTTTTAATGAACCTTGGCAAGGTGTCTATAAAGTTCATATGGAAAAGAGAGTATAAAAGAAGAGTAAGAATTTTTAAAACATCAATATTAATGAGGTACCTGCCATACCAGATGTGAAAGCAGCTTCAGCAGTCCGAGTAGTGACATCTGGGTGGTGCTGACACAGGTCTAGACAAACGGATGAGCCAGAGAAGACAGATATTCCAGGAAGAGATCCCTATGTGATATAAATAGGATGCACAAAAATGGGGAAAAGATGGATCCTTCAGTACACTGTATTTTGGCAAATCCATTCTGTTTTGTGGTAAGCAGAATAATAGCCCCCATGCTACTCCCTATACTTTATGACCTTTCATGGCAGAGGGAACTTCAACGATTCTATTAAGATCATGGACCTTGAAATGGAGAGCTGACCCCAGACCCCTGGGGCTCAAACCAAACCCGAGAGCCTTTGAAAGCAAAACTGTCCTGGCTGATGTCAGCCACAGAGACACTGAAGGAGGAAGGGCCCTGAGATAGAGGAGCAGTGGTCCCTCCAGGGGCTAAAAAGGCAACAGCCTGTCCTCCCCGAGGCCCCAGAAAGGAAAGGGTTCCCCCCACGACCTCATCTTGGTCCATTGAGCCCTGTGGAACTCCTGGTCTACAGCACTGTGACACAGTAATTCCAGTGATGTAAGCCACAAAATCTTTGGTGACTTGTTACAGCAGCAACAGTAAACTAATACAACTTTGAAAAAGTACGGTTTCTATCGTTCTACATATAAAGATAAATTCTAGATTCATTATTGAGTCAAACATAAGGCTTCCTTGGTTAGCCCAGATGGTAGAGAATCTGCCTGCAATGCAGGAGACCCAGGTTCAATCCCTGGGTTGGGAAGATCTCCTGGAGAAGGGAATGGCAACCCACTTCAGTATTCTTGCCTGGAGAATCCCACAGACAGAGGAGCCTGGTGGACTAGAGTCCACAGGGTCACAAAGAGTCAGACACAGCTGAGCGACTAACACTTTCCCTTTTCATAACAAAACATCTGGTTTGAGAGTTACAGACACACATGTCAGTGAGATGTGCACAGTGAGGCAGGAAGAGAATGTGTGTACACCCTTGAGGGAAGAGAAAGCCCTCTCAGCCACACAGGAAGCAAGATAACAAAAAGATGGATAAATTTGACTTTGAAAAAATTTTTAAATGTTCTCAGGGAGAAAACAAAGTGAACAAGAGCAGCCTGGAATATATACTTGACAAAATGATTTCTAGCATATGTAATCGGCATAGGAATAGTATCTTTATTGCACACACAAAAATTGTATAATCTTTATTTTCTTTATAGTACAAAAATATTGTACTACAATATTAAAGAAAAATAACAGTAACTGGATGGAAAAAATTATAGAGTATGAGAGTAGGTAATTCCCAAAATAAGCAATTTACATAGCTAGGAAATATATAGAAAAGAATGGAATCCAGGAAATAGTAATGAAATTGACAAAGAAAATCAAAAGTGCCATCAAATGGCAAAACTTTCAAATATTGGTAACTGTTACTGATTGAACATTAAAGATTTTTCTTTTTTTCATGGTGTGTAAATATATGAAAAGATATGAAAATGAAATACAGTAAAACATTTTTTTATCTAGCTTATGCTATGGTTGAGTCAACCCTAATTCTTTTCCTTCTATTATACCAGACAAACACACGTGCACACGCACATACATGTCCGTGCACACACATGCGTGCACTGACAAACAGTACATGCATGTACAGACGTGCACGCAAAGGTCAGAGCTGCTGAGCTGAGTCTGCAGGATCTAAAATTCCGGAGGTGAGAAGTCAGATGCCCAAGGCTTAATTCTGCCATGTTTGCAAAGTGTGTAAGCCACCTACCTGGAGAGACCTCAGAGCACATCCAGGGGAGACCTGCTTTGATTCTTGCTGCCCACCTGTCCTTGCCCTGTGGCTGGTGGGTTCTTCCAGCCACCAGTGGTAACACTTTGCTTTCGTCCTTTTCCCTTGTGGAAAAGGGAACTTCGAAGGGACTTTGTGGGTGGGATAAAATAAAACTTGAAGTTTATTCAATTGAAACATTTCTTGTGAGATTCTCTGCCTGGGACACAGCACCTAAGTCTAATTAAAGGACTCAAAGTAAGAAAACCATAATTCAAAAAGACACATGCATCCCAATGTTCACTACAGCACTATTCACAATAGCCAGTATGTGGTAGCAACCTAGATGTCCATCAACAGATGAATGGATAAAGACCTTGTGGAACATATATAAAGTGGAATATTACTCAGCCGTAAAAAGGGACAACATTGAGTCATTTGTGGTGATGGATGGACCTAGAGTCTGTCATACAGAGTGAAGTGAGTCGGAAGAAGAAAAACAAATATAGCATATTAATGCATACTATGTAATCTAGAAAAATGATGCTGATGAACCTGTTTATAAGGCAGGAATAGAGGCATAGATGTAGAGAATGGACTTGTGGACACAGTAGGGTAAGGAGAGGGCTGGACAAATTGAGAGGGTAGCATTGACATGTACACACTGCTGTGTGTGAAATAGCTAGCTTATGGGAAGCTGCCGTGACAGCCTAGAAGGATGGGATGGGGTAGGTGGAGGGAGGGGATATATGTAAACTTCACAGCTTATTCATGTTGCTGTACAACAGAAACAAACACAATACTGTAAAGAAATCATACTCCAATTAAAGAAAGAAAATAATAAAAATAAAAAGGACTCAAAGTAAAACTTGAGAACCCAGGCTCCAGCCTCTCCACACCGAAAAGAGGGAGAAGTCAACTCCTTTGGGCAGTGTGAGTCCGCACGGCATTTGGCAGAGTGACGGCGTCTCGGCTGTTCCTGCAGGAGAAGAGAGATGTCACTGCAGCTTGGTTTATCCCAAGAAGGAGGAAACTGGAAATAAGCCAAATGTTCACGGCGGCAGCGAAGGCTGAATACATGATGCTTCAGCAGTAGGTCCTACTTGGTGTGCATGCACCGCGGGCCTCCTTCCACAGGCTGCCCACCCGCCGTGCAAGGACAGAGGCAGGGGGCCTCCACTGCAGCCATTAAACATATCCAGTGCAGATGGCAGGGGCTTCAGCAGGTGCTGGCCCGGGGCACCCTCACCTGCCTGCAGGTAGTCCTTCCTCCTCAAGCAAAGCCATGCATCAGCAGGTGTGTGGGAGGAACAGACAGCAAAGTCCCTCTTACAAGAAATCATGAAGGGAGCTGCTGCATTCGTCACTTCCAAGGATGGGAAACAGGAATTTCCCCAAATGAGCAGAAGACGCAATGAAGCTTCGAGCTTTGGCTTTGCACTGTTTGCTAAGCTCGCGGCACTGGATGCTGTATGTGAGTCTCTGAACTGGCTGTCCATTTTACAGAAATGTGTAAGTGATCAAAGTGGGTAAATACATGTGAAATACCTGATGGTGCAGAACATGCGACAAAAGCCTGCTGCCTCTTCTCCCCCGGAGTCCATCTCTGCAGTCAGCCATGGGCCAAATCCACCTACCACCTGTTTCTGTAAATATTTTATTGGAACGCAGCCAACTCCCTTGTTATGCATTGTCCATGGCTGTTTTGAGCTATGAGGGTAGAGCTGAGAGTTCACATCAGAGAACATCCGGCCCACCATTTCTTTTTTTTAATTAATTTTTATTGGTGTATAGTTGATTTACAATGTTGTATTGGTTTCTATTGTACAGCAAAGTGCATCCATTTTATATATATAGGTAAATAGATAGATGTATATACACTCTTTTTTAGATTCTATTCACATATAGGACTATGGAGTAGAGTTCCCTGTGCTATACAGTAGGTCTTTATTAGTAATCTATTTTTTATATAGTAGGATGTATGTGTCAGCCCTAATCTCCCAGTTGATCCTGCCCCCACCCTTACCCTTTGATAACCATAGTTTGTTTTCTACATTATAACTCTGTTTGGTAAATATTTTCATTTGTACTATGCATTTAGATTCCACATATATGCGATATCACATGATATTTTTCTTTGTCTGTCTTACTTCACTCAACATGACTATCTAGGTCCATCCATGTTGCTGCAAAAAGCCCTATTTCATTTTTTATGGCTGAACAGTATTCCATTTATGTATTTCCACATGGATAAAGATCCATTCCTTCACCAATGGACTGGCCCACCACGTCTTAAAATCCACCCATATTTCTGGAAAGATCTAAGATAAATTAGTGACATCATTTGCTTCCAGGAAAGAGAATTGGCTGGTTGGGGGCCACAGAGAGAGATTTTTAGGTGACTGTCCCTTTGCATTTTTTATTGTTTTATGATTTACCTATTCATAAAGCCAGATAAAGTTTAAATTAAAGATTAAAAAAATATCTGGCCCCCAAGCCAAAGATATGCACTTCTTGCTCTAACTGAAAGAAAGTCCCTGGACCATCAGATGTTTTTGCCATCTCCCTGCCTTTCCTCAAGTTAGTGTCACAAAATGACTGCATAAGTATGAAAATATGGACTGTCCGTTTATGATATGGGCCTTCTTCATACTTTTACTGGTAATGGCACTTTCAACTTCATCTAAGTCATTTTCTACTGGAGCTTGTCGGAATATGATAATTGAATTTCCTTATGTTTTAGATTTCGTGCATCCTTTATTGAAAGAAGGCTCTAAACTCTTTCAATATATTCTCAAAAAGACAGTTTTAGTCAAGGCACATCTTGTCAAGTAGGATATGCTCGGCTGCGAGGAACAGAGCACACAATCCAGAGTGCTTTACGAATACAGTGCTGATTGACTTCAAAACCTGGGATGCCCAGGGGTCAGGGCTGTCTACATGTCCAGGGGTCCCGTGGTCTCGTTGTTGTTAAATCCAAGTTCATGCACCCAACTCACAGTGAGGTAAAACAAACTTAAACATGGGAGTCTGGAGCAGAGCAAAGAAGGGAGAATGGACAGCTCAAGTTCTAAAAGTGGTTTGGGGGCAAGAATTGTTATAACCACAGTTTGGGGGGAGGGCTGCATGGTGTGTGACTATTCTCCTAGAAGAACTCAGAGAGAAACATCAAATTGTTTTATACATACCTGGAGGAGGAGCCAGCACCAGGCTCCATCCTACACTGCTATTTCTCTCTGTTTTCCTCAACTCTCCTAGCTAGTCACTGCTTGAATCTGCCGTTTGGAACTCAGGGAGGGTCTGGCAGGCTGAAACCTTCTTCCTTCTTACAAGAAACAAGGGACCTGGAGGGGCTTTTGTGCCCAGTATGGGGGGCCAGAGCCCTGCTTAGTTTCTTTATCAGTGATCTCAGTTCTTTTTATCCTGCTGCTCTGCCATCCTTGGCACTTTGGAAAGAAAGGCTAGTCACTCAGTCATGTCTGACTCTTTGTAACCCCATGGACTGTAGCTCACCAGGCTCCTCTGTCCATGGGATTCTCCAGGCAAGAATACTGGAGTCAGTTACCATTTCTTCCTCCAGGGGTATCTTCCCAACCCAGCAATCAAACCAGGGTCTCCTGCATTACAGGCAGACTCTTTACCATCTGAGCCACGGGGGAAGCCCTTGGGGCTTTGGATTATCATCCAAATACCTCTGTGCTTCATGGTCAGCTCTAGACACTCACGAACAAAAACAAGAAGCAGAATTGGGGAGGGATGGGTAAGCAGGAGCAAGAAAAGTCTTCCCCTTTTGCCCCTCTCCCGTTATTAGAGAGAAATTTCCCCCCAGAAATCCTGTAGCAGCCCTTCACCTCACCTCTCGTTGGTCGGAACCGAGCCACCTGATCTCCGCTGGCTGCAAAGGGTGCTGGAAATGGGTGTCTGGGTTGAGACACGGACTTGCCTATTTAGACGAGGATTTACCTATTTAGACAGGTATTTGCCTATTCAGGAAGGTTTTTGAGTTTGATGCCCATCTGGGTTGAGGGAGGTACAGATACCCCTGTGAGCAAATGAGAAGAGTCAGAGGTTGGGCAACACTACACAGGTGGACTCACATCCTGGGTTATCAGGCTGCTAACCCTCCTCTTGGTGGGTCCTAGCCTCCACTCCCCCATGCTGTCCACATGCAGTCGTTGGGTATTTTCGAAGGTGGTTTTTCAGAAATGGAACCAACTGTGATGGTCCATCCTGTGCTCAGAAAACGGGAGCTCGTGGGTGTGCTCCATGTCCCTCCCCCTGCTTTTCCCCTGGTCCCCTGGAATGACGGGACTCCTCACCCAGTGACAGGGCCCCAACCAGAAGCCACCATGCTCTGTCCCCTCCTCATTGAGCCCAGCTTCTCCTCCAGGTAGAGGTGGACAAGTGTTTCCCCTTCCCGCTGAGCATCGGTCTCGTCCATAAGTGAGATTTTTATTGCTTTTGGCCAAAGGCCTGCTGCAAGATTTATTAGGAGCCATAGGCTTGTGCAGTCTTCAGAGCTGGAGGAAATTTCAGAGCTGGGAATTAGCTGTATTGCAGAAGTGGTGTTGACTCATACAAGGAAACTCTGAGGTCTGGGGCCCGACTTCCCCGAGGCAGCTGGTGCATCGTGTCAAGCTTGCAGTCCTGCTGTGTGAAGAGTCCTCATTATACTGAATGTCAAGTTCCCTTTGGAGTTCCCCAGTGGCTCAGTGGTAAAGAATCCACCTGCAGTGCAGGAGGGAGAAGGCAATGGCACCCCACTCCAGTAATCTTGCCTGGAAAATCCCATGGACGGAGGAGCCTCGTGGGACACGACTAAGAGTCGGACACAACTGAGCAACTTCACTTTCACTTTTCACTTTTCACTTTCATGCATTGGAGAAGGAAATGGCAGCCCACTCCAGTGTTCTTGACTGGAGAATCCCAGGGACGGGGGAGCCTGATGGGCTGCCATCTATGGGGTTGCACAGAGTCGGACACAACTAAAGAGACGCAGCAGCAGCAGTGCAGGAGACACAAGAGACACGGGTTCGATCTCTGGGTCAGGAAGATCCCCTGGAGGAAGCAATGGCTACCCACTCCAGTATTCTTGCCTGGAGATTCCCATGGACAGAGGAGCCTGGCAGGCTGCAGTCCATGGGGTCACAAAGAGTTGGACGTGACTGAGCACGCACATACACACACAAGTTCCCTTCTGACCAGGTGGACATACAGACGAGGATGACAGCTGTGCCCCCACGTATGTCCACAAGGAGGAACCTGATGTGATGTCACAGTAACCTGACCTCTACCCAGGTCAAGGAAACACACAAGTTCAGAAAACGTTTTCTTCCAAAAAAGAGTCACAGAGCCTCCAGACTCCCAAACCACTGTTATTAGATGTTGATCCTTGCTGTGTGTTTCTTAAGAACATCGTATATGTATGTCTGGTATATATACATATGTTCAGTTCAGTCGCTCAGTCATGTCCGACTCTGTGACACCATGGACTGCAGCAAGCCAGGCCTCCCTGTCCATCACCAACTCCAGGGGTTTACTCAAACTCATGTCCATTGAGTCGGTGGTGCCATCCAACCATCTCATCCTCTGTCATCCCCTTCTCCTCCCGCCTTCAACCTGTCCCAGCATCAGGGTCTTTTCAAATGAGTCAGCTCTTCGCATCAGGTGGCCAAAGTATTGGAGTTTCAGCTTCAGCATCAGTCCTTCCAATGAATATTCAGGACTGATTTCCTTTAGGATGGGCTGGTTGGATCTCCTTGCAGTCCAAGGGACTCTCAAGAGTCTTCTCCAACACACAGTTCAAAAGCATCAATTCTTCGGCACTCAGCTTTCTGTATAGTCCAACTCTCACATCCATACATGACCACTGGAAAAACCATAGCCTTGACTAGACAGACCTTTGTTGGCAAAGTAATGTCTCTTCTTTTTAATATGCTGTCTATGTTGATGACAGCTTTCCTTCCAAGGAGTAAGCTTCTGTTACTTTCATGGCTGCAGTCACCATCTGCAGTGATTTTGCTGCCGCTGCTGCTGCTAAGTCGCTTCAGTCGTGTCCAACTCTGTGCGATCACAGAGACAGCAGCCCACCAGGCGCCCCCGTCCCTGGGATTCTCCAGTCAAGAACACTGGAGTGGGTTGCCATTTCCTTCTCCAATGCATGAAAGTGAAACATGAAAGTGAAGTCGCTCAGTCGTGTCCAACTCTTAGCCACCCCATGGACTGCAGCCTACCAGGCTCCTCCGTCCATGGGATTTTCCAGGCAAGAGTACTGGAGCGGGTTGCCATTGCCTTCTCCAGCAGTGATTTTGGAGCCCCCCAAAATAAAGTCAGCCACTGTTTCCACTGTTTCCCCATCTATTTCCTATGAAGTCAGGAGACCAGATGCCATGATCTTAGTTTTCTGAATGTTGAGCTTTAAGCCAACTTTTTCACTCTCCTCTTTCACTTTCCTCAAGAGGCTCTTTAGTTCTTCTCACTTTCTGCCATAAGGGTAGTGTCATCTGCAAATCTGAGGTCATTGATATTTCTCCTGGCAATCTTGATTTCAGCTTGTGCTTCCTCCAGCCCAGCATTTCTCATGATATACTCTGCATATAAGTTAAATAAGCAGAGTAGCAATATACAGCCTTGATGTACTCCTTTTCCTATTTGGAACCAGTCTGTTGTTCATTGTCCAGTTCTAACTGTTGCTTCCTGACCTGCATACAGTATTGGATGCAAATTTTCTAAGTTGTTTTGCAGATGTGAAAACCCCTCACCCAATGAAAGATGTTAACTACTTGATGACCAGGAACACACAGCCCCAGGCCTCCTGGAACCTAGTGAAATGTGAAAGTCACTCAGTCCTCAGTCCTATCGGACTCTTTGTAACTCCATGGACTATAGCCTGCCAGGGTCCTCTGTCCATGGGGATTCTCCAGGCAAGAATACTGGAGTGGGTTGCCAGGTCCTCCTCCATCCTGAAGCCTAAGAACTGACAATGTTCACCCCTGTAACACCTACTGGCTGCCTCACCATCAGCGAATCAGAACTGTACACAAGCTGATCAGAGACCCTGCAACCCTCCCACACACACACAACAAAACACACACCTGGCTTTTAAAAATGCTTTGCCAAAACCCTTCTGAGAACTTGAGGCTTTTTAGGGCATAAGACATCCCATCTACTTGCTGGCCCTGCAGTAAACCTTTCTCTGTTCCAAACTCCGAAGTTTCGGTTTGTTTAGCCTGAACACATGAACTTGTGTTTCCATCATTTTCTGATGTTGTGGTATTTATATTTGCTTGTTTGTGTGTTTTGGGTAATACCCATCTTCATGAGTTTAGAATATCTCACCGTGGTTTTCATTTACATTTCCTTAACTACTAGTGATGTTGAGCATGTGTGCTTATTGGCCATTTATTTATCTTTGGAGAAATGTCTTTCTTTGCCCATTTTTACTGGGTTATTTGTCTTCTCAATGAATTCTAGGGGCTCTTTAGGTATTCTGCATGCTAACCTCTTACCAAATATATGATTTTCAAATATTCTCTCTCTGTGGGGTAGCTGCTTTTTCACTTTGTTGATCGTGTCTTTTGATGCATGGAAGTGTTTAATTTTGGTAAAGCCCAGTGGATTTAATCTTTGTGGCTGTTGTTACCTGTGTTTTTAGTGCCATATCCACTGTACATTTTAGGTATCTGGAATGAAGTGCGTTTCCATCTGCAGTAAAAATGTTGGCAAGCTTTGCCCCATTCTCTGTTTCTGTAGCACCCACAGTTAAGCCTTGGGAATCTCCTTTCTTTTTAATATTTGTTTATTATTTATTTAGATGTGTGAGGTCTTAGTTGCAGTATGTGAGCTCAGTAGTTGCGGCTCATGGGCTTAGTTGCCCCGGGAATGTTGGATTTTAGTTTCTCAACCAGGGATTGAATCTGCATTCCCTACACTGGAAGGGGGATTCTTCCAGTGAACCACCAGGGAAGTCCCAGGTCTTTGGAATTTCTTGATTATCAAGTCGGTTGTGATTTTTAGCATTTCTGAGTTATCTTTCTTCTTATCATCTTTCTTCTTATTTGTCTCCCAACAAAAGGGTGCCTCTGATGAAAAGTAGCAACTTTTCAAATTTCTCTATGACATTTCCTGGGGAGATATCCCAGATCTCAGTATGTTTTAAAATTAATTGGATAAACTGAAACATTTATTTATTTTCATTGTGGTTTGTGATGCTTTTCCATGCTAATTAAATAGGCAAAATAATAGTGGAGTGTTACAAGGCGTGGATTCCTTCCAGTAAGTGGGGCTGTCCAGCCACTGTCAGCCCTGAGCTCCAGGAGTGGCCAAACATTCACGAGATTCCTCGTGGGACATGCCTGAAGGTCCCTGTAGAGGGTGTTTTACAGGCATCAAGCACCAAAAGTGACATTACTGTCCGGTAAGTGGGGCCACAATGGATGAAATAGAGTTACGATCAGACAACACAATGTAACCTGAGAGTAAAGCACACGGGGAACAAGAACCAGGCCAGTTTGAAAGGCCTGCAGTTTGGAAGGGACCCTGAGACACAGAGACGGGTCTCGTGGACCTGCTGTCCTGCCCTCTGTCATCTCCCCCTCGGGCTGAACAGCCCAAGTCATGCCCCTTCCCACACGGTGCACCCTCCATCTGGACAGCCCTCCCCTGCCTGGCCTCATTTCTCAGGGTGTGATAATGTGATGTTCTGGGAAAAACAAAATTACAAGTATGAGTCTAATTTAACTTAAAAATATAAAGGCAAAAATTGTAAAGGTGCTAAGTGTGACTCTACCTGAATTTTACTTTCTTATAATTTTTCACGTTTCTATAGAAAATATATATGGCTATGCACTGATTTTCACATTAGAAACAGAAAATGTTTGTTATAAGAATGCACCCTGCTCCTCCCCTTCCTCCTTCACCATTCCCTCCCTTGAGTGTTGGAGCTCCGCAAGGGCCCTCCTGGCCTCCGCAGCCCCCCAACCCATAAGAAAGAGACAGAGGACCCTTTGTGCAGCCCTAGAAGCAGGTGCTGTCACATTGGCTGAGACACGGGAAATGCAGGGATCTCACCCAATTTCACCAAGGAGTAATTGTAAAAGATATTTTAGGGGGACTTCCCTGGCAGTACAGTCATTAAAACTCCATGTTTCCAATGTGGAGGAGGTAGGTTCAATCCCTGGCCAAGGAACCAAGATTGCACATGCCATGAGGTGCAGAAAAAAAAATTATTTAATTGCCATAATGTATGTGCAGGTGCACTCAACCGCAGCAAAAAAAAAAAAAAAAGATACAGGTTGTAAGAATAACGTACAAAAGGTATTTCTTTCTTTGGGGGCCACTTATTTCCTCCAGAGTCTACCAGAAAGCTTACCTACATTTTCTTTTGTTCCCAACCCTGACCTCCAAGTTCCCTTTTAACTACTGGAGGCTGAATAAATGCCCAGACACGTGCGGTTTTCAGACAAGAAATCTGTGTCCTTGGCCCCAAGCCACTCTCCTGCCCACCCCAGTTCACACCTCCTGTGACGTGACCCACTGACCCTGCGGTGTGCACAGGCCAGCACACCCACAGGGCCACATGGCCTCATTTCCTCCACGCAGGACACCTGTGCCCTCCAGCCTGTGGTCCCTGCCTCAGGGAGGGTGGGCCCCTCATCCTCCCAGTTAATACAAACAATTCTGGTCTCATTACTTTCCCAGAGACTGGTTTTTGCTCCAGAACCCACCACGGGTCTTCATTTCCCTGCCGTGTTTTCATGCCCTGGAATTTATGTACTGAAATGTGTGTATGATTATCAGAGCTTCCCACCTGGTACCTCTCCCTCATATGATGATTAGGGTATTAAATCGATTTGAAATTTGAATTCTTTGAAATGATGCATGCATATGAGTTGAATCATCTAGAAGCTTCATTTTACAAGGTTAGAGTGGATGTTAGTTATTTTTCCTAAAAGTGAGTTGAGGACCAGTGCTGTTACTGAATCTCTCTGACTGTCTGAATCAGCTCCCTTCCCTGGGTAAGAAGTATGAGGCCTCAACTCAGCTATCTTCTCTGGGTTTCGTTTACCCATAAAACGCTGAGATGCTATCCAACAGTTCAACCGGGGTATTAGTCAAAATGGTCCAGAAACCAGAAGACTGGGTCTTCCAACCAGCCATGTGAACCAGGGTCATCAGACAGCTTGCAAGGCCAACAAAGAAGCCTTACCTGCAAAGAGGTAAGGTAAGGAAAGTCCAGCCACCCCCTTTCTCTTGTCTGCTATTGTGCCTGGTGGGGAGCGAAGACCCTGTCTGGAATTTTCATGGCCTCACTGTAACCAAGCTTTTCCTTCTCTCTGGCGACCTTCCCCTGAAAAAGTGCTGGAAATCACAGCCACGTCCTAGGAAGAGGAAATGGAGGCACAGAGAGGTTAAGCGACTTGTCCAGAGTCACAGAGCTTGGATGTGAACCCAAGTCTCTTACTGCATCCTGCTGAGGGTGCTTTTACAGGTTCTCTTTCCAGAATTCTGGCTTTCTTGCTGTGTTCAGGTGACAGTAAAGACTCTGCATGGAAGGGAAGCAGCACACTTGGCCCTCTGTCTTGCCCCGGAGTGTGTGTGTGTATGTGTGGAGTGGGGGCGGATTCTAGACCATAGGGGCTGAGGCAGCCCCTCCCTCAGGAGCTGTTCTCCCCTCATGTCAGGCACTTCTGACCCTACTGGAGACACAGAGACGGGTCATGAGGACCTGCTGTCCTGCCGTCTGTCGTCTCCCCCTCGGGCTGAACACCCCGAGTCATGCCCCTTCCCCAGAGCCCACCTATCCATAGGTGCAACCTATCCATCTGGACAACCCTCCCCTGCCCAGCCTCACTTCTCAGGGTCCCTTTCAAACTGCAGCAGACAGGGCCATCCTGCTAAATTTATTCTTCTCAGTTTGGGGCCAGCTCCTGGCTTTCCCAGGCCATTTGGAATCCTGCAAGTTTGTTCAGAGAATCAGCAATGTCTGTCTGTCCTTGCACGCCCAGAATGTGTGTTTGGGTCTGAATGTAACAGCAAGAGCCAAGCCGGCAGCACAAGGACAAAGATCCTCCCCCTTCCCCAGCTGATCCCCGCCCCCCACCACCTGCACACTCACACTCACATTTACACACTCACACTTTCACACTCACACACTCACGCCACTCCCAGCACTGTCCCCCCACCCCCCACTGCCCCTCCTGGACACACCCATTCCTCCATCCTCTCGGCCACCTCTGCTCTGTCTGCTGTTCCAGGTCCTCTGCCAGCCTCACTCAGATTTATCCTGAAAGAAGTCCAACACCTAACCCACTTTCCAAGGGCAGGTCTAGGAGGGAATAATTGCTGTTATATAGGGCGAGCCCCGGCGGCTCTCGGGAGATGCCCTGGTTTCCATAGCGCTGGTGCTCCGCTCACCCCCTGCATGGGTGCTCCAGCCCCACCCCCACCCAGAACCCACTGTTGAGAACAAAGATAGAGTCCTCCCAGCAGGAAAGGGGACCCTCCTGGCCAGCATCAATGTTCAGAGGGCAAAGTCTGCAGACGCTGCTCATTGGCTATGGGGCCCAAGCGCAGGGATTCTTGGCAAGTGTTGAAAAGTGAGGAAGTGTTGGAACTGGGCAGCACAGTTGATGAATCAGCCTTGGCTTTGGTGGGCACAGCACAGGGAAGGTCTCAAAGGAGTCCTGAGAGCAGAGTCTCTGTTGGGACTCACCTCCTAGGACCAGGGTCCCCCCACACCCTGGGAGCAGGCGCCCTGGCTGTTGTTTTGTCTGGGAGTTTCTGTGCTTGATTCCAGCCTGGTGTAACACAGGGTCAGGAAACCCAATTGGTTTCAGTGCTCGGTATTAATCAGAAAGAAGGCAAGCTTGAATCCATGCAAAAGGAAGTCCATTTGGGAAGAGGTAGATGACAGTCCATACGTCCACAAGGAAAGAAGGGATCAAGGATCCAGTGGTTAAGACTCTGTCTGAGCTTCTAATGCTGGGGGCACAGGTTCAGTCCCTGGCCAGGGAACTCAGGTCTCAGCCAAAGAAGCAAGAGGGTCAGACGAGAGAAACAGTGGCCTCCACGGTCACAAGGGAAGCAGACCAGAAAGCATCCTGCCCCTCCAAATTAGCTACTAATTTTTATTTTAATGTTAAACCATGGCATTATTTACCATCGAACTCCACCTGTTAAGCACAGTTTAATGAATCAATCCAATATTTTTACAACAAGTGAGACATATTAAGAATATGAATGTATTAGTGAATCAAATGATTTGTTCAAAATAATGCGACATGTCGATGGTGCATCTAATTAGAAATTAAAATCAGGAAACTGATTAGAGGCAATTGTAAAAGTATGTAGATTTTGTTAAACAAGTAGAAGGTGGTAGGCTAGGAGAAGACACACAAGCCGTTCAGGACAGTGCTTCGCCAAAGGTGAGCAGAAGCAGAGGCGAACCTGAGGCTGAGAGCTTCACCTGTGGGCCTCACCTGGGCCTCAACCAGAAGGCTCAGCTGTGATGTCACAGCCCCAAGGTTGACCAGGAAGATGTTGATAAATGCTTTCTCCCAGTCTAGCCACCACAGCTAACTAACACCTCACTGAGTCTGAGCACCAAATCAAGCGTCTTAATTTCCATCCCTTCCTCTGCAGATTCATAAGGTCATAAAATAGAATCTTCTTTCTGGGGGAAAAAAACACTTTTGTATCATGAAAATATTTACACTGATCACAAAGTTATATGGAAATAAAATAAAAGGCTATGTCTGTAAGTACACCTAGTTTTCAAGTGTTTTAGATCAAATGTTTAATGTTCTTGTGAGGAGACCATCGGCCTCACTGCATGGGCCTGGAACAGCTGGCTGGGCCTCGAGGCCACCCCACTGGTGGGCAGGGCCCACCACACCAGAGCTCATCTGTTCTGCAGAGCGCACCTCTCTTAGCTTTGCACATTCTTGGCCCTGTCTCCCCAGTCTCAGCCTCCTAGATTAGGAGCCCTCACCAGGCAGAGGCTGAGTTGGAACCATGTCTGTATCCTCTGCAGCACCTAAGGAGACAAATGGAGAGGGAACCATGTCTCCCACTGCCCGCTGGCCTAGAGGAGGGAGGGTTCGGTGGATTCAGACCCACCTCCAGTCACAGCCCGGAGGTCGCTCAAGACGATGAGAACTCAGCCAGCCCTTCAGGAGGATGGCCTGACTAGGGGCTAGGAAAGGAGACAGGAAAATATAGTAGAAAAGAGCCGTTGTCCCAGCCAATTGAAATTCAACAGATCCCCTGGGGATTCATTTTCTAAATGGCTTCTAATTTCCCTAAGTGTTTTGTCCTTTTCTGTCTTATATTCGGGCATCCAATGAGCAGGCCTTAGTGCCATAAATTTCTGACATTCCCTCCCTGGCAAAATCCGCTAATTATAAAACACCGCTCGCCACCGAGAGCCTGAGGGAAGAGTAAATGACTTCACTTTTGTTTTTACCATCGACTCCAGAGATGACTGTCTTCTCATCCCCGCAGAGCGAGGCCATCCTCCTCCTTCCCTTTGTAGCCGGTGCTGGACACCTGCACTCAGCCCACAGCCCCGGTGATGGGAGGCCTGGAAACTGTCCGGCGTATCCCACTCCCGGTGACCCTCTGCAGAACATCAGACAGGGTCCCCCCAAGGGTGGGTCTCACCACCTTCTCCCAGCCCTGGGCAGCAGGAGAGGGGTCCTCCCTGACACAGGTACCCTCAGGGTCATGACCTCAGCAGGACAGGTATGAAGGACAGAGGGTTAAAGTGAGTTGAATGCCAGAGGGGGATGGTGGGGGGGCGGGGCAGGGCGCTCCAAGCATGTTTCACAAGGAGGCATTTAATCCTCCCAACAGAGAGGATTAAATGATGAAGAGACACTGTTACTGCCCCCATTTTACAGATGAGAGCCAAGGCTTGGAGAGATTAAGTGTTCGCCCAGGATTTGTCTTTCTCTCTTTCACAGACACATATCTGTGCACACACAAACACATGCATACACACACACACATGCACACACATATATACAGTTGCTAAGTGCCAGCACCACCTTCTGACTGGGTACCTTCCTCCTGTACGCAATGTCTTACCCCTCATAGCAGCCTCCTTTTGTGATCTTGGCCACAGAGCCTCAGGAAGTTAGAACTGATGGAAACTCTAGTTCAAGTGAGAAATCCAAGCCTGGGAGCGGGTGGACAGCACACCAGAGGTCACTTGGAGAAGGTTTGCCAGAGAGACAGTTGGAAAGGTGAGCAAGTCCTGAAACACAGCATCTCAGGTGGGTCTCACTGAATCAGCCTTGAGATGAGGCCCCATGGGCAAGTGACTGATTATAGCACAAGGCCCCGTTGGGGGTCAGGAAGGAAGCAGAAGAAGGGACAGGAAGGGAGGCAAGCCCGTCTCAGGGACGGGGAGGGCATCCTGCAGCAGGGAGCCTCATCGGGACCCCCAAGGCTCTGGAGGGTGGGCAGCACCTCGGGCTTCACCCCGTGTGGAAGTAGGGGAGCCAGACTGTGCCTCGTCCATCCTCACCAGCCTCCAGGGAGGACGTCGCCCTCAGGCACGTCCGGCTCTCTGAGTTCGCAAGGCAAGAAGTCCCTGTGACCTGAGTCTTCTGAAGACAGTACCCACTCTGGCTTTAGGAACGTGGTGTAGGGGGCTCTTTTTACAGCCATCTCAGCAGAGGATCTTCAGTTCAGTTCAGTCACTCAGTTGTGTCCAACTCTTTGCGACCCCATGGACTGCAGCTTGCCAGGCTTCCCTGTCCATCACCAACTCCCAGAGCTTGCTCGACCTCATGTCCATGGAGTCGGTGATGCCATCCAACCATCTCCAACCTCTGTCATTCCCTTCTCCTCCTGCTTTCAACCTTTGGAGGGTCTTCAGTGCCTGTCTTAGACCCCTCCCACTGGGAACAGTGGCAGTCATGAGAAGCCTTGCCGTGTGTGGCAGGAACACAGATGCCATCAGAGCCCAGAGCAAACAATGGAGGATCTACCAGGACGACTCGAAAGGAGAAGTGCAGGCCTAGGCCCAGTGGAGGGCAGCACTCAATGCTGCTCAGAGGGATTAAAACACTCGTCTGCTCGAGCGGAAGTCACGTCAAGTCAACGCAGTGGCGTGAAGGGTCCCCCCGAGGCACCCTGAGGATGGACTCTACTGCTTGTTTCTTCCAGCCATTGAAGAGGCACCTTGACCACTTCAGGGCCATGTGGGTCCCAGGTCCATCATTCCTCCATTGTCCTGTGGGGACGGTGGGGGTGGGGGGGGTCGTAAGGCACAACCTGGAGACTAGCACCTCCACTTTATACAGAACCCGAGAAAGGATGGGATTCCCGTTTCTTGAATCCAGAGCACGAGCAGGTTTTGCGCCTGCTCCTCGCCTCCAGTCTCACGCTTCTGCTCCATGAGCCAAGTCTCCAGGGCGCTTCCCTCCTCTCCCTGCTCTGACTCTTTTCCCCTCAGACCCAGTCCTCCAAGGTCAGTGAGTCAAGGTGCAGACCATGGTCTGGAGAAAACCCAGAGTCAGGAGGTCCAGATGCAAGCATCAATCCTACCACTTGGTAAATGTGACCCAGGGGCCCGGCTGGGATATTAAAGGCCACAGGAAGCTCCAAGGGTGGCCCATCCCACTCCCAGGAAGAGCGCTGAGCCCCCAGGTTGCAGGCAGGATGGTTGAGGTCTGGCCCCAGACCTGCGGTGGGAGAAGCTGAGGTCTAAAGCCAGAATGTGGCTCGAGGCCAAAGACCAAGGAAAGGGGGAGATAAGTAGATGGGTGAGTCGCCAGGAAAGAGAGCAGCCAAAGGAATCAGGGGCCAAACCGGGCCTAGGGTTGTGATTCAAAGCCAGGTTCCTCCTCTTTGCTCCACACAACAACCCAGGAGCCGCGCCTCTGCACACAGGTCATGATGCCTGCAGAGGAGACGGCCTGAGTGTGTAGCCCTGGAGCCCAGAGACCAGCCCAGTGCCCAGGGCAGCCCAGCGCCTTCTCCCAAAGTGGTCAGCAGATGTGCTCGTCCATGTGCCCAGAGTTCATCCACACCCCACAGCAATGCAGAGCCCGGGGAGGGGAGGGGAGGAGACACAACCCAGCTGATACTGCTCCCACGGCCGCTGGACCGCTGCCTTGGCCAGGGTCCATCTGCCCCTGGGACGGGGATGTTATCTCGGCCTCCTCCAAATGACGGTGGGAAGACACCGGGTAATTCTCAGGTCACCATCTCGGTTTGGTGAGCAGGCTATTTATAGGAAGATGAGGGCTCATGAGTCTGAAGCCTGGGGCTGGGCAAGAACTGAGGAAAGGCAGGGACGCACTGCTGGCCTGGCACCTAAACTCCCCGGGCGTTCAGCATGGAGGGGAGGGCCGGCCCCCATCACCGTGGACACCGGAGGCACTGGACACACCTGGGCTCCTCCCTCTCCTCCCCACTTGAGCCCCTTGGAAGGGAAGCTGGCTGAGCTGAGGTGACCTGGGGCAGCCAGAGCCAGAGGCACCAGAGCAGAAATAACCAGAGAGGAGACTCCGGAGGGAGACGGACTAGAACAGACTGTCTCAGCACAAGCCACTGCTTGTTCAGGAAGGACAGCCCAGCCTGTCCCATGGAGACGGGGCCGCCCTCCTCTGCCAGGTGCCACCCCCACCTCTGGCCACCCTGGCTGTGCTGCGACATCTGTCCGTGAGATTGTGGTGTCCAGTCAGTGGAAGCCACGTGACCCAGGAGCTGCTGCCAAAAGCCCACAGCAATTAAAAACCTCCACAGAATGTTTCAAAATTATTGTTATGGCTAATTTAAGTTTTTAATTATCAAATGCATTTGCGTGGGAGGGAAAAAGCCCTATAATACACATAAATTCTAGGACATGCGTAATTTTGCAGCAAGAACGCCCCATAGTATTTAAATTGTGTGCACCCTGCTCACTTCTGCTTCTCTGCTGCTACCATGGACAGCGCCTGGGCAGCCGCAGCGGGGACCCTGGGGACAAACACAGGCCGAATAACCCTGTGCACACAATCCTCCCCTCCCCATAGAGGCCTTCCAGGCTTGCAAGCAGAGCAAGTGAGATGGATGAAGAACGGAATAGTGCTCCAGGCAGGAGGCAGTCTGGGAAACAGACACAGAGGAGAGGGACTCCCTTCCTGAAGGGAGGCCGAGGCCCCAAGGTTGTGTCCAGGAACTGGGGATGTCGGCAGTGGGCCTGCTTATGGGTGGACGCAGTGTAGGCCAGGGGCGGGTGGAGACGCACGCCCGACCCAGAGCACAGAAGCAGCCAAGGAACTTGAGATCTGTCCTGAACTAGGGGCTCGCTTCATGGCACCTGGTCCAGAGAACACTCTTTCCTTGTGCTGTCAGCCCCGAAATGGGTTATTGTTGTGGCCACACTCAGCCCCCGCTGTGGGAGGAGACCCTCTTCTCCCTGCATGCCCTGATATCCAGCAAAGCACGTCCAAAGCACCCCAGGAATGATCAGCTGCTGATGTGTATGACAGTCACCCAGGGGAGCAGAGCCGGGCACAGAGGGCAGGTTCCAGCATTTGTCCGAATGAGTTCCTTTGTTCCAGAAAGGAACATTATTTTCTTGAAAAATGAGTGATAAACTGGGAATCACAAAGACAAAATTGCTTACCTTTGTGGGTTTTCCCCTCCAGTTCCACATCCTGCAAAATTACAGAAGTGGTTATTTTTGCCACAGAATTCGCTTTTTTTTTTTTTTTTTTTTGCAGAAAAAAAAAAGCACAGACAGCAAATAATATAAATATATATTCTTGAGCCAAAAACGAGTTTGTAGGCCTTTTAGAAAATACCAGAAATCATGCTAATAATTAACAATGTGTTCAAGTGCTTAGTTCTGCACCAGCAATGTTTTCAAGGACCCCAACCTCTCAGCTTCTCGTTAGTTTAGATCGGTATACACAGTTCTTTCATTTGGCAAGAAAAACACAGTCTTCTTTCATCTGAGTGAAGGAGGTGCAGTGTCCACTTTGGTGCATGGTTCGAAGTGGATTTACGAAGCCCCATTTTGAGGCTAGTGTTTCTGAACACATTGATGTAAATTCTGGCTTCCCAGTCCACCCCAATAGTAAGGTTTTGTAAAGATCAGTTTTTCCTAATTATTTTTCTGTCCAACCATCCTGGAACCAATCCTATTTCCAACTTTCAGCTAAAATACATTTTATGAAAGATACCGATTATGCTGATCCTATCCTCTGTCATGATAATAGATATGGGTTATGGATCATTAACTGGGTCATGGAAATGAGTCCCTAGATGAAGAAGTCACCTGCTAAGGCAGGTCAGGGGGAGCACAGAGGACCAGTGCTGCTGGCCACAAAGGTGTGACAGGCTGGGTCATCATCTGACACCACGTATCCAGGAGAATGCGAGGCCAGATCTGTGCTCAAGTCAAGTGACAGTCCAGGAAGAAGAACTAAAGTGTCAAAATCAGGAGACAGAACGGGGGAGGGTGGGAGACTCTTAGTGGAAAGGGCCCACGATATCTGCCTAGAGAAGAGGCAGGCCCTTGAACTTGACCTTTCCCAGACGGTCTCTGGCTGCCGGGTGCATATGGGCTGTTTTCTGGGAAAGGTGTAGAATCGACCCCTGATGGACAGTGTCACCAGGCCTGCCTCTTCATGTCCTCCCATGAGTGCCGTGTGTGTCCGGTGGTCCTAGACCCACTGGGTCATCTCTCCAGGCTCTGGCTTTAAAGTCTGGAGCTGAGTGGAGCAGAAGCCCACAGGCTCACATTCTGATAGGAGAAATGAAGGCTGTCCCAGGAAAAGAGACTGAGACATATGCTGGTGTGAGTCCTGAGCAGCAAGGCCCACAGAGCTGCGGGCTGGCAGAGGGACCCGGGGGATCTGATAGGTGTCGGCTTCGCTCAGCCTCTGTCCCTTGAAACAAAGAGGCACTTGGATGAAAGAAAACATCAATCGCCCTTTCGTGTGGCATCTGAAGGCCTTCTAGCAGCAGCACGCTTTGTGCCGAGAATCTAGATTTTGCCATTCCCCTCGATTTCCTTGAGAAAAGTCCCCAGCAGCCCTGGCAGTCTTGCCAACTGCCTTTGCGAACAATAACCCACCATCCCTGCCCAGGGAACAGCCGGTGCACAGAGCACACGCCCATCTGTACATGGCCGGGCAGCAGATACAACAACCACAATCATTAAATGAGAGGAAACCTCAGGCTCCCTGCCTGAGGACAGGCAACAGCAGTGGCAGACACTTACTCCCAGGCTCGCTGAGCCCCTCACCGTGGTACGCCATCAGCCCACTCTGAGGCACACCCTATGTGAAGGTTGGCTGTTCACAGAGCCAGAAACAGACCTGACCTGAGCTCCCTCTTCACTCCCTAGCCGTGAGACCACCGTGCCCAGCACTCAGCCTCTTCCTCTCCTGGGGTCAGTCCTGCCATCCCACCATGCTCTGATCAGGATACAACAGCAGCTGATTGCAAAAATAGCCCAGATGCCTCCCATTCTCATGCATCCGATCTCCATTGGGAGCTCAAGGCCCCACCATCAAAGGCTTGAGGCTATCTCCCACCTCTCGACCTTGGGCCATGTGATGACTTTGGTCAGGGAGACCTCACTATATACAACGTGAGCTTGGAAGGCCGTGTGCACTGGGCCCGAGGTGCTGGGCGCCACCAGCCTGGGCCTATCACCCCAGTCTGCAGTCACCACCCCCAGACAGGTTAGGAAAGCCTGGCGGGCAGCAGACCACGGATGTCCGCGGGAGCCCAGGTGACACCATGGGAGTCAGAGGTGCCCAGCAGTTCAACCAGAACCACCACCCTCAGAGATGTGAGCAAACGAAGGGTTGCCATTTTCAACCACAATGTTTGGGCTGGTTTGTTTGCAGCAGTGGGTAACTGATCCACTGGATCACAGAGGTGGCTCACAATGTGTTAGCTTCCTGCCCTCCTTGATTCATTTCCAAGTGATGCAAGGAAATGGCACAGATAGACTTGCTCAATGCAGAGCTTCCTCGAAGCTGCAGTTTGTAATAATAAAAAAAATCTGTGAAGCACAATAAAGCTAAGCCCAATTTTTAAAAGTGATGTGAGGGATCCAGAGGCCAGACCACAGATCTGAAAGTTGGACCTGGGTTTCACACCCCACTCAGGCCGCCTGAGGACCAGAGGGCCATACCAGGTGAGTGCCAGGAACTCCACTGACTTCCATGTTCTGGAGTTCTGGTGCATCTCTTCCCGTTTTAAATGCCCACTTCGACGTTGCCTCATAATTTTTTCTAGGTTCAGAATCTCTCTCCCTTTATTTCTGATACCAAAATCATTTTTTCTTAGAGCCTTGCCCATCAATCCTACAATACTTTGGCCACCTGATGTGAAAAGCCAACCCATTGGAAAACACGCTGATACTAGGAAAAGATTGAAGGCAAAAGGAGAAGAGGGCAGTAGAGGATGAGATGGTTAGATAGCAGCACTGACTCAATGGACATGAATTTGAGCAAACTCTGGGAGATAGTGGAGAACAGGGGAGCCTAGTGTGCTGCAATCCAGGGAGTCGCAAAGAATCAGACATGACTTAGCAGCTGAACACCTGACTGGTCATCTTTCTGTCCTTCTGAGTCCACAAGATTCTCCTGGGACAAGACATTTTCAATTCCTGGATGTCATCTATCAAGACAATTTATGTAATAACAGATTGGAGGGCTGGAACAAGATGAATGACACTGCCTTAAAATTGGATACACCTGCTCTATTGCTCTATCCTTAGTATTACAATCAGCACATAACAAGGCTGAGCGCTTCACACGTTTGATCTAAAGGTGGTTTAAAAGGGGCCTGCTGAGCTGCAGGCACCATGCAGGGCACTTTGGAAGCTCTGCCTGGGGTCTGGATGCTTTCAGCTCAAGATGTGCTGAGGAATATCTCCTACCGAAGATCTCCAGTCCGTGCGTCCTTTCATCCTCCCGCCTGCCTCTGGGCACTAACAGCTTCTCCTGAAAGTCATGCAGAGCCTGACAGTGGCTGGCGCCTGAGCAACAGTTCACAGCACAGGAACTGGCCCCCGACCTCTCTTAGCTCCGAAAGTTCTGTAATCGCTCCTAAGAGATAAGCCTTGTCAAGAAGGTTACTTGACACCCAGGAGATCCGGTGACTTCTGCTGTGTCCCGCTGCTTGGTATATGACAGTCCCTCTTGTGTCTTCCTATCTCAACACTCATCACAGCGTTAACAGAGATGACGACATTCTGAGCAACACCTCGGGATCCAGGCTCAAGAGAAACTACCCTGTAGGTGTGGCTGCCTACCATTCCAGACCAGCCAGGTGCCCACCTGGCCCTTGGTGCCTTCCCCGAGTGGCCACATCTGCCCGGAGCAGGAGACACCCCTCTGGTCATCTGAGATTCCTGGCCCTGGCAGGTTGTTCATGCAGTGAATGCTGACACCCAATGGAAATGCAGACAGTAAAAGATGTCTGTGCACGTGTAGGGGTGGGATCTAGAAAAGAATATACTTCTAGAATCCTTGAAGCTATGTGAGTGGCCTGGGAGAAATGAACAATAATAATAACTCACCACATCGTGAACTTTCCCCTTTTCCTTCAAATTACCGTCTTTCCTCAGAGACATCTAATTTTACTTATGCCACCCCCATCTAGTGCAGTCAATCACTATTTGTTCAGGATCTGGGATGCTCTGGGACCAAGAGCCGTATGAGAATAAAACATAGTGACCTAAGGGGCCCACCATATTCATTCCACAATAGAAGACCATCAGACTGTTTAAATGCTAAACTGGGTGAAGTGTGTTATGAAAACGAAGCCTTAGAAAACGTTCGGAAATGCACCACACTGACCCCACATACCCACTCTCCACACGTTACCTGGAAGAGCTTGGGGACTGAGTTCCAAAGCACCGGCATGGAATGTTCCAAAGTACCAAGGACACGACACAGAGGCGAACCACAGAACTCCACACAGAAGGCCACTGAGAAGAGGCTCCCTTCCTTGCTCTCTGCACCCCTCACTTCTGGAGAGAGCACCACGCAGGCAGTCAGCACAGCCCGGGGTCACATGTTACACCACACTCACGAGGTACCTGCCTGCTCTATCCAGAAAAGTCCAGTGGAAAAGGTATGTCGTGCTCTGGAGACACGGGCAGGTGCAGCTGCGCCCCCATGCTGGTGTTCTCTGGAGCAGAAAACAAAACAGGCCCCCGAAGCCAAGGCAAAGCCTGGACAAGTACAAGTGCAATGAGAGGTGAGAACCCAGGTCAGCTGTATTTTGGTGGCTGCAAAACCCCCAGGTGATAAACAGGAGTCATGCCTGTCCACCTCCAATGAGTCTAACAGTATCTGCTCAGCCCAGTGGTTCAGATGACAGAACGTTCTAGTCAGGAAAGGATCCAGGGTCAGTGGCAAGTTCACTAGGGTAAGATGGCATCTTCCTCCCATCCGAGCAGTTCCTCTAGTGCCCTTTCCAGAAAGTTCCAGACCACACCCCTTTCAGGGACCTGGAGGAAGAAACCTGGCTGCACTTTGCCACCTTGCAAAGATAGAGAGGGGTGGCTTTCGGGTGGATTAACACAGAGCACAAATGGAGCCGGGTCTGCTGACCCATGCCCCCACCCCCGTGCCCACTTTGAGCCTTCTCTCTGGGCTGCCAGGCACCCAACAGGAGCCAGTCCCTCAAAGGGAACTCGGGGAGAGACCTATGTTCTGGCCCCACCTCCCATCCCAGCCATCCAGAAACTCCACCCTAGGCTCCAGGCAGAGGAAGAGATGCCTTCTTGGGGGCAAAGGGTTGGGGTGACCAGGCAGGAACAGACAGTGCACCGTGGCAGGTCTCCTGGACGAAACAGACCATGACCGCCAGCGCGTGGCCAGTGCCTGCCCGCCTGGCACCTCTGTGCCTGGGACAGAAGTGGGCTCACAGATTCTTTCCCTAAATCACTCTTTCTGGTTATTTCTTTCGTCTTCTTTCTCTGTGAAATCCCAGCTGAAAACACCACTTCCCCCGCCTTCTTCAACCTTGGAAATGCAGACTATCTTGGGAGGTGCCCTCCCTCCCTCCCTCCCTCCCCACTACCCACTCTCTTCATCAGGATTATGCCCACCCACCCCCATCTCCTTCTTCACCCGCCCTAGTTTCCTCTCAATCCCCAAGGCCCAGGCAGACGCTGTGCCCGGGACCCGAGTCTGAGCCCCATGCCGGGTTTCGCGAGGATGGCTGGCTGGTCAAGACTCGGGCAGATCAGGCCTGTAAAGGGGGTCCTTAGAGACCTCAAAAAGAACGAACCAGAGCCTGGGGAGGCCTTTAGGACCGAGGGGAGCCATCTCTCCTCCCAGCCAGGAGGCAAATCCGCCCCACTAGTTTCCAGGGGCCTCCCCCTTCCCCCCCAGCCTCCGTCACCCACATTCCCAGACACCGGCCCGGGCCACCTGCCAGACGCGATCCCCCGCGGGGCCCGGCCGCCCGGGGCAAAGTTGGCGGAGCCTTCACGCGGAGCCGTTCCCTCCTTGCTCCTCCTCCTCCCTGCCGCCCCCCGCGCCCGTGGCCGCCGCCTCAGGCACGCGTGTCTCTAGGCTCTGCAGCCGAACCAAGCGGCGCGCCCCGGGTGCCCCTCGCCCACCCGCCCGCCGGGCGCGCGCCGCGGGAGTCTCCCCGCACCCTCTTCTCCCGGGGACTGAGGGCCGGGCTCCGCCCCGCCGCCGCCGCTCGCTAGCTCAAGCCGCCCGGGCCGCCGCCGCTGCCCCGCGTCCCGGCGCTCCAGGACGCGCGGGGCAGCCGGGGGCGCGGGCGGCGAGCGCAGAGCCGAGCTGCACGGAGGGGACGGAGGGAAGGGCCGGGCGGCGGGGGAGGGAGCGGGAAGCAGAGGCGGGCGCAGGATCCCCGGCGCCCCGCGCGCTCGCTCGCTGTCTCCGGAGACGCGCGGGCCGCCGCCGAGCGCACTAGCGGGTCACCTTGTCCAGGAGGTAAGTCCCGACCGCCCCGGCCGCGCGGGCAGAGGAGGGGTCCGCGGCAGTGGGGCAGGGGCCGCGGGCGGGAGGCGGGGAGGCGGCCCCCGCGCGGGAGGGAGTCCTGGCTCCGCCTCGGAGAGCGCAGACCGGCGGCGGCGTGGCGCCGGGGGTGAGTCCGGGCAGTCCGGGCGGCGGGACCGGGGAGGCGCGGGGTCGCCAGGCGCCTGGGAGAATCGGAGCAAGCGAAGAAGATGAGAAAGAAGGGGCTGGGCGCCGGCAGCCCGGGCTGCAGCCTGGCGCCTCGCCACCCTAGGCACCCGGGCGGCGCCGAGGGGCCGCTGTGAGAAGTCGGAGGGAGCTGCTGAGATCGAGACCCGGGAGCGCGGTGGAGCAGGGCTGCCCGGGCGGTGGAGGCGCGCGGCAGGCATTGGTTCTGCGGGTCCGGAGACCCCTTCCAGTGACTCACAGGAGACAGTCGGGGGCTGGTGAGCGGGGCCGCGGCGGAGGTGCGGACCGAGGTTCATATGGGACCGGGAAGGGAAGCGGGCTTCGCTTCACCAAGCGGAGGGAAAAGGGAAGGCAAGGGTGAGAGCGCCCTGGGGCCCGGGACCCGGGAGCCCCTCGCGGCCGCTACCGCCCGCAGCCCCGGGAGCTGCCAGCAACCGCGCAGAGAGGGCAGAGAGTGGATGCGTTTGGGGGTTCAAGTTGTGGTCACAATTTTCCTTGGTGCGATTTCTGTCTCTTCGTGCGCGCTCTCGGAGGTGAGGAGCGAGGGATTTGGGTTACAGGGAAAACTGGGCACTTTTCCTAGGGAAGGGGCTTTGATGGCAATGCGTTTGCGGCGGTTCCAGTGGAGTGGGCGCTTCGAGTCCTGCTTTGGGAAGGCTGCCAGTGGGGTCGCTCGGCTTTTCTGAAGGACTAGAGGAAGGGGTCCTCTGGTTGCCTTCCTTTCCTGGGGTGGTCCCCGTGCACGCAGAGCCTTAGGCGCCTGTCACCCAGACTCCAGGTGCGCACAACCCTTCTGCGGCGTCAGATGCTCTGGCGCCCGCCAGGCTCCTGGCCGGACTCCTGTCTGCGCCTTCTCGGCCGCGTCCTGGGTTCAGGTTCGGTGCGGCAGACACTGGCCGAGGGTTTGGCCGATTTAGGGGCCGGGAGTAGGTGGCTCCGTGCTTTAGTTAGAATCAGGCTCAGGCAGTGGGGTGAGCCCCCGGGTCTGTGGATCTTGTTGACCCCTCTCCTGCTGGCCAGTGTGTTTGGTCAGAGCCCAAAGGGAGCGGCTGCTGCGCTGCAAAGACCTGCAGCCCGTGGGGTGAGCCTCCGGTAACAAAACCGGGAGCCGGCCAACTTTTCCTTGCTGAGGAGAGATCGCCGGGCAGTCAGACTTGGTGCTGGGATGTGGTCTTTTGAGGGGCTTTGACTCGCTAAATGCTCCGGGCAACCAGACTGCAAAGCCAGCCGGGCGGTGGTCTGATGTCCATTCTGGCTAGGACAGGAAGTGGCTGGAGCAGGTTTGGGATGAATTATTGCATGCTCTGTGCCTGGTGGTGGTGTGGAATGTCTTTCTGGAGATCAGACCACAGGTGCTGGCCTGTGAGCCGTTTGAGGACGAGTCCTCACCTCTCTCCCTCCCTCTCTTTCTGCAACACCCCGGGGTCCCTCTGCTCCCAGCAGAGGTTAGTTTATCACTCATCTGCTGCCCTCTCCCACCCTGCCCCCACCTACTGCATGGAAGTGGAATCCCGGTCATCAAGAAGGCCTTATCAAATACAGAAAAAACTGGGGAAATCTCTGTCTGAAGTTTCTTATGATGGAGAATGTCAGTGCCCCTCCTCCAACCCTGTTGCCTTCCCTCCTGTTTACCACTCTCCTGCGAGTTGGAGGCCATGTCTGAGGAAGGGTTTGGAAATCCATTCGCAGCTCCCTTCACCGCAAAACACGGCCCCATGAATCTCCAGCCGATGACGTTTCATTTCATTTTCACTTAACTGGGGCAGAAACAACTTCTTCGAATGATTCTATGAGAAATAGGTGATGTTAAAATAGAAACAAAGATGCCCCCATGTCCATTTTGGGGTAGAAAAGAAACCTGCTAACCTCCTGGAGGCCCAAAGAGGGGAATTGAAGGAGGAGAGAGAAAAATTCAGAGGCCGAAAAAAGAGATATGTGGAACAATTGCATTTGGCTCGTGCCAGTGGCCATGCAAGGGGTAAACAGATCCCAGTTAAACCAGGATAAGCAAAAGAATACGTTTTGGTTAAAAAAAAAAAAAACTTGAATCATTAAGCAATTTCTCCCACATTAAAAGTGCTGCACTGACTTGGCCTCAGCTCCTCATTAGCTCTAATGCATATTTTCTCAGGAGTGATTACCATTGTAATAGAATAAAAAGCTATTTTCTTATGTAAGTTTTCTATGAGAGACACTAGTCGGTGCTATTCTGAGATTCGTGAGAGTGCTGACATTTCATCTCTC
Organism: Bos indicus x Bos taurus; assembly: GCF_003369695.1. Classification (NCBI taxonomy): domain Eukaryota; kingdom Metazoa; phylum Chordata; class Mammalia; order Artiodactyla; family Bovidae; genus Bos; species Bos indicus x Bos taurus. The sequence goes on along the minus strand of NC_040088.1, from coordinate 40,945,373 downwards.
AATTAGAAAGCATGTGCTTGTCACCTGGCCACATCTGGAAACTACTTGCTCTGATGGGTTCCGAGTGTGGGGTCTGTGGGCTGGAGAGGGTCTCCTGGGGCCAGCCTCCAGAGACCGTGGGAGAGAGCCCCCACACCTGCACACCCTTCCCACTCCCCATGCCTCTGCACCTGGCTTTATAGAAAAGCTGCCCCTAAAAATTGCCAATAATGCGCTTGGAGGACTGGGCGGGCTTTCCAACACCTTGATAAGGTGCGCTCTTGAACCAGATCCTCAGCCAACCTGCTCTGATGTGAATACAGCCTAGGCCAGCCCTTTATTCCTCTGCCCCCAGCAGACAAAACCTCTGCCCCCAGCGCCTTGCATTGGCCTTTTCGGGACCCACGCACAATGGGGATCCTCACAGCCAAAGGGGCTGGTTGAAACGCTGTGACCTGTAGTCACAGCAACATCCTCGGACTGGGCAGGCAAAGGTGAGAAGATTGAAGGATGGTGTGTTGGTTTGTCAACATCAACACAGTCTCGGGCTAATGAGAAGCAGAAATGCCTGGTCTTTCGGTGGGAAGTCACATGAGGCTGTTTGGAGGGAAAAGGCTGATCAGGGGTGACATTGGGGCCACAGCTTTGACCCAGCATCGCAGAGCTGGAGGCCTCGTGCCAACACGTCAAAAATAAAAATAAAACATGAAAGGTATTCAAATATTAAATATTCCAAACATTGACCCAGTTCCTGCTCATGTCACCAGAACTGGAATAACACAGGTAGTTCCCAGTGGTTTAAACAAATGTGATTTTTCTACATTCTCTGTGCAAGATATTAGGACATTTCACATTTTTTTCAGAGAGCTTATGTTTTAAACAGGAACAGCTGTAACTCTTTCAGGCTGGACTGTAGTTCAGTGCCCTCAGCCTGGCTTAGTTCAGGTCAGACAGCCTGAGGACTTGGTCTGGGAGGGAGGAGAAAGGAGGGAGGAGGAGAAAGGGGAAGGAGGGAGGAGGAGGAAGGAGAAGGAGGAGGGGGAGAAAGCTTGGTCTGCCCCAGGACACCTTCTGGAATTTCTGTGCCCAGACAGCCTCTGCTGTTTGCCCGTTGACTAAGCTGAGCTCACTTAACTTTCCTGAGATTCTGTTTCTCTCCCTCCGTGTTCTTCCCAGGGTTTTGAGAACAAAATTTTAAAGGCTGCTACCATTTTTTAAATGGGAACGACTCTGGTTTAGGAGCACTTCACTTAGAGTGTTAGGGTGTCTCTCTGGGTGAAGTTCTCATCCCTGTGGTTCTCAGGACATAGTGTGAGCCCCAGCCTGTCCATGCTCCCGCGCCCTCCAAATTCTTGTTGGCAGGAGTCAGGATAAGGTTTGGGAGGGGGCCACCGATCCACAGGGACATGTCCTCAAGTAGGAACCTCCTGAGCACTGTCAACATTGCTGCTGTGTGGGTTCAGAGGACGCACGTGGGAAAGGCTCATGAAAGATGCCTCTAACACAACTGTGTTTAGACTCACATCAACTTAGAAAAGTTACCTTAGAAAAGTGAAGTTTGTTCTCTAGGATGAAACATTTTAAAGCAGATCATCAACCAACCACAAACATTGCTTATCATACTCCATGATTTAATTACAAATGTTTCGATCAAAAGTCCAAGTCATCTTCAACCGTGGTATGACAGATAACCTGTTAAATTGCATGAAATGAATAAAATCAAATACTAAAGGAAAAGAAAAACAAATAAGCCTTGGGACCCAAGAAAACCATTAGAACTAAAACCAGGAAACAATATGTGTGCACAGAAAATAATAAACAAAAAGGTGCTTCTGAGAGACCAGCCCAGGGGACAACTCTGCACTTTGGCTTGCTTAAAAAGAACATACCACCGAGTTCAATTTACATTATCCCAGAGAGGTGGGAGTTTTGCTCTTGGGGGTCAAGTCAGCGTTCAATGTAAAACATTTTGAGTTTTTAGCTCCCAGCCGTATCTTGTGTTCATCACAGTCATTTTTAAACATTGGTCCTAACAATGCTACAGTGACATTCTGGGGCCGAGACTCTGAGGGAGAGAACGTGGGTGTTAACTGATTGCAATTGGAGTCTTTCATCAAGGGCCTGCTTAGCTTCAAGTCACATTTTTAAAACATATTACTTCTCAAACGTTTGACCTGATTGAGTAATCACTTTTCAAACCTGCCTTCCATTCCTTCCTTGATTTTTTTTGTTGGGAGACATCAGTGCCCAAAACAAAAGCAAAAAGCAAACAAACGTTTCAGACAATTAGAGCCACAAAGGTTTTATTCCATTGCCTCAGTTTTAAATCAAAGATACTCCTGAAAGAAAAATACCTTACCTCAAATACGTTGAGGCTTTAGCCCTGCTCAGGAAAGCAGAGAAACAAACATATGACATAAACTTAACCTTTCTGCCCTGGTACAACATGCGGTTTTTATGTGACCCTCATGATTCTGGCCTTCTCACCTTGGTGTCATGGGCTCTCAACTCTGTAGTGTTTGAAATAAAAGGGTTTGCTTTTGAGGATTCCAGTGTGATTAAGTCCTAGGTCGGGCCTGGGAAGGGCTTCCCAGGTGATGCTAGTGTTAAAGACCCCACCTGCTAAAGCAAAAGATGTAAGAGATACGGGTTTGATCCCTGGGTTGGGAAGATCCCCTGGAAGAGGCATGGCAACCCACTCCAGCGTTCTTGCCTGGAGAATCCCTTGGACAGAGGAACCTGGAGGGCTACAGTCCAGGGTCTCAGAGTCAGACATGACTGAAGTGACAGCATACACACATGCAGGGCTGGGAAACCCAGCACTAAGGGCTGGGCTTAAGCTCCCTTTAGCATCAGAAGGGCCCCACAGATGTCCAAGTCATGCCACCAAAGATTGCTACCTGTTCTTCTCTTGTTGGCAATGTCTCAGGTTACCTTTAAATAAAATATTCACAGGGATTTGCCTAGTGCTCCAGCAGTTAAGATTCTGTGCTCCCAGTGCCAGGGGCACGGGTTCAATCCCTCGTTAGGAAACTAACATCCCACATGGCAAGTGATGTGGCCAAAATAAATGTTCCCCAAAAAGAGTGGGGCAGAAATTTTTTAAAGATGTAATGGTAAAGGTAAAGTCTTTGCATTTCTGTAGCCAGTTTTAGTATCTGAAATTTCAGCCCTGGCTCTTTCCCTCGGGTTTCCTTTAGAGGGAACATTTCCGTGTCAGTTCGGGTAAGGCTGCTGTGTCCTGCAGGTCAGCAGCAAAGGTGAGCTGAGGTGGGTCAACAGTGTGCTTTGGGTCTGAGACACCATCTGAGCACAGGGGCTGGCCCATGCCCACGGCTCAGGCGTCTGCTCCAGACTGTGCCCAGTGTGCGCACAGAGAGTGGAGAGGACCCCGCACTGGGCAAGCCCACCCTTCCTAGCCCAGCCTGGAAAGGCCTTCCAAGACCCCTGGCCTGCAAACGATCCCGTCCTGTCTTCTCTCTCCCACTCTCTTCCTCTCCACTCATGTCCTCCCTGCAAGCAGCTGCAAAACGCAGGCTCCAAGCGGATGAATTAGCATGCTCACTGCCCACAGCTTTTCTTTTCTACACTGAACCCAGAGACATAGCATGCCCAGCTCAGGTCTCAGTGCAGGGCCATACCCCCAATGCCATCACTAAGAGGGATTCCTGTTAAACATTTAACTAAAGGAAAGTCATCTCTTTTGTTCTAAGTCCATTCTCTGCCTTTCATCCTTGATATTCTGTTGGCTGTGAATAGAAGGTCCCACCTGACATGTGGGGACCCTCTTCCTTGCCCCCTTTGCCCAGAATGAGATCTCAGGGCTCTTGCTGGCATCAGCCCTAACATCCCCTGCACTCAGCACAACACACCTGCCCAGCGGCTCAGAACACAAGGACCACCAATGTGACCATGTCCCAGACCCTGTCATCCCCCTTTAACCACAGTGTTCTTGGCAGGATTGTTGATCTGAGTGTTTGGGTTGCAGGGTCCTTAGCTGTGAACAGGACCACTGAGTTTATTTGGCCATCACAGTCTGTTCTGAAGCCACGAATGAAAATGGGCTGTGGCCGAATAATGCACTTTCCTTCTCCATTGCTGGACTCCAGCAGTGACTTTCCAAGTCCCTTTCTGGGAAGAACATGTACTTCAGGTTCTTGGGTGGTAGACATGAGTTCCTGCCCAGATTCTTATTGTCTTTGCTTGTGTGTAGGACAACCCCCCCCCACCAAGGTGAGTGGCTCCAGTGCAGCTGTGACCACTTGGCTGTGCCCACTGCCCACAGGTACTTGATCCTGGTCCAAAGTAGAGAGGTTTTCATATGTTCAAGTCCCCAGCCCCCACGCTCCATCCACCAGGAGAGTGGACGCTTTGGACACACCACTGTCCCCTCTTCCTATTCCCTTCTTTTGCCCTTGACTTAGAAGCTCCTTGGTGGGTGCAGCTCGGGGGGCTCTGAACTCATCCCGCCTGGAGCTGCTGTGCCTCCACCAGCTGCTCTGTGGACAGACAGCAAGACAGTGGCAGCCAACCTCCCAGATGTGTGAGCAAAGGGCTTCCCAGTGACCTTGGTGAGGGTGGGCTCCGGAGCTATGGCCCGTCTAGACCTGCCCACACAACGCTGCAGCTGCCCCAGGTTCCTGGGGTCCTGCCCGGATGTCCAGTCACTTTCAGATAGTCATCACCTAGTCCACTCTAGAGGTGCAGCCCCATCACACTGTGGACTGGAGAATGTTGCCCACTGGGAGTGCACCTGTTCCTTCTGCTGTCAGCTCTTCTGTTCTACTCGGGCATTGGAACACCGTTGGCAGGCGGTGGCTGGGGGAGGAAGGGAAGGGGGCAAACAGCTGTCCCTTCACTGGAGCTGTGGTCATCCCCTCTCTGCTGTTGGGGAGGCACCACTGATCTGTCCCCAGGACCTTCCCAGGACACATCTCCCTCCCCCAGGATCAAGGGTCCCTGCTCCATCTGTAGAATGGGAGCACCAGCTGTAGAATGGTCTCCGCTCTTACAGCCACCCCGCCTCAGAATCCATGCTCCTGGCTTGTCCAGCTGGTCCCTGGGAGAAAGTGTGTGACCTCTAGGGAACATGAACCCAGCCAGACCTGTGGATGTCTCTCCATCTTCAGGCTGAGGGCCCGGGAGCCTGTGGACACGTGTGGGGGCTGAGGGCAGTGTGGGCCTGACATAAGGCTACTCCAGGTGGGGCTGAGCTTGAGAGGAGAGCAGTGATCAAGGTGCCCGGGGCCTTCTGGACTGTGAACCCTGATCCACCCACAGGCCAGGACAGTGAGTCCCACAGCCCTGCCCTCCTGGCTGCAGTGGATTCAAGACGCAGGGGAACTGGCAGCCCTTCAGTGGAAATGAGGGCTGGGGGTGGGGGTGGAGAGAGGAGGGAGGCGGGGCCCAAGGAGGCCAAGAGCCCCTGGAAGGGCCCCTCCTCCACTTCCCCTGACAGAGGCTCCCTGGGGGCGGGGTCTGGAACCACCGCAGGAACTCAGCCCTTGGCTTCCGCTCCCCAGTTGGCAGCCCTTCTCTCTGTCTTTTCTCTGGTGGAGCTGCTGTGCCCACCTGAGCTATGGTGGACTGGTTGCACTAAGGGGGCCCCATGGCCCAGTTTCCTAGGGAAGTAAATTGAGTTCACGCACTTGGAGAAGAAGCATCAGCACACATCTGAAGGGTCAGACGGAAGCTTTCACAGCACAGCAGCTTCTTCGGAGCTTCTTCAGGGAAACCCACAGAAGCTTCTCCTGTTTGCCCCGTGTTGCATCTCCCTCCCAGGCCAGGAAGAGAGGGTGACCATGGAAAGTGTGTGTATCACACGGATTTATACAGATCCCCATTCTCACACTTGGTGGGGTGAACCCCAGGGGGTTCCCCGCTGGCTCTCTGGCCCTCCAGTTGCCAGAGGATGGGCCCAGTGCGTGGACCCTTCAGGGATCTGTTCCTTTGCTGTTTGTCTCAAGGTCACGTTTGCCCACCCCCACACTCAGGTTTCTTGGTGCTGCGCTTAGTGTAAAGCTCAGGACAGTTGCCTGTCCTGTGTCATCTTGGACTGACAGACACAGACAATTCCATTTTGTGATAAAAGCCAAGTGGGGCAAACATCACTGGGTCGTCTGTCCCTCTGTGCTGGGTGGTGGTTTCCTGGGAGAAGAGTGTCCATGCAGGTGAGCAGATAGTGACCAGGGGTGAGGGGAAGGCCAGCTGTGGACCATCCAAGGGGTGCGTGCCCACAGACGTCCCGGAGAACAGGTGTGTCCTGTACAACACACGACAGTCAGAGGGGAAGCTGCTTCCTCTATTGCTGCAGGCTCCAGATGACACAGAGAATGTCTGGAGACATAAAACAGTGTGGGAGGTGACCCGGCAAGACCTGCTTTCTGCTCTGGCACAAGGCTTTTCCCAGAAGTTAGAAATGTCCTTAGATGCTGCCCAAAAAGGCTGGTCTTCCTAGAATTTGTATTCAGAGCTTCAGATGTTTAAACAATGCATTTCAGTGAGATGGGACTCTGCTTGTTGCTTCCCTTTCGCCTTAAGACCAATTGTCCTTTTCTTGGAGAATAAAACCAAGCTGAGCTTAGTTGTTTCTCAGGGGCACAGATCAGAGGGCCATCGACTCTGCTGGAGTTCAGCTCAGCCTTAGAGGACATCTTGGGAGCACAGTCCTGATCTACACCTCTCTTTCCTCTGAATCCTCCTTCCCCACCTTGACCTCCTTAGATTCCCTGACCAGGTCCTCTGGGCCAGGACAGGTGAGACTGGCAGGAGCCCACTGTTTGTACCCTCCTCATACTTTGAGCAGCAGAACTGTCCTGGAAACATCACACATCTTAATTTCAAACTATACTACAAAGCTATAGTAATCAAAACAGTATTTATTGACATAAAAACAGACATATAGATTGATGGGACAGAAGAGAGAGCCCAGAAATAAATACATGTGTATATGGTTAATCAGTGTATGACAGAGGAGACAAGAAAATGCAATGGGGAAAAGACAGTCTTTTCAATGAATGGTGTTGGGAAAACTAAATAGTCACATGCAAAAAATGAAACTGGACCACTATTTTACACCACACACAAAAAGTAACTCAGTATGGGTTGAAGATTTGAATGTAAGACCTGAAACCATAAAACTCCTAGAAGAAAATGTAGGTGCTAAGCTCCATGACATCACTCTTAGTGATGGTTTTTTGGATTTGACACCAAGAGCAAAGGCAACAAAAGCAAAAATAAGCAAGTAGAACTCCACCAAAGTTAAAAACCTCCGCACAGCAAGGCAGACCATTCATTGACAACTGACCTACTGATTGGGAAAAATATTTGCAAATTATATATCGATAATTGGTCCATATCCAAAATGGATAAATACTCTACAATTCAATAGCAAATAATAATACTAATGACCTTATTAAAAATGGGCAGAGCATCTGAGTAAAGATTTTTCCAGAGAAGACCTGCAAATGGCCAGCAAGTACCTGAAAAGGTGCTCTACTCACCAGTCATCAGAGAAATGCAAAAGCTAATAGAGTTTTACCAAGAGAATGCACTGGTCATGGGAAACACCCTCTTCCAACAACACAAGAGAAGACTCTACACATGAACATCACCAGATGGTCAATACTGAAGTCAGATTGATTATATTCTTTGCAGCCAAAGATGGAGAAGCTCTATACAGTCAGCAAAAACAAGACTGGGAGCTGACTGTGGCTCAAATCATGAATTCCTTATTGCCAAATTCAGACTTAAATTGATGAAAGTTGGGGAAACCACTAGACGATTCAGTTATGACCTAAATCAAATCCCTTATGATTATACAGTGGAAGTGACAAATAGATTCAAGGGATTAGATCTGACAGACAGAGTGCCTGAAGAACTATAGATGGAGGTTCATGACATTGTACAGGAGGCGGTGATCAAGACCATCACCAAGAAACAGAAATGCGAAAAATCAATACGTCTGTCTGAGGAGGGCTTACAAATAGCTGTGAAAAGAAGAGAAGTGAAAAGCAAAGGAAAAAAGGGAGGATATACCCATTTGAATGTAGAGTTCCAGAGAACAGCAAGGAGAGATAAGAAAGCCTTCCTTAGTGCTCAGTGCAAAGAAATAGAGGAAAACAATAGAATGGGAAAGACTAGACATCTCTTCAAGAAAATTAGAGATACCAAGGGAACATGTCATGCAAAGATGGGCTAAATAAAGGACAGAAATGGTATGGACCTTAGAGAAGCGGAAGATATTAAGAAGAGGTGGCAAGAATACACAGAAGAACTATACAAAGAAGATCTTCAAGATCCAGATCATCACAATGGTGTGATCACTCACCTAGAGCCAGACATCCTGGAATGCAAAGTCAAGTGGGCCTCAAGAAGCATTACTATGAACAAAGCTAGTGGAGGTGGTGGAATTCCAGTTGAGCTATATCAAATCCTAAAAGATGATGCTGTGAAAGTGCTGCACTCAATATGCCAGTGAATTTGGAAAACTCAACAGTGGTCATAGGACTGGAAAAGGTCAGTTTTCATTCCAATCCGAAAGAAGGCTCAAACTACCGCACAACTGTACTCATCTCACATGCTAATAAAGTAATGCTCAAAATTCTCCAAGCCAGGCTTCAAGAGTATGTGAACCATTACCTTCCAGATGTTCAAGCTGGATTTAGAAAAGGCAGAGGAACCAGAGATCAAATTGCCAACATCTGCTGGATCATCGAAAAAGCAAGAGAGTTCCAGAAAAACTTCTTTGCTTCATTGACTATGCAAAAGCCTTTGTGTGGAATACAACAAACTGTGGAAAATTCTAAAAGAGATGGGAATACCAGACTACCTGACCTGGCTCTTAAGAAATCTGTATGCAGGTCAGGAAGCAACAGTTAGAACCAGACATGGAACAACAGACTGGTTCCAAATAGGAAAAGGAGTATGTCAAGGCTGTATATTGCCACCCTGCTTATTTAACTTATATGCAGAGTACATCATGAGAAATGCTGGGCTGGATGAAGCACAAGCTGGAACCAAGATTTCCAGAAGAAATATCAATAACCTCGGATATGCAGATGACATCAATCTTATGGCAGAAAGTGAAAAGGAACTAAAAAGCCTCTTGATGAAAGTGAAAAAGGAGAGTGACAAAGTTGGCTTAAAGCTCAACATTCAGAAAACTAAGATCATGTCATCCGGTCCCCTTGCTTCACGGCAAATAGATGGGGAAACAGCGGAAACAGTGGCAGAGTTCATTTTTAGGGGCTCCAAAATCACAGCAGGTGGTGACTGCAGCCATGAAATTAAAAGACGCTTGCTCCTTGGAAGAAAAGCTATGACCAACCTAGACACCATATTAAAAAGAAGAGACATTACTTTGCCAACAAAGGTCCATATAGTCAAAGCTATGGTTTTTCTAGTAGTCATGTATGGATGTGAGAGTTGGAGTATAAAGAAAGCTGAGTGCCGAAGAATTCATGCTTTTGAACGGTGGTGTTGGAGGAGACTCTTGAGAGTCCCTTGGACTGTGAGGCAATCCAACCAGTCCATCCTAAAGGAAATCAGTCCTGAATATTCATTGGAGGAACTGATGCTGAAGCTGAAACTCCGATACTTTGGCCACCTGATGGGAAGAACTGACTCATTTGAGAAGACCCTGATGCTGGGAAAGTTTGAAGGTGGGAGAAGAAGGGGACAACAGAGGATGAGATGGTTGGATGGCATCACCGACTCAATGGACATGAGTTTGAGTAAGCTCCGGGAGTTGGTGATAGACAGAGAGGCCTGGCGTGCTGCAGTCCATGGGGTCGCAAAGAGTTGGACGTGACTGAGGACTGAACTGACTGACTGATGAGGCATCACCTCACACCTATCAGAAAGGCTTTTATCAAAAGGACAACAAATCAGTTGTTGAAGAAAAGGGAACTGGTGCACTGATGGTGGAAATGTAAATTGGTACAGTTGCTATGGAAAACAGAATGGAGATTCCTAAAAACATAAAAATAGAACTACCATACAATCCAGCAATTTCACTTCTGGGTTTATCCAAAGAAAATGAACACAGTGGCTCAAAAAGATATATGCACCTTGTATTCACTACAGCATTATCTACCATAGCCAAGATATGGAAGCAATTGATAGACGGATAAAGAAGATGTGATATAGACGTAGCTATAGACACATATATAGCTATAAATATGTGCACACATATATACAATGAAATATTATTTAGCTATAAAAAGAAGGAAATCCTGCCCCTTGCAGCAACTTGGGTGGAACTTGAGGGCACTGTGCTAAGTGAAATAAGACAGAGAAAGATAAATACCATAGGATCTCACTTGTATGTGGAATCTGAAAAAAAAAGAAAAACCAAAATGAACAAACTCCAAACTCATAGGCAGGCAGTGGTGGAGGAGTGGAGAAAATGGGTGAAGAGGGTCAAAAGTTACAAATTCCAGTTATAAGATGAATGTCATGGGATGTGCTGTGCAGCATGGTGACCGTGGTTAACACTACTGCATTGCATATTTGAAACTTGCTCAGAGGGTAGATCTTAAAAGTTTTCATCACAAGAAAAACATTGTAATTATGCCTGTGACGTATGTCAGTTAGACCTATTGCGATCATTTCACAATACATACAAATGATCATTTGCCACTCACCTGAAAGTGACATAATGTTATATGTCAATTATGCTTCAGTAAAACAAAGGCACAACCGTGGCAAGGGTTGCTTGGCTGCTTCTTGTACTCAGGAGAACCCGTCTCTGGGCACGAGTGGAGGTGGGTACCAGATGGCCCGGAAGCCCAGGGGGTGCGGGTGAGGCCACCTGACTCTACCCCTGCTTTCACAGCTGTAAAATGAAGATGCTTCCCCACTGCCTTCTTGGAATTACTGTGAAAATGCAAATAAAGGATGAAGTGGAGAGAGAACTTAGGTAGGCAACTGGGGAGGTTTGGAACTGAGGACGTTCGATCCTAAAAAAAAAAAAAAAAAATTTAAGTAGTTCTAGAGATCTGTTTGACAACAGTGAGAATACCCTTAGCACTACTGAACTGTACACTTGAAAATAGTCCAGATGGTAAATTTTATGTTGTGTATTTTTACCACAATTAAAAAAGACTCATATTAATTGGAGCTCTAAGGTTCTAATTACTAGCAACTAATTGATGTGGACTCTTCTGATATAGCCTCAGGAGTAACTCCTGCCACATCTCATCAATTATGTGTGAGTCACAAGTCACATTGTTTCTCAAAAGTATCTTCTAGAATGTGATGCTATCTTAGGCCCATAGTCAGAAACTGGGGCAAAGATTAATAGCAGCGATTTTGCACATTATGTGGGTGCATTCGTTATTATGTGATTGAATTCTTGGTCTTGGGGATTTTGTTCAATTCCATCGTTCTCCAGAGATAAAAGGGACAGGTGAGAAAAACAGAAGTTTCATGTCCTCACAGGTCTAACAACTTCTCCAAATTTACGCAGAAATCAGTGGCAACGCTGATTTGGATCCAACCTTTTGCCTTTACATGTCTTGTTTTCTCCTTTTCCTTATTTGTGTGCAAAATAAAAAGACCTGTTTGAAGAATTGTGTGAGTCCATAGGTTAGAAATGAAGCAGCAACAATAACAGAGAACCAGGGTCATGGGAGCTGAACTATAGGGGTTATTTTTCTGATGTGATATAAGCCAAGTGGGAGGTTGTGACTTGGTAACTCAGTGGAGTCAGGGCTATGTCTTTCCCACTTCTTGGTTCCCAGGTGGCTGCTTCAGCTCCAGACATCACATCTGAGATCAGGGCAAGAGGTGGGAAAGGTGGACACAGCCCCTCCAGAAGACATTTGCCCACAGCTGTCTTGGGCCTGAAGCTGTGTGTGTGACCACTCTCGGTTATAAGAAAGCCTGGGGTAAGGAGGAGGATTTAACTTTTCCAGCCTCCAGGTGAAGGTGGGCGAAGGTGATGTCCTGTGGTGGGTTCTCCATTCAGCCAGTGACTGTCATCCCCATGTCAACAAGAGGAGTGCCAAGGGGTATTCTGGGATGCAGTGGGACGGGAAGACCACACCGCGTGTACACATGAACAAGCTCCATTCCAAGAGTGCGGTTGTAAGTCCAATTTCTTCATAAGTTCAACAAACATAGCTTAGGTACCCAACTGACATAATCAGCTGCACAGTCCTGTACTGTAATAGTTTATGGTGCTTTTCACACAAATAATGCATAAAAAAGACATTAAATCATGTTAAATCTTACAATACGGTACCTTGAAAAGTACAGCAGTACCAGCTACATCATGCTTTCTTGCTTGCTTTCAGACGTCCTGGACTTGAAATAACGATATCATATTACTGTACTCTGTAACATACAGTAAAGCGCACACAAGCCCGACCACATGTAGGGGATGCATGCACGCCACAATGTACACCAGACAGCATGAAGTAACTTCTGTGACTGGACATGCGAATGCACACTTGCTTCTTTGAAAGGGAGCGTTTTGAAGGTTCATGTGTAGGAGACTTACTGTACGTGTAAACACAAGGGACCACGGTGGTTTGCTGGTGACAACTCGCGTGTAGTGTGCAAGGGAGTGATGGCAGGCAGGTGGAGACAAGGGAGGTGACAAACCTTGGGCTTGAGCCCAGCAGACAGGACCAGGGCTGAGCAGAGCTGGCTCAGCCCAAGTGACCACATGCATCTCCTGGGGGCTGGTAAACACAGGGTCTGGGGCAGCAGATCGGAGCAGGGGACCCTGTGTCCCCCCCAGGCACCGAGCTGATGCTGTTGCCTCCCTCTGAGTGGCCCAGGTCCAAGTGGTTCTCAGAGTTGGTGGCACAGTGGATTCACCAGGGGATGCTGAAAACTGGTTTATACACAAATAATGTACAGAATACAAATTGAGTTCAATAATGTTTAAAGGAGCAGCTGAGTCGGCTTTTCTTACCGAAACACCTGTTAAAGCGACACTCGCCAAACTCTAACGCACACGAAACCCTCAGGGATTTGCAGACGGGCCGAGCGGGGCTCAGCAAGTCTGGGTCAGAGCCTGAAATCTGTGTTTCTAACAAGTGCCCTCTGATGCTGCTGCTGCTGGTCCCAGGTCCCCCTTTGCAAGCAGGTGATGAAGGGCTGAGAGGGTGGGAGAGGGTGGGGGCATAGAAGAGGCGGACCGTATCCCTTGTGCCTGGTGTGAGCTGAGGAAGGGTCCCAGCTGCGTAGTGGGTGAGGCCAGCATGCTGCTGACCCTTATGTGTGGGCTTATTCACTGTATGTAAACTTACATGGGGCTTTCCTGGTGGCTCCATGGTAAAGAATCCACCTGCCAAGGTAGGAGAAATGGGTTTGATCCTTGGGTCGGAAAAGGAAATGACAACCCACTCCAGGATTCTTGCCTGGAAAACCCCATGGACAGAGGAGCCTGGTGGGCTGCAGTCCCTGGGGTCACAAAAGAGTCAGACAAAACTGAACAACTAAACAACAACAACAAACTTGCAGAGCCTGGATTTAGGGTCAAGAAGTAATATATATTTAAAATGTATCTTGTGTAATATTTTTTTAAAAACAAATGCTAGAGTTGGCAATTGTTGTGCCTCTGGGTTGACTGGGGTGAGTGTTGCAGGTCGCATGGCTATGGCCCAAGCCCAGGGGGGCTGTCCCCCCATCCTACAGTCTCTAACATCTGTGCTCTGCTCTCTCCACTTCCAAACCAGAGACCAGTGCTGTTGGTGCTAAGAACGTGATAGACTATCTCACAAAGGCTCCAGGGCACTCCTTGGCCGCAGGGGGGCTAAATAAACACAGTAATGCAAGTGTGTAGACACCCACAGTGGGTATGTGTTCACGTGTGCATATGTGCACATGTGTGAATCATGCATGTCTCCTTCCTTCCATAATATCTTAACCCGTGGGAGGTACAGTAGTTTGTTTGCAGACATGGGTTACAGCTTCCCGGTCCCAGTGGAGCCCCAGCGATCACAGCCTCCTGAGTGATCCCAGGAGAGACCAGCCAAGAACCAAGGAGCCTGGCTCAGCCCACCTGGTCACCCAGAGGACCCAGAGGCAAATAAAACAGCTGCCATTTTAACCTGCTAACTTTTGGGGTGTTTGTTACACAGTGAATAATGACTGATGCCCGTGGCTAGAAAAACCTGGGCTGGAAATATATCTGCATAAAAATATGTGTTTGAACTGCATTCAATACTGCAGCCCTGTTCTTTGTTTTTTAAATTTTGGCCATGTTGCACAATTTGCAGGATCCTGGGATTGAACCCAGGCCATGGCAGTGAAAAGGCTGAGTCCTAACACTGGACTGCCAGGAAGCTCCCAATACTGCAGCCCTTGAGCGAACATCAGATGGGAGTTCAGCATGCCACTCGCTACCCTGCAGAGAGGAAAGGTGGGAAGTGACACGGCCGGCACCCCTGAGCCCCTGCAGAGGACCTGCCCCACGTGAGCTGCTGCCTCCTCGGGGAACTGGACCTAGCATCCCAGGCAGACATCACTCCTTCTTCACCCCCACAAAGTGTTCAAAACAGTGCCGTGTGGACTGACCTCCCTGTCAGTGACCTAATTGTGGCTTCACTGCCCCGGGGTGGCTTGAGAACAGGTAGACCAGATGGATGAGTACTGGAGCGAGGTGGTGATAATCATCTAGGTTCCAGACTGTCCCCTGGGCTCCAGGACCAGCTAAGGGGGGACCAGTGTCTTCTGTGGCGTGACCCAAGGATGTGGGTGCAGGGAGCCCACCCCGTGGGCACACTGGCTCTGCCTAGAGAGTGGCATCCCCCTGTGTCGGCCTTCGCTGAGGACTCTGCCTCCTGGGCCCACATGCCTTACCGACAAGCTGAGTGGGACTAGGTGTGAGTGTCTGCAGAACAAGAGTTGAATACGGAGACACTCTCTCTGCCAGGATCCTCAGCTAGAAGCATGGGTCTGGGTCAGCCAGGACTGAGCCCGGGCTCTGCTGGCTCTGGGACAAAAGGGGGTGACATGTAAAAAGCCTCCTGGGTTGTCATCATTTCTCTGGTGGTGACTCAGCCCTGTCCATGGTCTTGGCAAGTCTGAGCTGCCTGTGGAGGCTGAGATTCCTGCCGGCGCCCTACCTAGAACTGGACGACCAGCTCCTCATAGAAGACAATATGTTTGGCAGACAAAGGTCACGTTCCTTCCCTGTTCCTTTACACACACACACACACACTTGCATATGCACACACTGACATATTCACACACGTGTAGACACACACATAACATACCAACATAAACCTGGGTACATTCACTCACAGAAACACACACTTACACCCTGAGCAGTAAACTCCACCATGTGAACATCACTGCTGGACAGAGCTGTTTTGAGGGGGCGAGCCAGAGGACAGTCCTGGGGGACACAGAGACGCCTCACGGGGCTACTCGATTCCTCATCAGGCAGCCCTCTCTCCAGGGCACCAGAGCTCCTGGCTCGTCCGGCTGGCAGATCTGAACGTGGCCCCCAGGGGTGAGTGCCTGCAAACAACAGCAGAGGGATGGTAGGAGGGAGGGGGCAGTGGGAGCCTGAGCGCACATGTCAGGCAAGGATGTGGGTGGATCTGGGGCCCAGGTTTTTAGGTAAACGGATTCTCTCCGTTCTCCCCTCATGATGAGCAGCTGCAGGCAGAGTCTGCAAGGGGGTCTCTTCTGTTGTGCTTGGACCTCCTTGTGGCTGGTCTGTGTCCACATGGGATTGAGGTTGGGGTTGGGGGAAGAGTACAGTTCCCAGAGGAGTTTATGTAAGGCTTGTCTTTGCAGCTTCTTGATTTTTATAGAGAGAGTTATTGCACCCAAAATAGCAGTCATGCTTTGCCTGTGAGCTCTTGGGATGGGGCTTGCTTGGGGTGTTTGGAAACTGGAGAGAGGCTGGGCTGGAGGGGCGGTGGTGGGGAGGCGGGGGTGCACAGAGACTGTGCTGGGGGCTCTGCGGTCCACTTGCCCGGGGCAAAGCCCTGGCTTATCCCGTGCCCTTTGCAAAGGTATTCAACTTCTCTGTACCTCGGTCTTCCTATGAATGAAGAGGAGGCCCCAGTTGTCCTGCCTGGGGTTGTTACGTGAGCTGAGATGAGGCAGCACTCAGTGATGTCAGCTGACGTCAGGGCCAGCTCAAGGGGGCGTGCACTGCCTCATATGGGGCCTTGACCAAGGCTGGGCTTTGCACAGGGGGCCAGGCCATTCTGGAAACCTGGACAGCCAGGGCCCAGGTGGGCACAGAGGAAGGCAGGACAGATGCCCAATCAGCAGCCACTCCAGATGCTCTGTAAACTTGAACCATCTGTGTGGGACTGAGCCAGGGAAAAGGC
This sequence comes from Bos indicus x Bos taurus, assembly GCF_003369695.1. Lineage (NCBI taxonomy): Eukaryota > Metazoa > Chordata > Mammalia > Artiodactyla > Bovidae > Bos > Bos indicus x Bos taurus. Next base: position 40,929,087 of record NC_040088.1, on the reverse strand, counting down.
GAATCCCAGGGGATCCTGACCACCTCCCAGGCCTGGTAGGGGGTGCCCAGTACAGATGGCCCTGGACTCCCTCAGAGCCTGACTGCCATGCAGGTGAGGGTGGCTGTTGAGAGCAAGTGCCAGGAGAGGGCTTCTCAGGTGGCACTCGTGGTAAAGAATCCACCTGTCAATACAGGAGACAGACCTGGGTTCGATCCCTGGGTCAGGAAGATCCCCTGGAGAAGTGCACGGCAACCCACTCCAGCATTCTTGCCTGGAAAATCCCATGGGCAGAGGAGTCTGGTAGGCTACAATCCATAGGGTCACAAAAAAGCCAGACAGGACTGAAGCAACTTAGCACGCACACACGCCAGGAGAGGGCAGGTGGAGTCCTGTGTAACATGAGGCTATGGGAGCATAGTCCTCAGGAAAGTTAGGGAAACCCTGACTATTTTGTAAATATCGTTCCCTTTCCAGTTGCTGTGAAATCAGTTTTGTTGGAAGAATTAATTACACCAGCAAACCTGACCACACAGTCTTCCTTGCTCAGAAAGTCTGTACATTCATAATTATCTGTAAACCTTGTTAAAGGTTAAATGAACTCACTTCCTAGGTCGAGTTCCCCTTGGGGCAGGAAGCCCACATGTGTACACACTTCTTGAAGTTTGGTTCCTAATTTTAGTGTATTTATTTTTGCTATATTTTCCTCCAAATCCAAACTATCCTTGAAGTGAAATGAAAGTCGCTCAGTTGTGTCTGACGCTTTGCAATGCCATGGACTGTAAAGTCCATGGAATTCTCCAGGCCAGAATTCTGGAGTGGGTAGCTGTCCCTTCACCAGGGGATCTTTCTCCAGGGGATCTTCCCATGCAGAGATCAAACCCAGGTCTCCCACATGGCAGGCTGATTCTTTACCAGCTGAGCCACATCTCCTGTATTAATATAAGTTCTGGAGGTGTTCAGCTGGCCTTTCCCTAGAGTCTCCATGTGGAGCTGTGGTTGGTCTGATTTCCTCAGGCCGCTCTGCTGACCAGGGACCCAGAGCTGGCACTATTTCCTAGTCACTGCTGAGTCTGATATCATGGACAGGGTGAAGCCAGAGCCTGGCAGCAGAGGCACGTTGCCCACTCACAACCAGACCAGGTCAGAGCAGGCTGAGTGTGACCAGTGCCCTCTTTCAGGCCCAGCAGTGGCTGGTCTGGTGGTGAATCATGAACAAGCAGATTCAAGCAAATTCTCAGGTGTGAATGATCATGGACATGAAGCAGGCACGTGGGACAGTGTGGGCTGGAAGCTTCCAGAAAGACCACTTCTCTATCCTGTGGACCACTGAGCGTTTTTATGGGCCAGGCTATGATGTGAGCGACCAGAGAGTGAGGCTGGCGTCAGCCACTAGGCGGCGTGGGGCTGGATAAGCAGTGTAGACTGTGGAAGAAGTCTGCAGGTTCACATGACAGGTAGACAGGCCACTGTTGTTCAGTTGCAAAGTTGCGTCTGACCCTTTGTGACCCCATGGACTGCAGCACGCCAGGCTTCCCTGTCCTTCACTATCAACCAGAGTTTGCTCAGTCTCACGTCAGTGATGCCATCCAACCGTCTCGTCCTCTGTTGCCCCCTTCTCCTCCTGTCCTCAATCTTTGCCAACATCAGGGTCTTTTCCAGTGAGTCAGCTCTTCACATCATGTGGCCAAAGTATTGGAGCTTCAGCTTCAGGATCAGTCCTTCCAATTAGTATTCAAGGTTGATTGCCCTTAGGATAGACTAGTTTGATCTCCTTGCAGTCCAAGGGACTTGAAAGAGTCTTCTCCAGCACCACAGACAGGCCATTGGAATGGTATCTATATAGTGGCCATGGATGGTATCTGTAAGAAAATGACTTTGGAGCTGAGAGCCTAAGGACAAGAAGGATCTGGCCAAAACCAGACATGTGTCGAGGGTGTTGGCACAGCAGATGAGACCGAGCAGACCTCACAGAGCTAGCCTCACTGATGAAGAGGTGGGATCACATGGCATCTCCAGGCGGAGGGGCCAGACCCAGGTTGTGTTCTGAGTCCATCAAGACCCTCATGGGCGGTTGGAGCAGGAGAAAGAGGCTCTGGTTCCTGAGTGGTCCAACTCTGACCATGAAGGGGAAGCAGGTGGGTGGGGCAGGGCCAAGGATGCCTGGTTGGGATTGGGCTGCCGGTGTCACACAGGAAGAGGCAAGTGAAGGATGGCTCAGGTCTGGGACCACGAGACTTGGATGTCTATGAGACTTGGATGCCCTCGAGGCTGGGCTCCTGTCCTGTTTGCTCACTGCCCCATGTCCAGGGCCCGAAATTCAGAGGGTGTTCTGTGCTGTGCGGAGGTGGGGGAGGAATACAGGGAAGGCGGGCTGATCCCCTGAATTACCAGGGGGTACCCAGCTGGCTGCCAGCTCAGAAGGGACATGTTGCCTGCCAGTGTGGACACCACCAGCACCACCAGGCTCAGAGGAGGGTACTGAGCCCAAGGACTGGCTGAGCCTTCCCCCGGAGGAGAGGGAAGAAAGGAAAGATGAAGGAAGGAGCTAGAGTTCTCCTGGCTTGTAGAGTCTGAATCCTGGAGACCCAGGATCAGCCCAGGAAACAGAAATCAGGAGCCACAGAGTCCTCAGGCTCCGCCCTTCGAGATCTCAGGCCACAGGGGCCCAGGCTGGGGGCTCAATCACCCCCTTCATTTACTGAGTATTGGGGTCAGGGAGGCTGGAGAGGAACAGAGGCTTCTCCAAGAAGGTGAGGGAATTGTGCGTGTGAGTGTGGTTTGTGATGGTGCATCAGAGATCACACTGTGGGGTTGGGGTGTGAGGTGATCAGACAGTAAGAGATGTCCGGTCCCTGGGTTGGAGTTCAGCGCTGGGGGCGGTGATGGAGGCCTGATGCTCTGGAGGGAGAATTCAGAGAGGGGAGGGAACCCCTTGAGAAGCCAGGAAGCTGGGTGAACCCTGAAACCACAGAACAGTGACATAAGGGGTAATTGGTGGCAGGTGTGACATCGCCCACTTGTGAGTGTTCCTGCAGGTGGGATGAGGGAGCGGGCAGGGAAGGGGCTGCCAGGACCGGCCACAGGGAGGACCCGGGGCTCCAGTGTGGTCACTGTTCCCTCTGCTGTGCAGAAGCCCAGAGTGATTGCCCAGCGGAGCCCCTGCATGCTGGGGAAGGGACCCTGAGAGGGCACCACATGGTTCTGGCTCTCAGGAACCCCTAGGGTGGGAGGCACTTGGCAGCCCTCCTCCTCCTCCAAGGTGGACCCCCAGATGCCCTCTATCGCACAGGTGGGTGTGAGGTCCCTCCCAGCACTCAGAGTGTCTCTGTAGGTGCCCCTGCTAGGAATGATTTATACTGCTCAATTCAAGGTCCCAGAAATGCCAGTTCTCATTTGTTACATAGCATCGGTCAGTTAGAAAGAATTTCTATTTATCGGGACAGTCACTCTTGTACCTACTATGATTGTGGTCATTGACACTGTACTTATTACACTTACCCTGAATAAGGTAAGGCAAGGATCTGGCCTGGCAAAGAACACATGTATCCGAGTTCCACTAAGACGGGATGTGCCAGCTCAACTCTATGACCTGAGGCCAGGGAGAGCAGGTCTCTCTAAGCTACTTCAGGTGACAGGCCTGCCCTCCATGGGCAGGAAGCATCTTTCACACCCACCTGCCTGCTGCCCCACCTTACTGGAGGTCAGGTACATGACCACCCTTTGGGGGTACCCTCTACATTGCTGCCTTTTGGGGAGATACAAACATTCATCCTTTGTTGCCCTCACCCCACTTATGTCTTGAGCTTAATCCAGTGTATAATCTGAACCCATGTCATTCCATTCCCCTGGTTACCTGGTTTATGAGGGGTGATGGCAAGGAGGCTGGGGTGTCACCTGGGTTGGGACGGGAGGCAGCTTGTGTGAGACTCACCTCACTGACAATCCTAGCCTCCGACAGTGTTGGTTAGGTTGGAACAAACACGGTGAAGAACTTTCCTTTATAACAAACCAGTGGGGTTTTACTCAGACCTAAGGTCAAATCCTAAAACTTGGCCTTCACTTTCTTCAGACTTAAAATGGGAGCGATTCTGAGTAATCCCAAACTTTTGAGGGCATTGAACAAGATCACCTGGGGGAAGTATATGAACCCCTAGCCTAACAGTGACTCTCCGGTAGGTGGGATTGTTACTGTTTTGTGTCCGGTAGCCATCAGGCTGCCCTACATTGCAGGAGCAGCAGGAGAGGAACCCTATGTCTTGCATTTCTGTGTGCATTTTCGGGTAAGTTTGTCACTTTCCGCCCAAAACCCTGCTTCATGCTGACAGGGTTGCCCAGAATCTGCTGGCTGACCTGCGGGCCCTTCCGACCATGCAGTTTGCAGTCCGTGAACACAGAGTGTCTCTGTCTTTACTTAGTTCTGTAATTGCTTTAATGGTGTCTCGAGAGTTTTGGGTGAACACATTTCAGCTTCTTTTGTTAAATGTATTTTATCCTTGATTCTCAAAGCATGGTGTTGTGTGTGATGGTATGAGGGTAGGCTTCCAACAGACCTGGGTGTAAGCTCTGCCCCTGTTCCTGACCAGCAGCTTGAGACAGCTTCTCTCACATCTTCTTCCTCCTCCATAAAGTGAGAGTCAGGTCCATTAGTAGTGGGGTCAGCAAGGTGATGACCCAGAGTAATGAACGCGAGAGTGCTCAGCACCGAACAAGTAAATTCTAGCTGTATCCTTCCTTTACTGAGTGTGCAGTAAAAATTATGATTTTTTTCCTACGTATGACATCTTGCCCCCATACGCTAAATTAAAAGCCCCAACAGAGTCAAAGAAAAAAAACATCTACTTGTACTTTAGATATTTTAAAACATTCTTTCATTTTTTCTTTTGAGTGATAAAGTTTTTATCTATTTCTAAGATTTGGTTTCTCTTTATCTCCCACTCCTGAAAAATCCCTTTGAGTTTTTTTTTTAATTTTATTTTTGCCCTTGATCCAGCTTTTATGGGCTGATTAAAGAATTTTCTCTCTTCCAAGTAGCACGAATACAACTTCCTCTGTTTACTACCTCAGTGCTGGCTCACGTGTTCTCAGAAGCGTGGAATTTTTACAGGACGTAAAATCCAGGGCAACACTCACATCCAGGCCCCGCAGGGCACTGTGTTTCCCACATGGCTTCACCGTCTGACTCTGTGAGGCGCTTGGTTAAGCACGGCCTTAAAGATGCTGACACAGATCAGCGTGTCTATCTAACATCAGCGCTGCCCGGGGAGGAGTGCAGGACAGCGGCTTGGAAGCCACTGCTGGGGGAGATCCATTTCCCACAAAGCAGAATAAGCCACGCACAGTGGGGACCTGTGTTCAGGACCCCAGGGAGGCCCACGGGAACGTTTTTTAATTAGTGGAGAAAATTGAAAGCAGAAGCAGATGGCTTACCAACTCTACCATACAAACACTAAAAACACGGGGAAAAAATGAGATTTCCTCAAGCTAGCAAGCATCTGGAATAATCTGGCACAGCTTTTAAGAAAAGAAATATATCTAGGTCTCCTGATCTAGGTACTGAGGGTATTTGCATATTTCATATATTTAAGTATGTTATTTATTTTATACTTTAAATAGTCATATCTATGCTTTGCTTTGGATATAGTTTTATAGATAATATACTAAAACTCTTGAACATTCCTACTTAATGGTGGTACAGGCTGAGTGTTTGTATCCCTCCCAAAATTCATGTTCGAAGCCTCTACTTCAGATGTGATAATATTGGTGGGTGGGGCCTTGGGGAGGTAATCAGGGAGGGATGAGGTCTTCCCCAGTTGGGTCAGTGGGTAAAGAATCCACCTGCAATGCAGGATTGCCAAGTTGCTTCAGTCGTGTCCAACTCTGCAATCCCATGGACTATAGCCTGCCAGGCTCCTCTGTCCATGGGATTCTCCAGGGAAGAATACTGGGGTGGGTTACCATTACCCTCCTCCAGGGAAATCTTCCAGACCCAGGGATCAAACCCAGGTCTCTTATGTCTCCTGCATTGGCAGGCAGGTTCTTTACCAGTAATGCCACCTGGGAGGCCCTCATGATGGGATTAGAGGCCTTAAAAGAAGAGGAGGAAGCAGGTCTCACCCTCTGTAGTACAGGCACCCAGGAAAAGACACGGGGAGGAAGAAGCCATGGCAGACAAGGAAGAGACCCTCGCTGGAAACCCACCACACTGGCCCCTTGATCTCAGATTCCAGCCTCCAGAACTGTGAGAGGATGCATGTCAGTCATGTAGGCCGCCCGTCTCTGGTGCTTTAATGGCAGTTCAGCTGACTTTGTACCGCCCTTGACACCAGCCCTGGGTGACAGCTAAGATATCATCCAGCCTTCGTATTTGTTCCAGGCCCCAAACAAGTCTGTGCACAGCCCAGCCGGGTCCATGTCTGTGTCCAGCTGCCTTCCTGACATGGTATCTGCATGGAGAAGAGGATGAAGACAGGCTCTGAGGCCACATAGGCCATTTACAGGATGTCCAGGACAGATAGGCTGTAAGGAGCTTGCCCACTTCATCCCCCTGTTACCACCCACCACACTTCGGCTGTACCCATAGAGGTAAAGAAGACGACCACTCGAAGTCTCATCCAGGAGTCTCGTGTGCAGGTGCCTTTGAACCTTCAACTCTGGGAGTCCAGGCTCCTTAGAGCAAACACCTGCCACTTCCTAACTGTCCAGCAATAGAAGCCCTCAGCCTGCAGGCTCACAGGGCCAGGGAGCAAGGGCTGGAAGTGACCCTTGACCAGTGGTGGACCAGGGTCAGTGTGCAGAGGCCCCTTAGGTGGGATAACTCCACCTGCAGGTTTTGTACAATCCCTGGACTCCCTGGTGAGATGGGGTCCAGCTATCAGCGGCAGGAACAGTTTAACAATGCACACCTTCTTGCCCTCAGCCTTGCTCCCCTCTACCTGCTCCACATTTCTGGAACCTCCTCCCTGATAAACCCTTTACACGCCAGTCCTTGTTTCCAGCCTGCCCAGCAGACTTGGGCATCACTGTGGATGTGGAGTTATAGCCCTACTAAGATGGTGGTCCTGCCAAGATTGTGCTTCTCTGCTGCTCAGGAGGTAAGCTCTGTCCCGGGCCAGTGAGGGCAGGGCTGGTGTGTCACTGGAAGGCAGTGAGCCTTGGGAAGCAGCCTTGCTTGTGCACGGTGTTGTTGCTCTGATTCACAGAGCATCACAGCCTCTCAGGATGAATCATCTCCCGGGCACAGACGGGAGTGGATCTGGAGGAGACAGAACCTCTCCAAATCCCCACAAAGGAGCCTTCTCCTGCAGAGCCAACATGACTGTGAAACAACTATTCCCTGTCCTCTGCAGGCATTTCAGTGACTTTTAAGGGAAAGCATCAATCCATGGATGGCCCAGCCAGAATCCCTTAAGAACATGTAACTTGCATTTCCGGATCAAAACCACATCCCTACGTGCAGGACCATTTGTCCTCAGGTTAGGAAAGCATGAAGGCCTGCCAGGCTGTCCTCAACCATCCAAGGTGACAAAAACCAAAGGTCATAGAAGAAAGAAGAGAATGCCAGCAACCGTGTTGCAAAGCATCAGCTTCCAACATGTCTGGAAAGCACCTCGGAGAGTTTTATCTGTATCTGTGTTTATTCCGCTTTCAATTCTGACTAGTTAAGGTCATCTCTGGATATTAACTCTGACAGATCCACTCTGCACTGATTCAGAAGTCATGACATTGAGCATGACACCCTGTGCTCCAAGTTACCCATGGAGGTAAAGAAGACTACCACTTGAAGTCTCGTCCAGGATCCATCCTTTGCCCCAGATTCATAGCCGGGGTCCCAGAAGCTCTGTGGCCTTGAAGCAAAGCTGGTCCGTGAAACACCCTCATCCCTCCTCTGAGTTGCTCCTCCCTGTGGGCCATGGAGTGGGGCTGGCTTTCCTGCTGCTGATGGCCAGGAATCTACCAGATGGGTCATGCATGTTATCAATCACCTGGGCATGACAAGGATGCTTGGCAGTTAACAAGACTGGTTAACCAACCATCCAGCTAATCCATAGGTGATACTAATGGGTAAAGAGAAAAGATTAGGAGAAAAAATGAGACAGAACCTGGAGAGAGGTCAACGCCCCACATCCTATCATGGTATCCAAAGTGACCGAGAGCTCACAGCCACAGTGCAAAGGAGGGAGACACTGTGAGCAGCATGACTCACAGTGTCCAAGTGGTAAAAATAGCCTGGACTCATGCGAGAATCATCTATTTCTGCTCCTGAGTTGAGATGCAAAGTTGTCCTGGAAGCAACATCACAGTGCGATGCACAGCATCTCCCGAACACCCCGGGTGCCTCCCCACCCCTCTCCCAGGCCCCCTGCCCTACTCCACCCTGCCCACAGCTCACAGCCTCATCACTCAAGTCTGCCTCCCACCCTCAGGTAGAGCGTGGGTTTCACAAGAATGGGGCTTCCTCACTCGGCCCCCCATGTGGCCTTCAGCACCAAGGACAGCGTCTGCCGCTGTTACTGACTGACTGGATTGAAGAACTCCCCTTCCATCAGGTATGACCTTGCAAAGAAGATCCCAGGGTCTATCTGGAGCACTGTTCCCACAAACCCAGGAAGCCCCAAGCAGGACGGTCAACTGACCATGGTCCCTCATAAGAGCCCTGGCCTGAAGGGGCCATTTAGGCATAACTAGAGAGAAGAGTCTGGGTCTCTTGAAGGCACATATGGGCTTAAAAACAAAGGCCAGAAATGAAGGAAAGAAAACCCCCTAAGAAGAGAAAGGGATAAAACAGACTACCGGACTTCCCTGATGGTCCAGTGGCTAAGACTCTGCACTCCCAATGCAGGGGGCCTGGGTTCAATCCCTGGTCAGGAAACCAGATCCCACATGCCACAACTAAAGAACTCAAGTGCCTCAATGAACATCAAAGATCCCAGATCCCACATATTGCAGCTAAGACTCGGCAGAGCCAAATCGATAAATATTTTTAAAATAAATAAATCTACCTTTTGGGGAAATTAAAAAACAACAACAACAGACTAAGGAAATGGGAAGGAGGTTAAGGGTTGACTCAATATTAACAGTGGGGAAATGGAAAGTTAGAACCAGGGGTGATATTTAACTATCAGATAACTTAAAGCTCCAAGAAGGAAAAAAAAGGCAATGAGTTTAAAAAAAATTGAAAATAGATGTGAAAACAAGCAAATAAAAAAAAATACAGGCACAAAACTAAGAGGAAAGCCAAAAGTTAAAGATTAAAATTTTAAATAAAAACAAATGAGCAAACATATGCTAAAGCAAGAATAGAAATTGAAAGCTAAATAGATACAGTTCTTCAAAACAATAAAAAATTTTTTAAAAGGACATGATTTTTCCAGCTCCCAACCCCTCCTCCCCGCACTCTGGAATGATTGTGAGAATTGAAGGGAAAAGAAAATAGAGGTAGAAATAAGGAACCTACAGATTAACTAAAGAGTACTGCTACCAGGCCAATAAGAAATAAAAACACAATTGCCAGGACACCGGGGCCTACAACAGAATGCATTCATTGTGATTTAAGAAAGTAACACAGCATAAAAAGACCATAAATAAAATATATGAAGGACAGCACAGCCTTGAGGAGTAAATCTCTCTCTGGAGTGAATATCAGTTTACTGTAAGATGTCACTGGGTCCCTGTAATTTTTGCAGAAACCCCTGGCACAGACAGCAGTCACTCAGAATTTATGACCCACTGGGCTGCAGGCAGGTTGTACTCAGTCCCAGAGGGACTCAGGGATTCAGCGAGTGCACGTGGGTGCACACACACAGACACACGCAACTTCAGCTCGTTGTCATTTTAAAGTAAATCTGGGTCTCTGGATTCTTGTGAACTGTTTATTCTTTTTTTTCTGCCCTCAACTTATTTAGAAGGTATACTTTTTATTCACATTGCTAGATGTGATTCTTAAAATGTTATGTGTACTCCTTAATTAGTGCTGCCATCATCCTGCTCCTTAATGATGTAAGTGAAAGTGAAGTGGCTCAGTTGTGTCTGACTCTTTTCGACCCCATGGACTGTAGCATCCGTCCATGGCTTCTCTGTCCATGGGATTTTCAAGACAAGAGTACTGGAGTGGGTTGCCATTTCCTTCTCCAGGGGATCTTCCCAACCCAGGGATCGAACCCGGGTCTCCCGCATTGTAGGCAGATGCTCTTACCGTCTGAGCCACCAGGGAAGTCCTTAATGATGTAAGGATCGTAGAATTCTCCTCCCATCTTGTGTGATTGTTCAGAATTTCTGTTCCCTCTCACTCCTCTCAGAATTCGTCATTACTGCCGCATGGTTGCGGTCATCTTCTGTAGTCAATGCTTATTAACGATTGACCACATTTCTCCCTTCCTTACACCTTCATTTCATTTCTTCATTCTGTGATCAGTTTTCTTTGGCTGGAGGACATGCTGCAGTAGCCCTTTCAGTGAGGGTCTGTTGGTGGTTCTCAGTGTTTGGCCAAATGGAGTATGTTCTCATTTGTGAAGAATAGTTTAGGTATTGAGTTCTAGGTCCAGTGTGTTTTCTCACTTTCTCTGACATCTTGTTGATTTTTTTTTTTTTTTTTTTTTTTTATGATTTCTATGACTGTTGGTGAGACATCTCCTCTTGGTTTGCCTTTTTCTTGGAGACAGTCTATACATTTTCCTCTGGTTAGGATCATCTTTCTGTGTAGTTTTTCTCTAAGATGTATAGGTGTGGAATCACCTGTATTATATGCTTCTTTCACTAGTTCTGTGAAAGTGAAAGTCACTCAGTCATGTCCGACCCTTGTGACCCCATGGACTGTACCCCTCCAGGCTCCTCTTGTCCATGGGATTCTCCAGGCAAGAACACTGGAGTGGGTTGCCATTTCCTTCTCCACCACTAGTTTTGAGAAAATCTCAAATCTCCTTAGACGTTGCCTCTTCCTTTCTCAGTGTTCCCTCATGCTGGAACCCCACCCTCTCCCTGCAGCGTTTCTATCAGTTGATTAAAGGACATTCTCATTTTATCTTCCTGCCTTCTCCTTGTGCCTCCCGTTTCCCACTGTATGCTGACTGCAGGCAGTGTCAGCACCGCCATGCTCCTGTGCTTTAATTCTCTCATCAGATACATTCAATTTGCTCATTAACTCATCTGTCTTATTTTAAACTCAGTGCATATTTTTACTTTAGGAAATTCCAATTTGCCTCATCTCTTTTGAAAGTGTGCTTCCCCCTTCATGATTTATTAATGCTTCCTCCTTGCATGCCTTGAACATCTTGAAAGAGACTTACCAAATCACTTCTTACTGTTCCTAAGTTCTTGGGAGGCAGCTCTGTCCACTGACATAGACACATGGTGGGTGGTTTCTTGGTAAATTGTAAATGTTTATACTGTGATCCTTCTCTGTGGAACTCTGAAAATTCTAGCTGAGAATTTCCTGATGGGAAGGTGTGTCTGGTGGGTGCCCCAGGGATCCCTGACTTGAGACCATGTTGTTTTTTTAATGTGAATCTCTCAACTTGAGAGATTTCCTGACCACATGCATATTAACATCTCAGACCTCAGTTCCACATGACATGAAATTTCCGGCAGAAAACATGCCCCAGTCTCAGGCCCAGAGGGTCACCCCCATTGTCCCCTTCCCTGTGCCAATGAACAGTGATTTTAGGCAACACTTTCACCGGACAAGTCATCCTTTGAGAGTCCCATCTTAATGAGGGGCATCCGTTCCTACTCCTCCTGGAGGGACCACTACAACCCAAGCCTCGTTTACTGAGACTGACCTCTCCACAGGGAGGCAGTAGCCTCAGCTCGGGTGTCAGGCTCTATATTTCGTGTCTGTCTTTAACATCTCTGCCCCGGAATGTTCCCCTTGCTCTCTCGTGCGCTCAGCTCTGCCTTTGGCAGCATCTGCTGCTACGCAACCTGGTCAGAGGCTCTATCACAGGAGGTTACACGTCGCATGCATGGTCTGTCTCAAAGCAGATTTCTCCCAAGAAAAACAGTGATCTGGTGACACCAGGACTGAAATAGGCAGAAACAGGGTGGGGCAAGTGCCCTGGGTTCAGCCTCTGGTTTATCACTCGGAATACATCCTGGTCTCCGTGCTGGCGTCTGTGATCCAGCCTCTTGTGGTACCTGTTTTTCTAACTTTGAGGCTTACTATGTCCAGGCCCACTAGCTAAGGCCAGAAGGAGCACAGCCTGGGATCAAATTAAATTGGCCATATTCAGCCACTGCCGCAAGTCAAGGGGGCTGCATAGACTGGTGGCGGCACCCTCAGAGGAGGAGGGTCCTGAGAACTGGGGTCGGTGCTCAGTGATTCTCAGGAGCAATTGGGGAGGGGGCAGCAATGGGTGTGACTTTGCAGAGAAGCTCGGACTGTAATCTGTGTCCAGGCAGCCAGGTTGGGTGGTGGGAGAGGGCGTCACTCAGAAGCAAAGCTTGAGGCAGGTTTTTGGTTTTTTTTAGATTACATTATTATATTTTTATTGAAGTATAATTGCTTTGCAATGTTTTGTTAGTTTCAGCTGTACAATGAAGTGAATCAGCTGTGTGTATATATACATCACCTCCCTCTTGGACCTCCCCCCAACGCCACCCTATCCCACCCCTCTAGGTCACAGAGCACTGAGCTGAGCTCCCTGTGCTATATAGCAGCTTCCCATGAGCTATACATCTTACACATGGCAGTGTATATACGTCGATCTTTTTAAAATTTATTTAACTGGAGGATATACAATATTGTGATGGTTTTTGCCATACATCAACGTGAGTCAGCCATAGGCACACCTGTGTCCCCTCTCTCTGAACTACCCACCACACCTCCCTCCTCACCCCATCCCTCCAGGTTGTCAGAAGAGCTCAGGTTCCCTGCATCATACATCAAACTCCCACGGCTGTGTTTTACATATGATAATGTATATTGTTCAATGTTGTGTCTGCAGTGGATTTCTCATGCAGAAACAAGAATTTTTGCAGGATTTCTCCCTGTCCTGGTAGAAACATTGTTACCACCAGCAGGGCTGGTTTTTCCTTTTCTCCCTTCCTGGGACTTAGCTAGCCTTTCAGGGAAATGTTTTCAACAAAGAGAAACTCCTTGTTCTGAAGGAAAGCCCGGCTCTTCTGAATTCCTGGCCCTGACTGTGTCCCTGCCTCTCGTTCTTGCTACGTTCTGTGTGTGACCCACTGGGAGCTCTGCATCTTCACTCCGTAAAGTCTCAGCCATCGAACTTTGAAGAATTCCCCTGGGAAATAGCTGGTTCTGCTCTGCTGAAAGCTAATGAGATTGACGAAGCAGCAGGTGACCTGCGATGAGGATGTCCCCCCCGCCGCCAGCCTCCTAAGGTCTTCACCTTCTGCCATTGGTCCAGACCGGTCCGTTACTCCAGTTGTGTTTGCCAGGTCTGTGAAGACGCCAGACTGGCAGAGAGGCTGAAAATATACGGCAGGGAAAAACCTGAGACGTCGCCTGGGAAGGCTGGGCTGAAAGATGGCTCTCTATCTCTAAGGCATACTCTGGCAGGTGCACGTCAGCTACAGATGAGCTGGTCAGTGCTTCCCCCATGAAGGTCTAAGGTACCTGAATGTTTACTGTGTCCATTAATTAGAAGGTGGGCCAGAGACGCAGCATGAGATGGTGCTTCCGTTTCTGAATCTTTGTAATAAAGTGTGTTTCTGGGTTGAAGAAGCCCTTCCTTATGAGGAAAATGTGAGGGAATATCACTTTTAGTTTTTAGGCTCTTAGTGTACTTTAGCAAATCTGAGGTTTAGGAAAACCTCGTTGTACGGGAAAAAGCAAACCCCATCTGTTTTCGTGGGTCCCTAAGATCGTATGCTGTCCTATAGGTGTCTTTTAGTAGCCAGTTTATGGTGTGAAGGAGGAGCTGGCCGTGTTCTCCTTCTGGATTTATTTCTGCGAACTTGGGAAGGTAAGAAGCATGTCATCGTTGCAGCCTTCTTTTTACCCTTTTCCGTGAAATGGATCCTAGCAACAGCCAATCCACAGCCCACTTCAGTGCGTCTTTTCTGTGGATATGGATGGGCTGCTGTGCTGCTGCTTTGATCCTTTGGTAATTTTATTCCTCGTCAAACTCTGGTCTGCTGGGTGCATGGTCGAGTTCTCTCTCCCTCTGTCTGTCTCCCCTGTGTACACGCTCTTACACACCCCTGCCACCCCTCAAAGCACAAGGTGTAACTCCTGCAGGTGACGCCCATTTATTAACTGGCCAAGGTGGAAGGATTTTCTGGGAAGATGTTGCAGTTTGAGGTTCTGTTTAATATTTTATTTCTTCAGTTCTAGCATGCACAGTCTTCACACTTCAATGTTTTTCTGAAATTCTGAAATAGGGATGTGTTTTACAATCCATGGCTACTGAGATTTGCTGAGTTATGACAAGGATCTTCCCTGAGCATATCTTTATGTATGTGGGCAAATTTAAGTGAATATTGACCTCATTAAATAATAATAAAATAATTTAGGGTTTAAAATATATGTACTTCATATAACTATATGTTTTTAAAATAATATTTTGTATATATTATATATACACTTTAAAATAATGCAATCATAATACTAAATTGGGAGGTCATAATCAGAATTAACATGTTCTAGAATTCTTGTACTTTCCAGAAAATGATAAAAGAAATAATTTATTTTAAACTCAAATAACTTTAAATATACCATATCTTATTGGTTAGGACACCAAAGTCACTGCTTCTTGTTTTGAAGAAAGCAATTTTTTAAAGTTTTTTTTAATCTTCATTTATTTATTTGGGTGCACCAGATCTTCGTTGTAGCACACGGACTCTCTAGTTATGGCCTGCAGGCTCAGCAGTGGGAGGCGCGCGAGACCACGGATGTCAGTGGACTCGTGGACTCTGCGGTGCCCAGACTCAGTAGCTGCAGGACGGGGCCTCTCTAGTTGTGGTGCACAGGCTTAGCTGCTCCACAGCTTGTGGGATCTTCGTTCCCCGACCAGAGATTGAACCCATGTGCCCCTTGCTGCAAGGGGCATTGGATGACCTAACCACTGGATGACGAGGGAAGTCCCCAAAGTCATTTTTTTTAATATGGTAAAATGCACATTACTTAAGATTTACCATTTTGACCATTTTTAGATATGCAGCTTCGTAATGTTAAGTATTTTCACACTGTTGCATAATCATCACCTCATCCATCTGCAGAACTTTCTCATCATCCCAAATTGAACTTATATTTATTAAATAATCATTCCTCATCCTTCTCCCCTAGCCCTTGGTAACCACCACCCTACTTTCTGTCTCAACGAGTTTGACCAAAAGGTATCTAATAAAAGTGGAATCATATGGTATTTGTCCTTTGGTGTCTGGCTTATTTCACTGGGCATGATATTCTGAGGTCTCCTCTGTGTTATTAGAATTTCCTTCCTTTTGAAAGCTGAATAATATTCCACTGAATGAATGTAAAACATTTTGCTGATCCTTCATCTATTGATGGGCGCGTGGGTTGCTTCCCCTTCGTGCCTGTTGTGAATAATGCTCTTATGAACACAGTGTACAGATACCTCCTAGAGACCCTGCTCTCAGTTCTTCTGGGTAAATCCCACAAGTGGAACTGCTGGATCATCTGCTAGTTCTAGGTTTAATTTCTGAGGAACCACCAAACTGTTTTCCACAGTGGCTACACAATTGTACACTGCCAGTACTCACGTACAAGGGTTCCAATTCCTCCACAATAAGTGACTTGAAAATTATTTTTGTGGTTGTTTTGACTTGGATAACAAAGATACAGCAAGATATTAAGTAGTAGACAAAGATAGCGGTGAAAAATTCAGACCTCTCACCTTGAGTCCTAATGTATCAGCCATATCCCCAACCTGCTCTCCAGAGGCCACCTGTTCCTCTCGACAGCCAGCACCACGCCTGGACTGCTGGGTGCATCTAGTTTTTTCTTATTCCATTGGCTTTATATTCTGTCCAGTAAACCCCTTGTTTTGAAAGGGGAGAGTTTCACTTACTTATGGCTAGAATGTAGATCACTAGAATTACTGCCCATCTCCTTCCCCCAAGCTTTCTGGTGTATAATTTTGAGTCCTTCCATCCATCACTATTGTATCTGTAAAAGGACTTGATTAAACCCCCATCTCCCATCTTCCTACCAGGCAAGAGAAGGCTGTGGGCAATGCGCTTGCCCACTCCTCCTCCCTCATACCATGTGCCTTCCCATGAGCTCAGCTGTGTCCTGACTTTACACCAGAATGAATGAGTCTCACTTAATGGCTGTGAGTCAGACCCTGAAATCAGGCTTCCTGGATGTGATTCTGGCTCTGCTCCTAGGTGATGGCAGGAAGCAAGGTACTCATCCTCTTGGTCCTTGTCAGTGGAACGAAGATAATGGTAATACCTACCTCAAAAGGGTTATTTTGAAAATTAAACAGGATAATCCAGAGGACGACAGAGGATGAGATGGCTGGATGGCATCACTGACTCAATGGACATGGGTTTGGGTGAACTCTGGGAGTTGGTGATGGACAGGGAGGCCTGGCGTGCTGCAGTTCATGCTGTCGCAAAGAGTTGGACACGACTGAGTGACTGAGCTGACTGACTGACTGATCCTTATAAATACCTTAGCACAATGCCTGGTGTTTAGGAAATGCCCAGCACTTCTTGGCCAAAATGATGATGGTGATACTGCTGATGACAACTTTGTCAGGACTGGTAACCTTTAAAATCTGTTTTTTAATTATGTAGATTCCAAATGTGGAATTATAAAAGCTATCATCATAATTCTTTAAACATCGTTGACTGTAAACCCAAGGTGTAGTGATAAAATACTGTTTCCTTTACACTAGTTGCCAGTATCAGACCCCATGTACTGAGAGAAGAAATATTCTTAGTGTCCAGGTCAAACAGGATCTGCCTTTTTATATTCCATAGCTGCTTAAAATAATGGGAAGTTGAGGGGGAGTGGATTTTTGTATTTAGACTCACGGAACTCCGGCAGTCTTTCTGGCTGTGCGTTTCTCCTGGAGTTTCTGAATGACCTTCTTTTAACATTGAGGGAAGAAACCTGTGCCTTCTTCCAGCATCACTGACACCTTCCAGTGCTCTGTTCTCTTTCCTGTTGTTGACGGAAACAATACAACGAACACAACTTGCCTTTGTGAAGCCCACAGATGTTTGTTATAAATTGGACAGATTGCTGCAGGCCAGCTGCTAGACAGGGATTTCTTTTTCTCATTTCTGGATAGTCACTGTTTCTTTTATCTCTGATTACCCGCTTCTTTGGTTTTCCACTGTCTGTTTTTTTTTTTTTTTTTCTGGAGTAAATTTGTGAGCTACTTATTTAGAGCAGGTGTGAGTGAGATAAATTTTCTGAGTGCTGAAAATATTTACTGTTGTTGTTTGGCTTCCTTTTTATTTTTGCTCACTGAGTGATCGCTTGTGAGGTGCATAACTCAAAGTTTGTCTCCCAGCTTTGAAGGCACGACCCCACTGTTCAGTGTGTGCTGTATTAATGGAAAGTCAGATGTCAGCTTGTGTGCCTGTCTCCCCGGCCGCCACTCACCTCCTCTCAGATTCCAAGCTGGGGCCATCTCGTCCCTTCCAGTACTTTCCTTCTTTAGGAAAGAAGAGGAAATTTTGCTGTGGCTTTTCATCCTTTCAGTATTTGCTACTATTTTCTCTCCTACTACTATCCTCCTACTAGGATAGATTCTTCCAGGCACTTGTATGGTACTTCCAGGCCTTACTAAGGCCTTTCTTTTTTTTAATTAAATTTTTATTGGAGTGTAGTTAGTTTACAATGTTGCGTTAGTTTCTGCTGCATGGCAAAATTAGTCAGTTGTACATACACGTGTATCCTTTTTTAGATTCTGTTCCCATGTAGGTCATTACAGAGTATGGACTAGAGTTCCTTGTGCTGTAACAGCAGGTCCATATCAGTTATCTGTTCTGTATATGTGTGTGCATATGTCAATTTCCCAGTTTATCCCTGCCTAGAAGATCTTTCTCATTCTTTCAGTAGTATTTTAATGAGGTTTTCAAGACACAGAAGACAATCAATGTGCCAAATCCTCCTCCCGGAGTCAGAAGCCCGGCTCCATCATAGCCTCTCATCCGGGCCACCAGAGGCTTGTTTTCCAAAGAACAGACTGGCTTTGCTGGTTCCCAGTGTCAAGTCTCTGCTTTCTGTTTCACTATTTTTGCTCTTATCTTTGTTTCTACCTGTCACATGTATCTTTTCCCTTCATTATTATTATTTTGGCTAATTTATCAATTTGGATGTTGATTCATTTATGTTCTAACCTTTATTGTCCTAATATGTGCATGTAAAGCTGTTTTGTCTAAGTACCTCTTCACCTGCACGCCTAGGTTTTGGTATGTAGTTTGCTTTAATACGTAGTTTTTTCAACAGGATTCAGTTCTAAATAATTTTATTCTTTGGTCCAATGATTATTAAGAAAGTGTTTGTTTTTTTCTTCACTTCTAACTGAGAGTGGCTTTTGCTAAATGTATTGATTTTTTTTTTTTTTTTTTTTTTTTGCTGCACTTAGTTACCTGACCCGGGCCCTGAGCAGTACAAACACAGAGTCCTAACCACTGGACCACCATGCGTGCTTGTCCAGCTCTTTGCAACCCCCATGGACTGTAGCCCACCAGGCTCCTCTGTCAATGGAATTTTCCAGGCAAGAATACTGGAGTGGGTTGCCATTTCCTCCTCCAGGGGAATTTTCCCGACCCAGAGATCAAACCCGCATCTCCTGTGTCTCCCACATTGGCAGGTGGATTCTTTGCCACCAAGCCACTTGGAAAGTTTCCTAAGTGTACTGACTTCTATATCAACTGTACTGTGGTTCCAAAACACAATCTGTAAGATACAAAATGATATGAGATGTGTTGTTGCTTCATGGCTTAGTACTTGATCCACTTTTGGAAGGGAGAGAGGAAGGGAACGGAGAGAGAGAAAGAAGGAAAGATTAGGAGAAACAGAGAAAAAGACAGCATACAAGTGCCTGGAAGAATCTATTCTATAATTGCTGGATGCAGAATTTTCTATGTGCTGGTTGCTTAAAATTGCTACTCTTGCTTTTTGAATATTCCACATCTTTCTTATTCTTGGTCTATTTATTTTTTAACATGGTTTAGAGAGTGTTTTCAAGTTTCTTGTTCTGCTGGTGAAGATATTCCATTATTCCTGTAATTCTACCAGTTTTGCTTTGAGACTGTGATATGAATTGATTGTGTGCCGGGAAGTCGAGCAATGAGCTGGGTGGATTGAACCCCCTACTATGTAGCATCTGTGTTACTAAGTGGTAGCTTTTTTACTCCTTGATGTCTACTTTGTTTTATTTATCTCTTTAAAGATTTTTTTGGACAGTGGACCATTTTTAAAGTCTTTATTGAATTTGCTACAATATTGCTTCTGTTTTACATTTTGGTTTTTTGGCCTTGAGGCATGTGAGATCTTGGCTCCCTGACTAGGGATAAACCTGTATCCTCTGCATTGAAAGGTGAAATCTTAGCCACTGAACCACCAGGGAAGCCCCTTCTACTTTGTTTTAGATTCATTAAGCTGTGCCAGCTTCATTTTCTGCCTAGGATTTTTCTTGTATACATGTTTTCCATTCTTCTGTTTTCAGAGCTTCCACTTCCTTATGCTTTAGGTATGTCTCTTATAAATAACATATGTCAGGATACTGTTTTAAACCCAGAGTGAAAATTAATTTTAACTAGCAATTTCAACTAATTAATGGCGATTGTGAGTGCCGATCTATTTTCACTTGTTACCTCAATTTTTATTTTTATTTTTGTCCTGCTCTATTTTTTTTTCAGCCTTACTCCCTTTTTCTCTCTCCTAATTTGAAATGTGTATAGTATTTTTATTCATTTGGTAGTTATCCTTGAAATTTACCCAGGCGTATTTAACCTAAGCCTAAAACTGAATAATTGAACACATTTCTAGAACACTGAAAAGATGCTAGTATCACCCACCTCCTGATTTACATACTATTGTTTTCCAGTGCTTAATTTTTTTAAATGAACCTCACAGTTGAGGGGCAGGGGTCATATAGCCTTGTTATTTGTTTGGATTCATGAACAAGGTGTTGGTTTCTCTGTTCACCAGTTCTTGCTCCCTAAGCTGCCCACCAGCATCGTTTCTCTTCCTCCTTTAGAATTGTGTTTGGCTCAAGTCTCTTCATTTCTTAATCTATCTTATTTCACTTTGTTCTTGAAAGACAATTTGCTTGCATTCAGAGTTGGCAACTAGAGATATGGATGGACCTAGAGACCGTCATACAGAGTGGAGTAAGTCAGAAAGAAAAGCAAATGCTGTACATTGATGCATATATGTGGAATATGAAAATAAAAAACTGGTGTAGACAATCTTATTTACAAAGCAGAGACACAGGTGTAGAGAACAAATGTATGGACACCAAGGGGGAGAGAGAGGTGGGGTGGATCGGGGGACCGGGATCGACATGTACACACTATTGATTGATACTGTGTTTAACGTAACTAATGTTTAACGTAACGTAACATAACCCACTGTACAGCTCGGGGAACTCTACTCAGTGCTCTGTGGTGATCTAAATAGGAAGAAAATCCAAAAAAAGGGGGAATATGTGCACACATATAAACAATTCACTTTGCCATGCAGTAGAAATGAAGGCAACACTGTAAAGCGACCGTACTCCAATAAAATTTTTTTAAAGACACACAGAAAAATTAAGTCGGCAGCTACTTTCTCTCGACACATTGTCATTCTGATGTTTGTTGCTGAGTAAATTATCTGCTTTTTTCCTCTGACTACTTATAAGGTCTCCATGAAGTTTAGTTCATCAGCTTGACTACAGCATGTCCGTGAGGCATTCCTGTGTTTATCTCTCCATTCTTTCTGGAACTCTTACTAGAAATGGGTTGAACCTTCTTATTCTGTACTCCACACTCTTAACCAACCTTTAATATTTTCTGTCTCTTTTTCTTTTAATAGTGCAGTCTGGATATTTTCCTCAAAAGTACCTTCTAGTTAATTTTTTTTCTTCAGCTGTGTCTATCTTGCTATTTTTAATTCTGTTGAGTTTTTCTAACAACTGAAATGTTTTCACTTTTTAAAACTCAAACTTTTTATTTTTTTCTGTTTATTTCTGATAGTCTCTTATTACTTGCTCATCTTTAAATATTTCTATTTCTTTTGTAAATATTTCACAAATTATTTCTATAAATATTTCCATAAATATTTTATAAACAATTGTTCTATATTCCTACTATCTAATATCTGAAATCCTTGATTGTCCAAAGCTATTTTTTTCTATTGGTTCTCACTCACAGGGACATGAAGTCTTTGTGTGGGAGGAACCTTAACTGTCAACTTATTGCTTGATCTTATTTTTTTTAATATTTGTATTTTCTGGCTGTGTCAGGCCTTAGTTGTGGCACACAGGATCTTTTTGCATCATGCAGGCTCTTCTGTTGCCAGGTGACGACTTAGTTGCCCCAGGAAAAGTGGAATCTTGGTTCCCTGACCAGGAATCAAACCTGTGTCCCCTGCACTGCGGGGCAGTTTCTTCACCACTGGACCACCAGAGAAGTCCCTGTTTGATACTTTGTTGTTGTTGTTTAGTCACTAAGCCGTGTCTGACTCTTTGCAACCCCATGGCCTGCAGCACACCAGGCTTCCCTGTCCTTCACCATCTCCCTGAGTTTGCTCAAACTCATGTCCATTGAGTCAGTGATGCCATCCGACCATCTCATCCTCTGTTGCCCCCTTATCCTCTTGCCCTCAGTCTTTCCCAGCATCAGGCCTTTTCCAATCCGTTGGCTTTTCACATCAGGTGGTCAAAGTATTCGAGCTTCAGCATCAGTCCTTCCAATGAATATTCTGGGTTGATTTCCTTGAGAATTGCCCAGTTTAATCGCCTTGCTGTCCAAGAGACTCTCAAGAGTCTTCTCCAGCACCACAGTTCAAAAGCATTAATTCTTCAATGCTCAAACTTCTTTATGGTCCAACTCTCTTATATGCTTAAATTAGGAGAGCTTTCCATCCCAGAGCTTTGATTCTAGTTCTGCCTGGAGCCAGGGGTCATCACTTACTTGACACTATGTCAGAATCTATAGAACAGTGAGTCTCAAAGTGTGGTCCATAGATCTGCATATCCATATCCCACTGGATAAGAAACTGCTGGGGGCCTGGGAATCTGTGCTTGGCGATGCTAGTCCTTACACTGAGGCCACTTCCATCGATTCTCAGCTGAGAATTAGGGGTCAGGGATCAACTTCACCATCTTATGTCTCTACCAAAGCTGTGTAACTCACCATCACTATTATGGTTGGCATCCTACATCAATGCAACTTGGCCCCTCCCAGTAGTTCTTCATGGAAAGGCAGTGGTCTTTGGTGATTTTCCTCCACAACCAGCATGTCTCCAGGTGTGTCCTAATCCTGGGTCTTATTTTGCAGTAAGAGAAACCATTGGAGCATGTCGTCAACTTTAAAGTCAGAAGGGATGGTCTATCTGTTGAGATTTTAATTTCACAAATTAGTTTTTTACTTTTAAGGTTCTAAGTCCTTCATTTTTAAATACAGTAAGCATGTTTGTCCTGTCCCTGTGTCTGACATGTGTGGCCGCAGTTCTGCAGTGTTCGCTCACCTCTGCTGAAAGTGAAAGTGAAAGTTACTCGGTCATGTCTGACTCTGCAACACCATGGACTATACAGTCCATGGAATTCTTCAGGCAAGAATACTGGAGTGGGTAGCCATTCCCTTCTCCAGGGGATCTTCCCAACTCAGGGATCAAACCCAGGTCTCCTTCATTGCAGGCTGATTCTTTACCAACTGAGCCACCCACCCCTGATGACTAGGGCTTGTTTCCTCAAGTGCTTAATCCCAGACTCGAGGTCCACAGCATGATCTGTGGACATTTTCTGAGATCTGTCTTTTTTAGCACATTCTTCCAGAGGGGATTTTCTTTTACTCCTGCCAAGAATCAGAGCAGAGGTGAGTGGGATTTCCCAGCCCTGGACACTCCAAACTGAGTGATCCAGGCACACGAAGGGTGAGGGCTTGGGGTCCAAGTTCAGGCTTGTGGCTGCAGGTTCTCTGAGTTGAAGTCACCCCAAGCTACAGGTCACTTGCAAGATCTAAGGGACAAGAATATTTACTTGCAAGACTGCTGTCTCTGTCACTCACTGGTGAGGAGGAGCTTGAGTCTGTGTCCTCACTCACAGCCCTCTCGAGGAACCCTTTGACCGCACAGGCGGCCTCCATACCTCTGAACCACAGAGTGGTGTGGGGTGAGGTGTCATTGCTATCGATGGTGGCGGTAGTGTCCACATGGCTTGTGCTGTTGGTGGTGGTGATGTTAGTGGTAGTGGTGGTGGTGGTATGGGAGGGATTATGGTCAGGAATCAGTCAGCTTTTCCTGTGAAGAGCAGATAAAAGCTATTTTAGGCTTTGCAGATCATATGGCCTCTTATTACAGGTGTTTAACTGCTCTTTTAGTGCAGAACAGTTAGAGGCATATGTGAATGAATGGATGTGGATGGGGTCCAATAAAACTGTATTTATGGATGCTGACAGGCTTCCCTGATGACTCAGGTGGTAAAGAATCTGCCTGCAGTGCAGGATATCTGGGTTCAATCCCTGGGTTGGGAAGATCCCCTGGAGAAGGAAATGGCTACCCACTCTAGAATACTTGCCTGGAGAATCTCATGGACAGAGGAGTTTTTAATTTCTCAGTTTTCATGCATCATGGAATATACTTCTTATCTTCAGTCATTTAAAGATGTATAAAATCTTTCTTGCTTGTGGGTTGAATTTGTCTGATGGGGTATAGTTTGCCAATTCCTGGTGATGATAGTGGTGGTGGTGTGATGATGATGGTGAAAATGGTGATGATGTGATGGTGGTGGTGGTGGTGATGGTGATGATGGTAATGATGGTGGAGATGGTGATTGTGGTGATGATGGTGATGATGGTGGAGATGGTGATTGTGGTGATGGTGATGATGGTGGAGATGGTGGAGATGGTGGTGGTGATGATGGTGATGATGGTGGAGATGGTGATTGTGGTGATGGTGATGATGGTGGAGATGGTGGAGATGGTGGTGGTGATGATGGTGATGATGGTGGAGATGGTGGAGATGGTGGTGGTGATGATGGTAATGATGGTGGAGATGGTGATTGTGGTGATGGTGATGATGGTGATGATGGTGGAGATGGTGGTGATGGTGATGATAGTGATGATGGTGGTGGAGATGGTGGTGGTGATGATGGTAATGATGGTGGAGATGGTGATTGTGGTGATGGTGATGATGGTGGAGATGGTGGTGATGGTGATGATGGTGGAGATGGTGGTGATGGTGATGATAGTGATGATGGTGGTGGAGATGGTGGTGGTGATGATGGTAATGATGGTGGAGATGGTGATTGTGGTGATGGTGATGATGGTGGAGATGGTGGAGATGGTGGTGATGGTGATGATGGTGGAGATGGTGGTGATGGTGATGATGGTGGAGATGGTGGTGGTGATGGTGATGATGGTAATGATGGTGGAGATGGTGGTGATGGTGATGATGGTGGAGATGGTGGTGGTGGTGATGATGGTGATGATGGTGGAGATGGTGGTGGTGGTGATTGTGGTGACGGTGGAGCTGGTGATGATAGTGGTAAGGGTGATGTTAATGATGGTAGTAATGGTGATGGTGGAGATGGTGGTGATTAAAAGCTAGAGGTGGTAAAGGTAGACATGATGGTACTATTGGAAAGGAAGACTCTTCCCACAACATCTTCCTTAAGACTGAGATAGAGACCCACAGAGCTAAAGGAAGTTAGCACAACTTTCACAGACAGCAGAGTCCTTGACACACAGGTTTACACACTTCCAATATCACAGCATTTCTTCTCCACAGTCTTGAATCAGGCTCAGATTCCTGTGCTCTTCCCAGAGGTGCTGTGACAGAGCCTGGCTCCCCACAGGAGTCTGAATCAGCTGTGTGAGCAGAAAGTCCCCAGCCACCCGAAGTGATGAGTTGGGTGATGCAGCATTTTGCAATTGTAATGTGCCATTTAAACGTTAAATAACAATAACCGATCTGGTTCTAATGCTTCATTAACTTTCTCCACTGCCAAATCACAGGCTTTTCTGTATGTTTATGCTAAAGGCAGATTTTAATTGTTTTAATGAGGATTTGCAAGCAGATCTCTTCTCTTGACACTTGGGCATATTGGTGAGAATGCATCTATTATTTACTTAGCAGGAGGGAAGTATTACTGTTGATACAAGAGGCGTCTGACAGAGTTGGGGTTTAGGGAAGACCCCGCACCTGGTGCCCTCCTAACACTTTGCTGATTGAGCCGTGTGAGGGCAGATTGTGTGAGGAGCAGTCCAGGCCTGTCACAGGGCCCAAGCGTCATGCTAAACGAATCTGCTAATTAGTTTTGTTTTCCCCATCGACTGCCTAGTTAGTTTGCTCTGTTCTCCTTTGATTCAAAGATGCTGCTCTAAAGGTAGTTTTACGTGTTAAATGTGACTCTTGCTGCACAAAATCTGGCACAGATAAGGGTCTTAATCAGCCACAGAGGCACAGATATCAAGTACTACTCTACAAAATTCCTTCCTCCCCCAGTAGACACACATTAACAGTGCAGATGCTTCTGTCTTCCAGGGGATGGGGGAGTGAGTGAGAGGAGGTGGGGAGATAGATTTTTTTTCAAAATCTAGAATTGTGTACAGGCTCAGAGAAAAGAACAACTCATAGGAAGACGGTTTAGTTCTTCACTTGCGTTTACTTCATTGCTCATACCTCTGGAAACTATTACACTTACAACTCTGGCTCCCAAAACTTTCTTTAGATTTTTTTTTTCTGAGTTACTTCCTCAGAGCAAAACATTTATGAAATATTGGAAACAAGGTTGAGAGAAACACAACCTGGAATACGTAATCCCAGTTTCTCCACAGAGAGGTCCATGTATGATTCTGCCATATTCATAATAAAGGGTCCTGGTGGTGCACGTGTGTGGTGGGGCCAGATGCAGACAGAGCTCAGCATCGCTCAGACCCTGTTTCTGGTGAGGGAGATGGAGGCTGGGCTCGCAGTCCCGGCCGCCTTGTTCTGAAACCCCTGCTGCGCTGGGGCTGGAGCTTTCTGTCCAATGAGGAGGCAGGCTCAGCCCGCGGTGTGCCCTCCGTCAGCAGGTCACATGGCCTGTCTGTCCACGGGCTTTCTTTGGTCCAGCTGAGATGGGGGAGACTCTGCCTCTGCTTTCCACACTCCTAGGGCATCTGTCACTCCATGTTCCGGGGCCGTACATGAAATGCCTTTCCTGCACTCCAGAGGCACAGACTGAGAGTTCATTTTGCTTTGTTCTGTTTTGAAGACATTTCCGTTCTGACTTGGTTTCCCCTGTGGTTCAAATGGTCAAGAATCTGCCTGCAGCGCATATAACCCAGGTTCGATCCCTGGGTCGGGAAGATCTGCTGGAGGAGGAAATGGCAAACCACTCCAGTATTCCTGCCTGGAAAACCCCATGGACAGAGGAACCTGGCGGGCTACAGTCCATGGGGTCACAAAGAGTCGGACACGACTAAGCAACTAACGCAGTCAACTCCATTCTGACTGCGCATTTGCCAGAAAAAGAAAGCTCTATTGTATTAACAACTCAAGAGGAGAGGTGCAGTCGTAATTAATCCAGTATTATATAGGATCTCAAGGAGAAAACCGCTCCCTCCAACAAAATGCCATGCAGCCACACAGAGGATGACCCCTCGGCCAGGAGGAACAAAGCGCTGACACGGACGCACCAGGCACCCTGAACACACGACACTCAGTGAGAGAAGCCCTGCGCAGAGACCACACGCATGATTCTTTTCATGTGGAACATCCAGAGTAATCAAACCCATACACACAGCAGGCATACTGTCAGCTGCCAGGGGCCGGGTGAGAGGGCAGTGCTTGCTGTGCAACAAGTGATGGGAATATTCTGGAATTGGATGGGAGGAAGACTGCACACTGCTGTGAGTATGCTACAGCCCTGGGAATTGTACACTTTAAAAGTCAGGCGGGGCCTTCCATGGTGGTTAGAAATCCACCTTGCAATGCAGGGGGTGTGGCTTCGATCGCTGGTCGGGGAACTGAGATTCTACAAGCTGCGGAGCAACTATGCCCATGTGCCGCAACTACTGAGCCCACACCCCGGAGCCTGTGCACCACAACTGGAGAGCCCGTGCACTGCAACGGAAGAGCCCGCAAGACACAGCCAAGATCCCTCGGGCTGCAACTAAGACCTCGTGCAGCCGAATAAATAAATTAATATCTTAAAATTCATTTTAAAAATAAAAAAGTAAAAGTCAGGTGAACATTATGATGTTGGTGCATGTGCGCTGGGTCGTGTCCAACTCTCTGCAACCCCATGGGCTCCTCTGTCCATGGGATTTTCCCACCAAGAATACTGGGGCAGGTTGCCATTTCCTTCTCCAGGGGGTCTTCCTAACCCAGGGATCTTCCAGACCCAGGGATCAAACCTGTGTCTCTAGATTATATCCGAATAATGTTGTTATTTTTTAATGAATGAAATTACTAACTAAAACGAGAGAACAACAGAACTGGGATCTTCCTGAAACAGCACGCACCCCTCAGCTGTGAGGGCTGACGGTGAGGTCCGCAGTCCGACAAGCTTCCCCAGCTTTCCCCACGTGGGTGTCACTCCAGCTGAGAGAGGAGATGGTACACCTTGGAGTCAGACGTACCTGGTTCAAATCCCACCTGTTTCTCTTCCTGGCTGGAGCATCTTTTCTTTTTTTCTTTGCTTTTTAACACACTGTCTAGGTTTGTCATCACTTTCCTGCCAGGAAGCAATCATCTCCTGATTTCATGGCTGCAGTCACCATCCACAGTGATTTTAGAGCCCAAGACGAGGAAATCTGTCACTGCTTCCACCTTTCCCCACGCCCCCTCCATTTGCCATGATCTTAGGTTTTTTTAATATTTAATTTTAGGTCAGTCTCTTCCTTTACCCTCATCAAGAGGTTCTTTAGTTCTCTTTGCTTTCTGCCATTAGAGTGGTATTATCCGCATATCTGAGGTTGTTGATATTCCTCCCAGCAATTCACTAGAGAGCATTCCCTAAAAAGTTCAAAATAGCCCTTGTGGTGGTGTTTGTTTGGATCTAAATCAGTAGCTCCAGGTGGTCAAGACTCCACCTTCCTGACTGAATCCCAGGAGGTGCTAATGCTGCAGGTTCTCAGTCAACTCTGGGTGGTAGAGATGTAAGCTGTGCCTGCCTCCAAATGCCACAATTTCAACCGACTTCAGGATTGGTGCAAGGCAAGGAGATCCCTAAGTAGCGTTAGTCCAATCCTGTAACACTTCAGACTGTTACTTTTGACAGACATTCACTGAACACCAGCTGTATACCAGGGTGAGAACAGGGAGGAAACTGTGGTCCTTTTGTTTCAGACTCTGGGCAGGGCAGGGCTGAGGAGGCGGTGATGCTGAGTAGCTGTCACATTGGCAGAGAAGGATAAACCAGGAGCTGTAGGAGAAACCGGAGCCCAGCGGCCAGGAACGCAGCAGAAAAGGGAGGGTCACACTGGCTGCGCTGGAACAAGGGACTCCATCCAAGAAGAGGAATTTAAACAAATGCAACTACATGTTATTTGTAAGATACTCACTGCAGATCCTGGCAGAAGGAGCTGAGTCTGAGAAGCAGATCTGAGCTTCAGGAAGGTTTTTCTGGGCTTGGTGGTACATCCAGCCCTACACAAGGGGCCCATCAGCTTCTCTGTGGAAGGATGAAGATCAGAAAGGCTGGATGTTTGGACCAGAAACACCTGGAGGAGCTGGGAAGGTGACCAGGTGTGGAGGTGACGCTCACATGCATGATGTGCTTCACAGGCACTCGGAATTCCTGGTTTTAGCTTTTGGTTGTTCCCGGGCCCCAGGGCTGAGGGCTTAGAGGCCCAGGAGCAAGAGCTGGCACTGTGTTCTGACCTCTCTCACATGTGTCACGGTGTCAAGCTGGTGACACCCACACCTCTCAGTGCATACCCTGCCCTCAACCAGTCTCTGTCAACGTGATTAAACTGCTATTTTCCCACTAATCGCAAGGGTGTCTTCTTTCTCTCCTCTGCTCGGTGTGAAATTTTAGATTCCTGTGTGTGTGCATGCTCAGTCGCTTCACTTGTATCCGACTCCTTGTGACCCTATGGACTGTAGCCCCTCAGGCTCCTCTGTCCCTGGGATTCTCCAGGCAAGAATACTGGAGCGGGTTGCCATTCCCTTCTCCAGGGGATCTTCCCGACCCAGGGATTGAACCCGAGTCTCTTATGTTTCCTGCATTGGCAGGCCACCTTAGATTCCTGTAGCTACCTCCAAACAAAGCAGTTATAATGTAAGACAATTCTTAAATCTCCTAGAAAGCCAGAACAGCAAAAGCCTCAAGATGGAATGTTGCTACATAATAGTTATTAACTTGCAAAGAGGAAAAGCTGTCTCCCCAAAATCGTAAACTCTGGTGTCTTCTTCTTAACATTTGAAACTCTAGAAAGGAACTAGGGGGAAATAGTTTAGAAGAATTCTTAATTGTATCCCAGATACACAGGTGTTTCTCTAAGCCAAGCACCCTTGAGGCAGGAAAATTTTCAGTCCACTTCCTGGGACCCTGCTGAAGGCTAGTGTGAATGTCAGACTAATTCTAACATGTGTGTAGAACATACTAAAATGTGCATGTAAGATTTTCTCAGCTGGGGAGCTTAGTCCATGTACAGCACTAACATGTAGGTCTTCTTATCACTTACCTTCTAAATCTGTGTGGGGCATTTTTATTTTTTGTTTTTATCATACAAAGGCATGTTATGATAAGTTATAAGCAAAAGCAACTTAGTTCTTCAGAAAAAAGAAAAGATAAAATAGATCAATATTTAAGATATACTAGACAAAACATCTGAAAATATAAAGATAAAAATACATTACTCAAAAATTTTGAATTTATTAGTATATAAAGCTTTTAAACCCCTCTAGTTAAAATTTCATTCACAAGAGGTTGTAGGTTGGTTGCTTGTTGAAAATCTATTTGAAAAGATCAAAAGCTAAAATAATTCTTTATTCCTTTGTTCCATCAATACTAAGTCACAAGATCTTTGTAAGTCAGCCCTTGCTTCCTTGGTGCGAGTTTTTCTGCTGGGATGAGGAGCCTAGGAGAGTTGAATGAATGGCCCCACTTGCCCCGTGGTCGAGGCTGGTGTGAGTGGGCTTGCCTGTGGATTTCAGAAGTCAGCTGAAATCCTGGTGTTCTCTGGGGCGACAGTGGTCCTAACTCCTGCACAGCCTCCTTCATTGGGAAGCAGAGTCTGTCCAAAGATGTTCAGGGTCTATCTCTGCCTCCCTCTGGCCACTGCCCCCACCGAGCCTATCTAAACCATCAGGGTAAGTGGGCTCAGACCAGTGACTGTTCACCCCAGTGACCAGGACACACTGGGACAACCAGGGTCTGACTGATGAGCTTTTCAGGTGTGATTTCCTTGTCTCATCTCTGTTTCTTCCTCCTCCAGGAGAAATGGGCCCTGTGAGGCAAGTGTGACCCTCGAGTCCAGCCCGCCAGCCCGACGACCAGCCGGGAGGACAGCACCATGGCTGGAGTCGTGGAGCAGAAGAGCGGGCTGGTGCGCGACAAGCTCGGCGAGGCCAGCAAGAGGAACGGCCTCATCAACACGAGGAGCCTGGTGGCCGAGAGCCGGGATGGTCTGGTGTCCGTGTACCCCGCTCCCCAGTACCAGAGCTGCCGAGTGGTGGGCAGCGTGGCATCGGCCGGCCCAGACGGCGCCAGGAATGAACCACTCCAACAGCTGTTGGACCCCAGCACGCTCCAGCAGTCAGTGGAGTCCCGCTACCGACCCAACCTCATCCTATACTCGGAGAGTGTGCTGCGCCCCTGGGGGGACGGCGTGGCAGCTGATTGCTGTGAGACCACCTTCATCGAGGACCGCTCACCCACCAAGGAGAGCCTGGAGTACCCCGACGGCAAGTTCATTGACCTCTCGCCCGAAGACATCAAGATCCACACGCTATCCTACGACGTGGAGGAGGAGGAGGAGTTCCAGGAGCTGGAGGTCAGAGCATATGTTTGTCACAGGCCATCGGGAGTGGGATGTGGGGCTCTGGGGGGACGAGAGCCAGGCAGGTGCAAGTCAGGACATGAAGCCAGTGAGCAAAAGTGCAAGGAAACCACACAGCCTCCTGGGTGCCCTTCACTCAGAATCTGTGTAAGAGATACAGGGATGGAGAAGGAGGTGAGGTCTGGGACCTAGGGCTTCAGCGGGGATTCTGCTTAGGGGACACAGGTCGAAGCCATCAGGATGGGACTAAGATGCATTTAAGGGTTGACCGTGCTGGCAGCTCAGGGGGCTGGGGGTTTCTGCTGACTGCCTGGCCACAGGGGAGAGTGCTGTGCTGTGCTAAGTGGCTTAGTTGTGTACAATTCTATGGATTATGGTAGCCCACCAGGCTCCTCTGTCCAAGGGATTCTCCGGGAAAGAATACTGGAGTGGGTTGCCATGCCCTCATCCAGGGACTCTTCCTGACCCAGGGAACAGTGGCCACTGGCCAGAGCCCCCAGGGGAAGAAGGTTCCTCAAGAGCCTGGAAGTGTACACTTGGGGACAGTTGGGGATGTTTTGGCTGCCACATGTGGTTTCCTTAATTTGACATTCTGGAGTGTTTACTAAGGATTGTTGGAACAGCTGAAACCTAAAACCAGCTGGAAGAAATAGTTGAAATTGATAGCATAAGGGGCAGTCAAGCTGAATTACTGTGGAGTCCCATCTCCCGTAGGGCGGGCACGGGCATCAGATCCCAGTCTTAGAAACATGCATGTTGGCCATGGTGTGCCACACTGTTGCCCCCATGGCGGGGTAAGGGCAACGCCATAGGGGTCTGAGCCCAGGAGACCAGCACCGAGGCTGGGGGGCAGTCGTTTCATGGCTGTGGGGATGGCTGGAAGAAGGCTGCCCCACTGGGCTTGCCAGGTTCCCCTACTGGCCTGAGCCTGAGAATGCCGGCTGGCCACTGGCCCCGGAGACAGGACCACACACCTGTCATCATGTGGCGGCCACATGAGTCCAGCAAGCCAGAGCTCTGCAAGCCTGTGTGTGGAGCATACGTTACATCTGACCATCCCAAGCAAGTCATGTGGCCAAGACCAAAGTTGGTGTGCAAGGGGCTGCTCAGGGTGACGGGACAGGAACATCTCAACTGGGGGCCAGGACGGCAGCAGCCCCCAATGAGCAAGGGTGCAGACCGCTCACCATCACTCTTTAATCGTCAAACTGAATGGAATGAGAACAGTCGTGCTCCTATTGTGAATGAAACAAAAAACTCAGTCCACACTGACCTGAGGCTCTTCCCAGGAAGCAGCTATACTTCAGACAAGAGAGAAAACGTGGTTTTGCATCCTTGGGCAATGCCATAGCATCACTCAGTCTACAGCAGAGCGATTTCAAACAGGAAATCGCAGTTTGCAGAGAGCTTTGCCCAGGTAGGAGCAGGGTCTGTCACAGGATCTTCCACTCTGCTCTCATTTCCTGCCTGATTGGGCTCGTCCTGCACTTGCAGCAGAGCGGTCCTAGTGCAGATAGGTCTGCTTGCCAGGCACGCGTCTGCTGAAGCTCGTGTGGCTGCGTCCTCTGGGGTCTGGGGTTGGCGGTGTTAGCAAGCAGATCTGTAGCTGATTATAAGCATCTCGCAGAGGGGCCTCAGCCATAGCATCTGCCCTGCACTGTTTCACAGCAGAGAGTCGTCCTGGGGGTTCTGGAGGCACACAAGGATGGAGGGTGGCTAAGCAGGCCACCGCGGGGGCCCTGGGGATTCTCCAGGTGCATGATCACCAGGCTGGGGCCCTGCAGCCCTGGGACCTCCTCCTGGTTCCCGGACACAACAGCTAAACCTCATCTCCAGGACCCCAACTGCTGGAAATCACATTTCCTTGTCACACAGACAAATTTAAACTGAGAGACTCAGG
The DNA here is from genome assembly GCF_003369695.1 of Bos indicus x Bos taurus. Classification (NCBI taxonomy): domain Eukaryota; kingdom Metazoa; phylum Chordata; class Mammalia; order Artiodactyla; family Bovidae; genus Bos; species Bos indicus x Bos taurus. The sequence goes on along the minus strand of NC_040088.1, from coordinate 40,896,122 downwards.
CACACCTAATAAAGCAGTTCTGCAAAATGTCAAATTCGGGTTTAAAGCTGTGAAAAGAAGTGGCTGCAGGTCAGGACTGGAGGGCCTCGCCACGTGTTGAAAGGCTGATTGCCGCCCCTTTGTGACAAAGCCAAGTCTGTGCATCCATCAGAGAGCCCGTGGAATGTCATCACTGGGAACCAGTGACGCAAGAGCAAAGGAGAAGGAGATGCACATTTTTGGAGCATCTTCCCTCCTCCCTCCTCTCACCAGCGCGTCTGACCCCAGAGCCTGAAGGTGGCAGGCTCTGTCCCTGCCACTGCATGTGGGAGGCGGAAGCTTGGAGGGCTCCCAGGTGCCTCTGCTGGCTCCATACGCCTATGTCCTGACGGCGATGCTGTGTGGTCCCCAAACGGCTGTTTTGGATACAGCCACCTCCTTACGTCTGAGCCCTCAGCTGGACCTCTCTCCCATGAAAAACCACAAGTCCCGGAAACCTGTCGGGAGAGAGAGGATTTCACACGACAGGTAGCACCTGCAGAGGCTTCTTCACACACAGGAGAACAGCTAGGAGGACGCGCAAACACTGGACGAGAACCCCAAAGCGAGAATGAGAAAGAACAACAAAAATAGAAGAGGGGACCCAGAGGAAACAGAAATCACTCAGAAAAAAAGCAGGCAGTGTTTTAAACACAATCTGATGTCCCTTGAGGCTGGGAGAGGCTGATCTGGGGTGGGGCGAGGAAGCAGGATGCAGTTTGGTTGGTTTGCCTGGCTGCCCCGGGCTGGACCCTCACACGCAGTGATGACAGGGGTGGTAAATGGGGGTCCTCCCTTCACTACTGGTTCAGGGGCAGTGCTCAGACTCTCAAATGAATGACCAAGCTCTTCAGGCTCTTTATCAGATGTAGAAAGTGGTCTTTGTCAAGATGTGGTTGAACAGAGTTTTTTAATATAAAAAACAGGTGTTTAACTTTGCCAAATGTCCATTCAGATCATCATGTGTGTTGTGGGGGTCGTCTTTATCCTATTGATATGACCTATTACATTAATTGATTTTCACATGTTGAACTATCCTTTCATATACTAAGCAGTCCTGTATGTTTGGGGATAAATTGGCCATGGTGTTTGCGCCTCTTTAAATATTGCTGGATTCGACATGCTAACAATTTGGTAAGATTTTTATTTCTGTGTCCATGAGGACCCTTGGTCCTTGACAACTGCAGTTTTCTTTTCTTGTGTCTTCTGGTTTTGGTCTCAGGGTGACACTGGCCACAAAGGATGAATTGGGAAGTGTTCCTTCTTCTTCTGTCTGAAAGATGCTGCCCTGTGCTGGGACTTTTTCTTCTCAGATAGTCATTCACAGTGAAGCCACCATCTTCTTTGTGGGAAGATATTTTTTTTTTTTACTACTGATCAGACCTGATTTCCTTATGATTTGAAAGAAAATCTTTAGGTTTTCCTTTCATCTTGACTCAGCTTTAGTAATTTGTGCCACTCTAGGGATTTTCCCCTTTTATCTTAGTTACCTAACTTGTCAGCATAAGGTTGTCCGTAATAGTACACTTAAATCTTCTTGCTTTCTGCACAGTTGGTGATGTTTCCTCTTTTTCCTGCCTAATTTTGTGATTTTTCCATTTTTTCCTTGCTCAGCCTAGCCAAAGGTTTATAAATTCTGATGATCTTTTCAAATATCTGTTATCTGGTTCCACTGATTGGTCCTTCATTTCAGTTTTACATTTCAGTGATTTTCACTCAGATATTTATGATATTTTCCTCTCTGTTTTCTATAGTCTAAATTTGCTCTTCTTTATTTAATTTCTTTAGGCTGGAGCTTAGTTATCGCTCTGAGATTTTTCTTCCTGTATAATATATGTATTTAAAGCTATAACTTTCAAACACTATTTCAACTGCCTCCTATAAACTGTGATATGTTGTGTTTTCATTTCCTGTTTAGTTCAAACTAGGATGTGAGGAGAGCTTCCCAGGCGCTGTGGTCCTCTCCCTTCCAGGAGCTCCTGGTTAAATTCCTGGGTCATCCAGCTTTCTGCCACTTGGCCCAAACAGATTAGAGCCATAAGTTGGGAGAACTGCAAGGTTTCCCATTTGTGGCTGGGAATGGAGCTTCCACCCTGTGCTCCCCAGTCAACTCAGCTCCATCTAGCAGCAGAGAATCTGGTCTCCAAGAGGAGCCCCTCCCTAGCAGAAATACTTCATGGCCAAGCGGATGATGGGTCTGGATGAGCTCAGGGCAAGATCAACCAGACTCACACTATTCTTTTTTTTTTTTTTGTACTCCATGATTTTGTGTATAATATTCCTTTTTTAAATTAATTTATTTATTTTAATTGGAGGCTAATTACTTTACAATATTGTAGTGGTTTTAGCCATACATTGACATGAATCAGCCATGGGAGTACATGTGTCCCCCATCCCGAACCCTCCTCCAACCCGCCTCCCCATCCCATCCCTCAGGGATGTCCCAGTGCACCAGCTTTGAGTGCCCTGTTTTGTGTATCGAACTTGGACTAGTCATCTATTTCATATATGGTAATATACATGTTTCAATGCTATTCTCTCAAATCATCCCACCCTCGCCTTCTCCCAGAGTCCATGTTCTTTATATCTGTGTCTCCTTTCCTGTCTTGCATACATTTACAGACTCACACTACTCTGACTCAGGATTCAGTAGTGGTTGTAAGCAAACACCCCTCTATTTATCACTGACCCAGGGTCATTGCTGAGCCCTCCAAGGAGGCTGTTTTGAAAATTCTCTTCAGTCATTTTCAGGGACAGGATTTGCCTGCCTCCTGGCTCTGTCATACCAGAAGTCTTACAGGATATTATCTGAAGTGCTACATGCATTTTCCAGCAGGCACTAGATGTGGGCAAAGAATATGTCCACAGATGGCTTGTGCTTAGGTTAAGAATATTAATCAAGTTAATTATCTTTAAATAATCTGACATGTATCCACTTAAAACATTAGGAAATTTAATTACTCATTTTCCTCCCTTGAGACAGTATGTTTGGTTCAGTTCAGTCACTCAGTTGTGTCCGACTCTTTGCGACTGCAGCACGCCAGGCCTCCCTGTCCATCACCAACTCCTAGAGTTCACCCAAACTCATGCCAATTGAGTCAGTGATGCCATCCAGCCATCTCATCCTCTGTCGTCCCCTTCTCCATCTGCCTTCAATCTTTCCGTAAATAAAAAAAATATATTTGGACATTCCAGTTTCATATGGCTCTAAGTGCAGATCATTCACCCTTAGATGAATGATCTGAAAATCATTCAAAATGATCAGGAGATCTGTCTTAACTTTCCTTATAGTCACATCTGATCTAGTGCTATCCAACCTGCAGCAAACTCCTCTTTCTGTAAACAGGCCTATGTGAATAACTTCCTATCTGGAAATTAAATTTACCTTTATGGAATAAATATTTTGAGGGCATCCTACATACTGACAATTTCCAAAGACGAATTCAAAAATATCATGTGCAATGTAAGCATGATCGGAATAGTAGTGTGCCATTTACTGTTTTCATTTTCTGTGTCAAGGGAAACTCTCATTTAAATGTGGTACTCTCAGCATGTTTCTTAAAAAGTAAAAATCAATATCTTTATATTCTCATCTTACATTTGCCAGTAAAAGGCACTGGAGTGTGTAATTATAGCCGTTTGATGAGGGGAGAATCTCTGAGATAATAAATCCATCTGTCATAAGAACACAAGGAGATCGTTCATCATGTTCCTCTGAAATACTTTACGATAAGCAGAAGGATTGGGGCATCAGATTGAATTTGTATGCCAAGGAAATAAAACCTTTTTACTTTTTCAAGCCCACACTGATCAGATCTCTCATCCATGGCTTCTGAGCCCCTGCTCAGAATCACAGTTGGGAGAAAACTGTTTATCTGTTTTGACAAAGGAGAATGTTTCATCATTGTAAGACTACAGTTATTCTGGGACTTCCCTGGTGGTCCAGTGACTGAGGCTTCACACTCGCAACGCAGAGGGCCCGGGTTTCATCCCTGGTCAGGGAATTAGATCCCGCATGCCGCGTCGGAGTTCAAAGATCCCACATGCTGCAATTAAGACCTAGATCAGCCAAATAAAAATTTTTTAAAAAGACTACAGCTATTCTAAGATTGCCAGGAGTAATATCAGCAACTTCAGATATGCAGATGATACCACTCTAATGGCAGAAAGTGAAGAAGAACTAAAGAACTTCTTGATGAAGGTGAGACAAGGGAGTGAAAAACTGGCTTAAAACTCAATATTCAAAAAACTAAGATAATGGCATCCAGTCCCATCACTTCCTGGCAAATAGAAGGGGAAAAAGTAGAAGCAGAGACAAATTTTATTTTCTTGGGCTCCAAAATCACTGTGGATGGTGACTGCAGCCATGAAATTAAAAGACACTAGCTCATTGGAAGGAAAGCTATGACAAACTTAGCATGTTAAAAAGCAAAGACATCACTTTGCTGACAAAGGTCCATATAGTCAAAGCTACAATTTTTCCAGTAGTCACTTATGAATATGAGAGTTGGATGACAAAGACAGCTAAGCACCAAAAAAGTGATGCTTTCTAATTGTGGTGTTCAAGAAGACTCCTGAGGATCCCTTGGACAGCAAGATCAAACCAGTCAATCCTAAAGGAAATCAACCCTGAATATTCATTGGAAGGACTGATGCTGAAGGTGAAACCCCAGAACTTTGGCTACCTGATGCGAAGAGCCAGCCTATTGGAAAAGACCCTGATGCTAGGAAAAATTGAAGGCAGGTGGAGAAGAAGGTGACAGAGGATGAGATGGTTAGATGGCATCACCAATTCAATGGACATGCATTTGAGCAAGTCCCGGGATATGGTGAAGACAGGGAAACCTGGTGTGCTGCAGTCCATGGGGTCGCAAAGAATCAGACACGACTTAGCGACTAAACAACAATTCTAATGAAATCAGCTTTCATAAGATTACAGATAGCTGTGAGTCAAACACTAACACAATAAATGTGATTTGAATGACAATGAAAGGAGAGTCCATGACTTTGGTGAATCTCTTTCATACTCAGTTTGAACAAACACCAGTAAAATTTGATTCTAAACCACATTGGAGTTTAATAAAATTTCTCCAAGCTTAACCAAAGGTCCACCTATTTTAAGCAATATTCATGTAACAAAACCCAGTACCAAGAGCATCCTTTGGGGTCCCTGAGAGACAGATTTGCTCAATGCTTCATTAAACGTCTCTCCTCAATGCGTGCCCCTAACACCCATGTTCAGTGACCACCATGCATGCAGAAAACACTCGTCATAGCCTGGAGCCCTGGGGAGGCCATTTAACCTTGGCCCATGTTGATAAAAACCTCATCTTCCACTTACTACAGTATAATGTTTTCAGAAGAGGAAAGTGATCATAAACATTCAATTGTGTTAGAAGAAGCGCATCCTTTGAATTTAAAGTTTTGGTGATGACAGCATGCCCCGCCCTTTTTTGGCTGGATTGTGAGGCATGCAGAACTTCCCAGACGAGAGATCAAACCCATGCCTCCTGCAGTGGAAGCTCAGAGTCTTAAACCCGGACCACTAGGGAAGTCTGACAATGCCCTTAAGGGAATGATGTGAAGCATCACCCCTATATCATGGTCTGTTCAGCTGTTTGTCCATCATGCTTCTGCGGAACAATGGGAGAATAACCAGAGAAATCAAGCATGAGCCCAGCTTCACAATTGCCAATATTTTTTTTTTCCCTTGGCAAGCCATTTCACAGCATTTCCTAAAAAGATAAGGAAAAGCTCACAGGGCTAACATGCAGATGGTTGTTCACAGACATACTATGAATTCTGAGACGCAAAAAGAAACCGACACAGGGGAAATAGTGCAGGTGGCTGGCCCTCATGTGCTGGAGTTATGCTAGATTTCTATAAGAAGAGGCATTTGGCCAGTGCAAGGATCATCAGATCATTCAGACTATTAGCAGGTGTGAGAGACTCCATCCTTATGGACAAAGAGCCTGCATGTTGTCCTTGTGGTCCCAGGCATTGGGTCCGTGGTGCTCATACTCACCAGGAGGAAACAGACATAGAGAAGGCAAGAGAGAAGCCTCACTGTGCAAAGTGCTGAGGGTTCCTGTCTGGCTGGTCTCCAGGGAGGGTGCTGTCCCCATTCGGAATTGGGATGGTCCCACCGTGGCTGTCCTGGATGTCAGCTGAGGGTCCCAGAAGGAAGGATCTTTTCTCCTTGATAATGAAAACCACACCACATATCATGCCCCTGTCACTAGAGAAATGCGAAACTGAGTTAGGAAAACAGCCTCTGTTCAGTTAAAAAACAAATCCACACAGCAACAGGTGCATGCTGCTGATGGCATGTAGGTAGGAAAACATAGGAAAATGTCCCCTTTGCATGGTTCACCCAAGGTGCCCATAAATATCCACCTGATATCTGTCAGCAAAACATCTGCCAGCCTGCAGTGGTGCTGAGCAGATGAGTCATCAGAAACCTCAAGCCTGGAAAAGTGAAAGCCACCAGGGGGTCTGGGGGATGGCCAGTGTCCTCCTCAAACAGGTAGAACCTGAGAAGTTGGAGGACACTCCTCAGAGTGGAGAGAAGTATATTTAGAAACAGAACATGTTGCTTGGAACAGTAACCTTACATAAGATACTGCTCATGGAGGTCTACACCGTGAAATACAGATTCAAAAAGGATTTAGCAGAGAAAGCAGTGGTGTTTGGGGGAGGCTTGGTGGAGGAGGGTCAGTTTGTAAAGGGGGAGCAGCTGTAGCTTGAGGTCAGATCCCAGAGGACAGTGGTCTTTCCAGCACACCATCCAGTGCTCTGCTGGCCCAGGCTGGGTGAAGTCTGCATATGTTTCAGCATGGCATTGGGTGGATTTTCCTCTTGTGTTTCTTCTAGGAAATAGGAGGAAGATCTAGGTTTCAATAGGGTAGCCAATTCCTGAGTCTCCTCTTCTAGTCCTTTTGTTTTTATCCCTTTTGAAATGTCAGTAAGCAGCAGATCACCCAAACCGAGTTAAATAAAGTGCAGACACTTGAGGGTCCTGTGAGCAGTCCCCTCCCCCATCACCTCACCTCTCATTCATTCCCCCAACCCCCGACTCCTGATCCCCTCAACTTCCCAGCCCCCCACCTGGCTTTGCAGCCCCTCCTGCACCCAGAATATTCTCTCCTCCCCTTCACTGAGCTAGTTTCTCGTCAGCATCCAGGTCACAGTGTTCGTGCCCCTGCTGACAAAGTCTATGTTTTGGCTTGTTTATTTTCTGTCACACTGGACACCGCCAAGCCAACTTAAGTTGAGTTTCCCAGAAGCGATCAGTGATGTGAGGACTGATGAGCACCTGATTTACTGGGAAATGCCCCCTGAAGACCAGCCGGTCAGCAGGGGGAGTAAGATGGGAGGCATCCAGGAGGGATGTGCTTCAAAGCACAGAGGCGCCCGGCCTGGCTGCAGGACCGGGGATGGGGGTGGTGTCCCCATGGACACCATGGACGGAGCAGGCCATGGGTGAGTCGAGTTTAGCCTCCAAGGTGAGGACCGGAGGCAAAGTTCCTGGATACATCCCCAACTCAGCACTGAGTAGGCGCCTGATGACCCATTGCGGTGATGGGTCTATCAGTGAATAAACGACTCTGTCCAAGGGCCTCCAGGTCAATGTCATCCTTTTTTATAATCAAAATGCAGCCAGACTCTCCCTGTGTGAGCACCCAAGCTCCTTGAGCATTTATGCTCCTGGTGAGCATTTATGTGACCTGGACTTTGTTTAAGGGGATGCTTTAAAAAGTCTCCAAAGTCAAGTCCACAGGGCAGATGTGGGAACAGCGCTCCACAGGGCCTGTGGTGGCCCCAGGGCCTCCAGGCAGTGATTGGCTTGGTGCTGAGACACAATAGCAGACTGTTTACCGCAAACCACAAAAACAGAGACAGGCTCCAAACAAGGAATAAGGAGAAAGCAGAACATGAAGACTGTTATTGGCATTTCATTAGAGAAGAGAGAAATCCCAAGGTCATTCTAGCTAATAGACCTTCCCCGTGACTGCAGAGAAAAGAGGAGAGAGTAGGGGGGCCCCACCAACTCCACTCAGCCCCCTGCCCATCCTTAGAGTGTCCATGGGATTGAGCAAGATCGAAGCTCCCAGGGACAGCCTTGTGGTCCCTCTGGAGAGGACGGAGTCAGAGGTGCATGTGGACAAGCTCGGCATGGCCACCGGGCCGCTGTCCCCTGCAGAAGTTTGTCCATCTTGGAACAAGATGAAGAGCCTCGTGGAAGCTGAAGAACCCAGGAGAACTGAGGACAGAGAACAGAATGAGTGACTGTGGGCCTGTCATTGTTGTCGTTGCTGCCTATTTGCTGAAGCAGACGTTGGTCCGGAGGTAGGTATCGGGCAGACAACTTGGGACAGTCCTGACATGTGACGGTGAAGAGACGCCCCCAAGACAGAATCCCCATGACTCCCCATCCAAACACCTCTCTTGAGCCCAGCAGCCTCTATGTAGGTAGGTCCCAGCTGTCTAGGGTGGGGCCTGGGCATCTACATCTCTGACAACTTCCAGCAAGGCCGATGCTGCTGCCCCTGGACTGCACTGTGAGCAGTGAGGGCAGAGAGCATCACTGGTCAGTGGTCCAGGCAGCTTCTAAGCCACTTCATGGAGAAGATACAAGAAGGTTTCTCTTGCTAAAGAGGGGCTGCCCCCAGTGCCTCCTTGGGATGCCTGAGGGCCCCTCTCTCCTTCTTCTAAGGAGGGCCCTTAACCCATCTACAAGGCTCACCCCTTGAGCTCCCTGCCCCAGGACCCTGTTCCCAGTAAGGCATCACTTGACCCTCCTCATCATCCTGGTTGCTCTGGATCCTTCTTGACGTGAGGTGAGAAGTAGATCACCCAGAGGGATCTGTGCAGTGTGGGGCAGACTGGAGCTCCTGCCCCTCCTTCTAGAACCTCCAGGTGGCACTGGCCTCACTCGCTGCCTCTGCCCAGGAACTTCCTCCCCAGGCTCTTTCCACGAGTCCTCGCTGCCCACACTTAGCCTCAGGGGGCAGTGAGGATGGCTAAGAATCCTGTCCATATGTCTTCTAGAAATGTAGCAACGAACTGGTGCAGCCTCACGGAGGAAGCAGGTGAGCTCCTTGCTGGGTGGATGCCGGTGGCTCGGGCAGGGTCCTGGCATCAGGCAGTGTCCACTGGAGGTCAGTGTGTTCCTAAGGGGCTCGCAGCTCTGCCCTCTGTTCCAGCTGGAACTGCCCACCGCCCTCCACGTAACCGCCCACGTCCTGTCTGCTGTCCTTAGCATGGGCTGGGGGTCAGGTGTGAGAATGTCAGACTCCTGGCAGACAGGAGAATGTCAGACAGGAGGCTGACCTCTAATCCACCAGCTCTGAGTGCCTTCTCACAGCACCCGGGTCCACCTGGCAGGCAGGACGTCTGCATTTGGGAGGCAAAAGCTAAGGGAAGGATGCCAGGGACTTGGAGGAGAGTGTGGAAGGAGCCAGCTGCCACATCAAAGAGAGAACAGATGCCTCCCCAAATAAGAGATACAAATGGCAAGTAAGCACGCAGAGATGTCCACATCACCACCTCCGGAGAAGCGCGAACTGAAGCCAACACAAGTGAGCCCCGCACAGAGCGTCGCAGGGCAGCCGCCGGGAACCGACGACCACCGAGCGCCGCGAGGATGCAGAAGCCAGCCGGCTTCCCCGGAAGACAGCTGATCGTTTTCCTGTAAAGTTAAACACCGTGTGACCCAGCAACCCCATTCCTGGTATTTAAAGACACGAATTCTATGTTCAAGCAGAAACTTGCATGAGTGCCTCACAGCCTTTATTAGTAAGAATGAAAAACTGAAAATAAAAAGCCTTCGGTGGACGAACGGATGGACACATAGCGGCACTTCCTTATCGTGGAAAATCACTCAGGAATAAAATGGAGTGAACTGCTGACACCCCCGGCAGCCTGGGTGACCTTTGGGGCCTGGTGCTGAGGGGGCTGGTCAGGGGTCTTGCCCTGGGCAGAGCTGTATCCTAGTTTAGGCTCTGGGCCACGCTTATGTAAGAGGTGCGGTCATGGATGTGGGGATGCGTTCTATCTTTGCAGTCCCTACAGGAACTCTGTTCTAGTTTCGACACTTTTATGTGAGTCTAAAATTGTTTCAAAGGGTGTGTGTGTATGTCTGTTTGTGTGTGTATACACATATACATCTCTGTGACTAGACTTAGTTGAAGAGTTTTTAGATGTGACCTCACACACAGACACAGCAAATGAAATAATTTATTCATATACATACATACACATACTGTACAAGGCCATCTGTGATGAATTTTAATACTCTATAACCTTCAAACTAACTAAAATACAATTTAAATACATGCATTCCTTTCAATAAAATGAAGTATTTCAGAACAGTAAAGAAACTTGGGAAATGAGTGATTTTTTTTTTTATTTTTTAATTGAAGGATAATAGCTTTACAGAATTTTGTTGGTTTCTGCAAAACATCAACATGAGTCAGCCATTGTTGTTGTTCAGTCACTCAGTCATGTCCGACTCTTTGCGACCCTGTGGACTGCAGCACACCAGGCTTCCCTGTCCTTCACCATTTCCCAGAGCTTACTCTAACTCATGTCCATTGAGTCAGTGATGCCATCCAGCCATCTCGTCCTGTCGTCCCCTTCTCCTCCTGCCTTCAGTCTTTCCCAGCATCAGGGTCTGGGGAAGTATACATATGTCCCCTCCCTCTTGAACCTCCCTCTGGTAACTGATGACTTTGAACAGCCCAGCCAGTGACTTGATAAATGGCCATAGGTTTACTGTGATGGGATCTTGCACAGAGGCATCCCTTGGTTTAGAAAATGCTCTCATTTTACAAACTAGGGAGCCCACCTCTGCCACAGGTGCACACAGACATGCGGGGCGGTGGCCATGCTCAGTGGCAAGGGGTTGAGGTACACCAGGTAGGCAGGCCCTGGGGTCCCTGCTCCTAGACAGACAGCTTTCTCATTGCTGCAGAGGTGGGGCATGGGCTCTGAGGACCTCACCCTGCACAGGGGCTGGCAACCTTGGCCAGTCCCTAATGCTACGAGAGGATGAAGAAGGCATTGAACAGGCAAGAGGTCCACAGTCAGCCTGCTCCAGAGCATGACAGCTGTGGCCCCCACTCCAGCCAGAGAGGCTTCTGGAGCCTGGCCAGGTGGGGGATCCAGGAGGGAAGGGGCGGCTGGGCTCTCAGAGGAAGGCCCTGTGGTTCTCATTGGCCCCTCCTGAGGCACAAGTAGCTCCTGCACTTCCTCAGGGTGCAGATCCTCTGTGGTGGGTGGGCAGACGGGTGAGGACAATTGAAAGGGTGCTGTGTCCCCAATGCTCATTCCCAGGAGGTGTGCGCCCCACCTCTCTGGCAGACAGACGGGTAAGGAAAGCTGGATGGATGCATGTCCCCATAGCTCGTTCCCAGGAGATGTGCACCCCACCTCTCTGGGCAGACAGACAGGTGAGGATGGCTGGATGGATGCGTGTCCCCACAGCTTGTTCCCAGGAGGTAAACGCTCCACCAGGGCCCCCGCTCCCTGCCTGCCCTCCTCGCCTCTTGGTTGAGGGTAGTGTCATCCTCACAGGCCCAGGTGAGCTGTCCGCCCCCAGGTTCACCTGGGAGCCCTTTGTCACTGGCCCCGGGGGTGGACGTGCAGCCACCCGTCGGCTCGGTGGCCGGGCTTTGTTCCAAGAGCCGCCTTGGGCTCCACGCGTCTCCGAGCTCCTGAGAGAGCAAGTGTGTGACACTGACACTAAGTGGCTTCTCTGCAGAAACACGAAAAGGACAAACTTGATGAAACGCCAAATCACAGTGTAAAATGAATTATTCATGTGTCATAAAAAGAGTGAATTCAATATTTTTTTCATTTCCCCCCCATAACTCTCACAGTGTTTCCATTAAAGTGTAATGAAAAAAGAGGGAAAAGTGAATGCAATGCCTAATCCCCAAAAGAAAGAATTCAATTTAAAGTATAATTTTTTTTCCTCCTAAAATGGCACGTGTGAGGGATTTTTTGACTTTTTATTTCCGAAATAATTTCAGACAGAAGAATTGCAAAAATGGTATGAAGAATCCCTATATGCTTGTCACCCGGTTTCCTTTGGTCTTAACCGTTTACCGTTGGGTACGTTACCGTTCTCTCAATGTGCATATGTTTTCCTGAGTTCTTTGCAAGAAAGTATCAGACAAGATGGCCTTTTACCCCTAAATGGGCGAGGTATGTTTTCTAAAAACAAGTGCAATTGTAAAAGTCAGGAAATTAAAGTCATTCCAGTACTGTCATCTCATCTATAGACCTTATGTACATTTTTCCAGTTCTTTCAATACTGTTCTTATAGCAAAAGGGGAAAACAATCAGACCCAGGTCAGGACCCAATCTTGCATTTTCTTGCTCTTCTCTTTTTGTTGTTGTTGTTTAGTTGCTAAGTCGTGTCTGACTCTGCAATGCCATGGACTGGCTCCCCTCTCCATGGGATTCTCCAGGCAAGAATACTGAGTGTGTTGCCATTCCCTTCTCCAGGGCATCTTCCCAACCCAGGGATCCAAGCCACATCTCCTCCTTGGCAGGCGGGTTCTTCACCACTGAGCCACCAGGGAGCCCTGAGGCTGTTCTCTGATCACAGCCCTCTATAATCTGGAACCTTTCTTCTGCCATCAGCTTCATGTTCTTGACATGTTTCGAGAGTCCAGATCAGTTGTTTCTCAGGGGAGCCCTCCTTCTGGGTCATCTGGTGATTCCTGCTGGTTGGATTCAGGTGATGATGCTGTGGGCAGGGCCCCCACGAGGAGACATCTGCCTCCACATGTCCTGTTACCAGCTTGGCATTTCCGTGGGACACCTGACAAGCGGTGATCCCATCCCCTTTTGCAAGTGGCATCTGCCAGGTGTCTCCCAGCCAAACAGCATTTCTCTGGAATTAATAAACATCTTGTGAGGAGGTGCTATGCGAGGATGGAGCACCCCACTTAGTGCTAGCTGTTCACTTACTGGTTTTAACATTCTTTACAAGCTCCTAACCTCATGGCTCCTTTCGTATTCATTAGCTGGGCATTCATCCATGGGGTAGAGTTTTCCCTTCCCCCATATTTATTTATTTACACATTCATTGCTTCATACAGACTGGACCATTGATTGTTAGTTTATAGGTTCCTGTCCATCCTTACAGTGTTCATGGTGTGTTTATTCTCTTTGTTACAGGTTAAACAGCAGGTGCCCCTTCTGGTTGGCTCTGTGTCCTTTTGACACAATTCATCATCTCTTACCCATTTTATCATCATTTCCTGTGCAGCGAGCTGTCCCAGCTCTGTTTTGGATTTGGCAGCCCTGACCCTGAAATCGGTCATTTCTTCAAAGTGCCCTGGTTCCACATATTGGAGAACCGTGTTTAGAAACCGATGTCTAGGTACTGGGTCTGCTCATCACCTGGGAGTGGGTGTGTTGTCCCAGGCCCTTTCCACAGACTGAGCTGGAAGAAACATGTAGCACATACATACACAAGCACATCTGTGTAACCGTATGTGTACACAGTCCCTGTGTACACGGACATACTTATTTTTTTAATCTATTTATAGATAGATGGAAACTAACATCCTCAGTCTAATCCAGTCTGCTCACATCAGTATCACACACTCTTTTTTCAGCTGCTCTTTATCCCATGGGCTGGACGCCTCACCGTTTATGTAACCACTGTCCTTTGAATGAGCGTTTAGGTCATTCCCAATATTTTGCAATTACATACAAGGCTGCAATGAATAACCTTGAGCATGTGTATTTTTCTATTATCGGAGGTGAATCTTCAGGATAAATAACCTAGAAGTGAGATTATTGGGCCAAAATTCAGCACGTATTTAATTGTGCTGCACATTAACAGATCTGCTTCCTAAGGTGGCACCAATTTGCATTCAGCCAGCCTGTGTCCCCACAGCCTAACAGACAGGTTGGCTGATTTAGGTAGAACACGGTACCTTCATGAGGTTTGGCTTCTCCTTTCTTCAAGCGAGGATGGACATCATTCCACTTGGATGAGACGAAACCATCAGAGCACCCAGGCCAGGAATTTCAGATGCTGACCCTGCACTCATGTGACTCTGAGAGTCAAGTCCTAGTTCAAACCAATCCCAACCCATGGTGCCAAAGCTACCTTGGACTTTCCACCTGCAAAGAGTAGGGAACCCAGTGGGTAACGTGTTATATCTCTCTGACAGGTGTAACATAAAGGGGAAGAATAAGATCTAAAAGGGATGAGCATTGCTTTATGCAATTACATGAAGCTCTTACGTGCAGAAAGTCACACACGCAGAAAATCACACTGGGCAGGAAGCTATGACAAACCTAGAGAGCATATTGTTTTTTACTTACAAAAGTTATATTTATACATCTAGTAGGTAAAGCAAATTACACCCATTTCAAAATACATATTTAAACACACATCTGAGTACCTTTCAAAAGGCAAGAAGTTTTTAAGAGAACTTCAGTTTAACAAACAAAGCTAAATGGGGAGAATTTAAGTTTGCACTTGACACAGTATTTAAACAAAACCAAAGGGCTAAAACTCAGTATTTAGACAAAGAATGCAGTTCACTAGTCACTAGGCAAAGAAAATGGCCCATAGCAGATGGCACACAGAATGTCCTCCAAAGAGATATCACTTTGCCAACAAAGGTCCATCTAGTCAAAGCTATGGTTTTTCCAGTAGTCATGTATGGATGTGAGAGTTGGATCATAAAGAAGGCTGAGCATTGAAGAACTGATGCTTTTGAACTGTGGGCTGGAGAACTCTTTTGAGAGTCCCTTGGACTGCAAGGAGATCAAACTGGCCAATCCTAAAGGAAATTAGTCCTGAATATTCATTGGAAGGACTGATGCTGAAGCTGAAACTCCAATACTTTGGCCACCTGATCTGACTCACTGGAAGAGACCCTGATGCTGGGAAAGATCGAAGGAAGGAAAAAGGGGACAACAGAGGATGAGATGGTTGGATGGCATCACCGACTCGATGGACATGAGTTTGAACAAGCTCCGGGAGATGGTGAAGGACAGAGAAATCTAGCATGCTGCAGTCCATGGGGTTGCAAAGAGTCAGACACGACTGAGTGACTGAATAACAGCAATAGTAGACTCGTGGGGCAGTGGTGCCATGCTGGTCAGTGTAGACCTGGGCACCTCGGTGGTCTTAACCCTCCGTGGCCTGGTGGGTCTGACCTGCGTCTCAAGGAGTTCCAGTGCTGTGCTGAGTTCTGATCTGCTCCACTGGCTGCTCCTTGGGCCCCCGATGCAGTGTCTCCAGGTGGGCCATATCCCACGTGCTCCATGTGAGGATGAAGGACGGGGGAGCCCCACCTGTCAGCACGTCGTCTCCTTTGTAAGTTTCATCACCAATAACCTCGCTTCTTGTAGGAAAAACTAGAAATGCAAAAAGAAAGAAAAAAAACCACTGATGTGCCCCCTCGTCTGGAAGCAGCTTAATTTCTGACATTTTGGAGGAAATATGACTTGTTCCACGTTCTACCTCTTTCTTTCCCTCGGTTATTACAAGCGTCTTTCCAGGGCAGTGAATAAGTACCTACATCACCATTTTCCATGACTGCGTAGAAAAGTCCACATGGAGTCCTCTGATTTTGCTGTTTTGAAGCAGTGCTGTCGGGAGCACCATGCAGACTTCACAGGAATTCCCGATTCCCAGTGTCTCCTGGCCTCTGCCTCCCAACCCAGGCCATGCAGAGATGCTCCCCCGAGCAGAGATGCTCCCCCCAGCAGAGATGCTTCTCCCCAGCAGAGAAGGCCAGGGGATGAGGGGGCAGTGGGGGCCCAGGGAGCTACTGTGGGGGTGAGGCCTTGAGAGAGATGAGTGACAAGGGGTGCAGCCCCCTGCACCCTTGCACCCTCGTGTCCATGCTCACAGGGCTGATACGTGTCCAGCCGGGCTCTGTGATTATCCTATGAAATCTTCCCAAGGAAGAAACCTCAGGGGCAGAGAACCAGCTCTCTGCATGGAGGTCACGGCTGAAGGCAGACTGCCTGGCCACGGGGAGGGGGTCCAGACCCGCTCTGCCCACTTGAAACATCTGTTCCTCCAGCCATGTGGATGGTGAACGCCTTTGGATGCTTGCATCCTGCCTTGCACATACTCTAATCTAATGACCAGTGAAGAGGATTTTCAGAAACAGTTGCTGTGTGTGGCTCGTGTCTTGGTGGTGGCAGTTGTGTGTTTTCTCTTCTTGGTTTGTGGGTGTCCCTGTCACCGCCCCAGACCCCCACCCCCGTCTGATGGCACAATGCCCAGGACCAATTGTATCTACAGCAGTGCTGCTGATGGGAGGGAGAATGTACAGAGAGCTGGGCTGTTTTTGTCTGCCCTGTAATTTATCTGAGTTTTTAAAAACCAATTTTAATCAAAATTGACTAGTTGTTTTGATGCCATGTAGCCACAACTTTGTAGTTTACAGAAGTGGCTCCCTTATACTCTAAATAAAACTCTGGGAAGATTTTGAGGGGTGACCCTTTACATGGTCTTGTCATCAGAAGCTGTTTCCAGAGAGGGGAGTTGAGGCCCGGGCATCTCTGTGGGGTCTGTGGTCACAGCTTGCATTGCACTACTCTTTGATTGGAGGACTTCCCACTGACCCCTCTGGCCGCCGGCCTCCCCGTCGCCACCGTGAAACTGAGCAGTCAAGAAGTGGTCATCAGAATCCCAGGGCGGAAGGGTGTGGAGAAGACACCCCAGCTTCAGACAAGAAGCCACTGAGGCCAGTAGGGTTGGCAGATGACCAGACACTGCTGTTCAGACAGTGGAGAGCACAGAGGTCCAGGGTGACCTGGCCAGCTGGCCAGTTCTGTTGTTTAGGGACATTGTAACCTCCCAGAGGCCAGGGTGTCTTTTGCCAAATAGAAATAACCAGAAAAATAGCCACAGCTGCTATTTCCAGAGCTGCTGTGAGAATCCAGCCAGCCCACATATTTAAACTCATAGTAAACTAAAACAAAACCTAAAACCTCCAGGGAAGCCCAAAGCCTGAACAAGTACCCACAATCAGAGATGTCAGGCAGGCACCAGGATTCCCACCTGCATAGACTGACCTGTCACGTGACGCGCATCCTCTCTGGATCTGTCCTTCGGCCCCATCCTCTGTGTCTCTCCTTGGCCCTCAGGTCCTGCCGACTGTGGGGTCCCTTCCCCAGACCCCATGCAGAGGCCCATCAAGGGCAGCATGGCAGTTCCAGCCCAGTGCTGAGGTTCCTGGAGACCCCACCTGGCCTCCCCATCCCGGATGGAGGGTTCTGGCCTCCCTGCAGTGGGGCACATGTGCGTCTGCCCACAGCCCTCAGTCCCAGACCCCGCCACATGTGACGCCTCCGTGGGGCTGCTGGTTCCACCTCTGCAGGAGTGAGGATGGGTGTCCCCCCTTCCCTTTATTCTTTGGGAGGCGATGCTACAGAGGAAAGGCAGGAGCTCTGCAAACCTGGCCCAGCGGAGGGGAAAGGGAGGGGTACTGGGGATCCGAGGTGTGTGTGTGTGAGCATCTGGATGTGTGTCTGGGTGTGTTTGTGTATGTATGCATGCGTCTGTGTGTATCTGTATGTGTCTGCGTGTGTTTGTGTGTCTGTAACCGTGCGTATGTATTCGTGTGTGTGTGCATGTATCTGTGTGTGTGTGTGCATGTGCATGTGTCTGTGTCTGTATGTGTCTGTGTGTATGTCTGTCTACGTGTGTGTGTGTAACTGTGTGTGTCTCTGTGTGTTCAGATGTGTGTTTGTGTGTGTGCATGTGTCTGTGTGTGTCTGTATGTGTCTGTGTGTTTGCATGTGTAACTGTGTGTGTGTGTGCATGTGTCTGTGTGTATCTGTGTCTTTGTCTACATGTATGTGGGTAACTGTGTGTCTGTGTGTATCTGTGTCTTTGTCTACATGTATGTGGGTAACTGTGTGTCTGTGTGTATCTGTGTCTTTGTCTACATGTATGTGGGTAACTGTGTGTCTCTGTGTGTCTCTGTGTGTTTAGATGTGTGTGTGTGCATGTGTCTTTGTATATCTATATGTGTCTGTATGTGTGTCTGTGTGTGTGTCTGTGTGTGTCTGTGTCTGTATGTGTCTGTGTGTGTCTCTGTGTGTTCAGATGTGTGTGTGCATGTGTCTGTGTGTATGTTTGTGTGTCTGTGTGTGTAACTGTGTGCATGTGTTTGTGTGTGTTTGGATGTGTGTTTGTGTGTGTGCTTGTGTCTGTGTATATCTCTGTGTGTGTTTGTGTCTATGTGTGTGTTTGTGTGTCTGTGTGTGCACATGTGTCTGTATGCGTGGAGGGCAGCTGGGTGCTGGGTGGACAATGTGTCACCCGCTCCCACCCCGGGGGCCCGGGAGAAGGTCAGTCCTTGCCATTGGGGTGAGCCCCTCCCCGTGTGCCTGTTTCCCCCCCAGACAAGACACAAACAGTGCAGCAGGAAGCTTCCTACACAGGCACAGTGGAGGCTCCGATTTGCAGTTTTATGTGCGTTTGATTAACCAAAACAGGAGGGACACCGGGGCTCAAGACCAGGCCCACGACATCCTTATTTAGGTCACAGTCTAAGGAAAGAAGGCATTCAAGGCAGTGTCCTGGCCCCAACACCAGTCCTGCCTCGTCCTGAAACCAGGTTGATGTCCTAGAACAAGGAGTGGACTCCACACCCCGCCTGTGTGCTCCCCCCAGCCCCAGTCTCCAGTGGACACCCCGCTGTCCACACCCCATCCCAGAGGTCCACTGGGCTGTGGGTTTAATCTCCCTGGAACAGCCCAGAGCCCATCCTTGGGTCTTTCTCTTCCTATGGGGGATGGCACTTGCCGGGCAGGCTTGCTGGGCCTGACCCCCACGTCAGTGATGGTGGGAGACCCATGCTGACCCTCGTCCTCCCGTCCGTCTCTCCCGGCAGAGTGACTACTCCAGCGACACGGAGAGCGAGGACAACTTCCTCGTGATGCCCCCGCGGGACCACCTGGGCCTCAGCGTCTTCTCCATGCTCTGCTGCTTCTGGCCGCTGGGCATCGCCGCCTTCTACCTGTCCCACGAGGTAAGGCCTCCCGTCGGCCACACGTATGCAGCCAGTGCGCCCAGGCTGGCGAGGACGGGGTGGGGTTGCTGCGGGGGAAACCTGGTCTCAGGGGCCCAGCCTCACCCCAGCAGACCCGGGCGCATCCTCAGAGGGCGGCCGGGGGGGACGCGGCAGGTTGGGATCCGGGCCTCCGAGCAGACACTCATGGGGTGCCAGCAGGACCGACCCTATGTTGGGAGAGTCCGTTGGAGCACTGGAACAGAGGCAAAGTGGGTTCTGTTTTCTCTGTGAAAGGCTCACACATAAAATAGAGTCCCGTGGCATGGTGCCTGTGCACGCATCCCAAACAGCCTGTCTCGGCCAGTAACTGGGCCCTCTGTCCAGTGGCAAGGCTCTAAGAGAGTCAGTTCCTGGCCCTTTTTCATGGCCAACCTTCTCCTTGTGCCTTCATGGAGCCCAGGTTTTAAATACTTCCTCTGTGTTCCTGTCACTCAGAAACTATCTATATTCCCATTCTTATTAATCAAAGGAAGACATGTACTTGTCAATTAAAGAGGGAGTTTCAGCCTCACGCGTTATCCCCACCAGATGGGGAGAAAGGCAGCCCCTTCTGTTGCTCCAGAGCCCACAGCGTCCTCAGGGCACCTGGGGCTCCCTCTCCAGTGTCCGTGGCTCTGAGGCCGTCCACCCAGGCCTTATGCTGGAAACGTTCATTCCTCTTGCTTTGAGAAGGACCCTGGCCTCTCACTGCTTCTTGCTGTTGTCTGTCCCAATTCAGTGTGTTGGGTGAGAGTGCCTTTGTGTGCTCCTGTGTCCCCTACCCCGCTTCCCTGATCCTACAAGGAGTGAGGAGGGAGAGGAGAATCCACTAGTGGCCCCCAAGGGCAGCCCCTCTTTGCAAGGAAACCAAGAGGCCCCAGAGGCCCTTCCAGGGGAGCGTGGTGCGGCCGCTGCTCTGAGATCTTGGTCGCAGAGGATGGACGGATGTTGGGAAGGGTGATGGAGCCGTCCTACTTGGCCAGAGTTGTGCCCAGTGGTTGTTCCACATCCAGCTTTGGCCTGGAGGGTCTGTCTGAGCATCTCTTTGGTGAGTTGGTTCTACACACGCCAGAGGCCCCTACTCTGGGGTACACAAACCCAGGCTGTAGAACTAGACTCCCGGCCATCAGGGGCCTGGGGGTGGTGAGTGGAGTGAGTCTGGCAGCTCCTGGGCCCAAGCAGTGGCCATGGGTGCTGCGTGCACCCAGGATTGGGACACACAGTGGGACCTGGACAAAGGCACGTGGGCAGATGGGGCCTCCAGAAGACCTCAGGCTCAGAGCCCACCACTCCGTGTCAGTAGCACCCTGATCCTGTGTTCCTGCATTACAAACAGGCAAGAGGGTTCCACCAGGTGAAGGAAGGTCCAGGAGAGTGGAGCCAAGGGAAGCCAGGTGTGACGTCAGCGCCCTCTGCATCCAGTCCTGACACGTCCAGGCCAGCCTCCTGTCCTGGCCTGCTGACTCACCCTATCCCCTGCAGAGGGTGCCCTCCACACTAGAGCTGTGTTTTAATTGTCAAATTGTAGAATGGGACCAATATTTTTACTCTGCAAGTGAACATTGGTGTCACCTGCTAGCAGGGGCTGGGTGAGCCCTGGGTAAGCAGAGGTAGGGTCCAGGACAGATCGCCTACAGACCAGGTCGTTCCTGATCTCGGCTTCTCTCGGACCCTGGGGGAGGCCTGTCTCTGGAGCAGGGCAAGGCAGGCATAGCATCTTTGTCTGAAAGATGGTAAATACAACAAAAATCCAGCCACAATTGTGGAGACTGGCATTAGATCCTTCTTCTCAGGTTGGGAAGATCTCCTGGAGAAGGAAATGGCACCCCACTCCAGTACTCTTGCCTGGAGAATCACATGGGCAGAGGAGCCTAGTAGGCTACAGTCCATGGGGTTGCAAAGAGTCAGACACGACTGAGCGACTTCACTTTCACTTTCTCAGAGAGTAATGTTATCCTTCACACCTTAAGAACCTCCTAGACCCGGGCCTGACCAGTCAGGATGTTTAATACCTTCAGTGGAAAGGATTCTGATCATTTATTAACAGCAAATGTGCTGCCCACATTCTTGGAGTGAAGAGCAAGTGTTTGGAGGCCTGAGGGATTGTCTTCACTCTTGGAATAAGAGGAGGGGCTCCGAGGTCCCCCGCTCTCAGCCCCTCTTCTCTTTGTGCTGTGAGCGTGGATTGCCCCTCAAGGAACATGGTTCCATGGGAGCTTGTGGCTGAGACCCGGGCACTGCGGGCCCGGGAGGCAGGCAGCCCCAGGCACCCAGCGCTCCAGCCCAGCCCTGAGGCCCCAGGCCTTCTGCCCCTAACTCTAAAGCCCGACTGCAGACACTGGAAATGGGAATTGTCAGCACACACCTGAGTCCCCGGATGAAGGGGCAGCTGGACGGAGATGTGGGGTCTTTTCTCCAACAGATTTTATGATTTGAAAAAGGCCGTAAGAAAGTATCAGTGAGGTGGGCAGCGTCTGCACCTGCCAGGTCCCGGTCCGGGTTAAACACCCTACACCTGCCTTCTCAGGCAGTCCTGGCCAACAGTGTCGACAGCCTCAGCGGGGTTAGAAAGTCGTGTTGTCTGGCTCCACCGACCTGCTCCATCAGAGCCACCAGGGTGGGGTGTGGACCCTGCATTTGAACAAGCCTCCCTCGCTCCTGAGGCTGCTATAGTCTGAGCTGTTGCACACGCATGTTCTCTCGGGAAGTCCGTGACAGGGCACTGCCCTCACATCGCTTGGTGGCTATGGGATCAGGGAGGGTGATGGCATCCCAAGGCAAGACCTGGCTGGCAGTGGGCCTGGCCCAGAGCCACGCCCGGAGGAGGCAGCGAATTGGAACTGACAGTGTGGAGGACTCGGCGTGGAGGCCCAAGTGTAGTATCTGTCCACAACTTCATTTGCTCCAGTGCTAATCATTTGATCCAGCCCCCAGCGTAGGCACCAAGGAGAGAGGAGAATGTTATGTGTAGTTTTGGTGGGTTCACCAAGGAACCGATGCTCTGAGTGATGTTGAGGGTGGAGAGGAACCTAAATTTGCTGAGCGATGCTAGGACCTAGTTGATGTGCTCACTTTGTCTTATTTAATCTTTGCAATGAGTCTGAAAGCTGGGAATTTATTATCCCCATTTTATAGGTGAAAAAGCTGAAGTTTCAAGGGATTAAATAATTTCCTGAAATCAGAGATGTAGCAAGTATGGTACATGATGCATATATCAATGTTTCTAACCCTCAAAATCAAATTTCCTGCAATATAACTTTTTAAGACTTTTTTATTTTATTTTTTGGCCATGAGACATGCGGGTTACCCAGCCAGGGATGAAACCCACACCCCTGAAGTAGAAGCGCAGAGTCTTAACCACTGGACCACCAGGGAAGTCCCCTCCTTCCCCTACCGCAGTATAACTTTGACTTTTATCTGCAAACAAAAAATAAAAGCACAGTTCTCATGTCTAAATCCATTGTCCCCACTTGCTTAGAGTGTGTTACAGTGAGGAAAAGAACCCTTCTAGAAGGGACTGGGCGTTTACCTAGGTGCCTTCACCTGTGTGGCAGGTTCGAGCTTGAGACTGGAGCTGGAAGACCCTTCCGTCCCCCCACCACCCAGAGGCCCTGAGTCTGGAGCCAAGGGAAGCCTGAGGGCTCCGTGCGCTGTGTCTGCCTCAGGCATTGTCTACACTGAGCATCTATCATGTCCTGATTTCATTTCATTTCACAAAATGTTTCTTTCCTTTATTATCTGCACTATTATAACAATAATTAAATGAGAAAAGGGAATTAAGAGCCAGATTATGAATTTTGTGAATAGCACCAGTGCTTAAAAGTATTATTTAATATTTCATAAAGAATCTGTAGCTGTCTTCCGCAGAAGACTTGTTGCATCAGCAGAAGCAGAAATCTGTATTTCTCTCTTCCCTTAATTACTTATGCAGAGAATGTGTTCCTCTTACAACAGGAATATTTTTAATTAGCAAACTGAAGGCTTGATTGAGGAACTTAGATTATCTGTCATCTGAGTTCCCATTCCTTCCGGCACCAATTGGAACTCGTCCTGGCTCTTCGGGCGAGTGGTCAAGTGCACTGGGACATACAGAACAAAGCCCATCAGAGCCTCATTCAGACTCAGAGAAGTGGCACCGCCATGTGAATAACGGGTGGAAAGCCCCAGGCCCGGCCCTTCGAGGGGCTCGCATGTGTGTCTGATACAAACACATGCACACCCATTTTTCTGTTTGGTCGTTTCCTAAAGATGAACCTCGTGGCTTACAAATGTGGTGTCTCCTGAGGGTGTCCAGACACAACCAGGAGGAGTATGCCACGACAAAGATCAAGTCAAGCCACCAAATACTCTGGGCACACGCCCTACTCAGGTCTGTGGGAGCCAACACAAACCCCCCACCTCGGGCCCCCTGGAGGCAGTGCCATCCTCTGAGCTACCCGCAAGGAGAGGCTTCCATCAGTCATAGACTGAGGGCGCCCCACTGGAGGAAGCCACAAAGACAGAGGTGATTTGAGGGACCCGGGAGGGCAGGGCAGGGCCCAAGAGCCCTGAACACATACTGCAGTCGGTCTGTTAACTGAGGGTTTTTGAACACACGCTGCAGTCGGTCTGTTAACTGAGGGTTTTAAACCAAAGGATAAAGATGGGAAATAAAACAGGTGTCAGAGGGCACCACCCAGAAGCAAAATGCTCTGGAATAGTCAACTCAGAGCAGAAAATCCTTCCACAAGAAAGCGAGCAGATGTGTCAGGCACTGTGGGCCTCTGTGGGTTTCTGCTTTGCACCCTGGGGGTCGCTGGAGACAGATGGAGGGAGACGGGGCCTTTCACCTCCCTCCACCCCCCCACGTCAGCCAGGAGCTTGGTTCCAGCAGAGTCTTGACTGGCAGATGCCGCAGGTGTTTTGAGGAGCTGTCACCTGTCCATCTCTAGCCATTCATCTCACCAGAGGGACCGGCATTTCCACGCTCTCCCAGCTAAACCCTGTCACAAACAAGGACAGGTTTTTGAAATGCTCTTGTTTGTTCAAAGCTGTGTGCTTGGAACAGGTGCATCACGTAAAACTGGACCCTTATGTCCTCCCTGCACTGAGTGCTGTGGTTTATTATCATCCACAGGTCTGGAGTTAATGCTTTATGTATGTCACCATGTCCCTTTTTTTGTCCTCAAGTTCGTTATTCCCAAATGCCTTCTGATTTATAGGAAGTAGAGTACCGCCGGTGACTGCATTGGTAAGTTCTAGCAGACTCGGAATTAGCACAAGACCCGGTTTCATATATGAGAGTCCCAGGTCCTCTAACAGAGCTACCATCTGGTTCAGCAAGGCAACAAAGCACTGGTAACTAAATACTAAAGCCATGAACCCTCTAGAGTCACAGGGAAGGACCTGGCAAGACCCCCTTCCAGTCTCAACAGGTGTGGAGAAGCAGGAGTGACCAGACCACTTGGGAAGGAAGGCAGAAGGGGTGGGAAGGATTTGGACAGACCAACCTCTTCCCCTCAACCACCAAGGTTATGGTAAAGGAACTACTGGGGCTGCAGGAGTCCCACCAGGCCCGGGATTGGTGTTGACTTTGCAGAAGTGGAGTGAAAACATGGCTAGAAAGATAGCCTAATATATCAGACGGATATATTTTAACCTGTATCTCCCCCTCCACCCCTCCCCCCATCCACCCCTCCACCTCTCCCCGTCCACCCCTTTCTCTCTCTTCCTCTCTCCCTCCCTCTCTTCCTCCCTCCTTCCCGAGCTCTCCTCCTCTGTCGCTATCTCCATCTCTGTATGTATATTTAATATGCTGATTGTAGCTTCCGAGAGCTGTTTTGCAACTTCTGGATCTAAACAATTCTTTATAAATATTAATGATCCGGTGCAGCCAAGACAAACCAGATTTCTGATCTATTTTTCTTCCTCTGGGATGCATGCTGGAGTTGAGTCACTGATCTCAGCTTGTTTTGGTGGATAAATGAACAAACGCTCTTGTCTGTTCCGTTCCCTGGAGTGGGTTAGCTGAATTTTTTTTTTTTTCAGTTATAGGATATGTACTGTCTCAGTAATTAGTGTCCTGATTTTGTGCTTATTTGTTCGGAGCAGAGAACCCCGTGTGTTGATTGTCCAAGGGCAGAGCGCCTGCAGTGCACGGCAACCTGGAGTGAAGCGCACAGCGGGTGTTACATTCTTCCCTCTGGCCTCATGCTCACCTCCGATTACATTGCCGAATGCGTGATCTTTTTGCTTTGGGACTCTGGGATGGTGTGTCGAAAGCTCTGAGGACATAGCCTCTAAAAAGGCTGGTCTTTTCTTTCACCTCTTCTGAGATTGAGGCTCTGCATGTGTCCTGTGACAACTTGAGAAATAAACAAACCAAACAGCTGTGGTCTCAGGAGGTCTCGCCTCCGTGCAGTGGCCCGTGACCTCCATGGCCCAGCTTGTGAAGGCTGAGTCCAGTCCAGCCACATTCAGCCAAGAGGGCCCTGGTCTGTGACAGATGCCAGTCTCAGCACAGGCATCTCCAGGCCCAGCCACAGGGGTGGCTAGGCCACTGAGCCATCTCACAGTCCGTAGCACGAACGGACTGGACAGTACCTCCTGTGTCTGGACTCACGATACAGTGACGTCAGCAGGACATAGAAATCTGGGGGCCATTGTGATGACTCACTGCTCGGTGAAGTCCGCCGAGTGGACTCTAGTGGCAATCAGGGCCATTGTTGGTACATCTCTGACGCTGTGATGTTGCCATTAGTGGAATTTAGCCTTTTGCACTGAAAGACCCGTCACTGGGCTGCGTCACCCAGGAGGCCGGCTGTACGTGGATGTTAAAGGTCCTGATGACGTTACACGGGTACCTCGGGCGTAGGAATTGGTGCAGCGAGAGGACGGGACCTCGGCCCCTGACTCAGGGTTGGGCTGGGGCTGCTGCTCTCAGCAGGGCTCCTCTTTTCTTGCTTCCTTGATGAGCTTTGGCATTTTCTGGTGCTTGAGAGTTGCATGAATCCCAGACACAGAGCTTTAGAGGATGCTGAATTTAGAGCTGGAAAATTACCTTGAGCACAGCACGTACTGTGACCTGCAGAGCGTGTGTGGAGCGCTCCTCGTTCTTATTTTTCCTTCTCTCCTTTTAGATGGGGGATTCTTCATCCTTAACCTTTAATTTTATTTAAATTACAAATAAATAGGAAGGAGTCCTTGAAACAAAACTGCAGCCTGTGTTTACATGGGTCTAAGCTTTTTGCCTCACAGTCATGTCCATGCACATACAAGGGCGGGATCGAAGGAGCCCTGTGTGCCCAGCCCAAGCTGGTCGGGGAGAGCCGTGGGGCCAGCTGCTTTAAAAGTAAAGGAAAGATAAAGAAGCAGGGAGTTCTTAGGTGATGTGATGCAGATGGCTTAGGGGGTGCAAGACGCAGCAAGACGTGCAGGTGGAGAGTGTCCTTTAGAACTGGCCCTGCACTGGGGGCAGAGACATGCAGGTGATGAATGTGGCCCTGGGCCCCTCCCATCCCCTCTCTGGCACAGCTGGGGTTCTTCAGGCAGCTCCACGGTCTGGGGCCACTTTGGCTCATCTCAGTCCCAGGTGGATAGTATCAAAGCCCCAGCAATTGCCCTTTCCATCCAAACTGAGTGAGGTGTTGAAAGCCAGCCTGAACCCCAAAGCTTCCCCACTACCCACATTCTGCCCTCACCCCACCCCCTCCTGCCACGACCTCTGCCCCATCCCAGGCCTGCACTGCCCACCACCAGACCGGGTCTCTGGTGGTCCCCTTTTGGTCACTAAGAGCGTCAGAAGCTTCCAGGCTAGGTTTACGGGCACACAATTCTGGGAACAGGGACTTCCTTGATGGTCCAGTGGCTAAGACTCTGCGCTCCCAATGCAGGGAACCCGGGTTCCATCCCTGGTTTGATCCCACATGACACAGCTAAGACCCAGTGCAGTGAAACAAATAAAAATAAATAGATAAATATTTTAAAAGGGGAGAAAGTACTGAGAACAGACTGGCAGTACTTTGTGGTAATCCCAGGAATCTAAGCACAGTGAAGTCATGTTAAGTCCATCTTGAGACCCTCCCCCTGGAACTCAGTTCTAAAATCAGTCTCTGCCTTCCTGAGATGACTGCATCATCTTGCCCGGTCCTTAGAGGTGTATGAAGTGCCTTGCATTCCTCTGGAAATGACAGGCAGCCTTTCAGAACCACAGTGGAGCTTATAAGCAACGAATGTTTGTCCAGCGCCCTCCGTGTCCATGTAAGACGTCCTGGGCCTCGCCCGTCGGGGGCACTGGGAGTGCATCTGTGCCCGTCACGTCGCACAGGGAATGCGTGCTGATCCAACTCAGAGAATACACCTGATTGCTCTGACCCTTAAGCTGGTTTTCAGATAACTGGCAGGTGTCTCACAAGGACCGCTCACTGTGAAAGTCAGTTTATTATGCATGAATTTCAGATCAGGACATGGGGGGCCAGAATTCGGCTGACCCGCTGGAGTCTGAAGGAGGCTGGAGCCCCCGGGGCGACAGGTACCCTCAGGGTGCGTGGCCTCTCTTCCCAAAGCTGTCCTGGGGCTTACCCGGGGAGGCGGGTGCCCCGGGTGCAGGGAAGCGCCGTCCGCAGCCTGGCCTTCTGGAGGCACGTGTGTTCATCTGCGGCGGCAGGTGCAGGAGCAGGTGGCTTGGTTCCATGGTCCGAGGGCTGTCTCTGCCCCAGGTCGGCTCCCGTCACCAGTCCAGGAGGAGAGTTTGGAATCCGCTCCCAGGCCCAGACCTGGAGGTGCTCAGGGTGCTCTGGATGCCAGCGGAGAGCGTTTTCTTTCCTCTGTGGATAGATGCAGCACTGGCCCACGTTCAAGGTTGCAAACAGCACACAGATGCCCAGGCCTCCCTGTCTGCCTCCTGTCCACTGCATTCACTGGGCTCTGACTCCTCGCACCCTCCGGGTACCAGCCTCGTCCTCACCACTCCCCCGTCAGCCCCTTCACCCGATTCCTGATCTCATGGCCCCTTTTCTGAGGCCTTCGCTGTCCCAGCTCAGGACCCTGTTTCCAGCGCCTCTCCTCTCGGGGCCCCATGTGCGGATGGGCCCAGGCTGGTCCCCAGCTCACAGGCCTCAGTGACTCCGCAGCCCACAGAATAGCAAGTGCCCCCCACCTGGAGCCCAGAGCCCCTTGGGCCCGGACTTAGGCGTCTGACCCCCAGGACCCCACAACTCACCCCTACAGCATCACCAGGCCCCAGCACCTCCCAGGAGGCCTCTCTTGGCCCAGAGGACCTCTCAGTGTTCACAGCTCTGTGCGGGCACACTGTGACCCTGATATGCAAGGGGGACCATCAGGGAAACGTGCCGGGCATTTCTGGCTGTTTTGTTCCATGGCTCCCACCTCATTGGTGTGGGGACCGGCTCTGAATGCAGGATTCACAGAGAATCAGGCCAGACCCACACTTCACCAGCATCTGAAGAAATACAGTCCAGGAAGAGAGGACTGTAACTCGGGAGTTCTGAGCTGTAACCAGATGTACCTGTGGGTCCCCCTGCTTTGTCCGAGTCTGTCACATCTGTGCTGACAGCTGCAAGGCCGCTTGATATCAGTAACAAGGAAATACTGCCCCGTGGATATTACATCTGTTTATCATCAAGCTGATAAGCACCTGATTGTTTAAATGCAGACAAGTTCCACTTGCCTCCATTCTTGGCATAAGAGCCTTTCATGAGAAAGGCCAGTTCTTTCTGAAATTTCCCTGTTATATCATCACCCTGAGACCAGGGAGACCCAGAGTGACTGGGTTCATTTCCCTAGATAGCAACGCTTCCCCAGCAGACAGGAGCTGTCTGGCTCCAGCCAAGAGACTAGGGAGGGCTGCCTTTACTCAGGACAGAGGACTTAGCCCTTTGGTGCCAGGACAGGATCAGGTGTGCCCTAAACACCCCAGCCATCTAATCGGGAAGACTTTAGCCCTTTGGTGCCAGGACAGGATCGGGTGTGCCCTAAACGCCCCAGCCATCTAATCGGGAAGACTTCGACCCCCACCAGAGCCCATCTGCTGCACTTGTCTCCCAGCAGAGAAATGGGACATCCCAGGCACAACGCGGGTGCCCCACAAGCCATAAAACTGAAGAATGGCCCGGGCGGCAGGACATAAAAGTGCTCTTGGCACAACCTTTATGAACCTGCAAGATGATTAACTTTATTTCCCAGGAACTTAACAGAATTCAAAATCCAGGGGAAGGCTTCAAGCAGAATCGGGCTTAGCTATATTTCTAAATTTATCTAAACTCAGAGCTCTTCCCCTTAGCTCCCAGGATAGAATTATAATGATAGTCTGTCGTCAGAAATCGTGGCAGAAGGGTTTCAGCTCACGATGGGCTGTGGACGGATGGGGGGCTGCCTCGCTGTCCAGTCAGCTGCATCTCCAGGGTGTGCTATTTGTGGTCTGTGGCCTAAATAGGAGTCTAGTAAACACACTCCAGTTGTCTGCCTGGTTGGTGTGAAGACAGAAACAGGGGAGCAGGTCCAGGAACAAGGGGCCTGAATGAGAGAGCTCTTCCCCAAGTCGCCCGCTCTCCTTAACTGAAATGAGTTCCTGAGCTGAGGCGATGCCCTGATGGGGACAGTGAATTCATTGAGACCTTGGGAAACAGCTGGGAAATGGGATGAGAAGGGGCCACTGGCCTTCAGGAGACAGTCAGGCTTCCTCAGTCCTTCTTGGAGGCAGTCCATGAACAGATAAGACAGACACATGGTTAAAGTCCTCGCTGACAAGCTGTCAAGGAGGAGTCCTGCTCACCCATTTAAATGCTCGCAATAGAGTTATTTATTACAGGCAGATGAGTATAGCCCAACAGGCGTGTCAGGGAAAGAAATGAACAGAAGGTAACAATACCTTAGGAGAAAAGTCCTAGAAAGCATGGATGCTCAGACATTTCCACTGCAGCAGTACTGCCCCCAACGACTTCTTCTGTCCCATAGAAGTCAGTGGCTTATTTTTTGAAGAAGTTCTTTCAGTGGCCTCTTTATCGAAGTCTTAATGACATTAGTACCTTAAGTAGGTGAGCAGCGTCCTTGTGATATTTTAACATCCATTTAGTCAGCCCCCCTGGCTCTGTCCATCATGCTTCCCCACAGTCATGTGACGCTCCTTTAAACATGGACACCCTAACACCAGGGGATGTAGCCAGGGGGGGACACTCCCATGGAGGCCGAGCACCGGGAACCCCCTGAGCCCGCTTGTCCTGTTCACGGACCCACAGATAGAGGTCCTCCGCTCCAGGGCCTCCCCTTA
This sequence comes from Bos indicus x Bos taurus, assembly GCF_003369695.1. Taxonomy (NCBI): domain Eukaryota; kingdom Metazoa; phylum Chordata; class Mammalia; order Artiodactyla; family Bovidae; genus Bos; species Bos indicus x Bos taurus. Next base: position 40,865,783 of record NC_040088.1, on the reverse strand, counting down.
TAGGTGGCTTTGCTGGGGACACAGGACGCTGTCATCCCCACATACCATCCCTGAGGTAGCACCCACTTTTGTCCCCACCACCTCCTCTCCCCAGAGTCCTGGACATCCTCTTTCAGCTCAGGAAGTATGGACAGCTGGGTGGTCTTCCCCTCCCCACCCTCTTCCCCTAGTGGAAGCATGCGCATGTATACGTACACGCTATGTCACTTCAGTTGTGTCTGACTCTTTGTGACCTCATGGACTGTAGCCCTCCAGACTCCTCTGTCCATGGGATTTTTCAAGTAGGAATACTCGAGTGGGTTGCCATGCCCTCCTCCAGGGGATCTTCCTGACCCAGGAATAGAACCCATGTCCCTGTCATCTCCTGCATTGAATGGCGAGTTCTTTACCAGTAGTGTCACCTGGCGGGGGCAGGGGTTGGGGGCTGGCAGGTCCTAGATTCCACCAGGGCAGGCAGACAGGCCAGCAGGGTCAACCATGGGCTTGTGGGAAATGAGTTCATAGTGATGTTCACCAACTTCCAACTGAAAGTTAGCATTTCTCCCCATTGTGAATATGGCCCCTAGCCCCAGATGGTCCTGGTGGAGCCCTGAAGGGGCTCCCAAAGGGGCCAGAAAGGTGGTCCTGCAGCATGGCTGCGGGTCAGAACCGGGACGACAGAACCGAGGGCTGAGCCTAAATGTCCTTTTCTTGCCAGGGTCACTTCTGGCCCACATAGTATGCTCCTTCCAGCCTGTTGTTCTGCCAGCCCAAAAGCCCCAAGGAGAGAAAGACATCATCCCATTATCTTCATATTTCGCTCTCATCTTTGAAGCTGGCAAAAGATGCTCTGTATGAAAATGTCCCTTCCCGCCGTGCGTAATGCTAATGTCTTCCACATAATAAAGCTAATGGAATATGTTACACGCTGGAAATAGCTGCAGTGACCTTTCTTCTTTGTAGAAGACGCTCTTACTTCTTTCCCTCTCTCTCCTTCCCCTCTTCCTTTGCTTCCACCCCGTACCCCCACCGGCGCCCAGCTTTTGCGTGTCAGCTTTCAGGAGCATCTTCCAGAAACAACAGCAAAGAGAGTCATCAATGACACGGAGGAAGCCCTCCTTTCCTCCAGTTACGGCCTCTGCAAAGTCCCAGATTCTTCCAGGAGGAGGAGCAGACCTTGGGGGCATAGCTGGAGGTGCAGGTCACACCTGAGCCCTGGGGCCCTTGTTTGAAGCCCCTGTAACTTAGAACTGCCAGAGGGTCTACAGGGAGGCTGTGGTCTTAGGTTTATCACTTTTTCCAGCTTTATTGAGGTATAACTGACAAAAATTTAAGGTGTATAATATATCACTTACACTGCAAAAGTGGAAAAGTGTGTGTTTAGAGCAGGCATCTGAATTGTTGGAACCCTTAGCTGAACTTGACCATTCCTGGTGGCTGGGAAGGACCTGGACTGGCCGGGCCTCTCTGAGCTGGCACCCCGGGCCCCCCGGGGCCCACGGTCCCTTGTCAGGGTTCAGGCTATCCTCTCGGTGCAGCTGTCGTTAAGTGAACGGAAGGTGGCAGGTCCCTGCATGCACGCCATTCATCGGTGTCCTTTCCTCCTCGGCTTCTAGGAGGTGATGAGAAAAGCAAGACAGAGGTCAGCCAGTTTGTACCTGACCCAAAGGTGGGACCCAGCAAAAGGAATTGTCTGGAAGGGGTGGGCAACAGGGAAGAGTGACATTCAGACTAGCCTGTTGTTTCTGATTCCTCCGCCAGAAAGGCACTTTCCTCCAAAAGATTTTTCTTGTTTCTTACAATGGAGAGTGGAGAAGAGGGTGGCGAGACTATTGAAAAAGACTGCTTCCAAAAGGGGCAGACACACCAACGAAAGGAAAAGCAGAGGGACTTCCCTGGCAGTCCAGTGGTCAAGACTCTGCCTTCCAATGAAGAGGATGCAGGTCTGATCCCTGGTCAGGGAGCTAAGATCCTACATGCCTTGGGGCCAAAAAACCAAAACAAAAAGCAGAAGCAATATGTAACAAATTCAATAAAGACTTAAAAAGAAATAAAGTGAAAATACTTTTTTTAAAAAAAGGAGGAACAGAGAGAAAGTCTGTGGGCCCAAGACAGCTCTCCCCTCTCTCCTCTATCTGCCCTTCCTGTGCTCATGTCCACCGACAGTCTCACAGGAACTGGCCTTTACGAGGCATAAATGGGGCCATACATGTGCACACACACACGTGAGTTTAAGGACCTTACCCATATACTGTGCTTGCAAGGTTTGTAAAGTCAGAGAGATATCATATTGTCACTGTGTAATAGTCTAGCCTTTGTTGTCATTGTGTTGTTATTTAGCCGTGTCCGACTCTTGTGCGACACTATGGACTGTAACCCGTGTCTCCTGCATTGCAGGAGGATTCTTTACCACTGACCCACCATGGAAGCCCCAGTCTAGCCCTTACTGGCTAACTTTTCTTATTTAATGAGCTTATCTGACTACAAAGCTCCAAAGATAAAAGGACCATATCCCGGGCAGTGACCAGAACACGCCTGACCCCGAATCCCTGCGGTGTGACCCAGCCACACTTTCATGTCTAAACTCACAGAGGGTGGAGTTTCCAGTGCTAGGGCAGAGGAGACATGACCCTGAGCCTTCTGCAGGGTTTCAGACCCTGCAGGGACCACAGAATACTGGCAAGTTGAGGCCCCCAAGTCTAAGTGGACTCATTAGACGTGCGCCAAGAAATACGAGGTACAAACCCCAGCCTCCCCAGAGAAATGCCCCAAGACTTCTACAGAAGGGGTGAGTCCTGCTGCCTCAGGGAGGCTGGTGTGGTCTCCTCAAACACTCGCAGTCTCCATGCCCCCTGCCTGGTTCTGCAGTGAAAGTGTTTGACACACCACACCTGCCCCTGGTTTTCTGAGAAGCCTCTGCCTTTTATTTTGGGTGCCGATCCAGTCATTTCTGCAAAGCCAACCACCCTGCACCTCTAGGCATAAAACGACCTTATTTTGGGGGGCTCCAAAATCACTGCAGATGGTGATTGCAGCCATGAAATTAAAAGACGCTTACTCCTTGGAAGGAAAGTTATGACCAACCTAGATAGCATATTCACAAGCAGAGACATTACTTTGGCAACAAAGGTCCGTCTAGTCAAGGCTATGGTTTTTCCTGTGGTCATGTATGGATGTGAGAGTTGGACTGTGAAGAAGGCTGAGCGCCGAAGAATTGATGCTTTTGAACTGTGGTGTTGGAGAAGACTCTTGAGAGTCCCTTGGACTGCAAGGAGATCCAACCAGTCCATTCTGAAGGAGATCAGCCCTGGGATTTCTTTAGAAGGAATGACACTAAAGCTGAAACTCCAGTACTTTGGCCACCTCATGCGAAGAGTTGACTCATTGGAAAAGACTCTGATACTGGGAGGGATTGGGGGCAGGAGGAGAAGGGGATGACAGAGGATGAGATGCTGGATGGCATCACTGACTCGATGGACATAAGTTTGAGTGAACTCCAGGAGTTGGTGATGGACAGGGAGGCCTGGCGTGCTGCGATTCATGGGGTCGCAAAGGATCGGGCACGACTGAGTGACGGAACTGAACTGAACACCATGCTCATGGTTGGAATCCAGGATGCACTATGGGAAGGCCTGTCTCTGCTCATTGTGTCTGGGGTCTCTCAAGGCCGGGACATCTGTGGCTTCGTCACACCCACGTCTGGGCACTGATGCTAGCTGTTGGCTGGGACTTCACATCTGTCCACAGGAGCACCCACTACACAGCCTTTCCATGTGTCCCTCCATGTTGGCTGATCTGACCTTCCTCATGGCGTGGCAGCTGGACTCCCAAAGTGAGTGTCCCACAATACCAGGACAGAGCACGACACCTTGGTAAGACCCAGTCTCCGAAGCCATGCCGCATCACCACCACCAGACGCTGCCAGCCGAGGCCTTGGTAATGGTCCACCCAGACTGGTGGGAGGGAACATAAGAGTCACAACTCTAGAAGATTGTGAGGAATGGAAAACATCGCAGCTACCACCCTGGGGAAAATACAGTCTGTCATAGCTGCACTGACAGGGATGGAAGAAAATCAGATACATAACACTGTGATACTCTTAGGTTCACAGGAAATGAAATGAAAAAGGATAGAACAGCTTTCTTTCCTAAATACTATATTCAGAAAGAACACATGAAATTAGCAAACCCTCTGAAACCTAAAATGCCTTCTAGTTTATGAGGTCATGGCATTATTACAGTAAAAAGTAAAGGGTATTTTTACTCCAACACAATTATACTTATCAAATGCAAGTTGGCACGCATGACACTGATGATAAACACTTTGCCTAGTGAAGACAGAAGGGCTGAGAATCTTGTGAATTTTCAATTAGCAAACAGCACTATGCTGGTAAGGCTAAATGACAGTATTAAATATGCTAAATGATTTCTTCTGGCTGTGCTGGGTCTTCACCGCTGCTCGCAGCGAGCAGGGGCTACTCTCGAGTTGTGGGCATGGGCTTCTCGGGGTGGTGGCTTCTCTTGTGTGAAGCACAGGCTCTAGAAGGCAGGCTCAGTAGTTGTGATACAGGGGCTTAATTGCTCTGTGGCACGTGAAATCTTCCCAGACCAGGAGCTGAACTCACATCCCCTGTTTTGCCAGGTGGATTTTTAACCACTGGACCACCAGGGAAGTCTCTACATGATTTTTAAAATAAGTTAACATATTTCTTCAGATATCTACAGCCTTCCAGTATGTGTGTGTAGGGAAAGAAATAGAAACTGTCTCAACAAAAGACACTCATGTTAAAGCGTTTATTTATCTTCAACATGCATCTCATTTGTGATTCTAAAAGCAGAGTACTAGGAAAGCTTGTTATATTTACTTTTTCACTTAAGTAAAGAATTTATTACATCATAAGTGCCTTGTGCTTCAAAGGTTTGAGCTTGGCTGAGCACACCAGTAAAACCGATTTGGTTCCCTTGTGCTGTTAAGTGGCCATTTACAAGATGTATCCTCTCAGATTTACTCAAATACTGCATTTCTAAGTCGGCATCCTGCTTATTCATATTTTGAAATAACTCTTTTGTGATTTGGCTTCATTTCCCTTTGTTGGTGGGTCTGCTGGGGTCTCATTACTTCCTATGTAGTCATAGCTGATGCTGGGTGGTCTCTGGCAGGCTTTTGATGTGGGGAGCGATCTTACTCTGGAGGAGGGACAGAAAGATCATGGAATTCATTCCTTTTTGTGGAATACACCCTGACCAACTGTGTGCTCTAGTTACAAGACGAGTTCATCCCTCTTTGTGGAGTACACCCCTGACCAACTGTGTGCTCCAATTACAAGACTTAGTAGATCAGAGAGCTTTCCCTCCCCCACACCTTTCCATCTTGTGGATTTAAGCTTCCAGCATGATAACCATGGATGTGAGTGGGAGGCATGAGACATATACTCTGTTTAAGGAGCAGGACACAGGGAAGTCCCAAAGCCAAGAGGAAAGACAAAAATAAGGACATTAGGGTTTCCCTGGTTGTCCAGTAGCCAAGACACAGCTGCCAATGCGGGGGGCCCGCGTTTCATCCCTGTTTGGGGAACTGGATCTCATATGCCACAACTAAGACCTGATACGGTCAAACAAGTTAATCAAAAAATTAATAAACAATTTTAATAAGGACATTAGAAGACTGTGAAGTTTTTGGTACAACAAAATTCTGAGCTATGACAAACGTCAAACACGCTCCACGTCTGGCCAGATTAACATAAACACTCACTCAAAAGGCCTGTTTGCTTTAATATCTACTTCCCTATAAAGATGTCTATCAACAGAAGATCACAAGGCATACTGGATGTCCAGAAAAGTCTGAAGAGACAAAGCAATCATTAGAATCAAATTGATTATGGCTCAGATGTTAAAATTATCAAACAGAGGATTTGAAATAACTGTGTCCAATATGTTAAAGGGTCTAAAAGAAAAGGTAGACGACGCGTGAATATCTGGGTAATGTCAGCAGAGAGATAAAAGCTAAAAGAAGTGCTAGAAGTGAAAACCAGTAACAGAAATGAAAATGTTTTGTTGGTAGACTTGATGCAGTTGAGAAAAGAATCAGTGAATTTGAAGATGGGCCAAAAGAAATTACCCAAACTGAAACATACAGTGAAAAAAGAACATCCAAGAACTGTGGGCTGTGAGACCACAGGAAATGGTGTAACACGTGTAATTGGAATACCAAAAGAAGAAGAAGTATTTGAAGAAATAATACCAAGAGTTTTCCAATGTTAGTGACAAATCACTGTTCCAAGAGGCAGAGAGAGAGCATCAAGCAGAATTAAACAAACAAGCAAAAACCAACAACAACAAAACCTACATGTATTATATTTAAAGTGTAAGAAATTGAAAACAAAGGGAAATGTTTGAAGATTCCCAAAAAGGAGAATAAAACACCTTACCTACCAAGAAACAAGGATTAAAAATTGTGGCCAAAGGACTTCCCTAGTGGTCTAGTGGTTAAGACTCTGAAGTCTCAGTGCAGGGGGCCCACGTTCAGTCCTTGCTCAAGGAACTAGATCTCATAGCCCTCAACTAAGAGTTCTCCTGCTGCAACTGAAAATCCTGCTTGCTGCAATGACAATTGAAGATCCTGCCTGCCACAGCTAAGACCTGGCACAGCCATATAAATAAATAAGTAAAAATTGAAAAAATAAAATCCCTCCTTTAGAAAAAAAAAAGTTGTGGCTGACTTCTCTTCAAAATCCGCATAACTAAGAATATGAACTCAATCTTGAAAGTGTTGAGAGAACAAAACAAATAAACAAAAACCTGCCAACCTGGGTGTATATCCAGGGAGAATATCCTTCAAAAGTCAAGGATAAATAAAAATGATTTCATATAAACAACTGGGGGAATTCACTGCTAGCAGACCTGAGGTCTAGAAAAACAGTCAAGGTCTTCAGGCATCAGGAAAACAACATGGGTCAGAAAACCGGATCTACATTGATTTAAAAAAGAACAGCAGAAAGTGAATAAATAAAAGTGAGATATAATTTTTATTTTTATTTTTCTTAATTTATCTAAAAGAGTGCTGCCTGTTTAAAGCAAGAATAGGAAAAAACGCAGTAATAGTAACCATGTTCTGGCAATTAGGGAACATGTAAAAGTTAAAAAGTGACAATGGTTTTGAGAGAGTGAGAGGAGTGATTTGGGGAATATTCCATCATAAGGTACCAGCACTATACTTGCAACAACATGGTGCTGTGTTTCAAATAGTAGGCTTAGCAGCTGAGATATGAATTTTAAAAGGAAGTATAAATGATAAGGCAATAGAGGAGGTAAAATGGAATCACAAAATGCTCAGTTAAAACCAGACAGGACTGAAAAGAATGAAAAAAGAAATAAAGCAAAGCAAGAATATACAAAGATGATAAATTAATTCAATTATATTGTGTGTGTGTGTGTGCATATGCACTAAGTCACTTCAGTCATGTCCAACTCTTTGCAACCCTATAGACTGTAGCCCACCAGGTTCTTCTGTCCACGGGATTCTCCAGGCAAGAATACTGGAGTGGTGGCCATGCCCTCCTCCAGGGGATCTTCCCAACCCAGGGACCGACCCATGTCATCTGTGGCTCTTACATTGAGGCAGATTCTTTACCGCTGAGCCACTGAGGAAGTCCTCAATTATATTAATAATCATGTATATGTTAAATGATTTGTCTAGTCTAAACACGCCAGTTAAAACACAGAGATTATCAGATTGGTTTTAAAAAAATGAGATCCAACTATATGCTGTCTACTTGTAAACTATATGCAGTCTACATTTAAAGAAACTTTTATATAAAGCCTAGACAGATTGAAAATACTAAACGCAATGATATGGGAAAAGGTATATACTATGCTAACAAAAATCAAGATAAATCTGGAGTATCTTATGTTAATGTCATACAAAGTTGACCTTAGAACAAGGCAGATTATTGAGAATAAACAGGTTATGTCGCATAATGATACAGGGATTGATTCTCCAAGAAGAAATAACAATTGTAAACTAAAGTGAATGCACTAACCACAGAGTTGAGATATGAGGCAAAACTACAGAACTGAGAGAAGAAATAGATACAATTATAGTTGGAGACTTCAGTCCCCTCTGTCAGTACTTGATAGATCAAGTAGACAGAAAATCAGTAAAGATATAGACAACTTGAACAGTTCTGTCAGTCAGCCAGCACCGCCAAACCCATATGCTTCTGAAGAGCATATGGGGCGTTCACCAGGATAAGCTGTACCCTGGACCAAAAAACAGTCCTTAAACATTGTTAAATATATATTAACACATACATATGGAGTCTAGAAAAATAATATAGATGATCTTATTTGCAAAGCAGAAGTAGAGACACAGATGTAGAGAACAAATGTATGGATTCCAAGGGGGAAAGGAAGGGAGGAGTGGGAGGAATTGGGAGATTGAAATTGACACATATACAGTACTGTGCATAAAACAGAAAACTAATGAGAACCTCCTTTAGAGCACAGGGAACTCTACTCTGCTCTGTCATGACCTAAATGGGAAGGAATCCAGAAAAGAGAGGTTATATGTATACATACAGCTGATTCACTTTTCTGTACAGTAGAAACTAACATAAAATTGTAAAGCAACTATTCTCTGATTAAAATTGATTTTTAAAAAACTTTAAAGAAAAAAATATAAAGTTCATTCTAGAACACACAGGAATTAAAATAGAAGTCAATAACAGAAAGGTAGCTGGGATTTCCTGAATACTTGGCACTTTAAAACTATGCTTCTCAATAACCCGTGGGTCAAAGATATCTCATGGGAAATTTAAAGATATTCTGAACTAAATGAAAATAAAACATTAAAATGTGTGGGATGTAGTTAAAACAGTATGTAGAGAGAAATTTGTAGCATTTAATACATATATTAGAAAAAGAGAAAGATCTAAAATCTATAACCTAAGGGGCCACCTTAAGAAGTTACAGAAACAAGAGTACATTAAAGCAAACAGAATGAAGGAAATAGCTACAATTAGAGGAGAAATCAATTAACACTGAAAATGGGAAAACAGAGAAAATCAACAAAATCCAAACCCAGCTCTTTGAAAGAAATCAAAAAGGAAAAAAAAAATCAATGCAATTTGAAAAAGTCAATAAAATTCATAAACTGCTGCTGCTGCTGCTGCTAAGTCGCTTCAGTCATGTCCGGCTCTGTGCAACCCCATGGACTGCAGCCTACCAGGCTTCTCCATCCACGGGATTCTCCAGGCAAGAACACTGGAGTGGGTTGCCATTTCCTTCTCCAATGCATGAAAGTGGAAAGTGAAAGTGAAGTCGATCAGTCGTATCCGACTCTTAGCCACCCCATGGACTGCAGCCTACCAGGCTCCTCCATCCATGGGATTTTCTAGGCAACAGTACTGGAGTGGGGTGCCATTGCCTTCTTCATAAACTGCTAGCCAGGCTAACCAATAGAGAAAGAACGAAATTACCTGTACCAGGAAAGAAAGGGTTGTCACTACTGATGCCCTGGACTTTAAGAGAAGAATAAGAGATTTCAACAGATTGAAGAGTTCTGTGCCCATAAATTCAGTAACCCAGATGAAATGACCAATTCCTTGAAAGCAAGGAGACTTGACTCCCCTTGAATTGCCATCTCTCTGTGCAAACAATGGTTCCCTCCTTGGCTGTATATTGGAATCACCTGGAAACCTTGACTAGCTCTCAGCGTCTGGGCCCGTCTTAGACATTTTTATGTATTTGGGATGGGGTCTACATGCGGCCAGGACACTCAGGCGTCTCCATATCCTGAAGTCTTTTGAGCAAGATGGTGTTTCCCTGCTCTTAGAAAGTCTTTCTCTTGGTCGGTCTTCCAACAGCTAAAAAGTGTGACGTCTCCCCCATCCCAGTGCCTGGAGCTGACACTGGTTTTCACCTTCATCCTTAGACATGGGAAAACTTTCAATTCTCAACAGCAAGATACTTTGCTCCCAAAGTAGAAGGGACCTTTGTGAGCTTGTGTTTGATGTCCAGGTGAAGGAATCGTAAGGAGGGGGCCCCTCAGGACTCCAGATCTTCCCCAGGAGCAGGACCCCAGTCGACAGTATACATGCTCACAGAGGATAAAGTGCTCCCATCACTGGGCATGGAGATCCTCCAGGCTCAGAGCAGAGGTGGAGAGGAAAAAATGGAAGAACAGCGCTCTCCGCTGTGGTGTATCTTTAGATCTTTTATTCATGCCCTGGGTGTACAATGTGGATATTAAACCATTTTCGATCATTTGTACTTAACGCGCTCGGGTGAGAGGGGAGAGGTCCCCACTGGGAACCAGGGAAATGAGTGAAGGCGGTGGATGTGGGCGAATCATGGACACAGCTTCCCTGTTCCAGCTCCCGAGCCGTCCTTAGCTGCTCAGCCCCCTTCCGATGGAAAAAATCCCTTGTGGGGGAAAAAGGAGAGGAATTCGCCCCAGCCACCAGGGCTTGTGGGAAGCTTTTGGGGGTGGCCAGGGCTCTTCTGAAGCAAACATCAGCTGTGAACCTAGAGTCTGGGTGGGTTGGAGCATCTTCCCTGTGGAGCCCCACGTGGCCCTTCTCCCCGGCCTGTGTGTTGATGAGGGCCATGAGTGGGGATCATCCCCCTTGTTCTGAGCCTTCGGGACCAGTTTTGAGCACCACCTACTCCTAGAACCACTCCTAGCACCCCTTGTTTCTAGAACCCCCAAGCTGTGGAATCTCCTGACCAGAAGGTAGGTGGTTCCGAAACAATCAGCTGCAGTTATTTTACTACTACACACACTGAATTCAAGTGAAAAGCCATAAAGAGCAACAAAGAATAAGACTCCACAAAGATAGAGGACAGCAAGATGGAGCAGTGAGCGAGATCTGGAAGAGTAATGACTGAGGCTCCTGATGAGTGGGGAGAAGGTTTACTGGGGAATGTCACAGTCACCCCCATGTCATCCACGGGGGTGAGGCTGAGAATTAAAGGCTGGCCTGGGGTCCTGTGTATGTGAAGTCAAGGAAGGCTGGAAACCCAGGAAGAGATGTAGTGGGCAATGGACTCAGCCTCTCTGTCATGTCCGACTCTGCAACCCCTTGGACTGTAGCCTTCCAAGCTCCTCTGTCTGTGGATTCTCCAGGCAAGAATACTGGAGTGGGTTGCCATTTCCTCCTTCAGGGGATCTTCCCAACCCAGGGATTGAACTCGAGTCTCCTTTTTTGGCAGGCGGATTCCTTACCACTAAGCCACCTGGGAAGCCCTTGAGATGTAGTGTGGTAGCTTCAAACTGACATTTGGAATGACCTGGGAAGAGCGGCGGGACATTGCCCTTTCCTTTGGATAGTTCACGAGTGTTTGGGGGAAAGAAGACAGCAAACAGCAGTGCCTCAGGGAGGAAGCAGGTCTCCTGCAGCCGAGAGAGGATAAGGGTCTGGGAGAGATGAGCCGGCTTCCAGAGACAGGGGCTCACGACCACCTCCCCGCTTCTGGAATGAATCCATGAGAAGCTATGGTATGTTAGAAGGTCCTGGAGTGTACACCGTGGCTCTTGTGAAGTTTCCTGTTTTCTTCTTGGTCAGTAAAGTTGCCATTGGCATCCACAGCTCAGAACAATCTTTCCCATCATTTCTGGTGGTTCTTCGTATTTCTGCTCTGGTCCTCGTCCCCCAGGAAATCAGGAGTGAGGGATGGGCCAAGGTTAATGTGAACATGGTATGCTCGGGGGCCTGCAGCAAGCTCCTTGCCACTGTAAATATTCACCAAGGAGGCGGGCCTGGAAATGGTCTGTCTGGTGAGTTCACCTCCAGACAGAGCCAGCACACCTTTCCTTCAGTCTGGACAGATGTTGCAGCCCTACATACAAACCAGGGAAGCCCGAGATACCAGTTAAATATAAGGCAACATAAAACCCCTTCTGCCCAGAGCAGGGTTTTCCTGGAGTCCCCCCACGCTCCCTTCCTTTCACTCTAACAATCTCTCCCCTGAGACAAGCAACAATGCTGGCGAGATGGGTAAGGTGAGCCTGCCAGTTGAGAGAGGTCTGTCCTCGGGATCCCATCTGACCCTTGGATCCTCTTCGTGAACCCTCTTACTGACCTAGAAAACTCCACCATGATGTGGGCTCTGGCCATGGGGTGAGTCTTCTCCAATGCTTACCTCCTAGATGTGGTGCCAACCAAGTCACTAAGTTTCAAATCAAGGGAACGAGAAGCATGTGTTCCAGAAACAAAACAAACCAGCAAAAAACAGAGCACATGTCCCCCCGGCAGGCACTGTCCAGAGATCCAGCAACCAGCAGGGCAGGGCTCACCAGCTGAGCACCTCTAGGACAGGCCAAGAGGGACAGGTTGTGACAGAGAGGCTGGGATGCAGTGGGACAAGCCAGCCATCCCATAGGAGGGGAAGGGGATGTAAGCCCTGCATCTACAGGCAGATGGGGAAGGCTGCAGACTGGGCAGAGAGGTGGACACGAGTCACTATGAAAAGACTCGGCCAAAGAGCTGGGCGTGGAACCAGACTCCCAGTGCGACCACTCACCGGGAAGAGGGGACTTCGGGGGAGTTGGCTTCCTGAGTGAAAAGACAGAACCTGCCCTCCCTTCCCCTCCCGTGACCAGGAGGTGGAAGCCATTGCCAGCGTTCATCAAAGGGCTGAGAAACAGACCCTCCTGACCTGCCTTGGGAACACAGGCTCTACAAGGGAACAGCGATCCCAGTGGGACTGCAGAACTGCCCTGCCGCCCAAGGCCGAGGACTTTGCCCCCAGGGCCTCAGGACCCGGCTGGTAGCCCTCACCTCTGGCTGCAGATGCAAAAGTGGATTGTTTAAAGGAAGCACAATCACTGATAAACGTGCAGCTATGTTTAAAGCAGCAATATGGTGGAAGGTAAAAACAGAAGTGTATGTCTTTCTAATTCGCCGCTGGATGAAAATCTGCAAAAGTGATGGCTGCTGAAAACAAACCAACCGACAGACCAGCCAAGGGAGCTAGAGAGCCAAGGGCAGCGTCAAGATAAACGGTGGTTTAGGTGTGAATCCAGAACTCCTGGCTCTGATGGTTTTGTTCTCAAGAATTGTTCTTGTCCCCAAGGGGTATTTAAAGAGAAAGGCCTGATTTTCCCCTCTTGGGTTTTAAAGATCTTTAATCTCCTCTCACCTGCCTACCCCCAGGAGACCATGCTCCCAGGGTCTGGCACTGGACTGAACTTCCCACAAGCTTTGGCCAAAGGAGGGGCTTTCTATGGCCCTGAGGGCCCCTGTCAGCAAGGTCATTTTGTAGGGAACACAACAAGAACATCAGCAGGAGCAACGGCCCCTGTGCCGTCTTGTGTGGACACCTGAGTGGCCTTGTCTCCATCCTCCATCCCTCAGCTGAGCTCTTCCCTTTTCTGTGTGTTTGAACATCTTCATAATTCATTGTTGTATTAAAGGTATATTCATGGAAACCAATATTAACAACAGTCATTCTCTGTGGTGTCAGGAAGGAGGAAGTGAGACCAGGCAAGTAAATTGTCTGTGTGGCTCTTCCGCAGAGCAGTAAGTCAGGTTGTCCTGTGCTGACATCATCACATACCAACTAGACAGGTGTTGTAACTCTGCTTTAGGGAAGAAGTAGAACCAGACACTCAGAGAAATGGTAACTAGTTCAAGGGCTGAGCAAGATCCCACCAGGGCTGGATTTGAGCAGGTATGTTTGTCCCAAGCTCCCCCTGCCTCCCCCAGGTTCTCAAGGATGGAGCCCGGGGAACGTGCACCTGTCAGGCCTCTCACCTGCCCCATCCATACCCTGCCTTTTAAATGAATGGCTTATCTTAGGCCAGTTTAGCTCTGCAGGAAATGGACGGAGGTGGTGCAGAACTGACGGCTTCCTCATCAGCATCTCACGTGGGGCTCGTCTGTCCCAGGTGATGACCGGTGTTACCACATCATCGTACTCTAAGTGCCCTGTCCAGATCGCCTTAGCAGCTGCCTGGTGCCCTGTTTCTGCCCCAAGGTCCCATCCAGGATCCACCCAGCACTGGGTGGTCAGACCTCCTTGGGTTCCTCTGGGCTGTGACCATGTCTTAGGTGTCCCTTGTTTCTGATGACTGACAGCTGCGAGGAGCCCTGGTTGGGTACAGCGTGGGATGCTGTTGGATGCGCTCCTCCTGCTTAGACTGGGGTTACAGGTTTGGAGAGAAGCACAGAGGTGAAGGTCAGGGCTGTACCCCATCAACATGACCTGTCACTGAAGATGCTGACCTTGGTCACCTGGTCGGGGTTGTGATTGTTGGGTTTCTCCACCTCGAGGTCACTCTTCCTCCCCTCTCTGTTTCATCCTCAGCCCTAGGAAGTCACTGTGCCACCCTCTGTCCACGGGTGGGGCTTGTGCTTTACTTCCCTGAAGGTAGAGGAACTACCTAGATGATTTGGAATTTGTCTGTATGGAAGATTTGTCTCTTCTCTCCAGTGAACTGATCCATCTGATCATTTATTTATCAGTATGGATCAACCATCCATACCAAATATCAGTATGGATGTTTATTTTACACTTTGACTTATAATCCAATACTACATTATTGGGTTGGCCAAAAAGTTCATTTGGGTTTTCCATACTACTTTACAGAAAAACCCAAGTGAACTTTTCAGCCAACCCAATGTTTTGTCCCTTGGCCATTAGGAGAATTTCCTATGTCCCCCTGACATGCCCCTCTCCTTTTGATCTTGGAGTATTTCTCCTTTTCTGTACTCTAAAATGCCGCCCCAGGCTCATCTCATGTATTTCCTGCCCAAGTTGTAAAATCAGCCACTTCCCCATGGAGGTCTAGTCCCTTCTCTTGGAAAAATGGTTTTAGAAACCGCAATCTAGGCACTGGGTGTGCTTATTGCTACTGGCGTGTCATTGGTTCTGGATTTTCTTGGTAACAGAGCTAGGAAATAGGAAATACACTTGTGTATACTCACATGTTATTAGTTCTATATGTAGAAATACATGTGTCTACCCCTGGAGAAGGAAATGGCAACCCACTCCATTATTCTTGCCTGGGAAATCCCATGGACAGAGGAGCCTGGCAGGCTGCAGTCTATGGGGTCACAAAAGAGTTGGACACAACTTACTGAGTGAACAGCGACAACATCTTTGTATATAGAAATAGTCTATTTGTAAAATTATTTTTGTATGTATCCATCTGTGCCTATATTAAGCTAAGCACGAGTTCATAATGATTCGTCATCAGGGAAAACCAAGGCGGGCTTCTGTCCAGCAGGGCCCGGTGACCAGCACGGGGAGAGGCCTGCAGGGAGGGAGGAGCAGCACAGGGAGGGGGTGCCTCTCAGGAGCCATGAGGTCTGGGACTCCTCCAAGCTCAGCTGAAGGATGGAGGATGGAGACAAGGCCACTCAGGCGTCCACATAAGACGGCACAGGGGCTATTGCTCCTGCTGATGTTTTTGTCGTTTTCCCTACAAAACGACCTTCCTGACAGGGGCCCTCAGATGCCACCATAAGAAGCCCCTCCTTTGGCAAAAGCTTGTGGGAAATTCAGTCCAGTGCCAGACCCTGGAAGCATCATCTCCCAGGGGTAGGGGGGTCGGGGGAGGTATCCCCCAGCAGGAATGGAGCTCTGGGCTTTGCCACGTGTCACTGAGATGTGGAGCCCAGCATCAGCCCCTGAGAGATCCCATCTGTGAGCAAGGCCAGTGGGCCCCGGTCAGGATGCCCACTCCACGCCCTGGTCCTAGACCTGGGTTCCATCTGTGACCCAAGCCAAGGCCAGACTGGGGGGCGGCCTTGTTGGGGGCAGGGGGGCTGTGCTCCCATCAGGTTTCATTCACTCATGGCGGATACATTTGTTTCATAGCTGATCTATCTGCCATTCAGACCTAACTAACAAGGTTTATTTTTCTTAATGGGTTAAAATAGAAAAGTTGCTTTATATGGATATATGGAGAAAGTAACATGGAAACAGACATTACCCTAGGTAAAATAGATAGCCCATGGGAATCTGCTGTATGACTCAGGGAGTTCAAACCTGAGCTCTGTGGCAACCTAGAGGGGTGGGATGGGGAGGGAGGTTCAAGAGGGAGGGGACATATGTCTACCTATGGCTGATTCAGGTTGATGAATGGAAGACACCAACACAATACTGGAAAGCAATTATCCTTTCATTTAAAATAAATAAAATTTTAAAAATAAATAAAAGCAGGAGACAAGGGTCATAGCAATGCACGTGGAACTGAACACACATAAGAAATGCGTGTGTGGGGCTGAGTGAGGCGTGGCCGCAGAGGGTCTCCCTCCCCAAAGGAGCCTGTTAAACCGCCACACAATCACCTCCTCCCCCAACGCAGCTCCAAGTGCCCATTGGCGCACAGCGAGCAGGAGACAATAATAAATAAGGGAAATCAGCTTTGCGATAATGCAAAGAAATGTAATCCAGCCAGACAGATATTGGTGCTAGAGGAAAAATGAGCCATAAAGTGCCCAGCGTGCTCTAAATTTCCAGAGAGATGGTTGGGAGGCAGAGAGTGCGTCCCTCACGCTCCTTGGAGGTGGGAGTCTGGCACCAGCCTTGTGCTGCCCAGTCTGTCCCAGCTGTGCCTGGACCCGGCCCCTCAACCCGAGCAGAGAGCCACGTGGATGTGGACTCATCCAACCTTAGCAGTTCTTGCCCCTAAAATAAGAGACCATAGAAATAACATTAACAGTAAGAATACAAAATACCATAAGAAAAACAAAACAATGGGAACGTCTTTGTGGTCCAGTGCTTAGGACTCCATGCTTTCATTTCCAGGGCCCAGGTTTGATCCCTGGTCGGGGAGCTAAGATCCCCCAACCCATGTGATCAAAAAAAGAAAGCAAGAAAATCAAAGCAGGGATATATTGCAGAGAAAGTCATGTTTTTCCTGAACCTCAAACAACAGTAGGTATTTTTTTAGCCAAAGAAAATGAGGACTTTGGCAAAAGCTTATGGGAAAATCAATCCAGTGCCAGACCCTAGGAGCATCATCACCCGGGGGGTAGGGAGCTCAGGGGAGGTATCCCCCAGCAGAGATGGAGCTCTGGGCTTTGCCATGTGTCACTGAGACCTGGAGACCAGCATCAGCCCCTGAGAGATTCCATCTGGGAGCAAGGCCAGTGGGCTCCGGCCAGCATGCTCACTCCACGCCCCGGTCCTGAGGCCCCCATCATCTGGAGATTTCATGGGCTTTCCCACCTCACAGGGTCACCCCAGCCTCCTTTATCTTGCCTCTGTTTCATTATCTCCACCTGACACTGAGCCACCAAAACAAGTACACAGGTAAATGCAGAGGCACATGTGTATGTGGAACAGTTTCTGGTTGCAGGGACACCCCACCCCCCACAGCTCCCCAGCACTGATGCCTGAACCAACCCTCCCGGGTTTCCACCTCCTTTGGGTTCATCCTGCCCCCTTCCTTTGGGCTTCCTCTCCTCCCTGCTCCCCGTGGGACCCTCCACTCATTTCTTCTGGGTGTCTGCTACCCAACATGGTGGCCTCTAACGTTTGGCTATTTACATTTTAATTAATTTAAATCGGATGATATTAAAAACTCACAGTCACACTCATCACAACCCCACTGCTCTGTAGCCGCAGGTGGCTCGTGGCCACCAGGCTGGGCGGCACAGACTTAACCACCTCCATCACTGTGGCCACCAGGCTGGGTGGCACAGACTTAAGCGCCTCCATCACAACAGAGCTCCCCTGCCTTGGCGGGCAGATTTTTTACCACTGAGCCACCTGGGAAGCCCCCTGCATCAGGTATCATTGCTATCTATTCTTCTGCTGTGGTTGGATGTTGGGATGACTTCCAGGTCAGGGCTATAATGGTCAGTATGGCTACAGACATTCTTGAAGGTGTCTTTGGTACACAAACGCCTCATTTCCCTTGCGCGCCTGCCGGGGAGGGCGGAGGAGGGGTAACGCTTGTGTCATGTGTGTGTCTATACATCCAGCTATAACAAGTGCTCCGTTTCCCAAGTAGTCTAATCAGCCCACAAGCCTACTCCTCCTTAATCAATTTAATGACAATAGCCTCAACTTCTCATTTGTTTTCTTCTCCATCTACAGGAATTCACACTTTCAACGGGATCAAATGAGAGTATGGGTTTCCGCTGTGTCTCTTTCCCTTGCAGCCATTCTAGGGGTGGCATGTAGCTCTGTTTTTTTATGATGTACTCTGTGGGGCAAACCTGAGCCATTCCTGGGACAGTGGTCTGTCCCCACCCCCGGCCTGCCTCCGTGGGGTCTGCCCCTTTGGGGTGAGGCATGCCAGCAGGGATGGCTCGCCACCAAGAGTCCCAAGAGGGTCACTCTTGTCCTGGGAGCTTCCCTCCGCGTTTCCTTCGCTCCACTTCATCAAAGATCATCCACAGGGAGTCCTCAGGCTCACTTCCAAGACCCCAGATTGAGAAAGAAGACATAAAATCTCAAGATCCAGAAGTTAGAGAAGGAAGGAGTCCTTTCTCCAGCCGACATCTCATTGAATGGGTGCGGGAGGACCACAGAGGACAGAAAGCCATTTCCTAGTGACCTCTGAGTCTGCCCTCTGACCACATCAAGTTTACTGTTTGAGTAAACAGTATGCCACCTCCCATCCTGCCCACAAAATGTAGACGTAGACGTACACGCAACACACACGGAAGTGTGATCTGGTGAGAGGCTGGTCTCTGGAGATGGGTCCTCAGGGAGTCGAGATGTCCCACCTGAGGAGCAGGCTCCACCTTTGCCTTGATGAGGACACCCCTGCCCCCTGCCTGGGGTCAGCCCTCCTGGCCATCCCCTGGGGCTCCAGGGGCACCTGCCCTGGGGGGCCTCCACCCTCACCTGCCATCACTCAGGGGGCTGGCCCTCCATGATGTCACAGTTGAATCATGTACAGTCCCCACAGCCCAGTGCCTCCCTGGTCAAGGGGACAAGGAGGATGGGGCTGGCGGTGGAGAGGTGGGCACCGCCACAAAGCACCAAATCCAACACAACACCCAAAGCCTCCATGCTCCCCTCCAACTCATGGCCCCGCAGAACGTGGATCTAGTGAAACCAACGTGTCGTTGTGCAACTGGGTGACCAGAAATAGAGGTGTTGGTCTCACCCAGAGTCATTTTTCTGGTGGGAGGGGTGCCACCCCCTCCATGGCAGAAAGGGGGCTTGGGGTACACAGATCCCCGGACACTGGCTGAGGAGTGGACTGGACAATCTTAGATGGCAGATTCCCCTCCAGGTATAAGAACTACAGTTTTCTTCCCTGTGGGCCCCTGTGCTGTAAGGACCAGAGGAGGTGAATGTGAACACACTGTAGAACTATCATTCGAGTGTCTACAGGGCAGAAGGAGGCACCAACTTGTAACGTCCCCACCCTCCATCCTGGTGCCCGAGATCCAGGACTCCAGTGGCTGGTGCTCAGCTGACCACTGCCGGCCTGGGCATCCCTGGGGCTTCGCTTTCTTTCTTTTAAGCTTTGCCTCCTTGCAGGGCAGGGGCGGAGTGTGGGGGGGCGGGGGTGGAACAGTGGTGAGTGACAGCACCTCTGCCTCCCCTCCCATAGGCTGGGAGCGCGCATGGCCTCCCATTGGCCAGTCCGGTCTCTGTTCCCCTCGCTCATCTTGGCTCCCTTTCTCTTCTCCCTCCTCCCTCTGCAGACGAACAAAGCCGTGGCCAAGGGGGACTTCCACCAGGCCAGCACCAGCTCCCGGCGGGCCCTCTTCCTGGCCGTGCTCTCCATCACCATAGGGACCGGCATCTACGTGGGCGTGGCCGTGGCCCTCATCGCCTACCTCTCCAAGAGCAACCACCTATGAGCTTCCCCGGGCACACGAGGAGCCTGGGCCAGTCGTGTGCGGGTGCAGAGGAGCAGGGCTGGCCAGGGTGGACACACAGGTGGATATACCTGTGTGAGGCTGTTACAGTGTAAGTCATCGCCAATGACGCCACGAAGCCCTGGGATTTATGGATTCCCTTTGTTTTCACCCTTTCATATCGTTTTCACAGCACTGTGTAGAGCTTGGGACAGATGGGGCACCGCTGACCCATTCCCAGTGGATGCTCCGAAGATCCTGACCCTCAAGGCTGTCTCCGCATGGATCCTGGTGGATCAATGGCCAGTGCCCAGGATGCCAGAGCGTTAGCAACAGACAAACAGGAACATGTGTTCATTTATTTATTTATTTATTTTGGAATATGGTGCAACAGGAAGAGGGCAGGGGACACATGCTCTTCTGCTGGTGGCCCTGCCTGACTCCACTGGCAGCACCGCCCCCTCCATCCACGCACCTTCCCTGCGGGAAGAAAATAGGCCAGGTAGGGGGAGAGACAGAGAAGCTGCTGGAAGGACCCCCAGCTGTCACAGGTCTTCAGACGAGTCCAGCCCTGAGAATGCAAAACCAGAATCTCCCCCAGGCCCAGAACGTCGCTCCCTCCACGCTGTCCCCGGCCGAGGAATGTCAGGCCTCCTCTGGAACACGTCCCACCTCCGCAGCCACCATGCAGCAATATGCAGTCCTGGGGTCCTCGTTGATCTGGGGCCGGGGCAGGCCGGCCCCTCCCCAGACTTCTCCCTGGAGGACGCAGGTTTGCTCCAGGAACTCTAGGCCCAGGAGCCGCGGACACCCCGGGGTACGCTTCTCCCCACCTGCTGACACCTTGGTGACGACGGTGACACTAGTGATCTTACTGAGGACACGACTAAATGAATAGCTATTTTCTTGTCATTTTTTAAGTGCAACTATTGCTTCCTGCTGCTTCAGTTATCAGATGAATGCTGAGAAATAAGTAATCACAGACATTTTAATACCATTTCATGGCTGTTTCACGAGTGTTCATTATTTAACAAAAATTATCTTCTAGGTTTTTTTTTTTTGCTTAGACCTTTTCTTTCTGATTAATACCAATCCTTGGATTTCACCAAAGCTTCCTTGTTGTTAAAGTGACTGCAGAGCCACCAGCAGCAGCAGCAGGGCGTCCTGGGGGTTCCAGGAGGGTCACAGCATGAGGCGCTGAGGTTCCCACGTGAACATGTCCGTAAATATTTTTATCCTGAGACTTCAGCGCATGCGGAGGCCATTGCTCCAGGGCAGTGGTTCCACCCACGGCGCTTAGGAGGGCCCTGCTTCCTGGGTCCCAGCCCCAGAAATTTTGTGTGATTGATCAGGGGTGCAGCCTGGTGATTTCAGGGTGCAGTGGAAATTAAGAACCACGGTCCTGGGATAAGGGATCAGGTTTGATCCCCTCACCTGCTGCTCTTCTCGTCAACCTTAAACACTTCCTGGTGGCTCAATGGTAAAGGATCTGCCTGCAATGCAGGAGACACAGGTTCGATCCCTGGGTCAGGAAGATCCCCTGGAGAAGGAAATGGCAACCCACTCTAGTTATTCTTGCCTGGGAAATCCCATGGACAGAAAGCCAGGCAGGCTACAGTCCATAGCGTCGCAGAGTCGGACATGACTGAAGCGACTTAGCATGCACCCATTCTGAAAATTATTAGCACTGCCTTTCTCGGTCAAAACTGAGCTCCATCAGGCATTTGAATCTATGGATGCTCCAGACACACACCCTAGTGATTTCCCTGGTGGTCCACCAACCAGCGTGGACCAAACGCAGGGGGCACAAGTTCAATCCCTGGTCGAGGAACTAAGATCCCATATGCCACACAGCATGGCCAAAATAAATAAAAACCAACAGCAAACCAACCACACTCAAAACAGGATATATGCAAGAAGCCCAGAGATTTCTGGAAGAGTCGGAGTAGCCTGATGAGAGAGGCTGGATTTGGGACCGAACCAACCCAGGTTTCAGCTGTGATCCTGGGCAGGTGGGCACACTTCTTGGTCCTCATCTCTCGGTGAGGGTGATGAGAGAGGATGCTGGTGAACACAGGCTGGAGGCCACGTTCAGCCACCGGGTGCAGAGATGGGTGGTCACAGGCCCCGAGGACCCATCCCCAGGCTTGGTGCCACCCTCCCGTCCTTTTTACTTAGCCTCTCCAGTTCATTCACCGTGAGGCATTGTGTGAAGTGTTCTTCTTTGTACTTGTCTTAAAATGCCATTTTTCACTCAAGCAGTGCCCAAAGTTGCCTATCTTTGGATTTATGTCCCTCCCACCCACCTGCCCTGCCACCATTTGGGGGCTCCATTCCCCTCAGACCTCTACCCTCTGTCCCCTCAGCCCTCTGTCTAAAACGCTCAGCCCTCCCCATGCCCTCAGCTCCTCCAGGCCTTCCCAGGGCCAGCATCATGACCACACACGGTGCCTTGTAGCCTTGAGGGTGTGGGGGTCAGGGCCAAACCATCAGAGGACAACTGATGACCGGCCGCGTGTGGCCTGAAGCTCACTTAAGGGTGGCCCCTGTGGCCCTCTCAGCCTTGCTGGGGAGGGGACTGTGTCAGTCGCTGCTGCCCACACGCCATCTTCTAAAAGCATGAGGCCGCCATGCCTCCCTAGACCCAAGCTGACTTGCAATCACGGCAGCCTCCATAGGCACCGCCCAGGAAGGCCTCACCCCAGCCCTTGGGCCCTTTCCCCATGGAGTCCTGAGAGCGCCAGAGGATGGGAGTCAGAGCTGAGGGTCAGAGAAGGTGATGCGCCCGACACCACCTACGTGGCAGCTGTAGAGCGGGGACAGGCCCACCCCAGTGGCCCCTGCAGTCCACAAAGTGCCCAGTGGAAGCCACCTCCTCGGTCTCCCTGAGGGCACAGCCTCCCCTTGGCCAGTTCAATGCATTCTTGTCAAAACCCTTTCTGCAACAGAGACCAGCACCTGTAATCTCCCCAAAGTCACACTCCCCGGAAACAGCAAAGTCAGGCTGCCCCCGAACAGCCAGATCCTAATCGGTCACCCCTCTTATGGCACGTGGCCTCAGCTGTGGTTTTCAAAGAGTGAAATCTCATCTGGGCCCAGATGTTAGTGGGTCAGGACTCTTAGGGATCCGAAAAGACTTTGGTTTATGTTCTCAGCATGTCTCTGGCAGTGGTGGTGGGGTGAGTGGGGCAGGACGGGCAGGAGCCTAGGTGACCTCCATGGAAATGTCATCTTCGCATGAGTGAGGCCCTCCCCCATCCTTGCAGACGCCTGTGGCCTGTTGGTCTCCTGCTGCCCCAGGCCCCTCTCTTCCTTGTTTCCCTGGTCATCCTGATTCACCAGGTGCCCCCACCTCACCAGGTGCCCCCACCTCACCAGGCTTCCCCGCTTGCCCAGTTATTCCAACTCTCTCCAGGGAACGAGCCTGGGTCCCAAGGAGAGCCTTATGGGGGAAGCCACGCCCCTCTGTCACTGTGCCGTTAGCACTAGCCAGAGACGCCACAGTGGGGCCACACAGCTGCCTGGGAACAGGGCCCACTGACACCAAGAGCTGGGCAGGTCATCCCTCAGCCCTGCCAGTCATCCTGCACCTCTCCAGATGCCAGAGGCCACCTCTCATTTGGGGCAGACTCTGGGTTTAAAATCATCACCAACAGATGCTGTCCATTCCAGACATGAATGCCCAGTGGCCACTGCATTAAGCTGCCTTTCCGGGGCCCCTGAGACTTTGTAGGAGCCTTCAGGGGCCCTGCAGACTAGCTTTAGCACCAGCCCTGAGGACAGTTTCATTTTATCCCCTCAAAGTCCACCTGCCTTTGTCGCCATGGGTATTGACATCTGTTGGCCCACTTTGTCAATAAACAATTAAGTGTGGATTCAGACCCTGAGCTAAGGCTGACCTCTCCAAAAGGCAGCTGTCCCATCTCTGACCAAGTAGAGACCACGCTCACGTCGGTGCTCTGCTGTCGATGACCTTAGCGCCAGAAGTGGCATGAGGCCTGGGCTGTGATGACTCCCCCTGACCTCTTGAGAGCCCCTCCCTGGTCTTCAGGATCAGCTGAGCTTCCCCCCAGGGGTCAGGGGTCTCACCTCCTGGGATTCTCACCCCCTGAAGATTCTGCTTCTGGTAGCAAAGCAAAGGCAGATGCCAAACCCACAGACACCTGGGCCTGCAGACAGCTGGCTCCCCACTAGACACGGGTGCAACTCAAGTAAAGAATTTGTCATCTCACTGACCCAAGGGAAGGGGCCGGAGTTCCACATGGGTGAGGATGCACAGGGCATTTGAGGAACGACAGGTGGGGTCTGCCTGCCGCAGCTCAACACAGGCTCCAAGGTGGATGACAAGGGCAGATGCCCCGCACAGCAGGATGTGGTGACCCCTGGGAGTGGGGCTCCCTGCAGGTGTCTTGAGTGAGTCACAGGGCAGGTAAGCCCCTCGGGCTCTAAAGATTTGACCGAATCTGCTGGATGGAGAAGATAACATGGGAATCAGGAAGTGTGGTTGGGGTGATAGGAGCGGAATGTGGGGACCTCCAAGGAGAAGCCCCAGGTGGACACCCCCAGAGGTGGGGGTAGGGGGTGGCCCGGGCTCTCCAGGGGGCAGGTATACTGATCTGAAATGGCTCTGGCTTCCCGCCCCCTCCCAATTCAGCAGCAAGCAGCCTCCAGATTGCTCCTGCCTTGGGCCGCGATTCCTCTTTGCCTCTGCACCAGTCCCCAGCCACCATGATGACTGTCTCTTTAACTGAGCACAGACCAGCATCCTCGTCACCCAGGGGTGAACTTCCTGCCAGCAGTCAGTGAGGGGGGCTGCGAGTCCCTGCCAGAGAGAGAGAGGTTCATGTGTCTGAATTCCGCCTCCGCCAGGCACCCTACTGACCAGCAGAGACTGATTGAA
Organism: Bos indicus x Bos taurus; assembly: GCF_003369695.1. NCBI lineage: Eukaryota > Metazoa > Chordata > Mammalia > Artiodactyla > Bovidae > Bos > Bos indicus x Bos taurus. Next base: position 40,841,130 of record NC_040088.1, on the reverse strand, counting down.
TTCAAGGTGCTCGATGGGGGCCATGGAAATGCCAGAGAGGGTATTCACTGCCCCATGGCCTCTAGGGGACCTGAGTTTCCACTGGAGCCAGGTCATCTGGGGCCAGTTTAACGACAGGTAGATAGACGATACATAAAATACCTGCAAGTCTTTGGTGGGCGGGGGGGTCCCACAAAATCCTAGCATGACACGCGGGTCTCCATTCCCTCAGGCCTTCGGTTGTGACTCCTCAGGTCACCAAAGTCCAGCTTATGACTCAGCTGAACAGCGTACAGTGATCGGGCTGCTGTCTGTCTACCGCCACCAGAGAATCCATATTTGGGCTCCAGCTCCTCGCAGGTGGGACAAGTTGGGGAAGACTGAGCACCTTCTCAGTCACCTAGTGTGACGTTTTTGTTCCCTGGATGTGGCCGCAGCACTTTCTATAAGGTGTGTGTTTTCTGGCCTTGGGACCAGAGTTTCCTAGTGGATGGAGCTCTTGCCCCAGGAATGAGGTGAGTGAAGGCTATAAAACCTCCCAGCTCAGCCACATTTTCTCACTCATAGGGGCCTGTGAAAGAGGAGCTGGAAATGATCAGTGTCCAACAACAGTGTCAGATTTAGAAACAGATTCAGGCCACTTCAGCCTCCCTAGCCCTCACATTGGCCCATACGGGAGAAATGTTAGGACCCCACGGCGGAGCTCCCCAGGCCCAAAGAGAAGCCCAGCTGGTCCCGTTCCCAAAGCAGCCCTCCATCTGGCATTTTGGGGGCTCTCAGATCCCAGGTCTTTTAAAAATCACACGACCCTTACATTTGAAGAGGGCGTGGCAAGTAGACTCAACTTTGTACCCACAGCAGTCCTGTGCCAGGCCCGTCAGATCCACAGTTTCAGACGAAAATGGAGATCACGGAAGCTGTTGGCCTCAATGTCACCTGTGGGGAGGGGACAGACCTGGCCTCAGGCTCAGGCAGGTGGCCTGGGGCCACACGCCTCCACCCCTAGCTCATAGCTGGGATGTCAGATCCCATGACCAGAGCTGGCCCTGATGGAGTGCCATCCCTTCCCCACTCCAGGAAGAGTGGGGAGGGGTTTGAAAACCAGGTTGGACGCGGGTCAGCAGGTCAGCACAGGACGTATCTATTCTGGGTCCTTCCACGTCGCTTCAGCACCGAACCCGAGGTGCAGCATCTCAGGGCTGCCAGACAGGAGTTTGTTGAGCACCTACCACATACAAGGACGGCGAGGGGCCCTCAGGGGACCAAGGCAGAAGGAGGTCAGATCTAGGGATATGCTTGGTCTAGCTGGACCAGGCCCACTGCAGTTTTTGTCCATCTGTATCTGGTGGACATGCATCCTAGAAAGGTCTTAGATGGGAAAAGGCCGAGGACCTGGACACGACCCAGGCCAAGCAGACAGCCAGACGAGCCCCACCTAGAAATGCTGTGATCCAGCGATGCGGAGCTCACTGAGGGGAGTGGGCATGGGCAGTTCAGCCCTTACTCCGGGTGGAGACCTCCTCTGAGGATGAGAGGTGGGGGCAGCCGTGTGCTCAGGGACTGATTCCGGCCTCGGCCCCAGGAGGCCCATCCCTGCCCCTGCCTGCTGATACCCCAGCATTCCGCACCCGATCTGGGCAGGGCCCCGGCTTCCACACCCCCCCGGCTCCACCCACACAGGCACCCAGCTGAGACAGGCACACCCTCCAGGGTCCAGGCAGTGCAGCTGTTGCCAAGCCTGGCCTTCAGGCTCCTGAGGGCTCCCAACTCTCTCCTCCTCGGCTAGGCACACGGGGTATTTGCCTTCACAGCCCCTGCCTGCATTCAGCAACGTTGACTGCACCCACCACCATCAGTCCTACCCCAGAGGGGACATTAACTAACTGAGTCTCAATACGGTGGAGAGCAGAAACACATGTCCCAGAAGATGCCTGTTGACATCCATTTAGACCTGGTTCAAAGGAAGAAAAGCCAAACAGTAGTGACGCTTCCTTAGGTGATGAAGAAGATGGGAAGCAAGTGGGGTGCGGGGGCGGGCTGTTGTTCTCAAACTATTATACTGGTCACTGTGCATCTAGTTTGTTTCATGGTTAAAAAAAGCTCAGAGGTTGAGCTTGTGCCAGGTACTCTGCTGGGCTTGAAGCACCAGGAGGTTCAAAAGACATAGCCCCTGTGCCCAGGGGTCACCGTCTCCACTCCCAACAGGACGGGCTGGGTTCTCCCCTTTGTGGGCATGTGATGGACCCTCATCATTTGGGGGCAGGGTGGGCACAGGCCAGCAAGGCACAGTCTGCTATGGAGACAGGGGTCCTGGGGCCGTGGTTGCCATGGGGACAACCATGATCACTAATTCAGCCCTGCATCCTGCTTGCTGATGTGTGTGTGCCTTCCTCTGCATTTTCCATTTCTTCTGAGAACGACATCTCATTTTATGCACGCGTGTATTCCCTCAGCACCAGTCATTTGGGAAGCAGTTTAAATGTTGTATTAATACACAGCTTGTTGAACCTGATTAAATTTGATCCTCTTGAGAAAACCCTATGATGCAGTTGCAGGCGGGTTAGTTCTTGGTTTCACAAACAGGGAAACTGAGGCTCAGAGGCTGAATGGAGCTCCTCTCAGCAGACAAGGCACTTCCTCTTCCTACAAGGGACACAGGACGGCCACTGAACCAAGATGTGGGTTTTCTCTGCATCTGAGAACCCACCCACCCACTTAAAAAGAAACATTCAAGGTGTTCTGTAAGGGAGACCCTAGTCGTTCCCCCACCCCTCGCCCCTGCGTGCTCTGGCCCTCCAGCATCCTCTGAGAGCCCAGAGCTGCAGCTTGGGGGGAAAGGTGCCCTTAAAATTAGAGAGAGAAACCTTGGTGGAGCCGTTCAGTTTGTGGCGCCGAGCTGAGAGGTTCCGCCTGGAATCTTCGAGAAGGAGAGAGAAGTATGCTCCTGGTGCTGCTGCAGGAAGGAGTGGCAGTCACCACAGTGCCCATTCTCAGGGCAGCGTGTGGACGCGACTGTCTTAGCAGCAAGGACATGGGGGCAGCCGGACAGGGTGCTTGGCTGTGGTCTGACAGGTTCTGTGCCAAGAGCCCTGGACGCCACAGAGTGGTCACCTCTGGGGACAGCAGGCTGGGCAAGTGGCGGCATCTGCTCTCTCCCCGCAGATGTTGGTAACGCGAAACAAAGCAATTAGCAGCTTGTGCCTCCCAACGGGGACATCACATCTCCCAGCTCCTGTCTCCCAAGGCGGGCATGTCCTCTCCACTCTGCCCTGGGGCCCTCGTAGATCCTGCGGGAGCCAGGCGGGGAGTGAACCCACGGCGCTGCCTCCACATGGGCCGTGGATGCCTCTCCTTGGACCTGGGGCAGAACCGGGGCCAAGTGTAGGGGCTGGGGCCGCTGGACCTGCGGGACTTTTTACCTGCAGGCGCCCAGGTCCTACCTTGGGCCTGTGAAGCAGCACTGTGGGGCCTGGGGCCAGGCGTCCGTGTCTCCAGAGAACCGTGGTGATTCTGACGCACAACCAGCTTGGAAATGGCCAGACATCTGGGGAGATGGCCAAGTCTGGGACGAGCTCCTAGCGGGTCACAAAGAAGGAGAACATGCAAGGAAGGTGCTGAGGACAGGCCTGTCCCGGGCCCCGGGAGTCCCCCTCTTCACTCACGCCTGCTCCCGAGGCCCCTCAAGGCTGCGTCCCCTCTTCCTCCTGGCGCCCAGAGCACCGCCTGCCACCTCCCTGCAGGTGGCAGTGACGGCTGCATCCTCACCCCAGAGACGTGGGCCAGCAAGGCCGGCCAGCACCTGGTCCAGGATTTGGGAAGTGGCTGTACCTTCCCCACGCTCCTCACCACCTGCAACTGGATCCAGGGACAGAAGGGGCGAAGGACACAGAGAACGCACCCCCGGGAGGGGCCTCCCAATGGAGGCAGCCACCTGCCAACCTGCTCAGTGAATGAGCACCAACGTCCATGCTTAAGAGTCTGGACGTTGGTCTTTCTGCTGCAGCAGCCCACAGCCCCCTACGGAGACAGACCTGGGTTACCTGCAGAGTGTCTCATGGAGAAGGTTGTCGCGAGACCCACCCCGTGTGAGCAAAGTCAGGCGTTCAAAAGAGGAGAGAGGACTGCACACCTACGACCAGGTTGAGTCCAGGAAGGCACACGCCTGGGGTAGGAGAAGCAGCCCTCCAGGGCGCTGGAGCCTCCTTAAGTCTTGCGGGTTAGGAGCCTCCAGAACATGGAAAAGGGGGAGAGGTGACAGTCTCATACTCTGAAGACCCAACTTCCCAGAACAAACATCTGACCACGCGTGACCCATGATCATCTACCGTGACGAGGACTAACAGCCCTGCCTCTGCTCAGCTGGGTGAAAAACAATCCGGAAAAGCTGCAGGGGATGCACATGACCACGTCTCGCTCTAATTAGGAGACCAGGAACAGCAGGGCAGCCTGCATTCAGGACATTCATGACGAGGACAGGGACCCAGCTGTCAGCACCCCTCTGGAGGGCATCAGGCACTCGCTGCCCCACCCACCACGTGCCCTTGGCTTGTCCTCAGCTGGCATGGGATGCGTCACATATCTGGCCTGGCCCCCAGACCATTGTGTGCGCTGGCAGGAGCCAGGAAGAATCAGCCCCCTTTGAAGGAGACTGTGGGAGCTGCTGGGCTGAGGCTGGGGACAGTCCCCATGGGACACTGAACTCTAAAACCCACCCTGGGTTGCAGGTGCCCACGCATGGAGCACCCCATTACCCCCACTTTCCCCACCTCATGCCATGGTGCCATGGCCCTCGGGGCCACCGCAGGGCCAGTGGAGGGGGCAGAAGGGATAACTTCCATGCTCCAGGAAGACCCAGGAACCACAGCAAACCCTGGGCTCTGCCTCTGCTACCGAGAGCGGGCACTGGCAGCGCCAGAAGCCCACCTCGCCCTCTCACTTGCTCCGTGACCTGGGGCAAGTTACTCAGCCTCTCCGAGCCGCTCACCTCACCTACAAAGCAGGGACGGCTACCTGCACTTACTTCACAGGCTGCTGGTATTCAGGCCACGAGCCCTCACCTGATGCCATGGAACTGTCATCACGTCCTCACCCGGCACAGGGCGTGGACAGTCATCACTGGGCTTGGGTACGTCACTGGTCCTCTGTGAACCTGCTTCCTCTTCCACCGCCCCCGGTGGTACTACTGGGAGGGCCCAGAGGACACACCACGTGGTAGCCTGTGGTGATGTGTTCCTACCAGGAGCACCCAGGGACCTCAGGTGCCACAGAAGGAGGAGCTCCCAGGAGCTCCTGGAGGCGCCCAAGGCTCGGAGCAGAGTTGCCTGAGCTCCACATGGGTGAGGTGACTGATGTGAAAGTGTGGAGGGCCCTTTACTCACCAGAGCCCTGTGGCCATGGCAACCCTCATCAGGAGCTCCATCCAAGGATGATTAAGGAACATTCACACTAATTAAGAGTCCAAACATCCCCGAGCCGTGTCCAGAGAGGGCTGTGGCTCACAAAGGCTCCTTTCCAGCCTCCTGGGCTCAGCTCGGGGCTTGGGTGCTAGGTGGAGGCTCACCCTGAGGGTGGAGTTCTGACTCTGCTCCCAGCCTCCTGAGCACTGGGGGCGTGGGGTGCACTCAGAAGCCCTCTTGTATTAACATGCCCCCATCTTCCTCCCGCCTCCCACCAGCATTCTTGCCCCTACCTCAGCCTCCAAACTGCCGCCTCAAGGTCATGCTGGTGCCCCCATCTCTCCATCACGAACAAGAGTCACCTTCTGTTTGAACAAAACCCGCTCCAAGACAGAGTCCCTTTTAGTCACCTGAGGATGCATGACAAGTGGAAAGAGAAGCCAAGCCCCAGAAAACCCCCTCAAACGATGGCAGTGAGCCTGGGCGTGTGGAACCCCAGGAGGAGGAGACCAGAATCAAAGGGTGACACTGAGGATGCAGGTGGGGCTTCCAGGGAGTCACCTGGACCCCAGACTCCAACTGGGAAGCCGAAGCCATGCCCATGGCTCCAGCAGGGCAGCTCTTTGTGGGGACAGTGGGTGCGAGGGCAAGAGCCAGGCAGGTTGGCACCCTTGTAAGTAGCAGCAACTGGCCCAGGAATGGGGCTCCCCCAGGAGGAAACAGCCCAGCTATTCCTCCGAACCCGGGCCACAGTTTCTCCCCACCAGGGTCTGCCCTGCTGAGGTTACAAGTTACGTAAGCCTCCTTCCCACGCGCTGGGGTAACAGCCACCAAGCCCGCAGCCCCATTGTCCCTGGGTGGACGTGGATGAGCGTGTTCCTGCCCACAGGATCAGAGCCAGGGGCCGAGGGCTCAGACGGGCTCCCAACACGTGCCGTTACCCCTTCCCTTCCGGTGTGCAGGACACAACACCCTTCACGCCCAGCACCCCGCCCCCATACTGTGGTATGGTAACATACCCGTTACCATACCCCATACTGTGGTATGGTAACCACAGTCTTGCACTCTCCACCCAGCAAGGCCTGCGCGGGGGTCTGGGCTCCGCTGTGGACCAGACAGCACTTAGTGCCTGGAGGACCTGACCACACGCTCACCTTGAAACAGTGGGCGCTCAGGGCAGAGGCCGGAACCCTGTTTGCAGGAAGTCATGGAGGGCTTCCTGAAGGAAGGGAAAAATGGGGGTGGGGGGCGGAAATCCTGGGATGTTTATTGTCCCATCTCAGGAAAAAGCCCTGAACCCTAGCTTTGGGAGCCACATCTGAGCAGGGGAGATTGTAGTCTCAGGAACCCTGCCTCCACCCAAGTTTCATCTGAGAGATGACCATCTCCTTGGACGCCAGACAAGTAGGAGAGCCTCAGCCTTCTCCACCCAACAGGGCTGCTAGAGGCCCCAGTCTGTCCTCCCAGCAGAAAGGCCTCAGGCTCACTGTTGAATGGCTCTTGGTGTGGGGAGACTCCCTGGGCTAAGAGACGGGGTTGATGGAAACTTTGCCTCTTGCCTGCGTCCAGCTACAGAGCTTGGCTGCAATCTTGGTGGCGTGGTTCCCTCCCTACCCACTCCCTTTCTTCATCCTCTGCCACTGGCTGACTGATGATCCACAAGCAACAGGGGGCCCTTCATCACCAAGATCCACTTCCTCCCCTGCCTGGAGCCTCCAGTCATCCCCCTGCACCTGGGGTATCGCCAGGGCCTGGGTGGGCCGAGGCCTCTCCAAGACACCCTGGGTCCTCCCTTTGCATAGTCCCTGGCCCCAGCCTGTTCCATCCCAGCCCAGCAACATGGTCCCTGAGTGTCCAGTTTGCACAGCTGCTGGGGTCATCTCTGTGAAACGGAGGCCTGGATGATGAATTTCTAAAGGCAGCTGTGAAATGCATCCGACCTCAGTGCCCCTCACAGGAGATGATGCTGACGTCCGAGGCTAAGCCGCCTCTCTCTCCTGGGGCATGGCCTCCACGTGGGGGCCGGCCCCCTCCACCTCGGAGCTGGAGACCACGTGGAGAGCGCTGTGTTTGTCCACATTCCTGACTCACATGCTCAAGGTCAACAAACACTGTTGTTTAAAATTGCTGAGGCCTGGGCTGGTTTGTTGTGAAGCCATAGCAACTGAAACAACGGGTGTGTCTCCAAGGATGACTTTGCTTGAGCTCAAAGCCTGTGGGGACACACTGGGTGAGGAAGGCATTACAGGCCGGGGGCAGGAGCTCATCCTTCAGCCTCTGCTGGCCCCCCTTATGTCACATCTCTTGGTCCAAACATCACAGGGGCTTTTCTCAGGTGGCTTTAGAGTCCCTGATGGCCGACAACAGCCAAACAGCCAACGTGCCAAATGGAACAAAAGGCAGGCAGAGCGCCCCTTTCAGGGCAGGTAACAGGGTACAGAGTACTCCTTGCAATGCTATGGACTGCAGCCTGCCAGGCTCCTCTGTCCACGGAATTTCCCAGGCAGGAATACTGCAGTGGAGTGCCATTTCCCTTCTCCAGGAGATCTTCCTGACCCAGGGATTGAACCCACATCTCCCGTGTGTCCTCCATCGCAGGCAGATTCTTTTCCACTGAGCCACTGGGAAACCTTATATAATATATGAATATGTTGCATGTTAATATTATAATAAATATATATATGGGAATTTGGGATTTGGAGAAGATGTTAAAAGGTTTGTAGAAAGCAAAACTTTCCTGTTTTGGTCACTTTTCTAACCCTGGGCTCTCAGGATGATCAGGGCTCTTGCTGCCCGGCTCTTGGAGTTCATCCTGCCTGAGGCGGGTCAGGCTGCAGGACGGGGTGCTCAGGCCCGGATGTCTGGCCAGGGCAAGGACACTGGACCCTACGCCCCACATCACCACTGGGGAGAGGGGAGGCAGCACAGGGGCACAAGCGGGGACCAAGACTGGGTTCAATTTCTGTCCCTGTAAAGCAGAGCCTGGGACAACAGCCTCACTCTGATACATTCCCCAGAAATGCGCCTGTAGGACACAGCAGTGAGGCAGTGGGACCTGAGGCTGGGCAGGGGGCACAGGCCTCCTGGGACTTATTTGGGACCCTCTCCCGCTGATCCGAGCTCACCCAGGACATGCCCAAGTTGGTACCATCTGGATCCCAGATGCACCCAGACTTGGGAACCCCGCCACCAGGTGGTGCTAGAGCTCTGGGAAAAGATGTGCCGGGGATCTTCCCTAGGCCAGGGCCACCGGGGCCCCGGGCTCCATCCCAGACACCCATCCCGGGCCTGGGTGGGAGTTTAGCCTCGGTTGCCTTCATCCCATCTGCCCGGCAGCTGTGGTCAGGAGGGGAAGGGGTGGGCCAGCCCCCCAACACCCCTCAACCCCCACCAACCCCCACCCCTCTGTGAGCATCCAACCGAGGTTCCCAGGCTCTGCCAGGCTAGGTTTAGGGAGCTGGTGGTTAAGCTGTTGGCGGCTTGGAGTCTGTGCTGGTCAGAGTGTCCACACGGCAGACATCAGGGGACACTGCTCGGCAGTGGGGTTGTGGGTTGTTTCCATCTCGCCTTGCCGGTTCACAGCACACTCCTTACTGCTCAGGTTACATTAGGAAGGATGGTCCCGGAACTGCCTGTCAAGATTGCAGGCCCAGTCTCGGGTCCACCCCAGCCCCCGGTGCAGGGGCAGGGCCTGGCCTCTGGGTTCTGACCAGCGATGAGACTTCCAGGGGCCACTGGGCCAGCCTTTCCATTGCGTGACCAGAGGCTCAGAGACGTGGAACCCTCGCCATCTACCCGCCTCCCCAAGGCCCCTCACAGGTCATCACCTTCCCGGCCGACACAGTGCCTCTGCACTGGCAGTGAACAAAGCCCCCTCTTACTGATCTTTTCTGAGGATGGCCACATGACCTAGAAATGTGTGCTTCTGGTTGGGAACGTGAAGGCTGATTATTCGGGGGGTGTGTGGGGGGTGGTGTTGTGAGACCTTCAGTGGATGAATCACTCCTTCGCAAAGGTCTCCAGGGAGATGGACATCTTGAAATCCATCTGCATGCAGATGATCATGACCTGCTCACTGCCGAGAGTGTGGCAACCCCGGGGCTCACAACCCCAGAACCCAGGCCTCTGAGACATGAACCTCCTCGTGGCGTGCCTAGACATTACATGGAGAGCTAGGTTTCTGGGGCAGGGCCCCAGGTCTGGGGTTTTCTACGAAATGAACAAGCTCCCAGAGCACGTCAGCGCTACGGTGTGGGGACCACACTTGAGTCACATGGATCTTGGCTACGCTGTCACCCAGAGAGTCCTTGTGAAGCAGTCAGAGTTCTGACCGCCTTACGATAACAGATGATCACTCTTGGTGCATTTATTTCCTGCACCTGCTCCCTTTTCTCCAGGTGCCTCTCACCTCGGACCCCCAGCCCTTGCCTAAGCTGCACAAGATGCTTCAAAACTTAGCAGCTTGAGCAACAGTAAAAATTTGAACCTGGGCTCAGCTGGGCAGTCCTTCCCTCCAACTAACACACTTGGGCTGTGGGGCTTCGGCCAGACCAGCTGACCCAGCCGAGAGCTGATGGCACAGAGCTCTTTCCGTGTGACCTATCACAGGGCAGCTTGGGCTTCCTGACAGCAGGTGGCCTCGGGCCACTGGCCTTGGCACATGGCAGGTGACTTCCACAAAACAGTGTCCCAGGAACACAGACCCCAACACAATGGCACTTAGCAAGCTCACGGTTGTTAATACCTCACCCTGAACAACCACATGGGCAGCCTCCAGATCAACAGGGAGTAAGGCCACCATGGGGGCCACAGATAAAGCAGCCTGCCACAGTCCCTGAGTTTTTCACTTGTGTTCATTGTCTCCAGACCAGTTCCCTTGGACAGTGTCTCACCAAACAGCTCCTTTAGGGGAGTCTTGTTGTTTTTCATTGTTCAGTTGCCAAGTCGTGTCCGACTCATTGCAACCCCATGGACTGCAGCACAATAAGCTTCCCTGTCCCTCGCCATCTCCTGGAATTTGCCCAAGTTCATGACCATTGAATCAGCAATGCCATCCAACTGGGGAGTCTTGGATCTTAGAAATTATTATCAGAGAACCAAATTCAGCTCGAACACTTTAAACAGTTCATTAGAAGTTCAGAAACCCTCATTGTTATGCAAGATCTGCTTGCTTAAGTCATTACATTGAAAATGAATTAATTCTTTTGTCATACTTTTAATGGAGGATGGATTTTATTCTGTATATAATATGACAAATTTCTGCTAAAGACTGACAGCTGTGGGCATTCATCACCGTTCTCATTTCAGAAACCATTCTGCCAACCCAATTTTATCATTTCACCGTGAAGGGATGGGTTAGAACTGCTACTGGCCAAGAGACCTTGGCCACAAGCCCGGAGTGTTCCCAATGCCAACAGAGTACTTGGCCAGTGAGACACATCGGTCATTACAGGAGACCAACATCTACACTCCAGTCAGGACACTCTGCACCCTCAGCTGATGTCCCAAGCTCCCCTGAGGCTTGTATCTGAGGGTGTTTATCAGAAAAAGGTATGGAGAGATCTCTTTGGCATTGTTCCATGGAACTTCCCCCCACCCCTTTTTTTTTTTGCATTAGTAAATGATAAGAAGTGGTAAAAATCAGCCAACTGGACCAAAAGGATGTGCAGTGGAAATCACTTTCTTCCCACCTGCACACGTGAGTGCCCCAGCTCAATACACCAGGCTTGCTCCCTGGGTGCCCAGAAAACAATGGTGCCCAGCGTGCCCGTGTACTCAGGTTACAGGCGTGGCCGCACACACTACACGTGGGTGTTCCCCAGTGTGCCATGTTACCGCAGCTCACAGGGCACCTTGGAGATGTGTCCTGGCCATGGTCCCCCCTCTCACAGCCCCTCTCTTGAAGGTCATCTGAAGGACCGCTCAGCTTCAGACGTGGCCACTGACCCTTTAGTTTCCTGGGTCTTTTGGCATCAGTCATCTAATCCACAGAGTGAAGCAAAGTATCCTTTTCCATTTGAATCTGATTGTTTTTTCTGCATCTGTGGTTTCTTACACTTTCTCATCTTGAATTGTCCTTTGAGGCTGAGTTTACCGAGCGTCTGTACGTGTACATATGTGTGCGTGGCAGACACAGAGTTTGTGAGTGCCACACACGTGTATCTTCAACTTAAGATTATTTTTCACTTCTCATTTTCTATTTTCAGATTCACCAGTTCCTGCTTTTATTGTTCTTAATTTCCTGTCTTGCTCAGTGTTTTTCCCCCTCTTTGCCTAAAATGAACGCTCACTCTGTTTATTTTTCTTCAGACTTGTCAACAATTCACCAGGAAAGCCATCTGGTTCTGGGGTTTGTGTGTGTGAAGCTTTTCTATTACCAGTTCAATCTCCAGTTATAAATTGACTGATTTTCTGTCTCTCCTCGAGTCAGTTGTGGCTGTCTGTGTCTTTCTAGGAATGGGTCCATTTCCTATAAATCACCTAATGTGTTGTCACACAGATATTCACAGTGTCCCCTTACAATCCTTTTTACTCTCCGGGGCACGTAACAACGTCCCTTTTCATCCCTGATCTAGTATATGAATCTCTCTTCCTTCCTTGATCAGTCCAGCTACACAGGTTTGTCAATTTCGTTCTTCTTTACAAAGAACCGATTTGAGGGTTTGTGCGTCATTTTCTCTATTGTTTTCCCATCCTCTATTTCCTGTGTTTCCGTCTGCTTTATTTACTTCCTACTGCAGCTCTGCTTATTCTAGTTTCTTAAGATGAATGGTGAGGTTATTAACTTCAGATATTTCTTTTTTAAAGTAAGCATTTACGGGTATAATTTTTGTTCTGACACTACTTTCAGCGTACCCATAAATTCTGGTATATTGTGTTTTCATTTTCATTCATCTTAAAATATTTGCCAGTTCCTTGTAGTTCTTTTTGAGCTATTGATTATTTAGAAGTATACTGTTTATTTTCCACATTTTTGTGAAATTCTCAAATTTCCTTCTCGTATCAATTCCTAATTTCATTCTATTGTGATCAGAGAACATCCTTTGTATGACTTTAGTCCTTTTAAACACACAAAGACTTGTTCTGTGGCCTGATAAATTGTCTGTCTGGGGAATGTACTTGGAAAGGATGTGTCTTCTACGATTGTTGGGTGGGGTGTTGTACAGACAATTGTGAGGAGTCATTGTTTCCTGATGTTGGAAGTCTATTTGCTAATGTCTGTATAGCTATCCTATACATTATTGATAATGAGCTATTGACGTCTCCAGCTATTATTTTGAATTGCCTATTTCTTCTTTACATCTGCCTGTTTGGCTTCATATATCTGGGACTCTGTTGTTATCATCGCTGTGTCATTTTGATGGATTTTCTATTTCATTATAAAATTACTTAATTTTCTCTAGCAACAATTGTTGCCTTAAACTCTTTTTTGTCTGCTCTTAGTACAGTTACTCCAGCTCTCTTTGGGTGGCTGTTTCCAGGGAATCTCTTTTCTCATCCTTTCCCATTCAATCGATTTGTGTCTTGAAATCTCCAGTGTGTCTTTTCTTAGTTATCATATCACTGGAACATGGTTTTTGTCCTGTTCTTCCGATCTCAGCCTTTTAATTGGAACGTCTGGCCCATTTACAAATCTGTCTCCAACTGGAGATACGGGAAGAGGGGCCTTACTTTACCTTCTGCCCATGAAGCATAAACGATTGCCTGTTCTACTCCTTTGCCAAGACATCTTCAAGAAAACTCCCACCCACCTAGTTGGTCACCTTGCCCATCACATTACCCTCTGGCTCAGCTCCCTCCTTTGTAAAATAAGAAGTTGGATGGATGTTTGCTATTCTTTTGACAAGCCCACCTGCAAATGAGACCTGCATGCCTGCCCAGGCAGAGACCTGTCCAGCCCTCTCCTCCCACTTCCATCACTGAGAGTAGAGTTCAGAGACCAAAAGGAACATTCATATACATTCAGCAAAATGCTGGTGGCTGTGATGAGACCTCATCCTTCTTTAGGCCCAGGAGAGCTGGAGGTGTCACCTGAGGACTCCGGCTGTGCTACCATCCCCGCACCACTTGTGCCCAGAGATGAGTCACGAGCCTGAGGCTGGACCCGCCCCACCCACACCTCTTCCTTGTGAGTCACAAGCACCTGTCAGTTCTGCCTGCCAAACACGCATGCTGCCACCTCCCTCCTGCTGCTGCCGCCCCGGCCAGGGTCCTCCCACCTCCCTTAGCCCCTGGGGCCTGATCCGCCGTCCTCCCCACACGCGGTCGGTCACTGCCTGCCATGGCCTCCACCATCGCTAGCCTGCCACCCAGACACTCCCGCGGCTCCTCACTGAGGACTTAGAGACTCCCCCCTTCCCCCCAGGGCTCCCCATTCCCCTCCTCAGCTGGACACCCCACTGTCTACACCCAGGCCATGCTGCAGCTTCCACAATGGTAGTGCATCTGCCGCTGCACTGGCTCCTCAACTGTCTTAACAAAACTGTGATGCTCCCCTCATATACATTTAAGATTACATGTGCCTTTTCACCGTAGTGTATAAGTATATTTATATTTCATATTTGTAAATATAAAATATAATATATTATAATTATAAATATTTAAATAAAACATACAAATATATTATAGAAATATTAAATATAAAAAATTTATAATATATTATAAATTATTTCCATGTAAAACTCTCAAATCTCTTTAGAATGTACATCATAGAAAACAAGTTTCACATCAATGTAAGACCCACCACGATTGATAAAACATAAATGAGGACTTCTCTGGATAAGAATCCACCTGGCGGTGCGGGGGACACAGGTTCGATCCCTGGTCTGGGAGGATTCCGCCTGCCAAGGAGCAGCTAAGCCCATGCACCACAACTACTGAAGCCAGTGCTCCAGAGCGCACAAGTCACGACTCCTAAGCCCTTGAGCCTGGAGCCTGTGCTCTGCAACAAGAGAAACAACTCCAATGAGAAGCTTCACAACAAAAGAGTAGCCCCCACTCGCCATAACTAGAAAAAGCCCCCACACAGCAACAAAGACTCAAAAAATCAGTTCAGTTCAGGCACTCAGTCGTGTCCAACTCTTTTTGACCCCATGGACTGCAGCACCCCAGGCCTCCCTGTCTATCACCAACTCCCAGAGCTTGCTCAAACTCATGTCTATAGAGTCAGTAATGCCAAAAAAATAAAACAAAATAAAAGATAAAGCATACATGAGCAGGATTTCCCAGGTGGTCTGGTGGCTACGACTCTGCCCTGTTGATGCAGGGGGCTCCAGTTCAATCCCTGGTCTGCAAACTAAGATCCCACATGGCCAAAATATAAAAGTAAATAAAATAACAGTGAGAATAATTAAATAATTTTTAAAAAGAAGATTATACTTAAGAATAAATACACTAAGTATTAAAAAACATTCATGAGAAAAATACTACTACACAGGCAATTTCTACTCCAGGAGTTAGAATTTTTACCCCTTCCTCTTGTCTCCTTAAATATAGTTTCATTACATTGCTCTCACAGAATTTTATCCTAATATTATAGAATTTTATGCCTGAACATGCTTTATTATCATTCTCATAAAATCCTGCAATAGAAACACATGTATAAATGGAAATTATTCTGGTTTCTTATGATCAAAAAGGTCTAGGTGTTTTAAATGTTTTCCTTGAGTTTTATTATGATTATTATTGATATTACTGAGCAAGTCAAGACAGTAGAGATTTTGATAAGTGATTACATGGAGAAAGTGAGGCTGTGCTGGGAAAACGTCTCTAAATGAGATGGTGGTTCTGTAGTTGCTGCTCTGTTTCCGGAGGCAGTGCCCACTGTACCCGCTGTGATGAGGCCAGGAGTGGCACATGAGACACAGGAGAAGCCCCTCGAGCATCTTCTCCTGTGTCTCATGTCAATGCAAATCCACTTTCTTGGGGGTCCTGTCGTCGTCTTTCCAGCTGAGGCCTCACTATAGGCGGATATTGCTTCATTCTGGAATCAGCAGGGCAGGCTTGGCATTCCCTTTATCCTCACCTTTTGTTTTCAGGGTTTTATGTTACACCTGTAAGCACCAAGGAACTGTACTCACACCTCCTTCTCCCACCAGCATCACCCAGCTTGGAACCCCTTCTGAGTTACAGCAGTTAAATCTCCTTTTGACTTTGTTGGAAGCCAAGAATCAGAAAGCACCTGCCTTAGAGAGGGATTTGTTAGCCTGACAGTGAAATCATTCTTACACCTTCTCTGGAAAGTCTGCCCCAAAGCCCCATTATAAGACTCCCAGGGGGCCATCAGTT
Organism: Bos indicus x Bos taurus; assembly: GCF_003369695.1. Taxonomy (NCBI): domain Eukaryota; kingdom Metazoa; phylum Chordata; class Mammalia; order Artiodactyla; family Bovidae; genus Bos; species Bos indicus x Bos taurus. Next base: position 40,825,468 of record NC_040088.1, on the reverse strand, counting down.
CTGCCCGCTTGGTCCAAGCCACTGAGAAAGAGTTAGACTTTGTTTTATCATAGGCTTAAATCTCTCAGCCAACCCAAATACGGGTATGCCACCCACAGGTGCTTAGAAAGCCAGCCGCTGTGGCTTCAAACAGCTCAAGGAACTGCCAGCAGGACTTCTCCCAGTGATGGCGTAAGACATTTCTCAACTCAAACGAGCGTGTGAATGTGTGTTTCAAGAAACAGTATGAAAATCATTGAGAAATAAATTGTGAAATGTATCTTACAAAAAAGATTACTAACAACCGTCAAGATTAAAATGATAATATCTGATAAGGGATTAATATCTGAAATATAGAGAGAACTAAAACTCAACAACAACAAAAACCCTGATTCAAAAATGGGAAAATGGGCAAAGGACTTGAATAGACATTTCTCCAAAGAAGCCATATTAATGTCCAATAAGCATGTAAAAAAATGCTCAACATCACTGATCATTCAGTTCAGTCGCTCAGTTGTGTCCGACTCTTTGCGACCCCATGAATCGCAGCATGCCAGGCCTCCCTGTCCATCACCAGCTCCTGGAGTTCACTCAGACTCACGTCCATCGAGTCGGCGATGTCATCCAGTCATCTCATCCTCTGTCGTCCCCTTCTCCTCCTGCCCCCAACCCCTCCCAGCATCAGAGTCTTTTCCAATGAGTCAACTCTTCACATAAGGTGGCCAAAGTACTGGAGTTTCAGCTTTAGTGTCATTCCTTCCAAAGAAATCCCAGGGCTGATCTCCTTCAGAATGGACTGGTTGGATCTCCTTGCAGTCCAAGGGACTCTCAAGAGTCTTCTCCAACACCACAGTTCAAAAGCATCAATTCTTCAGCGCTCAGCCTTCTTCACAGTCCAACTCTCACATCCATACATGACCACTGGAAAAACCATAGCCTTGACTAGACGGACCTTTGTTGGCAAAGTAATGTCTCTGAATATGGTATCTAGGTTGGTCATAACTTTCCTTCCAAGGAGTAAGCGTGTTTTACTTTCAGGGCTGCAGTCACCATCTGCAGTGATTTTGGAGCCCCAAAAAATAAAGTATGATACTGTTTCCACTGTTTCCCCATCTATTTCCCGTGAAGTGATGGGACTGGATGCCATGATCTTCGTTTTCTGAATGTTGAGCTTTAAGCCAACTTTTTCACTCTCCACTTTCACTTTCATCAAGAGGCTTTTTAGTTCCTCTTCACTTTCTGCCATAAGGGTGGTGTCATCTGCATATCTGAGGTTATTGATATTTCTCCCGGCAATCTTGATTCCAGCTTGTGTTTCTTCCAGTCCAGCGTTTCTCATCATGTACTCTGCATAGAAGTTAAATAAGCAGGGTGACAATATACAGCCTTGACGTACTCCTTTTCCTATTTGGAACCAGTCTGTTGTTCCATGTCCAGTTCTAACTGTTGCTTCCTGACCTGCATACAGATTTCTCAAGAGGCAGGTCAGGTGGTCTGGTATTCCTATCTCTTTCAGAATTTTCCACAGTTTATTGTGCTCCACACAGTCAAAGGCTTTGGCATAGTCAATAAAGCAGAAATAGATGTTTTCCTGGAACTCTCTTGCTTTTCCCATGATTCAGTGGATGTTGGGAATTTGATCTCTGGTTCCTCTGCCTTTTCTAAAACCAGCTTGAACATCAGGAAGTTCATGGTTCACGTATTGCTGAAGCCTGGCTTGGAGAATTTTGAACATTACTTTACTAGCGTGTGAGATGAGTGCAATTGTGCGGTAATTTGAGCATTCTTTGGCATTGCCTTTCTTTGGGATTGGAATGAAAACTGACCTTTTCCAGTCCTGTGGCCACTGCTGAGTGTTCCAAATTTGCTGGCATATTGAGTGCAGCACTTTCACAGCATCATCTTTCAGGATTTGGAATAGCTCAACTGGAATTCCATCACCTCCACTAGTTTTGTTCGTAGTGATGCTTTCTAAGGCCCACTTGACTTCACATTCCAGGATGTCTGGCTCTAGGCCAGTGATCACACCATCGTGATTATCTGGGTCATGAAGATCTTTTTTTTAAAAAAAAATAACAGAAAGTGGAAAAAATAACTTTATTATAATGCTACCACATAGAAATGACTGTTTTAAATCTTTCATCTCAGTTTGGTTGGTTGGTTGGTTGGTTTAGTCGCTAAGTCGTGTCTGACTCTTGCGACCCCAGACTGTAGCCTGCCAGGCTCCTCTGTCCATAGGATTCTCCAGGCAAGAATACGGGAGTGGGTTGCCATTTCCTTCTCCAGAAGATCTTTTTTGTACAGTTCTTCTGTGTATTCTTGCCACCTCTTCTTAATATCTTCTGCTTCTGTTATGTCCATACCATTTCTGTCCTTTATCGAGTCCATCTTTGCATGTAATGTTCCCTTGGTATCTCTAATTTCCTTGAAGAGATCTGTAGTCTTTGATCATTAGGGAAATGCAAATCAAAACTGCCATTAGGATGGCTAGTATTGGAGGGGTGGAAACAGAAAAAAGCAAGTATTGACAGGGATGTGAAGAAACTGAAATCTGTGTGCACATTGGACTGTGAAATATACAATTGTTGTGGGAAACAGTATGGAGGTTCCTCAAAAAATTAAAAACAGCACTATCATACAATTTAGCAATTCTGCTTCTGGGTCTATACCCAAAAGAATTGAAATCTCTTAGAACCTCTAGAGATATTAGTATATCCACGTTCATAACAGCATGAGTCATAAGAGCAAAACCATGGAAGCAACCTAAGAGTCCATCGATGGGTAAATAGAGAAGCAAAATGCGGTCCATACATACAGTGACTTATGCAGCCTTATAAAAAAGGAGATTCTGCCATTTGCTCTAATGTGGGTGAATCTTGAGGACGTTACACTAAGTGAGATGAGTCAGCCACAAAAAGACAGGTAGTGTGACGTCACTACACTAAGTGCCCATAGCCGGAATCACTTTCACTTTCTATTTCTAGAGCGTGAAATGGTGGTTGCCATGGCCTGGAGATCAGGGGCCGGGGAGACAGTTTAATGGGTGCAAAGTTTCCGGTTTACAAGATGGAAAAAATTCTGGAAATGGATGCTGGTGATGGTGGCACAACGTGTGTCACTGTGCCCTGAGCTGCGCACTGAACAAGGGTTAAGATGGCAAACTTTATGTTACATTTGTTTCACCATGATACACAAATAATGCATGTTTTAGGTATAATGTATAATATTTTGAAAGTATATTTAAAAACAATGCAAAAACTAATACAATTAATTCATATTATGATAGATTGTGAAAATAAGTCTAAAGGCTGTTTCTCATAACTGGATTTGTCATATGCAATGTCATAATGTCAGATGTAGGAAAAATTACTATTTATGAAATAAAATATATTATAAAATCCTTGAGAATAATTTAGCACAATCTATTAAAATCATAAATAGCCTTATCTACCTTATGTGACATAGTAACCCAAGTTTCTTTTTATATTTAAGAAAAAGAGAAGGTGAAAATGATAAAAATCTAAGGGTCTGTTGGTTGCTTACAATTTTATTTTTTTTTATGAAAATAGGAATTTATAAATTTAGTAAATATTTATTTTGATAAAGATGAGGATTGACTATAATTCAAATAAACATTTCATTCTATGATTTGAAAAAATGGATTTTAGCTTCCTTTAAAATAATGCACACAAAATTTTAATCAGCAAATTTCAGCCTGTGTTTATATTGAAAACCATGGTTATTGCTCCCTAAACTCAAAATACATTTAAAACCATAATCTTATTAAGCTATAAGCATCCCTGCTCCACTGCTCAAAGATACTTGTCTTTCAGCCAAATGACATATCCAGATGACAAGCACTGACAAAGTCAGGGAGAAAGCTGATATTTTTAAACTCATGAAAGAAGTTGATTTCAGTGTTTCTTACCTGTAATCTCTCTGCCTCACTCCCACGTGACTGTTCCCTGAAAGCAATGCTGACTTTGGCTATACGTGCAGAGCCCCGCTGCTCCACTGCCTGCATCTCTGGGTGCAGACCCTTCCAGCACTTCTCCCGACAGAGCAAGTTTCATGCGGGAAGGGTCCCCACACTCACGTGCCATCTTCCAGCAGCCCTGATTTCCAGAACAGGAGAGATGAGGTATCAGTGGGCACCATGAGTGGGGGATGGGACAGGGGCCCTGCGTGCCCCCCAGTCAACTTAAGAGGCCAGCATGTGGAGGCTAAGGATCTTGGAATCTCTCCTCTGTGTCTATGTGCCCCAGGGTGCAAGTGCCCAGGTGAGAATTCACATCTGCTGCTTATCCCCAAATTAACATTGAGTCCGCATTGCCCTCTGGGCCATGACTTTCTCAGTATCTTATTCAAGGCCCAGCCAGCATCCAGGGACTGTGTGCGGAGTCACTGAGTATTACAAACAAGCCCCACTTGCTAAGAGGCCAGAAAGCCCTGCCCACCCCCAGGGAGATCTGGACCTGGGACCAGGGCACCCCAGATCTAGCTAAGAGAGAGAGAGAGACACACCCTGCCTGGCAGGGCAAGCTCTGAGCCCACAAACAGCCTGGGTCTCCAGGCCTCAAATCTCCGTCTCCAGGGAGGCCAGGTGAGCACCCTTCCCTCCCCTGAAGGCCACTCAGAGCCCCAGAAATCCTCTCTCTTGCCGCTAAGCAGCTCATAGCCTGTCAAACTGGAATCATCTTGTTAATCATTAACAAACTTTCATCTCCACTGGTATTTGCTATTCGTTAATTGAATAATTAGGTATAATTAATAACCTCACGTATTAGCATCATCACATCATTATGGGTGTCAGGAGGATAGAAGTTAATTAGAGGTTAATGGTGTTGGCTCCAAATCAGATGCTTAAGCTGTGCATTAGGCTCCTGCCAGCTGGGGAAACACGAACTGTGCCCCTTTAATTAATTTTTCAGTGTTTCTAGGGTCTAGAAAAGCCGATTTTAAAAAATCTACTGATGTCTTTGGACTTCGTGCTTTAAGAGAAGTTCCCAGAAAACCACACCAACATTGTACATCAATACTTTCACCAAAAACCTGCCTTTTAGGGGACTACATGTAACCATGGGGAACACAGAAATCAGTCAGACGCAGACCCCAGTGCAATGCCTGCAGCCAGGAAGGTAAAATCAGCCGGCACACGGGTCCCTTCAGGGGGATGTAGAGAGAGCCGATGACTGTGGCCGAGGGGCGCTAAGCTGCTCTGGGTTTGCAGTGCGCGCACTCAGGGAACAGTGGTTCTTTCAGAAAGGTGACTTTTTAATAAACCACTAATTTCCTGTAATGAAACATTCAGGTCAGGAAAAGAAACTCTGTGTCAAAGCATCGATCATGATTTCAGACTTAGAAAATCCAGCTTTTCAAGGGATATGTGACAGACATAGGCTGTGGGAATCGTAGGGAAGATGAGGTTGTTCCTGCTTGAACATGTTAGAACTCTTGGTTGTAAGTGAAGGGACCCCAAGTCAAGTTGGCTATATCACCTGGGCGCTGCAGGGTGTGGCTAGTGGTAAAGAACCTGCCTGCCAAAGCAGGAGATGAAAGAGGTGAGGGTTCCATCCCTGGGTCGGGAAGATCCCCTGGAGAAGGGAATGGCAACCCACTCCAGGATTCTTGCCTGGAGAATTCCATGGACAGAGGAGCCTGGTGGGCTACAGTCCATGGGGTCACAAAGAGTCAGACATGACTGAGTGACTTAGCACACATGCAGTGGCCCACAGCGCTGAAAACTCCAGGAGTGGATATCCCAGGCATGGCTGCCTCTAGGAACTCAGGAAGCTCCTTTGTCTTTTCATTTTTTGGATGGGTGAGGCTTATGAGGAGGCTTCCCTCGTGGCTCAGACGGTAAAGAATCTACCTGCAACGTGGGAGACCTGTGTTCAATCCCTAGGTCAGGAAGATACCCCGGAGAAGGGAATGGCAACCCACTCTAGTATTCTTGCCTGGAGAATTCCGTGTCCATCTGTGTTGGCATTTTCTCAGCCAGGCTCTCCTCCCCTGTGGCAAAATGCCCAGGTTTAACTCTCTGCCCCCTCAGTTACTCCAGAAACAGCGATGGTGACAGTGATACGGAAACAGCTGGCACTTATTTTCCACTGTGCTGTGAAACGCAGCACCCAGGGGGTTTCCGTGGACCGATTCCTTTAATCTTCGACTCTTGGAAGGAAAGGGGTCACATAATGGGATGATAAAATCTGGGTTTAGAGCCAGACACTTGGGTTAAACTCCAGGTCTTCCTCTCACATCTGGTTGAACTTGAACCATGACTTCACATCCAAGCCTCAGCTTCATCACCTACACAGTAAACGCCTCATTCAGATGAGGCCACTTCAGCCAGGCCTGTGACCCAGGCTGGCTTGTGTGTACTCAACAAACATTGGCTATTTGCTTTACCAATTATTTGTAGCAATGATGACAGGGGTCATGTGTACATAGCAGCAGTCAGCTCGGACTTTTAAAAATAGGCCCCGTGTCAAATCTTCCATTTTCCCAGAAATTTTAACCAATATTTTGAAGTCCAAACAGCATCCTTCGGACAGACCTTTGAACTCGGGAAACCACACAAACTCCTTTATAAGACGTGTTCCAGGCTGGGGTCAGGACCCCAACAGAAGAGTCACATTCCTTGGGGCCACTGCCACCGTAGCTGACCGCCTGCTGTACAGTAGGTACTGGACAAGCCACATGGCAAGGGCAGCAGCCTCTCTGAGCAGGTGAGGAAGAAGCCTGGCCCGAGGTCCCTGCAGGCAAGGACGCTGAGCCCGCGTCCTGATGCTGTGAGGTCAGCCTTGGTGGCACCACTTGAAGGCTCCAGCAACCGTGCTTGTCTCCCAGAAGCAGCCTCCCTGTGCCTCCCCATCTCGCTAGTGATGAGCGAGCGTGATGCCGCCTATTTTCTCTGCTGGTTTTCCTGGGAGAGTGCTTGCTTGCCACAAAATGGCCATCTAATGGCCACATCTAAAGGACAGAAGCACCATCAGAGCCAGATACGGGCGGGTCATGGGCCTTCCTGCAGATTCCACCTGGCTTTGCAAGGTAATCACCTCGTAATGTGCAGGCTGGGGTCTACAAAGACCGGAATGTTGCTGTCGCAGGAAGAGAGATGCTGATAAAACGTGTCTGGCTACATGTGGAAGCAAGCGCCTGTGTCCACATTAGCGCCCTGAAATGTACACCTGCCAGGACAGTGAGAAGGGCTCTGTCTAGACCGCCCTCCCCAGATAGTCCCTGCCTGGGCCGGCAGCTGGCTGCTCCAAAAGCCTGCCGAGCCACAGGCAGACAGTCCTTAGGCCCCGTCTCGAAAGATAATTGGACATTTGCTTAATGGCCTCAATTTCTATTTCTGACTCATGGATGCTTTTTCTGGCTTTTCCTTGGCTAAGAGACAACAAGAGCTCCCCTAAGAGACAGCAGCCCAGGCTCCTGACAGCCACACAGATGCCAGCCACCTGGAGCACTGCTGCAAAAGGACCCCAGGCCACCTGGGCAGCAAGAAAATAGAGTGAAAAATTAGCAGCCTCTGGGCTGGGGCCTGGCAAAGTTGGGGGAGAGGCCCTCTCCGCCAGCCCGCGGCCAGAGGGTGACATCACCTAGCTCTAGTCTAGCATCGGAGGCCCTGCTCAGCCCCAGACTTCTCCCAGGGCAGCCTCTGCAATCAGTTCAGCAGTAAACCTGGACCCTCTAAGGACCACCACTCGGGGGTTCCTGCAGCCTCGTTAGGGGACTGGTCCACAGAGAGCACCCCACCCTTTCTCCCCTCAGCCCCTAAGTCCCTGGAAAAATGTTGTGGCCTTGGCTGATTAAATAAGGACCCTGACCCGAGCCTTCCATGAGCACCGGTATGGGAGTGAGCCTCCTGTGTGCAGAGCATGCTCCCTGACTGGGACGCAGCCTCAGCCGTGCTTCCCAGAGATGAAGGGAATACAGGGCCTTGCCCACCCCCGGCCCCGCCCCATGGCTCCACGTGCAGGCTCACAGCATCCATGTCAACCCCACCTGTGGGCCACGCCGGGAGGTGCTGATTCACAGGAGTTCCTTCCATCCTGAGGGTTGACCTTTTCTTTTTTTTTTTTTATTACCTCTGTTTTTATTCTATTTTTTTTGAAGTTCATTTCATTTTTTATTTATTTTTTTATTATCTTATTTTATTTTTTTTACTTTACAATGGGTTGACCTTTGCTTAACGAGTCCTTCTAAGGTCGCGTATCAGCAGCCTCACGCCCCTGGACTGTGTGCTTCCGGCCAGGTGGACCTGGACCAGCCCCCTAGGCTGCCACAGGACCTCTGTTCCTCCTTGGCCGGAGCTCTGGGGCAGCACTGGCACCCACACCCGCCCCCTCTCCAGCTGCCAGGCGAGGAGGCTCGGGGTTGGAGATGCGGGGTGGCTAGAGTAAGGAGTATTGATTCCCAGGCTCACAAGGCTCCCTGAAGACACAGAACGGTAACTGGACCCATGGGCAGTGGGAAATGGGGTACACACCCCTCCCCGCAGTTTCTAAGGCCTCTCTGAAGGTGTCCACCCACCCAGTGGTCCATTTACTTGCTCCCCACCTTCCCTCCTCACCCCGACTGCCTCACTCCTGTAGGATCACACTCCCCAGCCTCCCACTCCACCCCTCCCTAATCCCCTCCCTGTAAAAGGGGAACACAGGCTCTGTGTGTCTCAGGCTCTGCTTTCTAGGGAGCCAAGGCCAGGATGGGCGCCACCAAGAAGTGACTCCGTACTGGGAGTCACTTCCCGCCAGGAACAGGGCTGACTGTCCCCCGCCCCCCATCCCCTGCTTCCTCCTGTGTCCCCCTGCTGGACACAAAGGCCAGGCCAGTACAAAGGAAAATCACTCCCGTCAGGATAACCCACAGACAGCCCCCCACCCCAGTTCTCCAGAGCCTGTGGTTCCCCCTCCCCAGAAATTCCGGCCCATATCAATTCAGAGTCCAGCAGAGAAGCCACCCCAAAACCCCTGGAAAGAGGGGACAGGTTTGAAAAGCAGTTGATGAAATGGAATTTAAATCATTCATTTGAATGTTAAATCATGAAATTGGTTATTTTTATCACATACCTTGGGAGCTGAATATTTTGACATATTAATCAGTTCTCCAAAATGGCATTTACATCAAAATTCTGGTTGCTTTTGCTGAGCTTCTGTCCTGGCTGTTATAGTTTCTCTCCACCCTGGCTGGGTGAGAGGTGGATGCCAGTGGTGACTTGAAACCCATCCCTCAGCTTCCTAGGACATCTCCACCCCATGAACAGGGGGAAGTGGTCCATTCCCTGGAGTTCCCTGGAGAAGTTTCCCAAACTTCGGTTCAGAGCTGGGGGAGTGGATGGGGGCGGGGCGCACCTGCATCCCTGCTGCATGGCCTGGACTGCATCCTTCACCCTTGTCCCTCCCCCATCTGCCCTCCCCCCATCATCAGGTCTCATCTCCTTCCTCATTCTCCTTCCTAAAACTCACCAGCTCTCAACAACCTGTGCCATGTTCTTGCCTGTCTTGTCCACAGCCTTCCTCTTTTCTCACTGGGATGAAACTCTGAATGGACAAGGTAATTTTGTCCCTTTATCTCACCACTTTCTCCCCAGGCACCCAGAAAATTTCCTAGCCCCTAGGAACTACCCAATATATATTTGCACGAATGGATAAACTAGGTACCAACAAAAGAAGATAGCTGAATTTGCACATTATCAAAGGCCAACCCTTCAGCCCAGAGGAGGAGACTTTAAGGATGCGAGTCCACGCCAGTTTCCACCCAGTGAGGGCTTGTCATGTCCCAGCCTCTGAGCATCTCTCGGCTCACAGTTCAGGACGAACAAGCCCTTGTTCAGAAACACCTGAAACCTCAGTCCCCAGCCCTGTGCTGGGGCCAGCCCCTCACCTCTGTGCTCTGTGTAGATGAGCTGCCACCCTCATCTACAAGGGAGTTGGGCAGAGCCTTCTTTCCCAAACTGCTTCCAGGGTCCCAGGGTCGATGGCACTGCCTCTGCAGGGAGTGTCTGGAAATCACACCCCCATCATCACTGAAGGAGCAGAAAGGGAACCATCAGTGAGGATGGCCACATCCATCACCCACACCGTGCACCGGAGGACTTGTCACTCAGTGGAAGCCCCATAGCAACCCTGCGGCTTGGGGACAATTATTAACCCACTTGTTCATGAGAACCTAGGTCGTAAGAGTCTTTCTCAACAGCCTAAATGCACAGAGAGCTGGCACTGCATTCACTCCTGTGGATGCCTTGGGGTGGCTTCTGAGCCCCAGTCTAGCCTGGCCACTTCCCACCTGGGGCTTCCACTCCGTCCCATGTCCCCTTGGCCTTGGTTCATCCTGGGGTGAATCAAGGGTGCCCTCCATGCTCCCAGCTCCCATCCCTCTGCCCTCGTTCCAGTAGCCAATGCAGCCCAGCAGTCAGCCTGAAATTAACGGTGGGAAGCACCACTCCATCATGCTTCACTCCATTAATTTCAGGATGGCCTCTGTGGTGCCTTAGTACCCGGACTTCAGAAAGGGCGCCGCAGGGCTGGCTGTCTCTGCCCTACATCATCTGGGGTGCCTGGGATCGGGGCGACCGAGAGATGCAGATGCTAGCCATGGAGTCTGGCTGGCATGAGCTGCAGGGGTAAGGACAGGCCCCCAACAGCTTCTGGCACAACATGAGTCCTCAAAAGTAAGTCACAGACGGTGCATACTTTGTTGACGAGATGTGAGGAGGAGGGAAGGGCCTTTAACTCACGGCATGACTTAAAGAGCAGCTGGTGGAGGGGAAGTATATCAGCTAGAATACTGTGCTCATAAGAACTGCTCCAACCCAGAGAATTCACCAGAACGTATAGGAAGCCCATAGATCCAGGAGCAAGACTGGGGACATGTCCCTCAGAGACCAGGAGAGAAATGAAAACTCACTGCAGTGGGCAGTCTCTCCCAGAAGCCACTGTTGGCACGAGATGCAAACACCATAGTGGGAATACCTGGTGGTTTGGCCTGAACTGTCTGCTACACCAGCCCTTTGGAGAAAATGTAGTTCCTGAAAAGGAAACCAGGGTGCAGAAAGGACGGAAAGAGGGACACGAGTGCACACAGTGATGTAAGACGGAAAGAATTCTCACTGGATTCCAGCTCTGTTCTTTTCCTCCAGGCATGCGCCGGACCCAGAACTGCCTCTCAGTGGAGAGATCTCAGGTTCTCCCTCCCACAAAGCAACTAAACACTTGTGGGCAAACACCTGAATACCAAACAGTGCTGCGTGTCTCTCCTCTGAAACAAACAAGCAGTTCCTTGCAATTTTTGTGCCTACAAAGTGCTGCACAGTCTTTGTTTACCGAGGCATTTAAAGATAGCTGATTTCCTCCAAGCTCCTAATAGTGTGAATTCTTTTACCACTTTAAATAGAGTTTATAATGTATTATTTTCGATTTTCAGCAACCATATTTATTTAGCAATTAAGGGTATTAGTGCTGCTAAGTGATTCTGAAAAATGAACGTGGTGGCTAGAATAATGCACTACGAAAGCTTGTTCTGTTAAATGGAAATCCAGATCACACAGCTTTATCCCAGTCCTCTAGTCCTTGAGTCCCCCAGTTAACTAGAAGCACAGGCAATATACTTCTTCCCATCCTAAATAGATTCTCCTCTCTATTAATTCCAAAAAGTTTTACACTGGTTACCATATTCCCAAACTGTCCAATGCAAACCATGGTACCTTGGGCGCCCTGGCCACAGACCCCAGCTCTCAGGGCTCCTGGCATATCCACAGAGTCCCCTGTGTGGCCCAGAGACTCTGCCTAGGGGCTTTCCTGTCATGGGGTCCAGCAGGAAGGGACAGAGGGTGGATTCCCAGAAGCAGACCTTAGCCAACAAGAAACGGGGGATGGGGGAGATAGCCCGATTTCCCTGCCCCTCCGCCCCTCGGCCGGGATGCTGCTGGCAGAAGGGAAGATGTTCTGAATCAGGAAGCCGGTGACTTCCATGGGAATCCACAGATAAATCTTAGCCTGGGTCTTAGGTATTTCCCAGGGAGATCTCAAGGTCAGAGGGTATAGGAAAGAGCTGCCAGTCCCATCAGACATGAGGAGTGAGTACCTGCAGGCCCCTCCCTCACTTTCCACCCTTCCATCCCCCACCCTGCCTCGAGTGGTCCAGGTGGCAGGACCCACCACCCTCCCCTGGCCTTTGTTTTGAGGCTCCATGAAGGGAAAAAAGAAAAAGCAAATTCCGTTCAATCACCATAACCTGTCCTTGCAGAAGCATAAAAGTAACGGATTGCTTATTTTAAACACCTAACCTATCTATTGCAGCAGCAACTCAGAAAATCTGATAAGGTGCTAATGGAAATGTGTCATGCATGAATATCCATTTTAAAAACACACTTATGTCACATTTCACATATAGGTCAAAATTAACGTTATGTTGGAAACATTTTTCAAAGTACAATTATCTGGACTCGTGAAGTGAACCAAATTCCTGTTTGGTTTACCGTCTTGGATTTCAGCCACACACATTTCACCAGAAGGGCCTCGCCATCAGACTGTAGGCTGAGCTGCTGTGCTACTCAGGGTCCCCCAGCCTCTGTCCAGATCCCTGCTTAGCCACCTCACCCTCCATGAGAAGCAAGCACCCTTCCTCTGCCTGGCCAGATGTATCCCCTCCTGCTGGTGTCATCAGCTCTGAAGCCCCTGACCCGGGAGCCACCAGCCTCACATCCTGCAGCAGCAAGGAGCCCCCGTGGCATCCCAGGCACACAGACGAGCGCTCAGCTGCTGACGGGCGTCCAGCTGGGGGACTGTCTTTCAAAGACAGATGAGACTGGCTTCCCCCTGAAACAGTGTTGCCGCGTTACCTACAGTCTGCAAAGGGGGAGCTGGTGAAGAAAGCAAGAGCTGTTTTACCCTCTCTGATTTCTAAAATTCAAGTAAAACAGACAGGCAGTGAGGCCAAAAGCATAAGAAACTATAGATACCCATCCTGAGAGACGAGTTGCCCCTGGGGACCTTCCATAGCAAGGTAAGTGGAATAGAAAAGACGGCAGGGCACCCTGGGGCCTCGAATTTGGTGGTTAAATGTGGGTGGGTATCCACACAGGCAACCAGGTATTCTGATGATCAGACGCCCCCACCACGCCCCTCACTTCGGCATCCAGACCCTTGGGTGCATCCAGACCCTTGGGCTCGGGGGCTCTGTCCTCTGCTGCCCCCTGGTGTCTGGAAGATTGCCCACATGGAACAGACACACCAGAGATAACTTGATGAATTTAGAACCAACAGGAATAGCCAACCCTATAGGAGCAAGCTTTCCGCTGGCCGTGGATCGAGCAGGGGATAAATCTAGGGCACACGCCACCCCCTCCACCCCAGCAGCCCCCACCACTGACAGGTGGAGAAAAGTTAGACAAGTCACCTTGGATTCCACCTCTTTCCGTTGAGGCCCTAACAACCTGCATCGTGGAGCTGTTAACCCCAGCAGGGGTCATCCCTGCAAGAGCCATTCCAAACCTTAAGGTGTTGTGCAAACGAGCTGGTGATGATGATGGAAAAGACACAGCAGGTGTTTCCAGTTCATTTCAAACAAATAAAGGCTAAAGTCCAAAAAGGACAGATTTCTATTTATGGAAAGTTCAGAGGACAGAACAGACCCTGTTGTCAGAAACGGTGGGGCTCCAGGCCAGCCCTGACCCTAACACCCCTTCTGAACAGTATGTCTTTTGGGGGTCAATGTCCCATTTCAAGTGAGCATGCCGAGTTTTAATCAGACAATCAATTGGCGGAGTAACAGCCAGACTGGCATGGATGAGGCCGATGTCTGTCGCCGTCTCTCGGGCCGGCCGGTGATATGCTTAGCTGAGCCTCTTCTGCCTCTGGTTCCTTGGTATGAAGGGAGAGGAGGACATGACCTCAGTGCTTTTCTACTGTTACAGCTGCAGAACTATGTTTTCAAGCAGAGCCCTGCACACACTGAAGTCAACGTGTCTTATCCACGGCAGGCACCACGTAAATGTTGTAAATGGACGCCTCTGCTACAGTGAATGCCTTCCCCCACACGCCCCAGCCCGTCCCCTTCGGTGTCACCCTGAACACGTCTGAAACGCCCGAGCGACATGACCCCTGGCACTGCTGTCCCGCTGCAGAAAGTCTGGGCACACAAGACCCCAACCAGCAGGTTTCCATCTGCCAGTCTGTCCTCCCAACCAGACACAGGCCTCTGTTTCTTTGGAAATGTGTCTTACTGCCCTTGTTTGAACGCGATGGCCTGAATGTATGTGCAAAATCAAAAGATCATAAAAAAAAAACCCTCTCCAGAAACTGCTTGAACAGCCACAAGCCCCAGCTCCCACGACCACAGAGATGCTTGTTGGATTTTCCTTTTGAAATCACACCTGGTGCAGCCACAGGAGTCCAGAGCCAGCCACCTCCCAGCTCAGAAACCATTCCAACCATCTGCTGATGCCACCTGGCCGCGGGGCTTCCAGAACCATGTGTTCTGGGTCGTGACCAACATGCGGTAAAGTCCTGCTCCTGTTGGGAAGATCCCCTGGAGAAGGGAAAGGCTACCCACTCCAGTATTCTGTCCTGGAGAACTCCATGACTGTATAGTCCATGGGGTCACAAAGAGTCAGACACAACTGAGAGACTTGCACTTTCTGCACAAACGTCCACCAGTGGTTGTAGAGCAGGTGAGTGTGTCAGTTTGGGGCACCTTAGAGGGAGATGAAGGACCCCTGCTCTTTCATGTTATTATTAAGGTGGCTCAGACAGTAAGTAATGGCAACCCACTCCAGTACTCTTGCCTGGAAAATCCCATGGACGGAGGAGCCTGGTAGGCTGCAGTCCATGGGGTCGCGAAGATTCGGACACGACTGAGCGACTTCACTTTCACTTTTCACTTTCATGCATTGGAGAAAGAAATGGCAACCCACTCCAGTGTTCTTGCCTGGAGAATCCCAGGGACAGAGGAGCCTGGGGGGCTGCCGTCTATGGGGTCTCACAGAGTTGGACACAACTGAAGCAACTTAGCAGCAGCAGACAGGAAAGAATCTGCTGGCCATGAAGGAGACCCAGGTTTGATCCCTGGGCCAGGAAGATCCCCTGGAGGCGGGCATGGCTACCCACTCCAGTATTCTTGCCTGGAGAATCCCATGGACAGAGGAGCCTGGCATGCTATCATGCATGATGTCACAGAGAATCAGATACAACTGAGAGACTAACGCTAAGGTGCCATCCACCTAAGTCTTTGTGCCTGCTCTTGGTTGATCTTCCCCAAGAATCAAGCATGAGCATCAGTCAACTTAGGGCCATCCTCACAGTTGTCCACTTGCCGTTGTCACTATGGCAGGTGAGGGCAGTGGGCAAGATAAGAGATGACCAGCTTTTCCCTAGAGAAGACCAGGTTGACCTCCTTACTGTACTCCTGTGACCAAAGACAGGGGGGATCCAGGCCAGACAGAGCTCCACCTGGAGTCAGCCCATACCAGCAGCCTTTCCCCTCCCACCCACCTCCCTAACTCCCTGAAGCCCCACCTAGGAGCACTTCCTTAGAAACCATCTGCCCGTGAACCATCTACAGGGTCTGCTTCCAGGGCCTCCTCTCTCCTCAACCATGCAGGGTCAGCCTGGGCTGACGAAGCTTCTGGAGACTTTCAGAGACTGTATCTGCATTCAGGGTGCTGCACCCCTGGACAGATATAGGCATAAATCCTCTCTCCCTACGTTTGGCCCTGCTGACTGTGGGGACAAGCTTTTCTGTCCAAAGAGCGGCAGGAGCTGTCTTATCGTCTTTAGCAGTCCTGGGAAATTCCAGTGCCTTCCCTCCAGCGAGGGTCCCGTGGGACAGAGGCAGAGCGGGGAACAGAGTCTCCAGGTCAGCCTGGGAGATGTGGCTAGTCAACGGCCATCCCAAGAGTAAGCGTGGAGATCTGGGCGGGTGCCGGGTAGGAACACTCGTTTTACTGGGGAAGCGAGCCTCATCTAGTCTTATCTGGTCCTTAGGGTAGGATGCTGCATTGTCCTGCCCACCAGGGTCCTCTAGGTCACCAGAACCGCCAGCATGCATGTGTGCCAAGTTGCTTCAGTTGTGTCCCACTCTTTGAAACCCCATGGACTGTAGCCCACCAGGCTCCTCTGTCCATGGGATTCTCCAGGCAGGAATACTGGAGTGGGTTGAGCAACTTTCACTTTTGGGTTCTGGGGGAGAAGCAGGAGTGATGGAGGCAGGCCCTGGCCCTGGAGGAGCCCCACTGTGACACAGCAACTTATCCTAAGGGCAGTCAGCCACTGCAGGGTTTCCCACATGGAGGCAGGATGAAGGACCACCTTCTGGATGCCCTCAGCCTGGAGCCTCCAAAAACAGACTCTGAGTCAAAGACTTGTGGGGCTGTGGTCCCAGGAGCAGGGCGGGTGGGACGGGGTGAGCGAGGCAAGAGGGAAATCCACCTCCCCAGCTCAGGCCCACAGACTCTCAATCAGGGGGCACATGACGACTAAGAACCCTCACAACCCTCTTCATTTACTCCTTGGCTCCCTGGAAGGCTGACCTTCCCAGGGGTCCAGGTGGGAGGCGTGGGTCCAGGTGGGAGGCCTAGGGCCATGTGGGACAAGGATGTCCGGCACTGAGGCATCAGGGGAGGACAGAGCCCAGGCCCAGTCGGACCACACAAGGCCACAGCCTGCCTGGCTCGGGTCATAACAGCCATGGCTGAAGCAGGACGGGGCCAGGACTGAATGGGTGCCCAGGAGGGTCCCATCTGGAGATTAGAGGGATGTGGGGAAAGCCCAGGCACTGCCTCTCCAGGAGCAGGCCTCTGAGTGGGCAGACATGTGGTGGACCAACGAGGTCTCACAGGTATATTGTAAAAGTAAGTAAGAGCCACTACAGGTCAAAGGGGATAGAGTAACTCCAGACTCAGAGAGCCTCGAAAAACCAGAAACAGCTAAAGAGAAGGTAGAGAGAGCATTGGACTAGAATTTCTCCAGTTCTGGAGTTAACATATTTCTCCAAATTTTACTTGATATCAATCCCAATTCACAACTGATTTCTGCATTCACCTACCTCCCCCACTGAGGGGCAGGACGAAGAGTTGAATGGAAAGAAAGTGAAAGCGAAGTCGCTCAGTCGTGTCCGACTCTTTGCAACCCCGTGGACTGTAGCCCACCAGGCTCCTCCATCCAAGGGATTCTCCAGGCAAGAATACTGGAGTGGGTTGCCATTTCCTTCTCCAGGGGATCTTCCCAACCCAGGGACTAAACCCAGGTCTCCCGCATTGCAGTCAGACACTTGAGTTGAATGGGGATGTTAACAAAAAGAGAGCAAAAGACTTGAGCAGATAGTTAACAGGAGGTTATACGAAAAATGACAAGCACAGCTGAGAATCTGGACGAACTCATGACCAGTAAGCACAACTTAAAGCCACGGCAAACTGCATGGAAAGAACACACTTCAGCTTTCAAATCTTTTCTAAGATTAGAGATAACTTGCTATGCATGTCTGCTCACTTGTGTCTTTCTATTTTGTGAACCCATGGACTGCATCCCACCAGGCTCCTTCTGTCCATGGAATTTTTCCAGGCAAGAATACTGGAGTAGGTTGCTATTTCCTCCTCCCGGGGATCTTCCCGACCCAGGGATGGAACCCATGTCTCTTGCATCTCCTGCACTGGCAAGCGGGTTCTTCACCACTGCGTCACCTGGGAGTACCTAGAAAGAATTTGGAAGCAAAGTTAGTCTTCATACCAGTAACATATTGAAAAATCAGCACATGCTTGCAAATCCTAGGTTATACCCCAATAGTATTTGAGAAATAGGGTTAAACTTATTAATTAACCGAGCCCATTATCAGTATGAACACTGAGGTGCTGTGTCATTCATTCCTTATCTCATGCCTCTCCTTGCGTGTTTCCAGATTACTATAGATGCTTCCTTTCAAAGGAATAAACCACTGGACAAAGAAAGATGAGCACATATCACGTTGGGATACAAGGTGTGGGTTGCAGGGTCAATAAATTTTGACATTTTAGGTTTTCAAGTGGAGAAAGGAAAATAGAGAGTGGGAAGGATTTAAAAAAAAAAAACATTTAAGCTGAACATAAAGAGCTTGGTGACTTGGGGCATTAAATTCTTAGTTTCCAACTGAAGACGGTGTTTCTTTCTCTATGAAATTCTGTTATATAACTTAGGATTTGTGAAGTTTTATTTTCTTTTTAAATTAAAGAATGTTTTATTGCTTTACAAGATTGAAAAATAAAGCCAAGGACGAGATTCCACTATATCCCCAGTGCAGAAAAACAGCCATTGTCAAACACTGGCAAGGTACCAACAGAGAGAGCGCGTGACTTTGGAACTTGTGACAACAGAACCACCTGGAAACTGACACTTTCCTGTAAAGCATACCTCTGTTGTCATTGTAACCTAACAGCCCACACCTGCGTGCGTATTCAAGAGAAGAGAAAACCAGTGTCTAAACACAAAAGTTCCCAGGCTCTGCATCGCCATGGGCGCGACTCAGTAACTGGAAGGAGGGTTCTGATCTCAGCCCCAGCCTGGACAAGGCAGCAAAACATTATTCAGACAACAGCAGCCTGACGAAAAAAAAAAAAAACACCACCGCCTGTGACAGCAGGAACAGGAAACCAGTCTGGGCTGAAAGATCAGACCAGGGATCCCCAGGTGGGGAGCAGGCTGGGTGGGAAGGATCACAGGGAGACTCCTGGGATGATGAAGACCTCCTCTATCTTGTCTGGGTGATGCTCACACAGATATGTGAAATTATCAAAGCCCATCAAACTGCAGGATCTGTGGATTTTACTCTGTGTCAATTATGTTTAAATTTTAAAAAATGATAAATGTGAGCCCCTGACCGACCCAGGCACAGACACGCAGGCCCCTGGACTGTGTCCTGCTGATGAGGCAGGGAGGTTTGCATGGTGTTTGCCCACCTGTCTCAGGTCCCAGGGCAGCAGCTTCAGTAACTGTGTGAACAAATGAAGCCAGGATCACCACATCCCCTGGCTTTAGCCCCATGCTGCCTTGTCACTGCTCCCACCGATTTCAACCTGACCTTTCCAAGTCATTAAGTATTGGACACCAGGTCTGACGGCAGGACCATCCATCCCACTGGACAGGCCACACCCTGTGTTGGGGGAGGTGGTCTGGGTCTGGGTCTAGTGGCCACGCTGCCCACGTCCAGAATCAGCTGAAGTCCCTTCACTGCTCCGTGCCCCGGTGTCCTTACCTGTAAGGTGGGGACAATGTGGGTACCTACCTCACAAGGGCGGCAGTGGAGGTCAAAGTGGATCATTTCTGCTGTGTGCTTATGGGCCTTGCTCAGTAACGTTTAACTGTTTTCCTCTCTGCTGGGCACGTCGTGTCTTTCCAAGTTTCTATAAATAAGGCTACAGTGATCACCCGTGATTTTACTTGTTCTGAAATATTTCCTAAAGACACATTCCTGGAAGTAGAAACCCTCTCCCACAAGTTGCAAAGCTGCTTTCCAGAAGGAGTCTTCTAAGTTCTGCTGTGACCAAAAAGATGAGACGGGACCCGTTCCCCATACCCGTGCAAGACTGTGCACTGCTGTGGGGGGGGGGGGGGTTTGTTTGTTTCGGGGTTTTTTAGCTATGTCATGTGGGATGCAGGCTCTTAGTTCCCCCATCAGGGATCAAACCCGTGCCCCCTACATTACGACCACAGAGTCTTAACCACTGGACCACCAGGGAAGTCCCGACTGTGTTTACACTTGTTTGCAAAGCTTTCCCCTTGTTGGCAAAAACACTTCCTCATGCTGCCTTCTTTTTTATTAACAGTGTTTTCCAACATGAACTGACCATCTGTTTTAATTTGCATACACAGTACCTTTCATGGCTTTACTCCACATTTCCATCAGGGTGTTCACCCATTTAACACCAAAAGACTCTTCATATATGACACGTATTAACCATTGCAGGATAACTGAGGGATTTATCATCCGGATGAGGGCACTGGGTAAGTACAAAGGTGGCAACGGATAATGTCACAGGACCACAGGCATGAACCAGCCTCTCTGGAGCAGATCAGGGCTGCGGCCATCTAGCCATCTGCCTCTCACTGCAAGTGTTCCTGCCGTTCTGCAGACTGGGGCTCACAAGGCGCTCTGTCAGCTCAGGGACAGAAACCACAGCCGCCGCCACATGGGTGCCTGGCTCCAGCCAGCTGGGCTTGCAGCTGGGCTGTCGCCGACCACACTGAGCCCCCTGCATAGGATGCTCTGGGTCAACGAAAACACTTAAGGAGAAATAAATGGCCCTCCTCTGAGATGTCATGCAAACCTAGTGGACCTGCAACCCAGACGGCTCTTTGTCCTCATTGTCACCCAAGCTTATTACGGGGTGGGGGGGCGGTTACAGAATGAGCTACTGATGTACTGTCCCTCGTCTCAAGTCAGTGCCTTGAAGATGGCCACTAACGTCTGAGAGCAGGGAGGGCCTACTCCACAGACCGGTGCGGGACGAGCCCTGCCCAGCAGCTCATGGAGACCCTGCCCATCCGTTAATTTCATGGTGGGAGTGTCACATGGAGTGTCTCCTGGTGGAAACTCCAGTCTGGTCTCTCTCTACTGGCACCCCCAGCTCCCCAGGGTTGTCCCTGGCACCCAGCTCCAGCAGACTCTACTCCTGGCCAAGCTTCCTGCCATGTGGGGACCACAGTCCTCCTCCCCAGGCCAGGGCAAACCTGATTCTTGCTCAGGGAGCCCTAGGGAGAAGTTGAGCACAGATTTCCTCCTCAAAAGCCTCTCTTATTCATCTCTTCTTGTCAATGGTGTCTTTAATGTCTCCAGAGCTGAACATGTTTTTAAATGCCCTTCATCTTTACAATAAAATCAATTTCAAAGATAAGCATGACCGCATATCTACAGAAGTAAAGACAGTGTGGATGGGTATGTAACCTTGCCCAGCACCCCTCTGGCACCGAAACCTAGACAGCTTCCTGTCTCAGGGAAAGCCTGAGATGTTGCAGAGACTGAGAAAGGTGAAAATGCCCTGAGCACGTGGATTTAGCCCTTACTCTTTTGAGCCCGCCTCTCAGGAAGGACATGCCGAGAGTGATGGAGTGGGGTCCACAGAGAACCGACCGGCTGGCAGGAGTGCCATCCACGACCGAGGAGACCCTGGCCCATTGGTCCATGCTGGATGCTTCCCCTCTGACCACAGAAGCACCTCCTGGAACCTTCCTCACCTACCCCGCTCCCCAGCAGCGCCTCTCTCCAGAGCCCTCCCGAAGCCCCACCCTCCCTGCATGGGGCCAGAGTGTCCATCAGGGGCCCAGGTCCCTTTAAGAAGATAGCCTGAGGCTGAGCAACCCTCTGAGAGGGGGCCAGACAGGACCACAGCTCCATGGGCAGCATCGACGGCTGCTTTGGGGAAGCGGCCATGATAACCACCCTCACCTGCAGGAGGAAGGGCATAGCCCCCACACCAAGGGTGACGCTGCACCACTGCCTGGGTCCGAGTGGACGGAGCAAGACGATGGGGGTGGCCTCCGGACAAAGGCGATGGGGTAGACACAGGGCGGGGGACGTGCAGGAAGGGCGGGCTGAGGACCCACTCGGGGGCAGCTGCTCCTCACAGCTCATCGATTTTGGCCTTGTCGGCATGTCTCATGGTCCACGTGACACACAGACTGAAGAATAAATTGTTTATTCCTGACACGTAGCTTTCTAACCTGCTAACCAACCATAGGAGATCTTCCTTGCCGACAACACTTCTCCTCACCCTTGACTAATGTAAAACAATTTAGCATTGAGTGAAGAGGCGGTAGGAGCCCCTTGTCGCAGGCTCCAGCCCAACGCACAGAAGGTCTGAGCCAGTCACATCCTGCCCTCCACAACCAGGGCAGGACTCACGAGGACAGACCCCCGGACCCCAGCAAGTCTTACTAGGGGTGGGGGGGTCTTACCCTGGAACGTGTGTGCTCCTGGGAACAGACCTCACAGCTTCACACTGGACACCCACACGCCACCCACACGCACGCACTTCCCTTCCATTTGCCTGCCAGTCTTTGAAAATCTGCTATTTAAGAAAGATGAAATAAAGGATTTAAACCACTTAATACAATTCCTCTAAATTCTTCACCCTCTTTCCACAAATAACAAAGAAATTGTCTTGTGAGTTGGGTTGAGGCAGCCCCTGGCAGCGAAGGAGGGGGATGGTTTTCCATCTCCTGTTTGCCCCTGAACACCGCGGGCCGTCAAAGCCACCTTCCAATTTAAAATTGCAGGGACAGGAAGCAAGGCCGAAACCACGGTCAGGCGGGTGCTCCAGGATGACTGACGGCACTTGACCTGACCTCTGCTGACACGCTCATGTGGGGGTGCCATGACAGTGAGCACTGCCCCTCGTGCAGGGGCCGCTTTGTGCCCCACATGCAGAACTCGGAGGCACAGAGCACCCAGGGCCCTGCTCAGTCAACAGCCCCCTGGTGGGCAGTAGCAGAGACCCACCACGACGGCAGCAGGGGCCATAGGACTCAGGGGCCAGCAGCACGACAGCCAGGCCCCAGAAGCCAGTGTCAGACCAGAAATAACCAGATGGAAGGTCATGCATTTGAACTCAAGAGATCAGTCACTCAGAAATGAGATGGCAGAGACTTGAACTGTCGGCACTTCCGATGGGAAAGTCCTAGGTTTTGAGTTCACCACAAACTTCATAGGAACCAACACTGTGACGTGCTAGAGAGATATTAATTAATAAGCTAAGCCCTTCGCATCTGAAGAATTTCTGTGGCCATCACCCCTGTGTCTGGAGCACCCATCTTCCCATGTCTGTCCTGCCCATCACCCCTGAGTCTGTCACTGCTCAGATATGTTCACAACTGTCTGTGAGGCCTCCTCACCTCAATGCACACAGACCCTCAAACCTGAATTATGTGCACTGACCCCCGTTACCCACCCAGCACACCCACACCCATACTGCCTGCAGCCCATTTCCTGGGTCTCCAGGCACCCCAGCTTCAGTCCCTGAACCTCATCTCACCTCTGTCCATGTCTCTCCCTCACCTCCTGCCAAAGCCTCTTCCCAGGGAGCCCCTGGCAGCTGACCTCCACCGCACCCCACCCCAGGCTCAGCACCAGCACCTCCTGCCTGGACAGTGGCTTCCCAACTGGCTCCTTTGCCTCCTCCACCAAAGATCATCCAGAACGATTTTTCAAAATGCAGTTCTGATTGTTATCACATCCCTTCACAAGATCCCAGCTCCTGTAGAATAAAGTGCAAGTCCTTTAGCCAGGCCCCTGGGGCCCTCGTGATTGGCACCTGCCATCTCATCCAGGCTGCAGGCCACACTTTCATCTGAGCCAGACTGTCCTGGGGATGGCACCTCAGGCCCTCCAGCCCCTAGTCCAACACCCGGCGTGAAGGTGAACTCTGGCGCATCCCTGGTCACCCAGCCCCACTCCAGAAGCTCTGTCCTCCTCTCCACCCTGATGCACCTACCCAGTGACATTCACACTGGGCAGTGAATCTGTTTATGGGTCACTCTGGCCCACAAGACTGAGCAACGTGAGGACAAGACGTGTCCTGTGTTTGTAACTCCAGCACCAGGCTTCAAGCCTTCACGTGCCCGCTGAAGAGAAGAAAAGGATCTAATTAAGCCACACTTAGTGCATGAGTGGATGGACAGATGGACAGATGGGTCCCACCACCATCCCTTTTCATATTGCATTGCTCCCTCCTGCCTACACCAGTGAAACCTCCCCCAGGCATCTTCTCGGGTGCCATTTATAGCAGCAGGACTCCCCTTCCAAGGCTCTCCTGTGTGCAAGCGTGTCTGGAGGCGGGTGGGTGTTTCTAGTAAGATTCTTGAAGCAGAGACACCTCCGGACACAGCAACATTGCCTCCTAAGGTGCCACTTCTAAAGCAGAAGCCCCAGCTGCTGGAGGATAAAGGGGCCTTATCCAGACGGGTAAGTGAGCCCAGGACCAGAAAGGAGTCGTCGTGTGTCATCTCTTGTAGGAAAACAAGGCCGTGACAGAGAAGAAAATGAGGGGCCTGCCACCCAGAGAAAATGACGAACAAACCTCCTGGACATCCATAGCTGTGACTGCCAAGCAGCTCTGACTACGCAAGGAGGGGAATCCCAGATCCTAGAACCATCACAACCAAAATGGGAGGGGACTTCACTGATGGCAAGTTAACATCTTATCCCCCTTCAGAGCATCTGGCAGTGGAAGCAAAGGCTTTTATCTCATGCACAGGACTTGAGATAGATGAGCAGTCAGCATATTTTATCTTTTGAGAAACTTCAGAGGACACTCCAATAGAGCTTAAACACCAACTCTGAGAACACTTTCCCACGGCAGCAGCCTAGGGGCTGTTCCTCTGCCCCGCCCCACCACACACCACCCCCACCCCATCACGACTCAAAGGCGAGAATTACCTGAATTTCAGTGGAAGATTTATTACACCAGCTACCAAGAGACTTTTTATATTGAAGCCTTTTGTTTGGTTGTTCTGCCCTCTTGACAAATCAGAGAGTCAATAAGGCAACAGCAGAAGAGATAAAAATGTGAAACATTTTTAGGACTTCCCTGGTGATCCTGTGGCTAAGACTGTGTGCTCCCAATGCAGGGGGCCCAGGTTCAATTCCTGGTCAGGGAACTAAGTCCCACGTGAGTTTGCGTGCCACAATTAAAAGATTCCACATGCTGCAATGAGGATCCTGCGTACCACATCTAAGACCCCGTGCAACCAAATAAATAAAAAAATAAAAATATTTAAGAAAAAGTTGAAATATTTTCAAAGAATCATTATTATATTGTAAGTAGTGCTTCAGCCTAATTTAATACACAGTTCAGGGTTTCTAATAGTCTTGGCTTAATAGTCACTCTAAGTGAGAAAAAAGTGGATGTAAACGAAGAGAGAAAGGAAAAGGGAAGAAATAATTTAACTGTCCTCCAGGTGCTGACTTGTGACCACATAACAGATGAGGAAACTGAGGTTTAGAAAAGCTTTTTAAAGCTAACCGAGGTCATAGAGTCATTGAGCTTGGACGGCAGAATGCAAGCCTGTGTATTATCAGAGGGGATGAGGGGGACGAGGCCCCAGGTCTGCAGAGGTAGAGGCACCTGGCAGGCAGAGGGGTGGTCTGTCCAAAACAGAACCCGCCAGAGGACAAGGACAGAGGTCTGCCTACCCCAGGGCACGGTGAGCATCCCTGATGCTCGACAGAGACTTGGGAGTAATCATGAATGAGGAAACCAACCATTTCAATCTAGAATCAATGACCACACCAAAAAGCGAGGAGAGAGGATCTCGAAAGAGAAGGGAATTATCAAATTCAAAAATATAAAGGTGCTCAACACGCTGAAATGGATAAAAACCAAAGGAACGAGAGACTCTCAAAATTGACCACAGAGTTCTAGTAAAGTACAAAATGGAATTTCTGAAAATGAAAAATATAATCATTGAAATTTAAAACTCCATGGGTTAAAGAGCAGAATAAATTTAGCTGGAGAGAGAAAAAGTCAACTGAAGAGCAGAGTGACAAAATTACACAGAAGTCACACCTGGGAGAAAAGAAATGCAAAGTAAGAAAAGCACTAATGGTGGAAATCCTTCCGACAAAGATAACAAAATGGTCACGTCTGGAATAGGCCTGTGGACCTGTCCGCAGTGAGGCAGCCTCAACTGGTGAAAAATATTTTTCAACAGGGGCGACAGTGCCAAGTGCCGACGGCACTGCTGCTGTGGGTGAAGATCATTCGAGCTGCTCCAGAAAGCAGCCTGGCAGTTTCTGGAGAAATTGAAAATACACCTACCCAACGACTCACCAATCCCCCCACCCCCAGGAGAAACGGACATTTATAGCAGCATTTTTCATAACGGCCAAACCTGGACAAAATGTAACACACATCAGCAAGTAATGGACAAACGGACAGAACCCCACTCCTTAGTAAGAGGAAAGGACATTGACACAGGAACCACAGGGATCACCCCAGGGACATCACATGACACAAAAGAAGGGGGCTGGGAAGACTGTTCAGCTGTGCAAGTCCCCCGCGCAGAGCTGTAGGTGGCCAGGCCAGTCTCTGGGGACAGGATCAGAGTACAGGGCCCAGGAGCCAGCAGACTGATGCCAGGACTCGTGGGAACCCATGGCTCTGTACCGAGTGCATGGATCTGCAGAAGCTCATGGAATCATCCACTTACGATCTTACATCCACTGCACGTAAATGTGCCCTCAATCAGATAGAAGTAGCAAGCCTCAAAGATCAACATTTGGATAAATTTGGACTTGGAGTCAAGGGGAAGAAGCGGCCCGGGGAAGTAGGCTTGACAGCCTGGGGTGCCCCCCTTGGGCAGACCGCCCCCTCTTCCACCCTAAGAGTCATGATGCAATTCGGCTTGTCGCCCTTCGGCCCTTCTGGTCCTGTGGGCAGAGGCAGGGGCCGTGGGCGCAGGTGGAATGGGCAGGTAGCTGCTGCAGAGGCCATGCACTGACAATGTCTGTCCCCCTGGCTCCCACCTCGAGAGGCCAGCAGCAGCCTCAGACCCCAGACCCCAGACCACCAAGCCAATGGAAGTCAGCGTTTCCACCTATACCTGTGTCTGTGAAGATGCCCCTGCACCTGACCCTCTAGGGGCAAGGTTCCCACCTGGGCCTTCAAATGGAGGGAAAGGGAGTGGGAGGTGGGGTGACCGACTCTCCACTCCATAGCTTCCAAGCAAAGGTCAGGACCCAGACTTGGGGCCTTCCCAGACCCCACCCGGCCTTCGAGGTCATGGCCAAACTCATATCTCCAACCTCAGTCCCTTGGTTCCCTTATTTTTTTATTGGACCACAGTTGATTTACAATGTTGTATTAATTTCTGTTGTACAGCAAGGTGAATCAGTTATACATATACATATATCCACTCTTTTGGATTCTTTTCCCATAAAGGCCATTACGGAGTATTGAGTCAAGTTGCCTGTGCTATACAGCAGGTCCTTATTAGTGGTCTATTTTATAGACCTATATAAAGTGGTCTATATAATAGTGTGTATATATCAATCCAACCCCAGTTATCATCTCTGATGGACATGCACTGCCCTTGAGCTGTAACCCATAAAGCAACACAATCCACTCCCGTCGGCCCGGAGCATCGGCCTTCATGAGAGCGGCTGGGAACACCCGAGTAAATTAGTCATGAGGGAGCCTGTGGGCTGCGGAAGGTAATAAAATATATTGACACTGGCAAGAGTTAATTAAAGCTTTACAAGAATTCACTCACGGAGGGCCTTTGAGTTCAAGCCAAACTCCAAAAGCCTGGAGAAATTAATGAAATTCACACACGTCCCCAGCCTGGCCATCCACATAGGTACTAATAAGCCATCAACAATTAACACGAGTTTACTCTTTTGTTAATGACTTAATTTGCAATAGCAGAGTGTGAAAGACAGCATTGTGCAGTCTGCAGAAGGAGGCAAAGGCATTCTCAAAGACACACACTTGCTTTCTTACAGTTTTACTTTGGGTGATGAGGAAATAAATCAAGCAAAGAAAGGTTATTAGTGCCATGGTGCATGCAGGTCTAAAGATGACACCTCTGTCTCTGGGACATGGCTGGACCCCCTCCCCTGTGGGTCAGTGGAGCCATGGACACTAAGAGAGCCACAGAGGGGCTGCAGGTGTGGCCCGAGGCAGACCTGTAGAGACACACAGCCTGCAGAGGAAACACACCCAGAACAGGATCAAGTCACCGCACTGAAGGTGCTGTCCCAGAGCCAGCATCCAGGGGCATTCGGGCCGGGGAGGGGCCGGCCTGGCCTCCCTTGGGGGAAAGACTGTAGCACCCTTGGGTCAGAAGCATGTTTCCATCTCTATTCCAAAAGGACACCCCAGACTCTGGCTAAGCAGTTATTTTAGGGATCACTGGACTTCCAAGGAGCCATGCCAGCTTGAACCAGATGTTCTCAAAGTGGAGCCTCACCTGCCAGCTTGTTAGACCCGCATATTCTGGGCCTGCCAGAGCCCTGGTTCAGGGACAGGACAGGCCCAGCTCCGGACTCTAATTCCCCCACAGGTTCTGCCTCTTGCTTCCCTTCAGTGCCTTCTTTTAAAGATCACCCTGGGAGAAAAGGAGCATGTCACTGGGCCTCTGGTGCGAAAAGGGGCCTGGTGACAGCTGGAGTGGTAGAACTGGGCTGCAGCAGGTTTGGGAGGCTTTACTGACTCTGGGAGAATTTAAACCAAGGCACTGAAGTCACGGGGCAGGATGGGGGTCCCCAGAATTCAACATCAACTGAAGTGCAGCTACTTTGTGAATAATGTGCAAAAATAGCAAGAGGAACTGAGGGATGATGGATGGATAAATGGATGGATGGCTAGATGGACGGATGATGGATGGATGGATGGATGGATGGATAGATGAATGAATGGATGGATGAATGGAGCTGAAACTGTTAGGTGTCATTTCAGAGGCTCCAAAGAGCTCCATTACCATAGTCCTCTATGTCTTAGCACAGAGAAAAATTCAGTGAGACAAAGTGATTTATTAAAATAGGACACTTGTGAGCCTTGCAAGCAGATGGGCAAGGAGGTACCACACCCCAAGAGCTTACCAGGCTACAGTTTTATAATCAAAGGAAAAGGAGGGAGGGGGAGAAGACCTTCTTTGTCTTTCTTGAGTAGACCTCATGCTTCCATCATCAGCTCCTCCTCCAGGTTGGGCAGGGGAGATTTTTTGTCCCTACATGGTCCAGCTAGGTCCACAAATTATTGTTTTCATGCGAGCAGAGAGCATGTCCTAGGGATCATTAACTTACCGAGCTCACTGGGCAGGATGTGGGACGCAAGCCACCATTGTTTTATTGTTTGGGGGCATGCCTTGTGCTTCCGTTGTATGGTTTTGTTGAGACGCAACCTGCTTTCTTAAATAATCATTAACTTACAGGGGTCTCCCATAGGCTTTCTACTTACAATTCCCTAGTGGGATTAACTATTTAATCATCCAGTTTGTGCCTTTTCTCTTTCTCTATCAAAGCCAGTATAGAAGAAGTTAACTGTGGTATCTAGGGGATGGCACGTGAGTATCCACAGAACAATTCATTCAGTTTTTCTGAAAAAGCTTGAACATTTTTCTACTAAAATGGTGCAGAAGAAATCAAGTGAGAACTGAGTTTCATGACCATCCCTTTGACCCTGGATTTGTGGTTCTGTGACAGCTGCACCCACCACCCACATGACACGTTAAATCCAGCCAGCCCTGGGCTGGGCCAGTCCAACAAAGTTAAGGGAGGTTGCGAAACCAACCCTAGCTCACAACACAACTTGGGGTCAGGAAATTGCTATGTGGAATTTTACACAAGGGCTGTGGAAACTAACGGCAGAAGGAAAGTCAGTGAAGTGTGTTATCCGTAACACTGTGGAGTCAAGCAAATGAGGCCCGAGAGTTACAGACGCACAAGTAAAGGTATACTTGGTGCCTGCACGTGTGTGTGTGTGTTAATCACTTCAGTCATGTCCGACTCTTTAGAAACCCATGGACTGTGGCCCACAAGTCTCCTCTGTCCATGGGATACTCCAGGCAAGAATCCTGGAGTGGGTTGCCATGCCCTCCTCCAGGGGATCTTCCTGACCCAAGAATCGAACTGACGTCTCCAGCAGCTTCTGCATTGCAGGCAGATTCTTTACCACTGAGCCATGGGGGAGGCCCCATTAATATTACCATTATTAATGGTAATAAATGGGTCATCAGACACAAAGTGGGGGCACTGAGGCAGAGAGGCCACCTTCAACCATTCCAATCTGTGATCATCCTGAAATATGAGGAGAAGGGACACAGGGAGGAAGGCAAACCCAGTGGTGGGATGGGCGTTGTGTCTGCCTGAGCGGAGTGTCTGGTACATCTGCCCAGCAAGAACCTATGCTTTAACTTGTCTGCACAGGCCATGTCCCCAGTCCAATCCCCACCCACAACTCCTGGTGAGAAAATAAACAAGGACCACCCAGACAAGAGCAAGCAAAACCACCTCCCTTATTCAGAGTGTGTGACAACCAGGGAACTCGCTCACTCGCATGTGGTAGGGACAGGCATGCAGGCCAGGGTGGGGGACATGGAAGGTTTCAGGTTGGCAGGGGGATGCTGGCGGCAGACGACCAGAAGTGGGGCCCAGCTAGGGACACGTTCCACTTTCTTCCAGCTTTCGACCCGCAAAGCGTAAGGGCGAAAGCAACAGCAGGATCCCGTCCAGTCATAGCAGGTGCTGCTCCAAACCAGGCCCCTGCGCGGCTGGTGTGGTAGGCTGACCAGGCTGACCCACTGTCAGGAAGCATTTAACAGGAGGCTTCCTGTGTGCTGTTTTGGATCTGTCAGGAATTCTCTGCTCCTTATTAATTCCTGAATATTCAGGAATTAAGAGGAGAGGCAAGCCTCTCCCGAGACTGAGGAATCCAGCCATTTTCTTCATTAGTGTTTCTATATGGTGATAAGTACCCTCTTCCTTCTTGTGAACCATACGGTAAGAGTGATTGTTTACAAATCTCTCTCTTTAATATGGATTGCCTATGTTTTGTAAGTCTGGAATTTTAATCTTTATCTTTGCTTAGAATAAGTACTTTGTAAGACAGTATATATGCCCACACCATGTTGATTAAAACACTTTTGCTCCATCAGAGTTCTGGTCCCCGTGTCTTTCTCTCTCTCTCTCTCTCTCTCTCTCTTTCTCTCTCTCTCTCTCTCTCTCTCTTTCAGGCTGATCCCCTGGAGCGCAGAGGCTCTCTGAGTTCACTTTCCTGCCTGGGCTTCTAAGACCCTCTCGAGAAGGCGCTCTGCACCTTCACCCCATCGAGAGGGTGCCTGAGGCCTCCATGAACAAAGCAAGCCCCGTGCAGGGGCTTTATTGGCTTTCTGTGTAAACCAAGGAATATCAGCCTCTTTCTCTCCTTTACTTTCTTATCGTCGACTCCGGACAACCAAGTTCCGGTCCATTAATGGACCTCAACAACCCACCAGGGCCCTGAGTTGAGAGCCCCATATTCCACCCAGAAGAATCGCGTGTAAAGAGCTGGCAAGTCTGTCCTTCTGCCCAGGTCACCAGGCGACCAGGCCAAGTGAATGAAGGGCTGCCAGGGTTAGCACCTAAAAATACACAGAATTTGACTTTTAGACAGTGAATGATTTTATTGTGTAATTATACCTCATGCAATACTTAGAATATATGTGTGTGTGCTCAGTCATGTCCAATTCTTGCAAACCCATGGACTGTATCCCGCTAGGCTCCTCTGTCCATGGGATTTCCCAGGCAAGAATACTGGAATGGGTTGCCATTTCCTCCTCCAGGGGATCTTCCCGACCCAGGGATTGAACCTGTGTCTCCTGTGTCTCCTGCATTGGCAGGCAGGTTCTTTACCCACTGAGCCCCCTGGGAAGCCTACTTATGTTATATTATACTGTACTTATACTAAAATATTACTTTAGTTTCTCTAAAATTCAAGTTTATGGGGTGCCCTGTATTTTAACTGGCAACCTTAGGGAATGGGTGTCAGAAGCCAAGCCAGGCCTTTAGGTGACCTCTGGACAGAAGCCACAGCACTGCCACAAGTAAGACAAGTTGTGTGCAGTGTCCAGGAGCCAAGTCCCACTGTGCCTGTGGTCATAACTGGAAAATCTGGCAGCATATGAGCTTCAGGGTGGGTTTGATCCAGGAGTTTGTTATGGCTGAGTCTCTAAAATTCTCCCTTTAGAGCTTCCTCCTCAGCCAGGCTGTCCTCCTATACCAAGTAGGCTACCAGCAGCCCTGGGGGGCTATGTGCTGCTTAACTGATGTACAGGAAGAAAGAGGGGGGAACAGGATCGTGAAGCAAGACACATTTTCCTCCTCCCTACCACAGACATAAGTTCTTTGGTCATTTGTCCACCTGTTAACCCACTGAGCTGACACGGGCCGATCAGAGCCCACTTCAAGAGCTGGTGTGAGCCCCTCCTAAACAGAACCCCTGGGCTGTGGGGCCCGATGGCCCACTGCCCTGTCCTGACCATGCAGACAGCAACAGGTGTGGTAAAGGTTCACCTGCAGGCTTACCTGCAGTGGGTGGTAAAGTCAGGGAGGTAGGGTCCCTTCCAAAGAGGTTTAGCCTTTGATTCTCTCTGGATCCACCCAAGGCAGACATGTCCCCTCCCCCATGCCCTTCTTACGGTGACACTGTCCCTGAGAGATGGGGCCAGCTTTGCTTCCTGTCCTTTGAGTCTAAGTCGGTCTGCTTCCCTGGTAGCTCAGCTGGTAAAGAATCTGCCTGAAAGGCAGGAAATCCCAGTTGAATTTCTGGGTCGGGAAGATCCTCTGGAGAAGGGATAGGCCACCCACTCCAGGATTCTTGGGCTTCCCTGGTGGCTCAGACAGTAAAGAATCTGCCTACAATGTGGGAGACCTGGGTTTGATCCCTGGGTTGGGAAGATCCCCTGGAGGAGGACACGGCAACCCACTCCAGTATTCCAGCCTGGAGAATCCCATGGACTGTATAGTCCATGGGGTGGCAAACAGTCAGACACAACTAAGCGATAAGCACAGCACGGGTCTGTGGTTGTGACAGAAGTATCCCCGTGTGACTTCAAAGGCTAGTTCATAAAAGGCAATGAAGTTTCTGCCTGCCGCTCCAGGAGCCACAAAGCCAACAGCCCTGCAGAGATCTGTCCAGACGGGGCTTCAGCATCTTAGGTGAATCCAGACACCCACTGAGGATCTCCCCAGGGACATCCCAGAGCTAGTGGAGCAGCTGTGCCCAGCCATGCAGCCCGCACGTGCAGAAGCGTGGCCTTATGGAGGGTTGTGGGTGGCACTGGGTGTGGGAACCCCACCCCCAAGAGCACCAAAATCCCCCAGGATGAGGCCCGGCCTGGGGAGGGTGAAGAGCCCCCAGGCCAAAGACCTGCAGGGTCCTCCCTGCTGAGAACTGCGTTTCCCCAGAGAGAGCCGAGGTCTACTGAAATCCATCACCAAAACAGTGCAGATGTGAGGACAGGAGCAGGGGGATCCCAGAGCAGAAGAGGAAGTCCCCAGCCCCCAGCCCCGAGCCTGGGAAATGCCAGGCTAGACCTGCTTGTTTCTTGGGTCACAGCACCACCATGTGGACAAAGTCTGCTCGCCCCCCACTCATACCAGCAGCTCCTTTTGGACCAAAAAGCACCCTTCTGGTTCTCCATTCAGACAGCTACTGTGGACTTTAGAAAATAAAGTACAGGCAGACATAAGGGGTCAGAAGCCCATTGGATAATCTTCTCCAGGGGCAACATGTTTTTGTGTTTCTTCTGTACATTGTTTGGGTGCACAAAAGTCACATACACACACACACACACACACACACCACTCCCAAGGCTCCCACACTCCCTGTTCTGCAGGGTCTCGTAATGCTTTTGCTAACAGTCGTGCTGGACAGATGTCAGCCCCCTCGGGCCACCATCAGGGACCCCCATGGCCAAGCTGACGTCTGTAGGCTTGCCAGCACTTCAGGCTAGGGCCCCTGGGCAAGGTTGGGTGTGGGGGTGCAGGACAGCGGCTAGGACCACACTGCTTGCCTGGGCCCCAGCTCTTCAGAATGTCCTGTAACTCCTCAACCCTTGTATCTCAGTTTCCCTGTTAAACAGTGTGGGGATTTGAAAAATGGAACTTAGAAAATGGCTGGGCACAGAGCCAGTGCTGGAACACACCCTCCAGTCATCACCACCGCCGTCACCAGAACTAATGCAGCAGCACTGCAGGCAGAGCCCCGGCTCCCTGAGCCCAGCCGTGGCCGAGATGGGCAGCACCCGGCAGAAAGCTCAGGACCCGAGAGCCGCAGGACGGCTCCAGTATCCCATTCACTCCATGGCCATGTGGCTGGGCTGCCCAGGAGGACAGTGTGAGAACTGGATGGCTCCAACCAATCAGCAACGAGCACGGTGTGGAAGTCAGAAGGACACCATGCATGCCAGTGACCCTCCAGGCCAGAAAGCTTGACTTGGAGACCAAAGTTCTCGTGGAGGGTTTGTAGAACATTCCTGGGTCCCCCTCACAGAGCCCGATCAGGAGTAGAGCCCGAGAAGCTGCACTTACACCCAGGGCCCAGGGAGTCCTGACCACACCAGGCAGGGGACCACACACCATGCTTCATGCAGGAAGAAGTGGCAGGAGGTGAGTGATGAACGGACCCTTGAATGAATGAGTGGGGCTCAGTGCAGAGTCCGAGACCGCCAGGCCACGGGTGGGGCAGAAAGAGTGCATGTACACAGCTACACACAATCACACATATGCACAGACACACACACACACATGAACAGGCAGACTCGCAAGCTGTATACACTCTCACACAGTACACACACATACATAGACACACACACGTGAACAGGCAGACTCTCAAGCTGAATACACTCTCACACAGATACACACACCCTGCCCAAGGGTATCAGTCAGGTTCTCCAGAGAGACAGAGGCAGTGAAGAGAGATTTAGCACAAGGAATTAGCTTGTGGGATCAAAGAGGCTGAGAAGTCTGGACCCAGGACAGTCCCAGTCCAAGTCTG
The DNA here is from genome assembly GCF_003369695.1 of Bos indicus x Bos taurus. Taxonomy (NCBI): domain Eukaryota; kingdom Metazoa; phylum Chordata; class Mammalia; order Artiodactyla; family Bovidae; genus Bos; species Bos indicus x Bos taurus. Next base: position 40,790,988 of record NC_040088.1, on the reverse strand, counting down.
AAGGCTGGAGAAGACAGATGACCCAGCTAGAAGACAGGCAGGCAGGGAGGACTCCTATTCCTCAGCCTTTGTTGTATTCAGGCCTCCAACTGATTGGACAAGGCCCACCGCACAGGAGGGCTGGGTGCCTTAGTCAGTTTACTGGCTCCAACGCCGATCCCTTCTAGAAACATTGCTTATGAACGCACAGGGGACCATGCTTGACCAAGTGTCTGGGCCCTCAGTGGCCCAGTTAAGTTGACGCGTAAAACCAACATCACAACATACATACAAAACACTCACACAAATTTACACACATCTGCTCATAAGCACCTACACACCTTTCATTCACACTCAGAAACACATGCTTACACATGGGTTCACATTCAGACACATGTTCACGTTCAGGCACATGTCAAGACTGAAACAAAGACTGCTGAACGTGCATACACAGTATACACACACACACACTTCCCTGGGGTGCACATGCATACACAGGACACATGCAACACAGGACACATGTAACGTACACATGCACACACTTCCCCAGGGTGCACATGCATACACAGGACACACACACACTTCCCCGCAGTGCACATGCATACACAGGACACACACACACACTTCCCCAGGGTGCACATGCATACACAGGACACATGTAACACAGTACACACACACCACACAAACACTTCCCCGGGATGTACATGCATACATGTAACACACACACACACTTCCCTGGGGTGTACATGCATACAGAGGACACATGTAACATAGTATACACACACACCTCCCCAGGGTACACACGCATACATAGTATACACACATGCACTTCCCTGGGGTGTACATGCATACACAGGACACATGTAACACAGGACACACACACACACTTCCCCAGGATGTACATGCATACACAGGACACATGTAACACAGGACACACACACACACTTCCCCAGGATGTACATGCATACACAGGACACATGTAACACAGGACACATGTAATAGTACACACATACACACTTCCCCAGGGTGCACATGCATACACAATACACACACACTTCCCTGGGGTGCACATGCATACACAGGACACATGTAACACAGTACACACACACACTTCGCCAGGATGTACATGCATACACAGGACACATGTAACACAGGACACATGTAACAGTACACACGCACACACTTCCCCAGGGTGCACATGCATACACAGGACACATGTAACACAGTACACACACACCACACAAACACTTCCCCGGGATGTACATGCATACATGTAACACACACACACACTTCCCTGGGGTGTACATGCATACAGAAGACACATGTAACACAGTACACACACACACTTCCCCAGGGTACACACGCATACATAGTATACACACACACACTTCCCTGGGGTGTACATGCATACACAGGACACATGTAACACAGTACACACACACACTTCCCCAGGGTGCACACACATACACACACACACACACACACACACACTTCCCCAGGGCCCGTAACACACTCCTTCCTCATCTCCGGGCCTCTGCTAACCCTCAGGCCTGGGCGGCGAGGTGGACCGTCACCCACATTCACAGACGACAGGGCCAAGGCCGGAGATGGGCCGTAGGCAGGTCCCATAACCACTCTGAGCCCCCCTACCCCAGAGCTTCTGAAAGTGGGAATGACCCCTGGTCCTGAGGACCGGCAGCAGTGACCACAGGCCCCTGAGTTACCGCAGGGTCAAGGCCATGAGCACAGGACAGCCCAGCTCCCTGCCGCACCTGGTGGAAGCCGCAGGTAGTTGGTGGCTCAGACAGTAAAGAATCTGCCTGCCATGCAGGAGATCCAGGTTCGGGAAGATTCCCCTGGAGAAGGTAATCCACTCCCGTATTCTTGCCTGGAGAAGCCCATGGACAGAGGAGCCTGGTGGGCGACAGTCCATGGGGTCGCAGAGTCAGACGCGACTGAGACTCACACTAACTAACTAACAGGCTGTAGCAAGGGCTGTTACATTCACAATGTCTGCAAATCCTCAGCACAAACTAATTGAGGAACTTAGGCTTGGAGACCCTCGCCCCAGGTCACCCAGGTGTTCAGGGGCTAAGCCACAGGCCACATGGTTCCAGAGCCCCCTCTCCTAACCGGGGGTTGGGCTTGTAGAGGGCGCTCGGGCAGGGGACCAGGACCACCGGGCCAGGCCCTGTTCCTTCCTCTCCTTTGCCAGCTCTGAGCCAAAGGTTGGAGGATCAGACACTCATCAGCAAACCTGCTCCTCACCTGGCTCCTCTGAACTGCAATCTGCACCCTGGTTTCTGGCCACTTCCCAGGGAGACTGGCCTGTTCATGCCAGGAGGACGGTCTCCTGCAGGGGGCCACTCGGATCCCAGAATCTGGGCCTTTGGAGGAGAAACCCCGAGCATCTGTTCTGAAAATTCCTGCTCGTTTTTCTCTGGACATCTCTTCCACATGTTTCCAGGGCAGAAAATCACAGAGGTTTTGCTAGCCGCTCTTACTTCTCCCTCCTCTCTCTGCAAATGATCGTTGTTTGGAAATTCTTAGAAAGGAAGTGGTTGAGTTTGTAGCTGAGAGATGTGGAGGTGAAGAGCAAGAAACCACCAGCCCACCCCAGACAGGCGGTTCACTGGGCGGGGCTCCCCCACCACCTCGGGGAGGCACCCCTGCCCAGCACAGTCTGAACACAGCCATGCATCCTGCCGGGGCGCTGCTGGCCGTCTGTGGCCTGGTCCTGGGTGTCTTGGGGAAGTCTTCACCAGGTAAGAGGGGATCTCCTCACTGCCTGGGTGCTGTGAACTTGCTGCTCACATGTTGTCACCAAGGCACGTTCCAGGGGATCTCACAGTGGCTGCCTTTGTGGGGAGCAGGCTTTGGGGATACTGGGGGTTCTGGGGGCCAGGGAAGTGCCTTCTGTTCCCCGCCACTCCTGGTGTCTGTGTGTGCCCAGAGGAGGCCCCCCCCAGGGCCCTTCCGTGGGGACAGCTCGCAGGGTCAGGCCATTTCTGAGAGCACATCCTTCCGGCCTCCACTGCGCCCCTGTGACTTGTCTGGGGGAACCTTTATTCTTCCGGCCAGGCCACCACTAGGGGAAGGCGAGGGGAGCCGCCAGGAAACGAGGCCCAGAGAGGGTAGGTGACTTGCCCAGTCACACAGCCCCTGAGCACCTGTCACCACGTGCACAAGGAAGCTGTTGGCCGGAGCTGAAATGAAACCGGACCAGCGGTAGTGTGAGGGGTGGGGGCAGTGCCCAGGCAGCAACTGGTCTCTGCCTTCCTCTGTCTTCAAAGGGGGCTGAAGCATGGCCACAGGTGACCAGGTGGAGATGCCCGGGCAGGTGACAAGGAGACAGTCTGATCCTCTCAGTCCCTGGAGGGGTCATAGCCTAGGGAGTGGGAGACACTGCCTGGGGCTCTGGCCCATCTCAGGGATAACAGGGACCAGACACCCTGCCTTGGTCCCCTCCCCTGGGCCACAGTCTTAGCTCACACTGTGAACCCCACGGGGCCTCTTCTGGGCCGTCTGTCTGCCTGGGATGCCCGAGTGCCCGTCCGAAGGGAAAGCCTGAGTGAGGGGCCCACGTCTCCACAGCACTGGAATAGGCGTTCCTGCCCTCCCCTGCCCTAAGCTTCTTCTGCTGCCTCCCTTCCTCCCCTAACAAGGGGATGGCGAGGCGAATCCTGGCCCAGAGGCTCTGGGCACGGGCCTCTTCCCTTGGTGGGACTGCCTGTCCTCTGCCAGGGTTTGGCCCTGGACCCAGCCATCTCCAACCCAGCAGGAGAGGCCTGTCCCTGCCGCCCCCCTCCTCCCCTCTGGCTGGCCGGGCCCTCCCCTGTCAGCTTGGCTCACAACCCTGCAGCCCAAGATGAAGGAGGGCCCAGGGTCCAACTCACATGCAGAGGCCTTGGGAGCTTGAGCCTCTCTGAGCCTCAGTCTCACCATCCACGAAATGGGCAAATCACCTCACCACCTGAGGCCCAGGAGGAGCCTGGCTGCTGTGGCCCAAGGAAGGCAGTCCCCCTGGGTCTGGGGCGCTGGGCAGTCGCCCGCCCAAACCCCAGGTCCTGAACCTCTGCTGGCCGCAACCCCCATGCCACACAGACTCTCTCTGCTGTGACAGAGGCCAGGCCCAGTGAGGGGCTTGGAGGCCCCTGGCTGGTGGTCCAGCAGAGACAGTTCAGCCCCGGCCCCAAGTCTGCTCTCACCACAGCCCTCCTCCAAGAACAGATTCCAGAGCCTTTCACAGCGGGGGGACTGGGGCCCCCAGTGTCACGCCCTGGGCACCTGACTTCTTCCCACCCCTGGTGCTGAACTGTGCTAACCTGAGCCCTTTAGAACCTAGGAAACCACTGCTCTGATTTCTTCAGCTGTTCTACCTTTGGTTGAGAATGGAAAGCCCTTCTCTCTCAAGCTGACTTTCATCTCTCCTGGGAAGCCCCCCTAGTCAGGCTCCCAGGGGCCCAGCTTCCCACCACAGGCCACCTGGGCAGGGCCTGGGGTCCAGCCCATCGGCCACCAGTGACAGGACCTGGGCACACCCAGAGACCACCCTCCACAAGGGAGGCCCAGGCTAGGCTGCATCCCGGGGGGCAGGGGAATGCCACATCTCGGCAAGGGGGCCCCTGACCCACCCTCTGCATTCTGAGATCTCTGTTTTCCAGCTGGGACACCCTTTACCCCCACTGCAGCCATTTTGCATATTTGATATCTGACAGTCGCGACACAATTACACGCCCGTTAGCGACAAGACCTTCCCGGGGACGGTCTCCTGCACTTTCACCACAACCCTCAGGAGTAGGTGCCATCAAGAGAGGCTCAGAGAGGTCAAGCAATTTCCCCAGGACTACACAGCCTTTAAGAGACAGAGCTGGGATTCACTCTGGGCGGGTCCCGATGGGTTAAGGCTGGGACTAATTAGCATCCTGTCTGTGCCGGGGGACACATACGCCCCCTGAACGAAGGGCGACTCATCCTTCAGAGCCCCTAGAGCACGGCCGGTGGGTGTGGCCCCACAGAATTAAGGGCAACCACCGGCTCACTGAGATGTGATATCACGTGAGGGGGCATGGCTCAGGGTGAATCTCCAGGCAGACCATGGACACCAGCACCCCAGTTCCTGGGCACGACCCCTCCCCACACCCCCCGTGTGAGCCCCAGGCCCTGCCCACGACAAGGGCCCCATGAAGCTGGCAGGGAAGCAACCGCTGGGAGGAAACCCCCAAGGACACGGGGTGGGGGGTGGGCCTTCAGCAGAGACGTCAGAGCGTTCCACTCATGGGCACCCTGGTTCTCTTCTCGGGTTCCCCAGGCACACCTAGAACATTCCTGAAACAGGAAGGGGTGGGGAGCCTCGGGCCGCCCAGGAGCCCCCTTGCCCTTCTACACCAGGAAACTCCCCTCCCCGCAGGGACGCTCATCCACCCACGGGGAGGGACCGCAAGGCCGGGCCCGGCCCCCTCCCCAGCTTCAGTGCGTGGACCACGGCCAGCATCCCAGGCTTCAGTGCCTCCCACGTGTCTTCATTTTTAAGAAAGCAAGTTAAGGGACATTTGTTTACGCAAAACATTTGCTACTGATTCATTTTACAGCCGGTCCTTGTCAGGAAGTTGCTGTCCTCTCCCGGGACGCTTTCTGAACGTTTGGTGGTGATTCGAGGGCAGACCCCGTCCTCTGTAACCTGCATGGAAACAGTTAACTGTTGCTGCGGACAGCATCCCGAGCTCAGGTCCACCTGGTCAGCAGTGGACCTGCCCTGACCCCTAGACGTCTGTGAAGCGCCCACACACTCCTGGTGGGAGTGGAGTGCCCCACCCCGTGAGGGCAAGCACAGGGCCTGGCAACCAACAGCACGGAGGGGGCTGGCGTTGGTTCTGAAGAAGGGGTTGTCCGGCAGGGAGGACAGGAGCTGGAGGAGGATTCACTTAGGATTCTGATGGAAAGTTAACTTTTCAGTCAGAAACATCAGAACGGTTCCTTGATGCTTTGCTTCCCACTCTGATCACCAGGAGAGGAGAGAGTCCTCGATTCCCTTGAATCCAGGGGTGAAGGGGCCTGGGGTGACTTCACAGAAGGGAGTGGCCAGGGAGTCCACCGGGGCGGCCTGGTCCGAGCCGCCCAGAGGTCCGTGGGAGCAGCCTTGGTGACGTCAGGGTGAGCGGGCAGGGTCTGCCAAGAGCTGGCCCTGCACAAGTTCCTGCCCATGACCTGTCCGGGCCCAGTTCTGTTACCCTGGTCTGAGACGACACCCCGTCTCCACCGGGGGCGTCTGCTCTGGCCGCGGGAAGGCTGGGCCTCTGCCGTCCTCCCCTCCAGGCCTTTGCGCTCCTGCCCAGGGGCTCATCCAGGTGTCATGACAATTGTGTCCCTGGGGGCAGCCAGAACCCCCCCCCCCACTTGGTGCCTGCCACCTGCCGCCATCCCCCTAACCTCCCCAAGTCTCTGGCCCCGCCATGTCTTCTTTGCCAAATCTCCTGCCGCCTATTTCTTCCAGAGTCGTGAGGGAGCTTCCTCTCTCCTTCCTGACTCAGCCCACCCCCCTCAGGAATCTGCCCACCTCCGTCTCCCCTGTGCCCCTCAGGGCTGCAGCCCCCATTGCCCCACCTCATCCGGAGACCTCACTTCCATCCACACCGCCCCTGGGTGTGGGAGGCAGAGCGTTTGTTCCTCCTCACAACCTCGCTTCCTGGTGGTCCTCTCAGCCCATGTCACCAGGCCACCACCTGCCACCAGGGTGAGTCACAGTCCCGCTCTAGGCCCCACACCCAGCTTCTAGCTCAGGGCTCTCTCTGCTCTCCTTTCCCACCCTCCACCCCTCAGCCCCACGCACCTCCCAGCCCTCTAACTGGTCCCCACCTGGCTCCCTCCTGAAGCCCCTTCTGCCAGGTCACTGTCACCATCACTGTCCCCCACCTTCTGGACTGTGTGCCCCCCCAGCCCCCAGCATCACTCCCAGCACCCCTCCAGAAACACCTCTTGAGAGAAAAAGAGCACGGCTTCAGAACCTGGAGTTAAACCTGCCCTGCCCTCCTTGGAGGCCTCTTTTCTCCCTGTAGATGGGGTAGAGGTGCGAGGAAGACAGCCCCCAGGACCCTTTCGGCGGGGGTGGGGGGCCGGGATACCTGGCTGGGACCTGGCCCCCACCCAGCTGCCTCTCTTCTGAAAGAAGAGCCCCCCCAACCTTGGGCTTATTCTGCCCACAACTTTTCCCTGTTGATGTCTTGAAGAACCATTCTGAAAATAGGTTTGACTTTTCAACTTTTTCAAACTAAAAATGAGGTTCTATCGTTTGCTTTGATAGCTCTGCTGACAAGGCCTTGGTGAACTGAAGCCTATACTTTAGGAAATGTAGTTAAAAATAAACCAAGTTCAATGATTCTCATAACCTCTGTAATTTTACCGAAATCACTTAGGAACTGACGTCACACGTTTGGGAGGGACGTTCATAGGAGGTCTGGCCTCGCCTAGTTTCACTTCGTTATTAAAACAATCATGTTAAGTTCAAGTGAAATGAAATCTAATACATTTTATTTAAAAAACAGGCGACAGTGATTATCTTTGCAACACTGAGAGTGAGCTCTAACGTTTTTGTTATACTTTTCTATATTTTTCAAGTTTCCTACCAGATAGGTAAGCTTATAATCAGAAAAGGCAATATATGTAATTTGTACAAAGGAAAAATCGACAGCCATGGATAAACACACAGGAGACTGGGCTGTCCACCAGGTGCTCCTGCTGTTTATAGACTATGCTGATGAGCAGGAATCAAGCTGTTCTCCCAAAAGAAAACCACACTGGACTTCCCGGCGTCAATAGCAGGCCAGGAGCTCTCCAGCACCAGAGTCAGAGCCACGGGCTCAGGGCCCAGACAGCCAACCAACACAGCTGCCATGTCCAGAGACTTCAGCCACGGCCGGCATCTGTGGGACATCACATGAGGGCCGGGTCACCGCAAAGGAGAGTCTCAGAGACACTGGGGACAGAGCTTTGTGGGGGACCAGTGACAGCATTTGGTGCTGGGAGGTTCTCACCAGAGTGGAGCAGGCCCCTAGCTGAGCGGCCCTCGCAGAGCCATCCAGAGCTCCGTCTGGACCAGGGACCCAGCTGGGCCCACCTTCCAGGAGGGGTCCCACTCGGGCAGCCAGTGCCAGTCCCCCTGACAAAGAGGCTGTCACAGGCACCAGCGGGTCACACATAGGGTCAGGGGGCCTATGGAGACCCTACCCAGACCCAGATGGGGCCCACGCCTTCTCTGCCCACGGCCAGTGCCCCCTCCATGCTCCACGCACACAGAAAGGAAACCCTGCAGCTGGGCTGATGTGGCCGGCCCAGCCAGCCTGGTTCTCACTCCTGGTGGGGGTCTCCTGTACCCGCTGCCACATCAGACGCCCAGTTCTAAGGGCTTTGTGAAGACCTCAGACGACGGTGGAACCAGCCTCCTCTGGGAGCCTCAATCTAAGCTATGGGATCACTGACACCCCAGCAAGACCACCCTGCCAAGCTGAGCTGGGCGTCCGCCATGTCCCAGCCTCTGCTAGGACCCACGGACAAGGCAGCCCCAGGAAAGGTTCCAGCATCTCTGACTGACCCCAGCCCGGGCTCCTGGGCACAGAGACCCACACAAGCCATCCTGCCAGGTTCCTGGGCCCCAGCCCAACCAGCCCACTGGGCCTAACCCCCACCCACCCCCAGCTCAAGTTGAAGGTCCTCTCGGCCCATCAGCCTCATGACTGGGGGGTCTCTGTCCCCCAGTCTGGCCCCTGAGGAATGAAGCCCCCACGCGCTGCTGACCTCACAGCAGTTTTCCTCCCAGGAGTCAAGATTTCTTCACAACCAGGGAGCTCTGTATCCTCTGATAGTGGGGCCCACACCCAGCACCCCAAGTCTGCAGTCTCCCGTGAGGAGGGACCCGGGCAGCACTGACCCCGTCTCTCCACACTCTACGCCTGGAAGCTCGTCCACAGTCTGTGGCTCCAGCCTGACCACCTTGTGCTGACCGCAGCCCCACTGAATCCTCCAAAAGATGCTCCCCAAGGTCACGGCCAAGGGAGGCAGAGTAACCCTCCAGGCAGCACAGGCCAACAGACCATCCACACTGGCCAGAACGCAGCTGAGCCCTAACTCGGGCTGTGCATGAAACGGGGACCCCATACTCCACGCAACTCAGAGGAAGACCACAGCTGAGCGGTCACTGGGGGATGGGTCAGCTCTGGGTCACCTCGGACACATGACTTCAGGAAAATCGGGGGAATTCCTAGTAAAGAGAAGTAATCTACCACCCAAACCCTCCTCCCGTTCTCCCTCCCCCACAATTTTGATTTTAATGCACAAGTAGTCTGTGACCACTGCAGCAAAACTGAGAAATGGTTGAAATCAAGTCAGCCCTGAACCACCAACTACAATTTCTGCCATCCACCTGCTTCCTGAACTTCCAGAGGAGCAGCACACGGGTGGCCCGGGGACCTGGCAGCCTGGTGGTTTCAGTCCAGAGTCCTGGGAGTGATGGACGGCCTCCAGGCACCTCCCCCTTGGCCACTTCCTGGAGACAAGCGGAGGGGTCAGAGCCAGAGGGCAGCCTCAGAGGCCAGGGGCAACTTCTCTGCACACCAGGGCTCATTCTGACAGAGGCTCTGGGGGGCTGTCCAGGTTCCTGTGACTGTCAGAGATGACCTGGCTTCTGAAGAGGGCCAAGTGGGCAGGGACGGGACCTCTTCTTACCCATCTCTCTGCCCCCCACAACACTGGCCCTCGGCTGGGGACAGGGCAGCCACGGAGACACACAGGAGATGCACTAGGAGGCACGGGGTGGACGGGCCGGGAGGGTACACGACCAGGGGCGGGGGGGACAGGCCAGGTGGGCGGATGAGGGGGTGGACGGGTGGGGACCACACTGGGAGCAGATGTGGGAGGCGTGATCCCTGGGCCAAGCCCCCACCCCTCAGCAAAGTTCTCGTCTGGTTCTGTTTCTCGTCCAGACTTTTGCTCCCAGATCCTTAAGTCAGATGCGAAACCAGGATTTCCCAAGACCATCAAGACCAACGACCCAGACGTCCTCAGGGCAGCCCGACACAGCGCCGAGAGCTTCAACAACTGCAGCAATGACGCCTTCTTGTTCCGGGAGTCCCGTGTTAGCAGAGCCCTTGTCCAGGTGAGGTCTGGGCTCGCGCAGGGCAGCCAGGTCTGACCAGATCTGACCTCCCAGAACCAGCCTGGGGCCACCAGCATCAGGCTCCAAGGCCCGCACCATCTCTCAGCAGACCAGGCTTCCCCAGGGTGGACAGTGCAGCCCCTGGGGTGGGGACACAAGCTGCACTGCTGCCCACCTTCAGGGCTGCCTGAGGGTGGCTCCGCCACAGCCCCAAAGCACTTCTGGCCACGCTGCCCCCACCGTGCCCCGTCCCCACACACGTCACATCCTGGGAGGTCCCCATGCTTCTCAGTGACCCCGTATGGGAGGCCTAATGCTCCCCACACAGGGACCCCATGGGGCAGCCAGGCCTGGCTCCTGAGAACACAGGTCGAGGGTACAGGACCCGGTCACTCACCCCCTAAAAGCGGGCCCAGGGCAGCTGGTCACAAGCTTCACATCCACTGGCCCAAGGACGCAGGCTGCCCAACACCACCCGGCATGCTGACACACACTCACGGTCACCCTCTGGGCACAGGACTGGCAGGTGACTGTGTTATCTCTATTCTCTTTGGCGATTGCAAACTCTGAGAGCAGGATGCTGTCTGGATCGTGGAGGGCAGTCTGTGTGGGTGAAAGCTGCATCAGGGCTCTAGGGGCCCAGACCGGGGGATCGGGGTCTTTCCTCCCCACCGCCTGCAGGAACCCGGGCCCAAGCCTGGAGGGAGGGAGGCGGCCCCCAGCTCACTCCCTCTCACCATGTCCTGGACCCAGTGTCCCAGGCCCACCCTCTGTCCCCTCAGATAGTGAAAGGCCTGAAGTTCATGCTGGACATGGACATCGGCAGAACCACCTGCAAAAAGACCGGGCACGCAAACCTGGATGACTGCAGCTTCCAGACCAACCGCACCCTGCAGTGGGTAAGAGGGGGTCTCGCCTCCCGCCCCTCGCCCCTCCCAACCGCCTCCACAGCCTCGAGCTCACCCTCAGCGCTTCTCTCCCTGTGAGGCTCCAGATCCCACCCCGACACCAGAGGGTGGGAGGCGGCCCCCTGGGACTTCCCAAACGCCAAGCCCTCCTTGCTCCCAGAAGCACGTGTCCAGGAGCACATACTGCAGGCATGGAGGTGCGGGGAGAGCAGAGACACCTTTGACATAATTCAGAAGTTATATATACACACTCAGGGAGAGCAGAGGAGGCAGAACTTAGGGTTAGTAGCTCAGTCATGTCCGACTCTTTGTGACCCCACGGACTGAAGCCTGCCAGGCTCCTCTGTCCATGGGATTCTCCAGGCAAGAGTACTAGAGTGGGCTGCCAGCAGCAGAACTTGGTAATCTATAAACAGAGGTGTGGAGGACGTGCTGATTTCCTCTTTTTGGCTGCGCTTGGTCTTCGTGGCTGGAAGTGGGCTACTTTCTAGTCGCGGTGCAGGGGCTTCTCGCTGAGGAGGCTTCTTTCGTTGCGAAGCACAAGCTCACTAGTTGTGGTTCACGGGCTTGGTTGCCCAACAGCAAGTGGGATCTTCACGGAAGAGGGATCGAACTCGTGCCCTCACGCTGGCAGTGGACTCTTAACCGCTGGACTGCCAGGGAAGCCCAAGTGTGTATTCTTGAATTACTCCTGCAACTTTCCTGTAGATTTGAAGTTTTTCAAAATACAGTCAGGGCAGGAGGAGAACTCTTCAGTAAAGAAAACATACATGCCTATCTGTGGGTGCACACACAGACGTGCACACATGTGAATACATGCACATAAGCACACGTGTGTGTACATAACCCCCCCCCGAGGCAGTGGCACTGGGAACCCACTTCTGCAGCGGGTGGGGGTGCCCTGGTGGGGTGGGCAGCCTCCGGGAAGGGAACCCTCAGGCCACCCCTCCTTTCAGACCCTCAGCTGCTACTCTGAAGTCTGGGTCGTCCCCTGGCTGCAGACTACCGAGGTGTCCCTCCTCCACTGTCACTGACTGCCACCTCCCAGCTCCGTCCCCGCTGTCACCCACCCTCGGGAACGGCATCTGCCAGGAACAGAATGGTGGCACCAGGAGCCCACGGACAGCCACGTAGTTGCGGGGATGGGAAGCCAGTCTGCACAGATGGGGCAAGTCCTCTGGTGCGAGTTACACGGGCTCTGGACCCCAAGGGCCCTCCCACCCGACTGCCCCGAGGTCCCAGGCCCTCGAGGAAAGCCCAGAGGGCCGTCCTTCAGGCTGAATAATCATCCCAGCACTGGGCAGGGACCCAACCAGCTCAGTAACAACCTCCAAGGTGAACACTTAGGAATAAACCTGAATAAAGAACTGACCCCCTCAAAGCTCTGCCTGGTGCTTGACCCACTGAGGGGAGAACTGGAAAGGCAGCTCAGTGATAGGAGGGCCCACCATACGGTGGGGCACAGCAGGAACCCCGGGCCCAGTGCCTCGGGACACCCCCGTGGGGCCACCGCACCTGACGCAGCACACAGGCTCTGAACTCCCCTCTGTCTTCACACACCAACATGCACTGAAGCACAAGGCCAGGTTTCTCCTGACAACCATGGGGCCACCCAATGCTGCCCCACAGGCCTCCCGGGACATCAGAACAGAGAGGTGTTGGGGGAGTGGCCCCAAGGCCCCCCCACCCCTGAGCCCCCTGTGCCCATGACAGTGTCACGTACCGCAGGAGGAGGGTGTCAGCTAGCAGGGGCCTCAAGGCCCACACTGCCACCCAGTCTGCATGCTTTTTAAAACACAGCAGCTCTGCCCTCAGAGTGAATGATTCTGACAGCGGCAAGCTGGCCCTCCATCTCATTCAGCATCACCGAAGAAATGTCAAGTTAAGGACCCGGGATTCTAAGACATACAGAGTTACCACCATGAAGGAACACTCAGGTCTCAAACTGACCAAAACCAAACTCCAGCCAGCAAGCCCACCCTGAGTGTTCCCCGGCCTCCCTGCCAGGCCCTCTGCCCCGTCCATCAGCTGTGGAGACTCTGGGATCAAGCTCCAGGCACCCCCCCCCGCCCCCGCCCCGGGCTGCAGATGGACCAGGCTCTGAGGAACACCCGTTGCCCGGTGAACTAACTGCCCGCAAGGCTTAGTCTCACTGCTGCCCAGCCTCGGTGCCAGGGACCCAGGTACCCGTAGGTCTGAGCCCTGGGCTGGGCAGTCACCCTGCCCCTAGCCCCGGCTGCCTGCACCTCTGGGAAGCTCCCTCCCCAGCCTCCGCTCCCAGTGAGACTTGGCCAGTCTCCCTGTATCATTACGAGGTCAGCACATGTAAAAACCATTTAGCACGGCAGAGCGAACGCTGACGACAGAACTTCAACGTGAAGCCTAGGTCCTATAAAAGGCAGTGACGGAGTACTGACGGTGTTTTCGTAACAGATGATAAAGCAGCACACAATGAATGAATCACTTGCTTTAATTTTAAGAGCATGTTACCAATTCACATTAGAACAAATTCATTTTATGTTACAACAAAAGTCTATCGTATATTTAAGACTAATGAAACTATACTTTACACCTTACCATGGCAAATAACCACAAAGAACACAGGAAATGACACTTTGAGACAGAAAAGCAACACCTGAGTCAGGGGGGAAAAAAAAGACACCTCTGCTGAAAACTGAAAAGCTACGAGCTCCTCTGCACTGACAGTGCAGCCCTCGGCTCCCGGCTCCCAACCAAGAAACGTTCAGGGTCAGCGCGCCTGGGCTGCGTTTTCATGGCAGAATGGTCAGGTTTTACCCTACTGTTCCTGCAGACGTCATACACGGGTGCACTGTTGCCTATTAAACACCACTTCCCATGAGGTTGCATCACCCGACAGGACATGGGTCACTGCCACGCAGCCAGTCTGACTGCCATGCACAGCTGTGTGGGGAGCTGGCCCTGAGCAGAAGACGACCCAGGACGGGCCCCCATCAGACTGATTGTTCTCCCCTAAAATGGGCGGGGGGAGCCTGAGTCAGCACACGACACAAACGGTTCAGGTTTCACCGCTGCTGTCGGCCCTCCTTGACGTCATTCACTGTTGTCATCCATTCAAAATACCATCTTTTCAACTCACAAAGACAACTCCAACACACAATCCCTGATGTGTTCTCACAAATGCCAGGAAAGGGAGGAGCAGACATCAGCCCTACCTGGCAGGCTGGAAACAGAACAGCGGTGTCATGTGGACTGAGTCAGTGTGGGAGGCCATGGCGGAGACACCAAGCAAATGCAAGCACGATCCCAGCAGAACAGCCCTCACGACACACGGAAAAACAGACCTCACTCGCTGTTGGAGCAAATCAAAGCAGAGAACAAAGTCTCGGGCAACACCACCCACAGGTCAATCCACAAGGGTCGCCCACCACCAGGACCACGTGTGGGCACATCTGTCAGGCTTGTGACACCGGAACAGAAGCGACCCCAGCACATGCACTGTTCACACTTGGGTCTGGGGACAAGGAACCAGCTGTGAACAGGACTCCTGGTGCCCAGCGCCCACCTTCCATCCCCATCCTGTGATTTGCACAGCAAGCTGTACACAGAGAAGCCGGCTAGTCCTCTGAGCAGCTAGAATCAACATGTTCTTCCTCCACACACATCCAGGTCCTTGCCTTCAGAACACTGGCGGGGGCCCAGGGACGGAGGGAGGGGGCTGGGCTGGGGAAGAGGGTGGGAGCCACAGGAGGGACGCCCAGGGCTGAGGCCCAGTCCCTTACGACTCTGGGGAAGTCTTTGCCCGCACAGCCCATCTTGAGGTCTCACACACATTTGTTCTGAGCTCTCCTCACCCTCCTGGGGTCCCTCCCCCAAAGGCAGGTATCACCTGTTTAACAGCAAAGATACCAAGGCTGGTGAGACACAGCCAGCAGCAGGGACGAGACCCCAGCTGCCACCCACAAATCCATCCCCACCCAAGTACACCAAGTCCCCAGGTCCCAGAGACAATCACCACGCTTGGGGAGGTTTTTAAGAGAAAATGGCTTTACAAGGACTCATCTTCCCCTCAGCAAATTCAAGGCCTAGCTCAGGTGAAGGTGTCCTGGGGCCACACACCTCCCGGACCAGCAGGCATGGAGGAAGGGCGGCACATGGGGTGACAACGGGCTCCAGGTAACAGCGGGCTCTGGGTGACAACGGGCACAGGGTGACAGCAAGCCTAAGCAGACTACAGGCGGAGTCTGCACAGGTAGGGGGCCCTGAAGGAGCCCAGGTAAAGATGCCCACTATGTTCATGCGCCTCGCTCACGTAGGTGACCACCTGCCCTTCGGGGTCATGCAGACTCCTCAGGAAGGTCCCGCTATCACTGAGCTCCAGGACAAGGCTGTACCGTGGCACGAATTTCATCACCGTCTCTTGGCTGAATAGCTGCAAAGGAAGCACAGAGCAGAGAGAGTATGGCAGGGCAGGTGCAGACCCTGGAGCCCAGACAACAAGCCCACCTGGAGACCCGCAGCCAGGCACCCAGTCCTGTCACCTGCTGGGTGCATCCCACCTGCACTGCCCCCCACTGAACCACCTCCCCACCTGCTCCCCTCCACACAAGAGTGCTACTGCCTTTTAAAATTATTGGTCCCAAAACATTTAGTCAAAAAATGGCTTGTGGGGCTAAGCAGGCTAGGTGCGTGCAGGGGTCGCCCAAACCAGGGAGTCAGTCTGAGTAGGGAGCTTCCACCCTGGAGGAGAGGCCATGGCTCCAAGCAGGGGAGATGGTGTCCTGCAGCGGAGTGGCTGGCACAGGCCGTGGGCCCCCAAGGAGACAGCAGGCCCCTACACGTGGCTGGGAGGAGGGAGAAACTGGGAGGAGGGAGAAGGGCTGGCCTGGGTACCAGAGCCCTAATCAGGGCCGTGTGATGCTGGGGACAAAGGCTACAAATGTGGACACTGGGGAATCGATCAAACAGGCATGAGGGAGCACGGGACCCAGGTTTCTCACCCTTAGAGAAAGGAAGTACCAACATGGATGGTAAGAAGACAGGCACAGATCCTGTGGTGTTGGACTAGAAACATCAGTCTTAGAGTTTTCAGTTTAAAGGAACAGATAAAGATATATGAATGTAGGTACAAAGGTCTGTCCATGAGCACATGTGCACAGACTCATTCAGGAACCGCCGCCTGGCACCTTCTAGGACCTTAGATTACAAACAGTTCAGTACCAGTACCATGGGCAGGATCCCACGGAGGGCATGACGAGGCTCCGGGGAGGCAGAAGGAAGGGGCACCTAAACCACGTGAGGAAGAGCCAAAGGCTGGGCGTCCAGGGGAGAGCAAGAGGAACAAGCAGGACAGAGGCCCAACAGGTCATGATGGTGAGGGTGACAATTCCAGATGAGGAAACAAGGAGGGCAAGAGTCAGAGGGCTCAAAGATGTAAATTCACATTTTAAGGCAAAGGATAAGTTTAAAGAAGTCACTGAAAGTATCAGATACCATAAGCAGAACTAGAATCTTTAGAGCTTTCACAAGGGTCAAAAAAACCCACAATGAGATGCAATTTCATTTTGTTTCTTGAAATCATAGTTTTCATGTTTACCTTAAAAATCACTTTTTTAAGAAAAGGCCTCTCGGATAAGAAATCCAACATGGAGAAGCCGGGATTGGCGCGGATGGCCGCCATGCTGACCCAGTACCCCCCGGAGCTGCTGGCTCGGATGTTGTCCGGGAAGCCAGGCAAATTCTCCACAAACACGTCAGCCCCTCCCTTCATCAGGCCAGACACGTAGAACCTGAAAAAGTCAACCAAGCAGGCAATGAACAGCAGCCCCCCAAAACAAAAAATTGGAGCCAAACACCAATATATCCATCACAAATGAGGGCACATCATGCAAGGGCCCGCTGCAAGGGCCTCAGAATCCTGGGTCCAGCAAGAAGCAGGGGCGGGAACTGGGCCACGGCGGGAACTGGGCCACGGCGGAAACCGGGCCGGGCCAGGACCACAATCAGCGTTCTTCCGAGACTCTCCCAGCCCGCGACACTCAAGAAGGCTGAGGGAAACAGAGAAGACAACTCTCCCCTGACAAAGGACCGACCTCTGCCACGTCCCAGGCTCTAAAGCGGGTCTCTCACACCAGCCCAGCCCCGCTTCTCACCCAGGCCCCCAGGCCCCGCCCCACCCCTCAGCCCGGTCCGGCGCCCGTCACGCCAGCCAGCTCACGCACCTCCTGATCCTCACCATGGCCAACTCCACCACCAGGACAAAGTCCTCCGCAGGAGACAGCTGCACCCCGTTGGGGAACCGCAAATGGTCCAGCAAAACCTTCACCTCCTTGGTTTGAGTGTCGTACTCCAGCAGGCTGCAGGCGCCAACGCAGAGGGTCACGGGGCATCTGGGAGCCATGCTGGGCTGGAGCCCTGGGCCAGGGCCTGTGCAGGAGCACTTGGCCTCCACTGGAGCGGCAGGGCCCCCATCCTCCTCTCAGACCAGTTCCAGGCGGGCCCTGGAGAGCCCCCCAGGCACCCCCCTCCAGACAAGCCTACGGTCAGTTCTCTCGCTAGCTCACACCAGGGTGGGTCACCATGGCTCCAGCCTCACAGGAGTTGAGGTTCCCTGCCAAGTGCCAGACCACGCCCCACACCCTCAGATGGCCTGGCTGTTCTTAGCTTCATTTCTCCAAAGAGAAGTGAGAACATCTCGCTGCCCTGTTGTGTCTACCACCTATTTCCAAGAGACATTAAGATCCCCCCTTAATAGCTGAGCAGATGCTCAGAAACACCCACCAACTCCTGGGCGTGATACACTCTCCGACGTCATCCTGCCCATCTACAGCCGCCCTGGGCAGAGTTAGGAGGACACTCACCGCCCATCATCCGTCCCCTCCATCAACAGGAGCAGATAATCTCGTCTTTGCCATTTGCTGCTAGAATCCGTAAAGTAAATCTTCCTCCCGTCCCGAGTTACTGTAAGATCGTTCAAGAAGGACATTTTCCTCCCCTCAATGGGGGTCTCAGAGGACAGCAGCAGTTTTACTTCACCTGAGGGGATGGGAAGGAAGAAAGAAAGAAGAAAGGGGGGAGACTTGCTTTCATTCTAAGAACATGTGGCTCAATAGTTTCAAACTATTAATCAACCTAACTTATTTAAAAGGAAAAACTAAGGGAGCTTCCCCACTCCCTATGTCAGAAGATGCAGTACTTCGCACAGTGTTTCCCTCCTTTCTGTTCAGTGATGAACTTTTTAGAACAAGCCCACTAAAGGCAGAATCCTCCCTATGGATGAGGAACTCCTTTCCCCAAGACCAACTGACTTAAAAATCTGTGAAGAGTCTGGGGATAATAAGGCAATTTTCTATTTGAGAGAAATACATAATGCTCCCCTCACCTGCTTTTAAATGTGAAAAGCAGGAGTAGTATAAAGTCTTTTCAGGCTGTAGCACAGACACTCATGGAGTGCTCAGTTCTCTTTACGTCCAACCCCATTTAAACCCCCACAACGATCCCCCAAGGCAGGCCCTCCCGTCAGCGCTACTCTGTGGTGAGGCAAGCGGACTCAGAGGCTGAGTAACTGGCACATGCCGGCACCCGGCAGAGTGGGGGCCACCCAGGGGCCCTGTGCACCACCCACGATGACAACTCCTCCCTCCACGTGACCCTCCCCATTAAGCACACACAGCAATATCACAGCACTGGTCCACAGCACACCATGACCAGTCAGGGGAGGGAAACAGCAGAAGCAGCTGGAGGAAGGAAAAGTAAAAAGACAAGAGATGAAGGGGAAGGAAAAAGAGAAGACTGAGAAGCAGAAAACAAATAGGGAGCCCAGACGGACACACAGAAAAGTGAAGATAGGAAGAGGAGCCTCACACCCTCGGAATGAGACCTTCTGGGACCCGGTGGTCAGGGGAGAGGAAGGTATGAACCTGAGACAGGCTCGAGTGAGGAGCCACATGACGTGAATTCTGGTGCTCTCTGCAGGCAAGACCTTCAGTACCATTCGGTACGTAAGAAAAATACCAAGGTCTCCGGTAGGCTGTACTGAACAAGTTCTACTAAACCCATTTATAAATAAATACACACTTATTTAAAAGATCCACAATCATCACAGAAGGAAGCAAGTTACTGGCACGTACGTTTCCAGGGATTTACTTCAAACAGTCCTTTGTACGCATCAACCACAAAAAGGGTCCCGTTGGGGCCGGCCCGGATGCCTAGGGGTCTCCCACAAGCAGGCTCGTCATCTCGGGTTTCTAGGGAAACAGACAGGAATCAGTGGCTGGCCCCAGATTCTGCCTGTAGCCCATCAGTGTCCAATTACCTTATCTATCCCGTCCTAAACCTGCATCGTGCTGCAGAGAACAAAACTGACCATGGCATCAGCCCCTACCGTGTCCCAGGCCCTGAGAGCTTAGGATGATTGTCCAGTCTGTCCAGAGGGCCCACCAGAGAGTCAGGATGTGGACACACGCACAGCAACTGGCACTCAAGGATCACGCTCACATCAGCGTTTAGAGACTCAAACAGTCAGCGCAGGCATAGGCTCCACCCCCAGATTCCTTAGCAGACAAAGGCCCCTCCCCTAGATCCCCCAGCAGGCACAGGCCCCACCCCTGGACCTCCCAGCAGGCACAGGCCCCACCCCCGGATCCCCCAGCAGGCACAGGCCCCACCCCCAGATCCCTTAGCAGACACAGGCCCCAACCCCAGATCCCCCAGCAGGCACAGGCCCCACCCCCAGATCCCTTAGCAGACACAGGCCCCAACCCCAGATCCCCCAGCAGGCACAGGCCCCATCCCCAGATCCCTTAGCAGACACAGGCCCCACCCCCAGACCTCCCAGCAGGCACAGGCCCCACCCCTGGATCCCCCAGCACTCCAGGAGTGGGGTTGAAGCCCCACAGCTGGACCTGAATGCTGTGCCCGTCCAAGGACATGGCAGGGTCCCTCCACCCATCATAAAGGAAAAGCTACCATTTTACTCCTTAGATCCATTCTCCTGTTCTACTACCTATATTCTTTTTAAACCTGTGGTAAAGCATATTTAGTGCTGGGCACTCACTGCAGGGCACTTCCCACAGGATGCTTACTGCAGGGTACTTACTAATGAGTGCTTATTGCAGGGTGCTTACTATTGGGTGCTTACTACTCAGTGCTTATTGCAGGGTGCTTACCAGAGTGCTTATTGCAGGACACACTGCAGAGGCACTTACCATGCGTGCTTATATTAGGATGCTTATCATAGGATGCTTACTGCAGAGGCACGTATGGCCACAATACGGAGTGGGAAAGCAGGTTGAATACTCATAAGCAGAGTATAATCCCATCACTTACAACCATGTGTGGGTGTGAGTCCATGAACAGAAAGAGATCTGAAAAGTTATTTGTTACATTGTTAACAAGTTACACCTGAGAAGACTCTAGGTGATTTTTACTTTCTTCTTTGTGCTGTTCCCATTTTACTATAAAAATGCATCATTTTTACAAAAACATTCCAGCTCCTAACAAAAGGGAAAGTAAGTCTGTGCTGCTGATGCTGCTGCTAAGTCGCTTCAGTTGTGTCCAACTCTGTGCAACCCCATAGATGGCAGCCCACCTACCAGTGCTTAAATAGTGAGTTTCTAAAACCTGAGGGACTTAAGGGTAATTCACTCTGGATGAAGGGCTGAGGTCCACGGTAGGCTAGTGCGGGAATGCACTTTGGCACCTGAGGAACAAAGCCTAGCACCTCCCACAGCAGCTCTGGGGTGCGTGCTGAGGTGAGGGGTGTGAGGGGCCTGGAGGGAAAGTATGACCACAGGGAGCCTCAGCTGGACAGCGGGGCTCTCCTCTTCCAAAGACCTGACTTCCAGGAAACAGCTCCTCTCAGCACCTTCCTTGGGTGTCTGAAGAGACACAAAGGTGGTCACCAAAACTTACTGCACGGGCCTGAGCCAAAGCGAGCAATGGTCTCTACTTCACCATTTTCAAGTTTTACAACTCGGCCATCTGCTGTACCCGTGAACATCACATCTGTTCAAAGACAGGAAGGAATAAGGGTATTACTAGGTTAGCCTAAGAACTATGCTCTCACCACCACCTACAACAGAGGTGGCCAGTCTGTGCTTTGTTTCCAGAGAGGAAACGGCAGTTTTGAAAATGAAAGCAAGTGGTGTCTGGGGCCAAAAGCCTTAACAAGTGCAGCGATAATGCCATAGGGGCCTTGGAACCAGCATGGGAGTGACCCTGAGGCTGGAGCAAAGGCACAGCAGACACCAGTCAGAGATAAAAACAGGATTTGCTACCTGCAAAGAAGTGGGAACCCTCAGGCTGATGCTCAGCACTTTGGTCTGTTCACATCTGCCTCATGGCAGTGTCTAATTGCTGAAGGTGACTATCCAACCAAAGGGAAACAACTGCTGGGAAGGACCCTGGGTGTAAAATCAAGTGCTCGCTTCAGCAGCACATATACTAGAATCAGAACCACGCAGAACTTGCAATGATGTGCAAATTCATGAAATGCTCCATATTTTTAAATGTAAATATTGCAAACTCTAGGGGAGCCACTAAAAAAAGTATTTAAAATAAGTATAACTGATAGGCAAAGAATGGACAGAAAAGAGAATCATATAAGATGCTCAACTGAACTACTGAACTCCCAAAGTGAATGAGAAAATAAGGAAGAAAATAACATAAGCAATGAATAGAAAACGGTAACAAACATGCGAGAGAGTAATCCAACAACAGCTGACCCTTGAACAACTGGGGGTTAGGGGGCGTCAACCCTCTGCACAGTCAAACATCTGTGGATAACTTTATGGTCAGCCCTCACATCCTCAAGGTCCTGAATCTGCGAGGTTCTGCATCACAAGATTCCAGACCCATGGATTTAAGTAACTGTGGATGCAGCAGTGCTGCAGAATGTGTTCAATGGAAAAAAAATCCATGTTTAAGTGAACCTGAGTTGTTAAAGGGTCAACTGTATATCAATTATCATTTTAAATATTAATGGCATAAAAACCTCAATTAAAAGACAGATTGTCATTGAGTGTATTAGAAAACAAGACACAATGAAATGCAGTCTGTAAGAAGCTCTCTTTAAATATACAGACACATAGAGATGAAAAATGAAGGGGTAAAGAAAAATACACCACACTACCACTAATTAAAATAAAGCTGCAGGGCTAGGAACATGATAAGGGATAAAGAAGACCATCAGGTAACAACAAAGGTCAACTGTAGAGGAGACACAACAGTCCTTAACATGTATGTGCCCGATAATAATTGTCAAAATACATGAGGCAAAACTGATACAACTGCAAGGAAGCCCAGGAATCCAGGATCAGAGGAGAAGACCCCAGCATCCCTCCCTCAGAAACAGAAAGACCCTGATGGGCAGCAAGATTCGACTGCACAGCACAGTCAGAAAACAGGGAGCTGGCTGCAACGTCC
This sequence comes from Bos indicus x Bos taurus, assembly GCF_003369695.1. Classification (NCBI taxonomy): domain Eukaryota; kingdom Metazoa; phylum Chordata; class Mammalia; order Artiodactyla; family Bovidae; genus Bos; species Bos indicus x Bos taurus. The sequence goes on along the minus strand of NC_040088.1, from coordinate 40,768,551 downwards.
TGGGGTAAACCATAATGAAAAATAAAACGGAAAAGAATATACATATACGTATAACTGAGTCACTTTAATGTATAGTGGAAATTAACACAACACTGTAAATCAACTATATGTCTAAATAAATAAATGGACAGATCCTGCCAACAAAAAATCAACCCTAACTGAAGCCCATTCGCGTATAGCCAGTGCTCCACAAGAGAAGCCACCACAATGAGAAGCCCGTGCACTGCAACAAAAAAGTAACCCCACTCGCCACAACTAGACGAATACCCAGTGCAGCCAAAAACAATAAATAAATAAGAAAATCAATAAAGACACAGTTGAACTCAACAGCACCATTGATTAACTAGATATAATTGACACCCTTCAACACCTCATCCAACAAACAGCAAAATATATATTTTTCTTGAGTTCACATTAAACATTCACTAAGACAGACCACATTTTGGGCCATAACATATGCCTTAATAAGTTTAAAAGAACAGAAATGATATAATGTCTGCTCTCACACGAGCATGAAATTAAACTGGAAATCACTAAAAGAAAGAGCTGAAAATCCCAAACTACTTGGAGATTAAACAGCATACACTTCTAACTAATACATAGGTCAAAGAAGAAATCTCAAGAGGAATTACAAAACATTTTGAACTAAGTTAAAATGAAAATGCAACTTACCAAAAATTTCCTGGAGGCAGAGAAAACAGTGCTTAGAAAGTTACAGCATCAAAGACACATATTAGAAAAGAAAGAGACCTAAAATCAGTCATCTAAGCTTCCATCTTTGGAAACTAGAAAAAGAACAAAGGAAACCCAAGGTAAGCAAAGGAAAGAATAAAAATTAGAGCAGATATCAACGAAATTGAAACAGGAAATCAATGAAGAAAAATCAACAAAATCAAAAGTTGGTTCTTTGAAAAAAATCAATCAAATAAATAATCCTTTAGCTTGGCTAACAAAGATAGAAATTACCAGTATCAGAAACGAAAGACCCCCTGGGCATTAAGAGGATACTAGAGAAACACTATGAACAACTCTTAAGTCCACAAATTTGATAATGTAGATGGAACAGTCCGATTCCTTGCAAGACACAATCTGCCAAAACTCACACAAGAGACAATTTGAATCAGTCTGTATCTATTGATATAATGGTCATCTGAGTTAAATTCACCCATTCCAGTCCATTTCAGTTCACTGATTCCTAGAATGTCAACATTCACTCTTGTCATCTCGTTTGACCACTTCCAATTTGCCTTGATTCATGGACCTGACATTCCAGGTTCCTATGCAATATTGCTCTTTACAGCATTGGACCTTGCTTCTATCACCAGTCACATCCACAGCTGGGTATTGTTTTTGCTTTGGCTCCATCCCTTCATTCTTTCTGGAGTTATTTCTCCACTGATCTCTAGCAGCATATTGGGCACCTACTGACCTGGGGAGTTTCTCTTTCAGTATCCTATCATTTTGCCTTTTCATACTGTTCATGGAGTTCTCAAGGCAAGAATACTGAAGTGGTTTGCCATTCCCTTCTCCAGTGGACCACATTCTGTCAGATCTTTCCACCATGACCCGCCCGTCTTGGGTTGCCCCACGGGCATGGCTTAGTTTCATTGAGTTAGACAAGGCTGTGGTCCTAGTATGATTAGATTGACTAGTTTTCTGTGAGTATGGTTTCAGTGTGTTTGCCCTCTGATGCCCTCTTGCAACACCTACTGTCTTACTTGGATTTCTCTTACCTTGGGCGTGGGGTATCTCTTCACGGCTGCTCCAGCAAAGCGCAGCCATTGCTCCTTACCTTGGACGAGGGGTATGACCATTATATCTACTACCGCGGGCAGGAATCCCTCAGAAGAAATGGAGTAGCCATCATGGTCAACAAGAGAGTCTGAAATGCAGTACTTGGATGCAATCTCAAAAACGACAGAATGGTCTCTGTTCATTTCCAAGGCAAACCATTCAATATCACAGTAATCCAAGTCTATGCCCCAACCAGTAATGCTGAAGAAGCTGAAGTTGAACGGTTCTATGAAGACCTACAAGACCTGTTAGAACTAACACCCAAAAAAGATGTCCTTTTCATTATAGGGGACTGGAATGCAAAAGTAGGAAGTCAAGAAACACCTGGAGTAACATGCAAATTTGGCCTTGGAATACGGAATGAAGCAAGGCAAAGATTAATAGAGTTTTGCCAAGAAAATGCACTGGTCATAACAAACACCCTCTTCCAACAACACAAGAGAAGACTCTATACATGGACATCACCAGATGGTCAACACTGAAATCAGATTGATTATATTCTTCGCAGCCAAAGATGGAGAAGCTCTATACAGTCAGCAAAAACAAGACCAGGAGCTGACTGTGGCTCAGACCATGAACTCCTTATTGCCAAATTCAGACTTAAATTGAAGAAAGTAGGGAAAACCACTAGACCATTCAGGTATGACCTAAATCAAATCCCTTATGATTATACAGTGGAAGTGAGAAATAGATTTAAGGGCCTAGATCTGATAGATAGAGTGCCTGATGAACTATGGAATGAGGTTCGTGACATTGTACAGGAGACAGGGATCAAGACCACTCCCATGGAAAACAAATGCAAAAAAGCAAAATGGCTGTCTGGGGAGGCCTTACAAATAGCTGTGAAAAGAAGAAAAAAGAAAAGCAAAGGAGAATAGGAAAGATATAAACATCTGAATGCAGAGTTCCAAAGAATAGCAAGAAGAGATAAGAAAGCCTTCTTCAGCGATCAATGCAAAGAAATAGAGGAAAACAACAGAATGGGAAAGACTAGGGGTCTCTTCAACAAAATCAGAGATACCAAAGGAACATTTCATGCAAAGATGAACTCGATAAAGGACAGAAATGGTATGGACCTAACAGAAGCAGAAGATATTAAGAAGAGGTGGCAAGAATACACAGAAGAACTGTACAAAAAAGATCTTCACGACCCAGATAATCACGATGGTGTGACCACTCATCTAGAGCCAGACATCCTGGAATGTGAGGCCAAGTGGGCCTTGGAAAGCATCACTACAAACAAAGCTAGTGGAGGTGATAGAATTCCAGTTGAGCTATTCCAAATCCTGAAAGATGATGCTGTGAAAGTGCTGCACTCAATATGCCAGCAAATTTGGAACACTCAGCAGTGGCCACAGGACTGGAAAAGGTCAGTTTTCATTCCAATCCCAAAGAAAGGCAATGCCAAAGAATGCTCAAACTACTGCACAATTGCACTCATCTCACACGCTAGTAAAGTAATGCTCAAAAATCTCCAAGCCAGGCTTCAGCAATATGTGAACCGTGAACTTCCTGATGTTCAAGCTGGTTTTAGAAAAGGCAGAGGAACCAGAGATCAAATTGCCAACATCTGCTGGATCATGGAAAAAGCAAGAGAGTTTCAGAAAAACATCAATTTCTGCTTTACTGACTATGCCAAAGCCTTTGTGTCGATCACAATAAACTGTGGAAAATTCTGAAAGAGATGGGAATACCAGACCACCTGATCTGCCTCTTGAGAAACTGTATGCAGGTCAGGAAGCAACAGTTAGAACTGGACATGGAACAACAGACTGGTTCCAAATAGGAAAAGGAGTTCGTCAAGGCTGTATATTGTCATCCTGTTTATTTAACTTATATGCAGAGTACATCATGAGAAACGCTGGACCGGAAGAAACACAAGCTAGAATCAAGACTGCTGGGAGAAATATCAATAACCTCAGATATGCAGATGACACCACCCTTATGGCAGAAAGTGAAGAGGAACTAAAAAGCCTCTTGATGAAAGTGAAAGTGGAGAGTGAAAAAGTTGGCTTAAAGCTCAACATTCAGAAAACGAAGATCATGGCATCCGGTCCCACCACTTCATGGGAAATAGATGGGGAAACAGTGGAAAGTGTCAGACTTTATTTTTCTGGGCTCCAAAATCACTGCAGATGGTGACTGCAGCCATGAAATTAAAAGACGCTTACTCCTTGGAAGGAAAGTTATGACCAACCTAGATAGCATATTCAAAAGCAGAGACATTACTTTGCCAACAAAGGTTCGTCTAGTCAAGGCTATGGTTTTTCCTGTGGTCATGTATGGATGTGCGAGTTGGACTGTGAAGAAGGCTGAGCACCGAAGAATTGATGCTTTTGAACTGTAGTGTCGGAGAAGACTCTTGAGAGTCCCTTGGACTGCAAGGAGATCCAACCAGTCCACTCTGAAGGAGATCAGCCCTGGGATTTCTTTGGAAGGAATGATGCTAAAGCTGAAACTCTAGTACTTTGGCCACCTCATGCGAAGAGTTGACTCATTGGAAAAAGACTCTGATGCTGGGAGGGATTGGGGGCAGGAGGAGAAGGGGACGACAGAGGATGAGATGGCTGGATGGCATCACTGACTCGATGGATGTGAGTCTGAGTGAACTCCAAGAGTTGGTGATGGACAGGGAGGCCTGGCGTGCTGCAATTCATGGGGTCGCAAAGAGTGGGACACGACTGAGCAACTGATCTGACTGATCTGATCTGTATCTATTGAAGAAATGAATCAATAGTTAATAACCTTTCAAAACAGCACCAGGCTGAGATGGGTTCACTGATGAATTCTACCAAACATTTAGGAAGGAAGAAATGGTACCAACTTTCTATAATCTCTTCCAGAAAACAGAAGGAGAGTAATACTTCTTAACTCTTTCCATGAAGCCAGCATCACTTTAATACCAAAACCAGATAAAGTCATTTCAAGAAAACTACACACCAATATCTCTCAAGTACAAAGATGTGAAAATTCTCAATAGAATATTAGCAAATCAAATCCAAAATGTATAAAAGGAATTATACACCCCAACCAAATGGGATTTATCCCAAGTATGTAAGGCTCGTGTAGCATCTGAAAATCAGTTAAGTAACCCATAATATTAAAAGACTAAAGGAAAATTACATGAACTTATCAACAGATGCAGAAAAAGTACTGACAAAAATCCAACACCCATTTCATGATAAAAACTTTTAGCAAATTAGAACAGAGGGGAACTTCCTCAACTTGATAAAGAATATCTACGAAAAAACCTACAGTTAACATCATACTTAATGGTGAAAACTAGAAGCTTTCTCACTAAAATCAGGAACAAAGCAAGGATGTCCCCTTTCATCACTTCTTTACAATTAGCTGAAAGTTCTAGCTAATGCAGTAAGACCAGAAAAGGATATAAGAAGTATAAATAAAACTATCTTCATTTGTACATGACACGACAGTCTATGTAGAAAATCCCAAAGAATCAAGAACACTTAATTCTTGCAAACTAATAAGCAATTATAGGAAGGCTGCAGGATACAAAGATAATATACTAAAGTCAATCAGCTTCCTATACACCAACAATGAACAAGTGAAATCCGAAATTAAAATCAGAGTATCAGGTGTTTCACTACCTTCCAAAAAGAATGAAATATTTAGGTCTAAATATAATGAAACATATACACGATCTAGATAAGAAAAACCATGAAATTCAGATAACAGAAATCAAAGAACTTAATAAAGGGAGAGATAGCCCATGCTCATGGATTAAAAGATACAACATTGTCAAAAGGTCAGTTCTTCTCAACCTGAGCTCTAGATTCAGAGCAATCCCAGCAGCTATTTTGTAGATAATCTACAAAATAATCCTAAAGCTTACATGAAGAAGCAAACATATAGAAGAGCCAACACAATTCTGAAAAAGAACAAACTTGGAGGACGGACACTACTTGACTTCAAGACTTACTACAGGGACTTCCCTGACGGTACAGTGGTTAAGACTTCACCTTCCAATGCAGGGGGCACAGGTTTGGTCCCTGTTCAGGGATGCCTCTCGGCCAAAAAAAAAAACCAAAAAACAGAAGCAATATTCAATAAAGACTTAAAAAAAAAAACTTACTATAAAGCTACAATAACAAAGCCAATGTGGTAACAGCAAAAGAACAGAAAAACAGATCAATGGAACAGAATACAGAGCCCAGCAGTAGACCCACAACTCATCTCTAACAGAAGAGCAAGGGTAACACAATGAGGTATAGACGGTCTCTTCAACAAATCTTGCTGAAACAACTAGACATCCACGTGCAAAAAGATGAACCTAGACACAGACCCTACACCCTTCACAAAAATTAACTCAAAATGGACTTCAGACCTAAACATAAAACAAAAAACTACAAAACTCCTAGAAGACAAAAAAGGAGAAAACTTAGCTGACTTTGTGTATGGTGATGACATTTTAAATACAACACCAAAGATATGATCCATAAAAGAAAGAACTGATAAGCTGGGCTTCATTAAAACTTAAAAATTTCTGCTCTGAGAAAGACACTGTCTACAGAATGGGAAGACAAGCCACAGACTGGAACAAAATATCTGCAAACAATGCATCTAATAAAGGACTTGCATCCAAAATATACAAAAAATTCTTTAAACTCAACAATAAGAAAATGAACAATCCAATTTAAAAAATATCCCAAAGACTTAAGACACCTCACCACAGAAGATCTACTATGGTGGAAAACAAACACACAAAATGATGTTCCACATCATATACATCAAGGAACTACAAATTAAAATAGCCATGAGATACCACTTCACACCTATTAAAATGGCCAAAATCTAGAACACTGACAGTACCCAACACCAGGGGTATGGAGCTACAAGAGATCCCACTCATGACTGGGGGGAGTGCCACTTCTGAAGACAGTTTGGCAACTTATAAAACTAAACAAGGTGAATGGAAAAATGAACTATGATACATCCAGGCAATGGAATATTATTCATTAATAAAAAGGAATGAGCTATAAAGCTATAAAAGACTTGTGAATGTGAAAGTCATTCAGTCATGTCTGACTCTGCAACCCCCATGGACTGTAGCCCACCAGGCTCCTCTGTCCTTGGAGATTCTCCAGGCAAGAACACTGGAGTAGTAGCCTTCCCTTCTCCAGGGACCTTCCCAACCCAGGTCTCCCACATTGCAACCAGATTCTTTACCATCTGAGCCACCAAGGAAGCCCAAGAATACTGGAGTGGGTAGAAGCGTAAAATGCATAACAGTAAGTTAAAGAAGTCAATTTGAAAAGACTACCTGATGTATGATTCTAACTCTAAAACATTTGGGAAAGGCAAAACTATGGAAACAAGAAACAGATCAGTGGTTGCCAGAGGCTTGGGGGCAGAGTGGGACGAAGAGGCTGAACAGAGCAGATTTTAAGGGCCAGTAAAAATTCTCTGTATGATAATCTGATGATAGACACATGTCATTAAACCTTTGTCCAAACCCGTAGAACATACACACCAAGAGTAAACCCTGACGCAAACTATGGACTCCGGTAATGATGATGTGACAATGAGCAGTTGTCAACTGTACTCTCAATAAATGTACCATCTCGGGGGAGATGTTAATAATGCGGCAAGTAGGGGATGGAGGATATATGGTAAATCTCTGTATCTTCCCCTCCATGTTGCTGTGACTCCAAAATTGCTCTAAAAAGTAAAGTCTAAATGATGTTCATTGGTGACTCCTCTCCTGGCACCTCCCGAGGTGAGTGCCTCTCTCCACTGTCAGTAGCAGTGAGTCCAGGTGCCCTCATGCAGTTCACACCTGCAGGGGATAACCAGAAATGTCACCAAAGGACAAGCAGAGAAAAGAGAGAAAAGGAGGTGTGATGACAGAGCAAGATAAGGCATCAGGCCCAATGGAAAAGACAAAAAAAAAAAGCATTCTCTGGGAGATCTGAGGTGGGGGGGAATCACTGGGACTCCTCAAAATTCCAATTTTAAATGTCAGTACTAGATTTCTTAACCAAAACCACAAAATTTTTGAAATTAATAAACAGCAATGTCTTTTTAAGAGAAACACAAAGCTCAATCACAAAATGCCCATCTCTCTTGAGCAATTCTGACTCTGCCAGACAAAAGCAACAACCAACTACAGAAACACCCAGTCCTCAGGCCAGCCAAAGAGCAAGGCTGGGAAAGGCAGGCTGGTTCATAGCTTCGGAGGTGGGGGCGCGGGCCTGACAGGCCTTCAGAAGGAAACGGAAGCATGGCAGTCACCCATGGCCGTTCCACCACGCTCTGGGGTGATGGCCAGCAAGCTCAGGTAACAAGTTGCAGGAAATCTTCACGTCTCAATCCTCGCCAACCTCTTCACTTTTGACTCCTAAGCTAAATTCTAACAGACAGGAAAGGCTTGTTCCAGGTTTCTACAGACTCAAGAATTAGAAGCAGACCCTGTTCTAGTCTGGAGGTTCGGGCAAGTCTAAAGCAGATGGTTACCCTTAAATGTACCCACCAAGATGACCATTAAAAAAAGTGGAAATACTGAGAACAGTTCCTATTCTTGTCAAAAATGAAATCTACACAAAGACAACCTGTGCTACATCAAGTAAGACCTACCCAATTGTGACAAATGAGCTAAAACACCAGTGTTCACGTTTTTCCTTTCTCCTTTCATTTTAAAGGGTCCAACAGTCTGAGCAGAACACAGCTTGTCAGACAGGAACTCAAAACCACCCAGCACTAAAACAGCCTGCAACTCAGAGAGGCAAGAGGCTCCCTCGGCATCTGCTAGACAAACAGGCACAATCGCAGCCAAGAAGGCTGCCCAGGACTCCCCCTGGCACTGTCCCCACAGAACCCCGCTCAGGCAGCAGACAGCGCCAAGTCCCAGGGGTCTACTTACCCCCAATATTTGCTATGGACTCTGGCCCAACAAGCTGATTTTCAAATAGCCTTTCCGCCTGTTGTAACTTCGTGTTTGGTTGCAGCACACCAAGGAAGAGAGGGGGTTCTTTGAAGCTGTAAAATAATGCAATTATAGGGATTTGTCTATAAAAATATATGAAGAAAGTATTTACTGAAGCAGGTACCTGCAAGGACCTACATGCATAATTCCCCATTTTTTGACAAAGGGCACACATTACAATAATATCCTTAGTTGCCAGAAGCACTAGTTAAAAGAAAAAACCTCCCAGGATATCAGGAAAGGTCACAGCACAGAAGAAAACTGAAGGCGTCAATGTGGCTGACGCAAAAACACTCTCCTGTCACCTGAGGCCCAGGGTGCCGGGCCTCCCCAACCCATCCAACAAACTTTACCCTCCAGCTCACAAAGCCTGGCATTTATTCTGCCACTGGCTGCCCGGCCATCCAGGCCCAACCGAGACAGAGAGCGCAGAGGACATTTCACAGGGACGGCCTTGCTTCCTGCTCCATGGAGAGGACAGAAGACAGCTGGGCCTGGGGCCACCCCCCTGCGCCCACACAGGCGCAACCCCGCTGTGGCCTGGACCCTCACCCCCGCCCCAGGCTCACGCAGAAGTGCCCAGGAGCTCTCCCGTCTCCTCCATCCACAGGCAAACACGCTGCTTCTCCCAAACCGTCAGCAACTGTTGCAACCCAGGGCCACGCCACCATCTTCCCTTCCCACTTCCTCCCTCATCCCCCAAGTCTGCTTGTGACCCAGCAGCCCACCTGCACTCTGTGAGACACAGATCAAGGGTGTCCACCCCTCAATACCTGCAAACGGGCCCTCTCCCCAGAGCCAAAGTCTCCCACGAACTCCTCACCCAACAGTCCAGCCACAGCCTCCCCTCGCACTGCTCTCCCAGCCGGTCACCAAGGGCCCTGTGCATCTCCCATTTTAAACCTGCTGCCTCCTCCCATCACCTCCTCAGTGAAGCCTGCTCTGACCACGTAATGCAACACGCAGCACTGTCCCCAGAAGCCCAGATCCCACACCACTGTGTTTGCATCGTCAACTCCTCACTCCTCTGTCAGCTGCCTGTGCCCCCAATTTGCTGGGTTCTCACTACTGTATCCTGAACGCCGGCCCCCAGGAGGCTCCCAGGGAGGGAGGGAGCAGGGGAGGGGAGTTCCCACGTGTCACTCCTCCCCCCGCACCACACCCACCCCACCCACCCAGGAGGAGAACCAAGGGGAGGGTGGGCCTGGCAGTCTGGGAGCTCTCCATCCCCACCCCCTCCAAACAAAGCTCTTTACTTGCTGCCGCCCCTATTCAGGGCTCAGCACAACTCCCCTGGAACTAAACCTTCCCCTCCACCCTTGGCCCTGTCTCACAAATACAGCTTCCTAACCGCTCTTCAAAAGCACACTTGTGGTTCCACTAAAGAGCTTTATTTCCAGAGGGGGAAAGTAGGACTGGGACCTGCAACACACTTGGGTTCAAGCTCTGTGCAGGAAGGTCACACCTTCGGAGGGGCAGGGACGTGTGCAGACGACAATGGACAAGCACACGGAGCGGGGGGGGGGGGGGGGGGGGGGGGGGGGGGGCGCTCCCCGAGTCCCAGCCTCCCCGCCATCCCCGTGGGTGCTGCCAGATTCCCTGCACTCAGGAAGGCCTCGAAAGGCTGCAGCATCAAACTAGTCAGGGTGCTGCACTGTCCCTGCCCCCAAGGGGAGACGGAAAAACACAGGAGAAAATGCAGCGGCCCGGAAGAAAGGCACCAGGGACGGCAGCACAGGCGCTCACTCCTGCTGACTCTCCTAAACTCAGTCACCACCTATGCTCAGTTCCCGGTTTTCTCCTGTTTCTCCCCATGGTTCTTTCTATCTGATTAGGGTCATTCTTTAATCTTTCTTCTGAAATCAAACTGATAAAAATGTCCCCACCAGCTGTGAGTATGTCTCACAAGCATGGGGCCAGGACATGGCCAGTGGCCTCGACTCAGCAGCGGTCACTGAGGCCTCCACTGCCCGCTCTGGGGAAGGACTGGGTTTCCATCCAGAAAGGAACAGAAACATGAGTTTTCATGAAAAGACAGGACCGTTTCTGTCATATTTAAAACATATTTCAGTTACTGTAAAATTTAACATAAAAGACACAGTAGTGTTGTAGAGAAGAGATTTTGTGCCTGTGATTTTATTTTTTTTGTTTGTTTTTATTTTTTTATTTTTTTTTACTTTACAATATTGTATTGGTTTTGCCATACATCAACATGAATCCGCCACGGGTGTACACATGTTCCTAATCCTGAACCCCCCTCTCTCCTCCCTCCCCATACCATCCCTCTGGGTCATTCCAGTGCACCAGCCCCAAGCTTCCTGTGTGCCTATGATTTTAAAAACCAACAGGGACAGTAACTCTTCTAGCAACTGAAAGCTATTACCGTTAACTGTCAAAAATTTGCATTTTATTAACAGGGTAAAACTGTAAAACTCAAAGATAATAAATAAAAAGCAGCAACAAAGTGCTATGGGTAGTCAGGGATGTGAGGGGCAAACAGAAACACACAGAAATAAAACTTGGGCAAGGCCCACGAGACCTGTGGGGGAGGGAGCAGGATGGTGGCCCATGCCCCCGACCCTCAGGCAGGGAGACAGCCCGGGCTCCTCACAGATGCTCAGGAAACCTGTAGAATGCCCCTCCCCCCGCCCCCATCCCAACTCTCTGGCTCCACAGGTGGACACTCCCCTGTGGTAAGGAGGGAATATCCACCAAGCGGATATTCCTGAGCCCACGTCATCCACGCCTGATGACACTGCTGTGATCCCACCTCTGGGAACCCATGTGTCCCAACAGACGCTGGGCAACACCCTCCAGGAATCAGGACATCACAGGTGTCATGTCCACCAGCCCCAGCTCTTCCTAACGAGGAAAAGAAGGCTGCTGTGCACAGCACGGTCTGGCCAAGCCTGGCGGCCTCCCTGGTGACTCTGCTCGCTAAAAGGCTGCCACCATCTGCATAACCAGCCACCTGGGAGGGTCTCCCCCAGTCCTGGGCCCTCCAGGTCTGTCTGTCCGCTGATTTCCTGGGTCTCCTGAAGGCAGAGCCCCCAGGCACCCCCTGAGCTGAGCCGCCAGCATGGAGCCGGCACCGCTCATCCCAGGCAGTGTCCGCCCCTTTCCTTGCTCTTTCTGCTCTGATCAGAGTTTCACAGAAGACCTTTTTGCTGTTGTTACCAGTACTATTCCCCAAACCTCAGTTCATTCCCATTCTCACTGTCTGCGTCTTCTGCCTTCGTTCTGGCTTCGGGGGCCCACACCCCCAAAGCGGGAGCCAGTCATTCCCCAACTCTGAGCCCAGGAGAGACCCATCAGCCACGCCGGTTTCTATGGGTTTCTCCTCACCAGGCACATCTACTCCACCGACAAGGCTCGTTCTGCACAGCCTCAAAGCCTTCCTGACATGGCTCCTCTCCGGGCTGCTGGGACGTCACATTACCTTTCCCCTGAATTTCTACACCACTCTTGGCACGATTAACGACCTCTACTGAGATCAAAGGTCTTGGGTCCCCTTAGAAGCCGTATGTCCACCTGCTCCCCACCACCTCACTCTCCATGGCCAGCTCTCCAGCCCAGGTTTCAACCCCCAGCTTTGGACACAAATCTCACTCCCACCTGGCACACTGGATTAGCAGAAAGGCCCAGGCAGTCTGCATTTGAGGCCAGTTTAGCCACCTCCTTCTACACAGTGACGGGGGCTGGCAGGAGGGAGACCTTCAGAGAGAGGATGCCCAACACACTGCCCACTGTGAAGCCTCCACTCTCACTCAGAAAACAACACATCATTCAGTTACACCTGTTAGCTTCCCTCTATGCTGAGACGGGGTTCTTATCTGAACTTTTCAACTTTACATGAACTCACAGCAAACTTCAGGCAGCTTCACCACCCTGAGCAGCTCTGAGGGGAAACCAGACTGCACAGCCCTTGACGTCATGAACAATCACATCAAGAGGAGCCTGGCTCTGCGTGACTGTAACTACAAATGTGAATACCTTCACGAGACCTGAGGTGCACACTAGTTTTTCAAGTTATGATGGACTCCATTACCTACATATCCCCACTGATGAAGGGTAATTTAGGAAAAATAGAACAGTAATTATTATACAAGGTTTATTAAAAATCAACTACTACTGAAGTAAGTAAATCCTTACTTCAGGAAACATAGTTGTGACTGCCAAATAGCACTTATCAATAATTTTTAAAAAGCAGCTACTTAAAAAATTTAAACATGGCAACCTGAACTTAACCTTCGTTTGTGTGTCTGTGCTCTCAACACTTCAAATGAATTCAGGTTAATCACTTCTAACACTTAAGCTTCTCTTGTTTGGGATTTTTCTAGTTTTTAATGTTGGTTTGCACAGTTCTGTTTTTGAAAGAGTAGCATGCATAACACTGGGCACATGTTGTGTAACACCTGATTCAACACGGACCACAGGCACTAACGAGCTCACGCTCTCTCCTGCTCGGCATAACCCACCCTGCAGAGCAGGTTGATTTATTAGCCAAGAAGCTCTCAGCCCAATTTTGTCGAGCAGCGCCACCCACCCTGCCCGAGCTGCGCGGCTACTCACCTGAGAGGCTCCGGGTCTATAGGCGAGTCCAGCAGCACCAGGGCGCCAAGCAGGGGGATGGTGAGGAAGGCTGCCAGCATGAGGAAGGTGGCTCGGAATACTCTGCCGCTAAAGGAGCTGCCAGACACAAAGCACATGAAGGCATCCGCGGGGCTCAGACCGACTGGCTGCACCCTCAGCCCTCTGGGCAGGGGCAGCCCTCCCACCCGGCCTGCCCCTTTCGAGGGCACCACCTCCGTGGCGGTGACTAAAGGTCAGCACTGTTTGCTAGGATGGCAATCATGCCCTTGTTCTTTTTTTAATCTTCTGGGGTATGGAACACTCAACAGTTACCTCCCAGGTAGTCTGATGAGCGGTATCCTGGATCCTCCAGCAGATGCTAAAAGCCAGTAAACTCAAAGAACCAATGAGCACAAAGTGACAGAGGTGTGAGTGAAGCTGTGGGAAGGAGCCGCCCTCGTCTCCACCTCTGACCACCGAGGCTCAGAGCAGCAAGGATCAGAGACACATCCACAAAGGAAACAGAGGCAGAACATCCTGAAGGTCCAAACCCAACCATTTCCAGACACTGGAGAACCTGCAAAGCCACACCTCCAGACCACCCCTTCAAAAGCCATGGGGAGACCTGGCAGTGGCCTGGGACCTCAAGCAGAGTGTGTGGACAAATGACCACCGGGGCTGAAACACCCCCCAACAACCCTCACAAACGACCTCACTCACTCGTGGGCCAGGCAGCACGTGAAGCCTCCGGCTCAGAAATAAACTGCCGGGATCACTATTTGCCTGCATCAGGATGTTCAGATTCACTAACACCTGAAACCAAGAGTAACTTGCTGCTGCTGCTGCTGCTAAGTCGCTTCTGTCATGTCCGACTCTGTGCGACCCCATAGACGGCAGCTCACCAGGCTCCCCCGTCCCTGGGATTCTCCAGGCAAGAGTACTGGAGTGGGGTGCCATTGCCTTCTCCGAAGAGTAACTTAGAGCAAATTAAAATCCTGAGCTCCTAAAGTGGAAAATCTTTTTCTATCCAAAAAAGCTGACTTGAAAAAAGTTAGGACTCACACCTGACAAACTAAGGGCAATGTTTCATTTGCTTTTTGACAACAGTTTCAACTGAGAATGCAGAAATGTGTGGGCCGGGGGTGGGCAGTCCGCTGCCAGAAGGACGGGACGGAGGGTCACCACTAACACCTCCTGCCGAGGACAGGAGGAGATGCCTGGACCCGGAGCCCAGAGTCAGGTTTCAAACACGCTGCACAAGCTGACCATGTCTGCTCTCCTGGGGGATTCTGGGGTGAAGACAAACACCCAGTGTGGCCCCTGTGAGCCTGTGCTCAGCACCACGTGTCCCGCTTCACCCCAGAAGAAGCCCAAGGCAGCACTTCCTGTCATGCCTTCCATCACTCAACAACACAGAAGTTTTCCACTCACCTACTAAGGGACACTTGTTGGGAGGGGAGATGAGAAGGGGTTACTTAATGGCAACAAGCAGTTTCATGGGACGAGGACAAGTTTTGAAACTAGACAAGAGTGGTGGTTGCCCAACAGTAAACATTGCTGAACCGTATGCACTCTAAGGAGGTTCCTTTTACATTATGTACCCCAACTCAAAAAGATGTCAACGGTGATGAGAATGTTCTTCACTTAGACTGTGGTGATTTGTCCCTTTAGCAAATCTCTCTAAATAAGCTAAAAATCCCTGAATTGGACATTCTAAACTGGTGACTGATATGCGAATTACAGCTCCACAAAGATGTCCACAAAGTAAAAGTCAGTGACCGCCTGTCCAGAGGCTGGGACACACGCCACTCAGGACTTCCTTGGGTGCCCGATCTGTCAGTGCGACGACCACAGCCGGCGACTACACGGGCAGAGGGTGTCTGCAAGGGCTTGGGGCAGGAATGACGTGGTCCTGTGGTTCCTTCAAAAGTAGAGTCCCAAAGGGCGGGCCACATGGCACTGCACAAACTGTCCCTTAGAGCCCACGAGGAAGGACGGCGTCCTGCCAAGGGGGCTCATGCAATCAGCCCGCGCCCACCCAGCAGAGAGTTGCAGGCCCTGGGGGAAGCTGCCTTGTGCAAACTCACCAACAAAAGTGGTGACACTGGCCAAAGTGTCCCTTTCCCTTTTCCTTGCCAAACACATTTCCACATAAAACAGGTCCTTCCTGTCTAACTTGGACTCTGTTCTAACTCTCCTTTTCTATGTGATAGTGTATATTTTAAAATCTGAATTTAGGAATGTGATTCGGAGCTTGTGGCAGCGTGCTTGAAGACCTGCTTGCCCCTTCCTACGACGGGGAAAATGAGAAGTCCAGCCTGGATAGAAAGTGACTGCTTGCAGCTAGAAAGGTGGCCGGAACTCCAGCAAAGCCTCGTGTCCACACACTCCAACCTGCCGGGCAGACTCAAGCCCCAGTTGTTCCTGATGTGCGGCTGGACACTGCTGACCTGATCCAACCCCTCTCCAGGGAAAGAAGTCCATGAGCACCCTGGCTGACCACCAGCCAGTTCCTACTGGAAAGCTCCGTACAGGGTCAGGTTTTAGAACCGGCAGCTTGGCCCCACGCTGTTTACTTCCTCACTGCAGGCTGAGACTCTAGCTCTGCAGGGCCATCAAACTCCAACTTTACATATCCAGTAACTTGACAAATGGCCCAAACACGGAAGTTTTTAGCCATTCGGAGCCTGCCTGCTTTATGTGCTTGGTGAAACCTCCCCAGACAGTGGCTCAGTTCAGTTCAGTCGCTCAGTCATGTCTGACTCTTTGTGACCCCATGGACTGCAGCACGCCAGGCCTCCCTGTTCATCACCAACTCCCGGGGTTTACTCAAACTCATGTCCATTGAGTCGGTGATGCCATCCAACCATCTCATCCTGTGTCGTCCCCTTCTCTTCCTGCCTTCAATCTTTCCCAGCATCAGGGTCTTTTCAAATGAGTCAATTCTTCACATCAGGTGGCCAAAGTAGTGCAGTTTCAGCTTCAGCATCAGTCCTCCCAATGAATATTCAGGATTGATCTCCTTTAGGATGGGCTGGTTGGATCTCCTTGCAGTCCAAGGGACTCTCAAGAGTCTTCTCCAACACCACAATTCAAAAGCATCAATTCTTCGGCACTCAGCTTTCTTTATAGTCCAGCTCTCACATCCATACATGACTACTGGAAAAACCATAGCTTTGACTAGACGGACCTTTGTTGACAAAATAATGTCTGCTTTTTAATATGCTATCTAGATTGGTCATAACTTTTCTTCCAAGGAGCAAGCGTCTTTTAATTTCATGGCCGCAGTCACCATCTGCAGTGATTTTGGAGCCCCCAAAAATAAAGTCTGTCACTGTTTCCACTGTTTCCCCATCTATTTGCCATGAAGTGATGGGACCAGATGCCATGATCTTAGTTTTCTGAATGTTGAGTTTTAAGCCAACTTCTTCACTCTCCTCTTTCACTTTCATCAAGAGGCTCTTTAGTGCTTCTTCGCTTTCTGCCATAAGGGTGAAATCATCTGCGTATCTGAGGTTATTGATATTTCTCCTGGGAATCTTGATTCCAGTTTGTGCTTCATCCAGACAGTGGCTACCATTCAATAAAACAGAGCCTCACCACTTCTACTGAATATTCATTGGAAGGACTGATGCTGTAGCTGAAGCTCCAATACTTTGGCCACCTGATGGGAAGAACTGACTCCTTCAAAGACCCTTGGGAAAGGTTGAAGGCAGGAGGAGAAGGGGATGACAGAGGATGAGATGGTTGGATGGCATCATCAACTCGATGGACATGAGTTTGAACAAGCTCTGGGAGTCAGTGATGGACAGGGAAGCCTGGCGTGCTGCAGTCCATGGGGTCGCAAAAAGTCAGACATAACTGAGTGACTGAACTGAACTGAACTGAACTCCACTCCTACCCCAACTCCTGCCCTTGGAGCTCTCTGACCCTCACCTTGACCCAGAAGCCCCTCTTGTCCCCTCCCCTATGAGACTCCCCCACACGCAAACCTGTCAGTGTCACCCACAAAGCTCAGGTGGCTCCTGCCACCTGACAGCCATATCAGTTTCCTTCATCAGCTTCAGCAATCCCCAAACCCGCTACATAACACAAACAAGGAAGTGAATTTTTAATTTTGGTTCATTTTAATTAATTTAGATTTAACTAGTTACATGCGGCCAAGTGACTGCCACATCAGACGGTATCCCCTGGGAGTCCACAAGCACTCCGTGACCACCTGCGCAAGTGCCGCAGGCAGCTCACCCCGAGAGCAGAGCAGTCAAGTGCCTGCCCTCCATGCAGCCTGGGGTGGGCAAGGCCAGACAAGCAGCAACCAGCACAGAGAGGAGCAGTGCCTCAGACTGGCAGAGGGTGGGGAGGGTTTGAAGCCCACGGACTCTGCACAGAGATTTCAGGAGAAGCAACTGGGCAGAGCCACGCAACCGAGGAAACAGGACTCAACGAGCTCCAGGCACAGGTGAGAGCCACACGACCCTGGGCACTGAGTCTGTAACTGGCAGGTGCACAGGTCCTGGAGGTGAGGTCAGAGAGCTCCTGACCCAGGCTCTGGGAGCACGATTATTGTAGCCCAAGGTTCATAAACTTTTTTGGCCGGCCCATCTCACTGCTGGCTCCTGTGAACTCAGAGTCAACTATAGTTCTGCGTCTGCTCTGTAACTGCCCGACCACACACTGCACTGTGCTCCATTTCGAAGTCGTGTCTGACTCTATGCAACCTCAGGGACTGTAGCCCGCCAGGCCCCTCTATCCACAGGATTCTCCAGGCAAGAATATTGGAGTGGGTTGCCATTTCCTCCTCCAAGGGAATCTTCCCAACACAAGGCTCGAGCCCGCGTCTCCTGCCTGCGTCTCCTACACTAGCTGGTGGATTATCCTTCACCACTTGAGCCACATGGGAAGCCCTGCACACCTGCACTACGTCCACTCATCTGAAGGACCCTTCATTTATCCAAACCATCTTCACCAACAAAGTGCTGCACAGGCCCATCCTACTCTCTTCAGTCTGTGCTGACACACCCCAGAAGGCCAGCCCCGTCCCTCCCAGGTGCCATCCGGGAGGTCAGCTTGCTTGCCCCAACCCCTACACCTGGAAGCTATCTCTACACCTGCACCCTCAGAGCCATGCCTGGGATGCACAGAATCTGACAACTACCAACGGCTCAGTCACAACTTACAAAATCCTGTTAAATGGGATTTACTGGGGCAAAATGTGGCGAAGGGTGTCCTCTAATAGCTTCTGCACACAAGACATCAAGGCCTCGAGGAACAAACTGAAGTCCCCACCCACACGCTCCATGAGATCAACACAGACCTGTGATTTCAAGCCCAAATCCACGAGAGACCGGAACCCCGGGTGCTGAGGTGATCCCTGGAACCTGAGACTCACGCACAATGGCCCAGTCCTTTCAAGTGACCACGCCCTGCATTGGTTCACTTTCCAGTCCTTTAAACCAGGGCTCCGAGACTGCAGGCATTGTTTTAGCACTGACACCAAATTGAAAACATGGTAAAAGAGCAATTTGAAAATACACACCCAGGGGAAGGGCTGAGAAAACTGTGGAATCCTGGCTCCCCACAACCTCATGAATTACGACAGCCCCAGCTGTCTCTCCCCACTGCCTCCCTTATGCTTCAGTCTTAAAAAGGAAAATGGACCTACGAGAGATTTTTAATTGGTCTGAAACCCTTTGGAAGCTTATTGAAAAAGAAGCTGGTAACTTTTCAACTCTTCACTCCTAAACAAGTACACATGGACATTAAACAGTTGTTCTCGCCTCTCAGACAGAACCATGTTCCCAAAGGGAAGGAATCCTTTCTGGGTTACAATCACTCTGTCAATAAACTTCTTAAACCTGTGGGGAAACTGATGCCAAATGACAATCATTAGAAACCTGGACTGGGGACTTCCCTGGTGGTCCAGTGGTTAACACTCTGCAATTCCACTGCAGGGGGCACAGGTTCAATCCCTGGACAAGGAACTAAGATCCTGCATGCCACGGCCAAAAAAAGATTACTGTTTAGATGCAGACACTCAACAACTTTGAAATAGAACATTATCTCCAAAACCTGATTTTAAAAATACACTTCCCACTGTCCAGAAGCCAATTCTGTCCTTCATTTGTGTTCCTGTCTCTTGCGACTCCATTCCTCTGTAACTTTACAAAAACCACGT
This sequence comes from Bos indicus x Bos taurus, assembly GCF_003369695.1. Lineage (NCBI taxonomy): Eukaryota > Metazoa > Chordata > Mammalia > Artiodactyla > Bovidae > Bos > Bos indicus x Bos taurus. The sequence goes on along the minus strand of NC_040088.1, from coordinate 40,749,064 downwards.
CACTCACAAAGACTTCAATGGCCTCACCAGTAAAACAGAGCTAATGCCACCACTCATGCCAGAAGCCAGGAGACTGGGCAAGGTATCATTCAGTGTCCCATCCACTAAAATCTATTGTCCTACTTCTGTAAACTGAAGCAAATTTCCTGCTTCTGTAAATTGCCCTTTCTTTATTCTAAAGTTCAGCACATCTAAAGTTTACTATATAGCCATCACATTTCTATTTCCTTCAGATTCCTTTCCTTCACTCATTATACATAATACTTTTTTTTCTTAGATTGAACCCTCAAATTTTAAGGTAATCAAGATGACAATCAGATGAACTACTAGAAACCACTACAAAAGAAATGAAAACTAGAAAACTGAATGATAAAATTAAGAAAAAGCTAAAGAATTACAATATACACATAGGAAGGAAGGTGGGTGACAGGAAACAGACTTACAAAGACCCAGAAGAGGATCAAAGTAGAGAAGGGGAAACACAGGAAAGCCAAGAAAATGTCTTAAATCAACAGAGAGCAAAAGGCACCCAGGGGAAGACTAGCAACAGGTGAGGACTTTGGAACACAAAGTAACCCTGCCATTAAGGAGGAAATCCCAGAGAAACTGAAAAACAATTAAATTAACTCTGCCCCCTGCCCTGGGGCCTACAGGGCCCAGCTAAGAGTTGGGCCCATCCAACTACTGCCCTTGGGTGCTCAATGCCCTGTGCCTCATAGCAGACCCAGGCCGGCTGCCCACCGGTCTCCTGGGCACAAGTGTGCGGCAACGAGTGGGCACGGTTGCACAGCACTGCTAGTACCAGCCTGTCTGCTCTGAAGGCTCCTAAGTCATCAGATGATCTCACAACATCCAGAGTCAAAAGGGTGACCGACTTGTCGTGGTCTGCCTGCGGTCAGCATTCAAAGTCCTACACCCTAGAATCCAGAGCAAAGCAGAATGGCCGGTCACCCCACAAAGAGGAGTGTATTCCCAATCTTTCCACTGGTCCCAGGACTCTTGCTAGTGAAAAAGTCTCCGAAAATCGTGGATTTTTAGAGACCAAACACTCCTTCCTTTCATTAGCATCAGGGAATAAATTCAGTCTCTCTCAGCAAAAACTGTGCTGCATTCAGTATGTACCACACCCAATGGCACGGCAAAAAATATCCCAATATTACCATCAACATATAAGTCAATCAGTTCCAAACTTTGAACCTGGGTCTATGTGGGGCCTCTTAGTTCTTAAAAACCTAAAGTTATGCCCCTCGGGGCACAAAGTTTAGAGGAGAATTTTCAGAACTTTAAAGGCTTATGCTTCCGTTTCTAGCTAACAAAGCAATGTATATTTACACTCGGGAAGGTTAGAAGAAGCGAAGTTGGGAGAAGATCTGATATACCCTTTATCAGGCACCAGCATCGCCGGAGCCCTATGCATGTCCGTCCCTACCGGGAAAACGTGCAAGGCTGGACCCTCACAGAAATTGCCCAACGACGTCCCTTCTGCTTCCCGCTCTTTCCGAGAAGGGCAGGTGCGGAAGCGGCTCCGCGGACGCCCCTGCGGCAAAGTGCCGCAGGGCCGAGGCCGGGGGGCTCTGGGGCCGGGCAATGACGCAGCGGCGGGGCCGAAGGGCCTCAGGTGCACCGCGCGGCGAGAGCCCGCTTCCACCCGCGAAGCAAGGCTGCCGAGGACTAAATGAGGCGCCAGCTGCTGTCGCCGCCTTGGGTGCACAGCCCCGCTCCAGGCCCGGCCTACCTGCCGCCCTTGGCCTCCGGTGTCCGGTTGTCGTCCGTGACCACCTGCGGCCGCAGGGGCCGGCGCTGCCGCAGCCCGTCAGCCTCGGTCATGGTTCTGAGGCGCCAGTCAGCTCCCCGCTCTGACCACCTCCCGCCCGGCGCGCGGAAGTGACGACCGAGGCTCCGCCTCCCCGCTCGGGCGCGCGCGGGACTGACGTAGGACCCGCCCCTTCCGGCCTCCCGGGAGGTGGTAGCTGCGAGGTTCTTTCGCGCGAGTCCTAACCACCGCGACATCCCAGAGGCGGTGGCGGCTTCCGGGGTCCGGACTGCCGCGTCTTCGCCCCCGGCGGCCCCGGCCCCTCACGTGCGATCTGACCGTGAGGCGGGCCCCACGGGTGGCGGGCGGGACGCGGCCCCCCACCGGAATCCCGGGGCCGTTTCCGAACTGGCGGGGTTGAGGGAAAGACGCCCTGGAAAAGGGCGGCTGGTCGTGTCCGTCTTTGTGACGGCCACAGCGACGGTGGGCAGTTTATAAGCGTGTCGCCGGGTCTGTTACCGGACGCGGTGGGCAGGCCGAGGCCCGCGCCCGCCCACGGGCTTGCACGAGGTCCTCCCGGGAGTCGCCTCTAGCCGGTAGTCAGACACTTGGAGGTGTTGAGGAGCAGTTGCGCCGAAGGGAACCAGCGGGCTCGTGGGGGCGTTTGGCAAATGAAGGAGCGAAAGATGGACGGAATGGGAAAGACAATGGGACGGGGCTTTTCCGGCAGAGGAAACCGGGTCCTTTTACTGTGCAGCGTCTCCAGAAAAGACCGCTCAGAATGAAGCCCTGAGAATCGCTTTCCTTGCTGCTCCACAAGGCAGTCCCCAGGCCAGTGCGCTCCCCGGGCCTTTCTGGGTGCTGGGGAGTTGTGGGGCGGGGTGGGGGGGTGGCGGGCGTTAGACACCCACCCCCCTCGACTGCCCCCGAGAAAAATCTGCAAGACCCAGGGTGAGGAGATGAAGCGTTCTTGGTGAATCGAGGTCTGCAGGGTTCCAGGTTATATAATTAACACCTGGGCAACATCTTCCTTTGCTGATGCACCAGGACGGCCACTGTCCCAGGGATGGGTTTTAACAGCTACAGGATGAGCCCCTTCCTGCCTGTCTGGAGCATCCTTCCCGGCCTGAATCCTGTGTTTCACACACTCAGGATTGCTTGCTGTCTCTAATTCTGTGCCTCCCTTCCTTTGTCCCTAGTATTTTTTGTCTCTCTGATACCGCTTTCCTTCACCTCCACTTGGCCAAAACCATTTTTGTCTCATGGCCCATGTCATTTGCTGAAAATCCTTCCCCTAATTTTACAAGCAGGACACCTTTGTGTCTAAGGCACTCTCAATGGAGTTTTTTGTATTCCACGCCAACTGGAAACAGGAATATGGCTGTACAAGAAAATAATAAAAACTTACGTTTATTGAACTTGCTTCAGCAAAGAAATGCATCAGAGGACACATGAGTCTCCTCCAGACAGCAGTGTAATGGAAGGGTCTCCAAGGGGTCTGGGCTGGAGTTAACCATAGATGGTCTTGGCAAAGATGGGTCAGAGTTTGTAACCAGAAGAGTCACTGGAGGGGTCAGTGGTTTTGGTGCTCTGCACAAGCAGAGCCGCATGTTGCACGCCACAGTTTAGTCCTGTTTTTCTGTTTAAGTGTCGTAAGAAAGCTAAATTAGCACTAACCTTTTAAGTTAGTGCTAGTTGTGGTTTCTTCTCAGAACCCCCCACACCCCATACCCTCCAGGATAGCTGCCATCCTGTTTCTGGAAGGGGGGATGGGGCCACCTGGTTGGTTAGATCAGGTTCCTCAACCTCTGCACTATTGACAATTTGGGCCAGATAATTCTTTGGAGAGAAGAGAGGGAGGAGCTGACCTGCACATTGTAGGGCGTTGAGCAGCACCCCACCTACTCATGGCTGCACCCTGAGCCTGGGGCTGAGGCCCACTTCCAGCGGTGCTGCCTTCCCAGTTGCTTGCTCTTAAGTCATTTGGGCCAGGAGGACTGTCCCAGCAGCTAGATGCCACAGTCAGTCTCGAGGCCTTCAGTGTTAGCAGCTGGACCCAAAAGCATAACCTGAGGGTGAAAATAAACACGTTTGCCAGGCAGCAGTGACAAATGCCCTGCGGGTTGCTGTGATTGCAGTGCCACCACTCCTTAAGACTGGAGTTCTTAACTTTAGCTGCACATTAGATCATCCGGGAATCAGAAATATACTGATGCAAGAGACATAGAGGTGGCAGGTGCAGTGCCCGGGTTGGGAACTTCCTTGGAGGAGGGCATGGCAACCCATTCCAGTATTCTTGCCTGGAGAATCCCATGGACAGAAGAGCCTGGGGGGCTACAGTCCATGGGGTCACAAAGAATGGGACACGACTGCAGCGACTTAGCACGCACGCACACATACTTAACATTGTACTGGGAGGGAATAAACAATACAAAGTAGCATGTAAACAACCTCAGTAACTCATAGGAAATGCTTGAGTGAAATGGATGTTGGAATTCAGAACCTTTCACATGTAAGGAACATTATGCATGACTTTCTATTCCTGTGATGGCAGATTAGGTGATAGACTCACACCCACAGTGAGGACAACGATGAACTCACCACTAAGCCCAGTATGGTGATCAAGATCCAGGAATGACAGAGGCCTGGGAAGATGAGCCCAGGGCTGGCAGCCACTTTTTCCCCAGGTGCATTCACAGGTCTAGAGGAGATTGAGAGGCCAGCCAGTTCAGAGACCCAGGTGTAGTACTCCTGAGTCCTGGAAGGTCAGCAATGGTTGCCATTGCCTGCCTTCCTGTTTCACACCCTTATCCCTCACACTTGTTCCTGGAATCACATTCCTAAGTAAGTCACATACAAGCCTTTATCGCAGCTCCTTCAGGGCAGGTGAGACCAAGGCAGGGAGAAATGAGAATGAGAAATTGCAACGTGAGACGTCTGTGTTCTCAGAAAAGAGAGAATAACAAAAATTATATTTAAAGATACAATAAATGACTGAGATATTTCTAAAACTGGTTCAGGTGGACATCAATCCACAGACTCAAGAAGTTCTGTGGAGCCCAAGCAGGATAAATAAGTTTTATTTGTGAAATGAATTACTGTGAAACAAAAGACAACTGGTGTTCACAAACAAGAAAGGATTGCTTGGTTTCACCCTGTTATGCAGCAGAATTCCCAAACAATGATGAAGGAAAAACCTCCTTAACTTGGGTTAGAGGTCAGCACCCTGCCTCCTCCCACCAAAGTCACTGCCTCCCAGAAGGCTTATTGTGGGCCTGCACCTGCCTCGGCTCTCCCCATCCCAGATAGCATTTCAAAGGCCAACAAGATGCCTTCAAAATTATAAAAGTTAAATATTGATGCTCCCCTAAGTTCTCTCAGGAGGGTTCTGAGCATGGAGGTCAAGGATGGAGTCAGACAGGCTCCATCCAAACCCAACTCCACCACCTTCCCACCTCCTCTGCCAATGGGGACAAGTGTCTATTCAGGAGGCGCCGTGAGGGTGAAGTGGGCTGAGTCGAGCACCTGGCAGGGCCTCCTTCAGCAGCAGAAGTGGTTTTGTTGTTTTTGTTTTAACTCACATATTTATTTTTGGTCGTGCTGGGTCTTCACTGCTACTCTCTGGCTTTCTCTAGTTGCAGCAAGATGGGGCTACTCTTGGTTGGGGTGCGCTGGCCTCTCTTGCAGAGCATGGGCTCTCGGTGCTCACGCGTCACTAGGTGTGTGCAGTTGTGGCATGTGGGCTTAGTTGCTCCACAGCATATGGAATCTTCCTGGGCCAGGGATCAAACCCATGTCCTCTGCAATGGCAGGCCAAGTCTCTTAACCACTGGACCACCAGGCAAGCCCCATGGAAGCATTTCCGTAATGACATGGGGTATCTTGAGGGCTGGAGGTGAGGGCAAGTCAGTCTGGGAGGACTTGAATTAATTGCACTAGAGTCAGGCTGAGGCAGTGGAGTGAGAATTGACACTACCACTCCTGCTCCGCAAGTGCAGCCACTGTGGGTGACCCGGGACCAGCATATGTGTCCTGGTGTGCCTGTGTCACCTCGGGATGTGCCATGCCGTCACAGCACAGTGGTCTTTCTGTCCCTTCTGGTCCCTGCTCTGCTTCCACACCATCAGTCATCCATCTCCGCTCTGCTCTCTGCTGTTGGTGGCTCCAAGTCGGGTCTTCGTCAGTCTTGACAGGTAATGCAGGGAGCAAAGCCTGGGGCTGAGTTAGGCAGGACAGTGTGCCGCACTCCGTCCCAGGCAGGCTCTGCTGGAGCTCTCTCCAAGTTCTCTTAGAGGCCAGATGCATCACACAGCCAAAGACTGTGATGCCAGTGTTGCCGAAACTTGGCCTATTTCCCAGAGCCAAGTAGAAACTCGGAGACTGCATTTTGGGTGAAATAGGAAAGAGTAGCTTTATTGCTTTGCCAGGCAAAGGGGGGCAGAGTAGGCTAATGCCTTCAAGACCAGGTGACCCCCCCTGGAGGGAGTACGGAGGTGTTATAGTGTTTAGAGGGCAGGGCAGGATCAGCTCATGGAGTTAGGTTGGTTGGCATCAAGGTGGAGTTTCAAGTATCAGCCTTCTGGTTTCAACCAGTCTAGGGTCTGTGTTCTTGGGATCAGCAGTTTTCATGCAGAAGGGATCTACTGCCTGTAAAAACAACTTAGGAATGTGTGTCAGACGTTTATCCATATCTTTCAAGGAACTGAGAGTTCAGTTCTGCTGTCACAGCCCAAGAGCTATTCTTTGCTTCTACATCTTCACATTTCCCAATCATTAACTCTTGAATCAGCCTTTTACTTCAAAAGATAAGGACACAGAGGCTTGTACGTGGTTTCCCTGGGAATGATGGTCACAAGCCCCCAGGAGACCAAAATCAGGGTGGCTTTACCAGAAGGGGACGCTGGGCAACTGGACTTGTTAAAAGTTGGCCTGTAACCCTCTCCCACTGCCCTGCCTGGGGCCAGACTGCTGTGGCTGGGACTTCCCAGGCAGCCAGAGGTAGATCCTGGTCTTTCCCTGGTGAGCCGCCTTCATAAATTCAGCATCCTCCCAGCCTCCTCCCCACGCCCGGGGGCTCCGGAGGGACACTGTCCCTGGGCCACCGGGCTCCAGCTCTGAGAAGCATTTCTCATCCCCACCTCTCAGGGCACCCGTTCGATGTGTCTTTCTCTGAAGCCTGCCTCTCATCCACCGAAGGAAACAACTCTTGTCCATCTCTGGGCAGCAGAGGGCGGGGTGGGGTGGGGGGCGCTGCCTGGGTGGGCTTCTGCCCCCTCTAGCTCTGTGCTCTAGATCAGCCCCCACAGCTGACAAGGGATTTGTGTCATCCAGCCTGGTAGCTCCCAGCCACATGGCACCTGAGCATTATTGGCTGGTGCCACCAAGAAACTACATTTTTAGTTGTTTTTTTTTTTTAACATATCTAACTAGACATGTGTAACTAGTGATTGGCCAGCACCGTGGTCTAGAGACACATCAAGTTAGCCAGATAACAGCCTAAGATAGGTGAGGTTCCTGGAGTTGTACTTCCTCCAGGAAGACAGTGAATTTTTTAAGTTTTCTTTTTTGAGTGAATGGGTCTCTTCCAGTTTTGTTCCAAGGATTATATTCAGCAACCAAGAATAACAGTTTATTTTTTTAATCAGAAAACATCACCACAAAAAGAAGAGAATGAACAAAATAAAGCTTTATTTGAACGGCCCTGCAGATCATTTTGAGGCCCTGGTCACTGTCCCAGTTTATAGCGAAGTCATTTCCTAAGTAGTGCCCTGACTATAATGAACCAAGTCCAGTGAAACACCACAGATGCAGGTGTGTGGTTTTGTTAGAGCCATGTGCTATAGCCGAGGCCACCCATCCTCACCTGGCCACCCAGCATGGCCACAGCAGGTGTTAAGCAACCCAATGCCCTGTGAACACCTGTACACCTGCAGGGCACCGCCCACTGTGGGGCACAGGGCCGGGTGGGGGCAGCCCTCCCTGTTCTCCGGGACCCAGCTCAGCAGGCCATCCTCCCCTTGATCCACAAGTGGGCCCTCATGTACTTGGCTATAAATAGACCCTTTGCAGCCTAGCGGTCCACATCATTTTGTTAAGTCCAGAGGACTCAAGGCACATTGGCAAAGGGAAAGACTGGCTCAGAGCAGGGAGGTAGGGCGGTTTGCAGGGACCCAGTTTCAGTTGCATTAGTGAGTCCCCAGCTTCCCTGAAGAGCCCCAAGAGTGGAGCACACCAACCGGCAGCTAAGAGGGTCCCAGGCCAGGGGAGGGTAATCATCCCAGACCACAGCCTGCACACACACACACGACCAGAACTCATCCCCACAGGTGCTTCTAGCAGCTAGGTTTCATCACACACAAACCAAGAGAAGTGGAAACACACCAAAAATAGATGCTGTGGGCTTGAGAGGTTTCAAGATAGCTGTGTTAAGACAGAGGCACAAACATTTCCAACTTAAATTTCCAACAAGCCAAACAGTAACCCAAATTGCACCCTCCAGCCCGCCACACTTCCCCACGAGCGGAGGCAAAAAAGGAGCTTTTCATAACTGTTAAGAAGAGTGTGTACAAGTACAGCATACACTGCACGTGTGTGGGCACCATGTTTCTTCTAAAATATAAAAGTATAAAAATAAAATCTTCACCTTTTGTTTCTAGAAACATCTGGAGGAAACATGACTGCTGTTTGCTCCCAGTCCACCTGAGCAGACACAGGGGCTCCACCTTCCTGTGCTGTCAAGGGGACAGGGGGATGGACTTTTCACCAGGAAACCAGATTCGGGACAAGCGGGAGGAAGCTCGCCCTGGGCGAGGACCTGTCGTGGGTCCCCAGGAGGGGAGGCGGGGACTTCAGGCTTCGCGAGGAGGGCAGCCTGGGTTCTGCTGGGGTGTCTAGGAACAAGCCGACTCGGGAGCTGTGCTCTAGGAGCACGCATTAGGGGCCTGGTCTCAGCAGAGCCATCACTTGGCACCTCCCCGCTTGTCTTTGTACTCCTGGTAGGCACTCAGGATCTCCGTGATGACGCCAGGGTCCTCCAGGGTGGTGGTGTCCCCCAGGTCCTGAGCTCGGCCCATGACAATCTTCCTCAGGAGCCTCCGCATGACTTTTCCAGACCGAGTTTTTGGAAGACGCTTCACTACCTGGCAGGGAAGGTGCAGCATTAGCCTTTAGGTGGTGCTCAGACTCCCAGCCAGTGTCCAGCTGTACTGAGATGAGGGTGTCCTGGAGGAAGACACCCCTCCCTGAGGACCCAATAGGAATGGCTGAGGTTCAGCCCCCCCATACAGAGAGTGGCGGGGCTGTGGCCTCCGGTTTTATTCTCCAAGTGTGCATCCTAAGTTACTTTAGTCGTGTTTGACTCTTTGCGACCCCATGGACTACAGCCCGCCAGGCTCCTCTGTCCATGGGATGCTCCAGGCAAGAATACTGGAGTGGGTTGCTGTGCCCTCCTCCAGGGGATCTTCCCAACTCAGGAATCGAACCCGCATCTGTTACATCTCCTGCATTGGCACGTGGGTTCTTTATCACTAGCTCTACCTGGGAAGCCCTTGTTCTCCTCCATCTGGACCTAAAGCTGAAACCATCCACTGCCAGGGGGTTAGCTGAATCTTTACCGTGGAGGCTCTACCCATACCTGGTGGACCTCACTGCCGACACCCATTCCTCCCGCCAGTTAAGCTGGGAGGGCTCTCGGGTGACAGTAGAACCAGGTGTTCGAGGGGCACCTTGTCTCCTCCCCTGGCTGGGACCATAATTGGCTTTTCTAACATAAGATGTAGGAGCTGCTTGAGAGGAAAATGTCATCTTGCTCAGTGTTTGAAATTTAGCATTTGACATTATCCAACCACAGGCATTCAATGTCAAGGCAATACATGAAGGGCAATACATGAAGGGCCTATAACAGTGGCCGGTCCTTAGAAAGAAACTTGTTCATCGACAGGGAGTCGAGGTGAAGCTCTGGTCACCAGGCCCACAGTGTGACTCATATGGCACCAAGTGAGGCTGGGCCCTCCTGCCTCGGAGGCCTAACTCCCAGCTAAAGAAGGCCGTGGGCTGGTATTGAAAGGATTGAAAAGCCAGCGGGGCTGAGAAGATGGCCCAGTCCTCCCCAAAAACCCACCCCAGCAAAGGCTCCCAGGCAGACTCTGGTGGCATCTCCCCACCAGCCCAGGGACATCTGGTCCGGACCGAGGCCCCTCTATTTACAATGCCTGACCCTCTGCAGCCCAGCCAGGCCTAAGTGCCCGGGCGCTGTCCACGGTGATACTGTATCTCCTCCCCCACTCTGAGGATGCAGCAGCCACCCCCTCACCCACCTCCTGCTGCCACCCTCTCAATGGTAGCAAGCAGAAAGGAGGCTGAAAAGCAGCAGCCCAGTGGCCCCTGGGAGGCGTCCACTCACCAGGACCTGATCGGGCACTGCGTACTTGGCAATCTTGTCGGCCACCACTGACCGGAGCTCCTTCACCACCACGTCCACATCACCCACATCATCTTTCAACACAACGAAGGCGAAGGCAGCTGGAAGGAGAGCAGAGGTTCAGACCACGAACCACCTTCCGGGGCAGCGTGTTTCACACAATCGCCGTTAAGTCCAAAGAGGTTTTAGATCAGAGGCCCGTGCGCCCATGGCCACTGGTCCCTACAGCTGCCTCCCTGAAGGTGCATTTCCATTTTCATTCAAGGTGGAAGTGACTCCAGCGGCTCCTCTGAGTGCCCCGGAGTGGCGGACATGTGTGGAGAGACCCTGGAGCTGTGACTCACCTCTATCCTTACGCCTGTGACACAGCCGTGACATGGGCTGTCAGAGACTCACTTTCCACCATATGCATTGGGCGTGGAATCACTCCCTGGGCACTTGTCTGTGGACCTGTGTCCAGCCTGTGGGCACCAGACCCGTAGCTATTTAAACACAAATTCAGTATAAAATGCAGCTGGGAGCCACTGTGCGGACAACACAGATGAATGGCTTGCTCGGCAGGAAGCTCTGTTGAGCTGCGCTGCTGCTGCTACTGCTGCTAAGTCGCTTCAGTCCTGTCCGACCCTGTGTGACCCCATAGACGGCAGCCCACCAGGCTCCCCCGTCCCTGGGATTCTCCAGGCAAGAACACTGGAGTGGGTTGCCATTTCCTTCTCCAATGCAGGAAAGTGAAAAGTGAAAGTGAAGTTGCTCAGTCGTGTCTGACTCCTAGCGACCCCATGGACTGTAGCCTACCAGGCTCCTCTGTTCATGGGATTTTCCAGGCAAGAGTACTGGAGTGGGTTGTCATTGCAACCAGTAGTTTAGCATAAACACCAGCTTTTGTTTTCAGTACTCCAGCGAGGATCAGGGCTCCCGGAGGTCTCCTTAACTACGATGTTACATACGGACCCAACTCCATTTCTGTGTGAGTGGTCACTGTCCCAGCGTCACTTTGGACAGTCTAACCTGCACTGCCCCCTCCCACCGCAGCTCCCTTCACATGCAGCCTCCATATTGCTCGCTGGCCTGCCTATGCCTGCCCCGAGCCCACCCCTGATCGAGATGCCCACGAACCCCACTGAACCGATCCAGCTGCCTCTCTCTTCTCCCCGGTCCCCTCCAGCACATGAGCCCATAGGGCAGGGACTTAGGTCACTCCCTAGGTCTGTGTCCTAATCACACGAGACCTGGGGAGCTCCCTCCATCAGGTCAAGTGCAGAGAGAGTGGGGGAAAATACACATCCACAGTTTTTGTTGTTCATGTTTTACAAGGGGACAAATGCTCAAATGTGTTAGAAATCAGGAAAATGCACATAACCATAGCCGATACACAAATTCTCTCCCAAAGCCTGGCAGGCAACACCCAGAGCCACTAGGAGGCAAAGGAGGCTGGTGGAACGTGGCACGGCCCAAGGGCCCTGAGACACACACACGAGGACTTGTTCTGTCTCATCCCTTCAACCCCTGACACCCTCCACCTTGAGTCTCAGCCAGTTCACAAGGTGTGAACTGGTGTTCACACTGCCTCACGGGTGTGTCCTTCCATGGTAACTGAAAACGCTTTTTTAAAGCACTTAATAAGTATTCAGTTGTCCTAAAGGTTGGCTTAGAGACAGTGAGTAACTCATAGAAGAGCAGCATGCAGACATGGCCAGGAGGCTGGAGATGCTGGGACCCCAAGAGGAAGTGTGCCTGGGCTGCTCCAGGCAGAGAGCTCCGTCTGTCCTGAAGAGCTACACGGAGAGTTGGTCAGGCCAGGCCAGTGTCGCCACTGCCCACCTGGCATTACAGCACTCAGATGAGCCTGCCCCTTCCCAGACCCACCACTTAGAAACCCGCAGGCTTTGAAACAAAGTGTGTCAGTGAGGATCAGTCCTGTCACGGGCTCTGCGCTTCCCTGGCCCACCGCTGTGCAGGGGAACCCAGGTCAGACTCCCCCAGAGAGTCTGGGCCTTCCACATGCGGGCAGCGAGGGGCACTTGCACACATATCCCTAGCAAGGCGGCCAGGGGGGCCTGTGGACCGGGAGGAAGCTCCCTGAGCTCGGCTGGGCCGACAGGTCAGGGCTGCTCGCCACAAGTGAGTGTCCCTCAGACAGCGGAGCTGCGGTGCTGCAGAATCCGGACTTTTTTCTACCATTCGTGCTGTTCGGCCCCCTCCCGCAAACCCCAGCTTGAAGGAGGGGTGAGCTAGCAGCCTGACCCCAGAGAAAGCCCTGGCCCCGCCCACGAGCCCGCGCCTCCTAGAGGCCCCGCCCCCAGGGCCGGAGGGTGGAGGACGCACCTTCTCCCTTGATGTCATGCGGGTAGCCAATGACAGCGGTCTCGGGCACCGAGGGGTGGTCAGCCTGGGCAGGACAAAACACGCAGAGGTGAGGCACTGACTCAGACTCAGCCCCCAGACCAGCGGCGGCCGTGCTCACCATGGCGTCCTCGATCTCCGCGGTCCCCAGCCGGTGGCCGCTGATGTTGATAACGTCGTCAATGCGCCCAGTGATCTCGTAGTAGCCCTCCTCTGTTCTGTAAGCCCCGTCTCCTGTGAAGTAGTAGCCTGCACCACAGCGCGGGAGTCGGCCCCAGCTCCCAGCCAGGAGCGGTAGGGGTCCCGTCATTCCACGAGGGACAGGAGGAAGTGCCAAAACCCTCCCAGCAGACTCCCACAGGGAGACACCCCCCAGGTGCTGCCCCGCTGGTGCCAGTAAAGGGCAGAACGGCTGCCAGACGGCTGGAGGCTGAACCTGGAAGCAGGAGCTGCAAGGAGCCCATTCCAGCTTCCCCATTAGTGTCTCTGACCGTCTTGCCACTGCTGGGCATCAGTTGCCACCGGCACACGTGTTTGCAAACTTCCGCCCAACCACACTACACAAGTCAGGAGGACAACAGGGAGACAGGGAAGGCCTGGGGCCACCACCGTCATTGCCAGGGTGGCGTCCTTGTGCTTCTCCTGGGAGCCTACAGCCTGAGCCTCCAGGAGGACCCTGAGCGGGGCCACTTCCAGCTCAGAGGGAGGGAAAACAGGGACAGTTCACATAAGCTCCGGCCCCTCGGAAACAGTTCTGAGACTGTCTAGCAGCAGGGAAAGGCTCACCAGGGTAGGTCTCGAAGTAGGCGTCCAGGAATCGCTGGTGGTCTCCGTAGATGGTCCGGGCCATGCCCGGCCAGGCCTGGGACAGGCACAGAGCCCCAGACACGTCTCCGCCCTCCAGGACATTTCCCTGCACACCCAGGAGACAGAAGGAGTCACCATCTCCTGTTCTCCAAACTGCTGGGCCCAACGCAGAACAGGACAGGCACCCCAGAGGAGCTTTCCCCTCTAAGAGGAGACCCTGCGTGGGTGCCCTGTGAGGGGGAGAGGGCAGCGGGGGCCAGGGAGGCAGGACAAGCAGTGGGGTTGGGCAGGGCGCATGGACGGGGTGATTCACCTTCTCATCCATGAGAACGGGAACAATGCCAAACAGGGGCCTCATCGCCATGCAGGGCAGGATCTCTGCCCCCTCCTCTGAGGGCCGTGGAGAGATGCAGATGCCCCCCGTTTCTGCAGGGGGTGAGAAGAAACGCCGGTGGGCCTGGGGCTACTGACACGTGTGTCCAGATCACATGGGCACTGCGTCTGCACTGCACACAAGGGTGCACTCCAGAGAGGGAGGCGAGGACCTGCCATCCGGGGCGAGGAAATGGCCCCAGTGACAAAAGGACCTCTGTCTGAGGAGAAACCAGGCTGGAGTGCCAGTGCCTCCACTGTGGAAACGCGCGCACCTGGGGCAGCCCCAGGAGCTGAGGTCCCCAGCCCGTGTCATGGGGACAGGGGGGCAGTGGAAAGGAGGACAGAGGGAAAGAAGTGCTCAGGGCAAGGACCCCAGAGTGGAGAAGAGCAGCCTGGGTTCTGCCCCTGGTCATTTCTCTGGATCCATCAGCCTGCAGGGGAAGGCACGCCGGGGCTCCGCTGCAGGGAACACCCAGGGCCTTTCTGAACCACGAGGCCTGCACCACCAGGAACATCTCCTTCTGGCTTCTTGAAGGATGAGACTTCAGCCACTTCAGTGGGGGTCTCTTGGCCCCCAAATTCTGATAAGTCAGACACCCCAGAAGAGAGGGGCAAATCAAAGCAAAACAATGCAAATAAAACTTCTTTTCCCACTGGCATCTAATCCTAGACTCAAGGTCCCTTAAACAGCAGGCCCCAGGCTGGGTTGTGCCGGGTTCAGGAGGTGGGCTGCCATGGACAGGACCCTCGTGGGCTCCTGTGTCGCCCCCTCCACGCCCACCCAGACCCCACCTTACAGACGAGGAAAGGAGGCTCAGGGAAGCCTTCACACTCAGGTGTCAGAGCTGCAGAGCAGCAGCAACCCCGAGCTCCTCTCCCCAAACGCCAGGCGCCCATGGGGCTGAGCCTCCCCCCACGGACAGGCTCACCTGTCTGCCACCAGGTGTCTACCAGCGTGCACCGGCTGTCCCCCACCACCCTGTGCAGCCATTCCCAGGCCTCGTGGTTGATCGGCTCTCCCACTGCAACCGCACAAGACAGAAGTGTTAAGAGACTCAACAGGGCTGAAACCAAAGGAGCGAATTTCATGAGGAAAACAGCTCTGTTAGTTGTCCTGAAAGGCACACAGGAGACTTGAGAAAGCAGCGAGATCATCCTATTTATGGCCACTGAAGAATACAAATGACAGTGAGATATTTTCACCATCAGAGGGTCAAAAACCAAGAGGCTGGCAAGAGTGTGGAGGAAACACCAGCACATACACCACCTGAGTGCAGCTTAGGAGCGATGCAGGCATTTCTCTTCCTGTTTGTTTATGGTCATCCCAACAGGGGACCGAACCCATGCCCCTGCAGTGGAAGCTCAGAGTCCTAACTACAGGACCACTAGGGAAATCCCTCTCTTCCTGTTTAGAAGTGACACTCCTGCTGCAACTGCTTTAGGGGCCTGCTGCTGGCAGAATCCAGTAAAGCCACACACACACTCATTCTGTGATGAGAAGGCCACTCCCAGTGCCCAGCCCCAGAAGGAAACATGGACAAGGATGTTCCTGCAGCCTGGAGCTAAAAACGGTCCATGGAGCAGAGAATGGCAAAGTGAATCATGGCACTTTCCTGATGGACCAGCACCGGCCAAAGCACGGAGCGGACCCAGCGCAGGAGCCGCTGTGCTGGTCACCCCTCTGCCAGTGCGGCCACATGTCGAGGTGCAGGAAAGTCGTTCTGGCTCACATTCCATTTAACTTGGACTTAGGCTGACGACAGCCCGTCTGTGGCCTGTCAAACAGACCCTGTAATCTCCTTTAGTCATTAAAGAAAAGGGGAAAGGGCATCACTGACCAGAAATTTAGGAGATAGAGATAAATGCCTCCTGCCTGGGATGCCGACGCTGGGACTCCTTTGATGATAAGACTCTTCTCCCAGGGCCACAGCTGTATTGACTCTGTGTACGTGCTGATAGGCTTCTTCAGAACCTTGAAGGCATGTATCCCTGACTTGTTTGATGTACTTTGTTCTGATAAGACAGAATTGCTAAAAACCATACTTCTCTGGCAGAGAAAGCAATGGCACCCCACTCCAGTACTCTTGCCTGGAAAATCCCATGGATGGAGGAGCCTGGTAGGCTGCAGTCCATGGAGTCGCTAAGAGTCAGACACGACTGAGCGACTTCACTTTCACTTTTTACTTTCATGCATTGGAGAAGGAAATGGCAACCCACTCCAGTGTTCTTGCCTGGAGAATCCCAGGGACGGGGGAGCCTGGTGGGTTGCTGTCTATGGGGTCGCACAGAGTCGGACATGACTGAAGCGACTTAGCAACAACAACATACTTCTCTGGAGCAGCTCCTCAGATCTAGCCTCCTCAGCTTGGCTTGAATAAAACTCTCTTCTATTCTTATTAGTCGCTCGCAAAGAGTCGGACACGACTGAGTGACTAAACAACAATTCTTATTATACACTGGTTACTGACTATTTTCCTCGACAATACCCTGGTCTCAGAATACCACACAAGCCTCTGCTATTGGCACTGGTTATGCAGCTGAGCTGCCCCCTGTTAGAGGCCCGGCTAGCCTGTGAGGGCTCCCTGGGGCAGGGGGTTTCAGCACACTCCTTGTCCAAGAGAGTGGCTCTGGTCACAGGCTTTAGAGAGTGAGGCCCACAGGAGTCTGCCAGGCCTGGGAGACACACAGACCCTCAAACAACATCTCCCTCATTACCTGATACTGCTTCCTTAGCAACTAAATCCCCTACGGGAGAACAGGCCTGAAACCTTCCCCCTCCCAGGACCACCTCAACTCAAGGTCACCTAGGTCACCTTTCCAAAACACCCTCACGTGACCTGGCGACATGGATCCAAATTACCATACAAGCGAAGGTAACCTCTAATCTCGAAACACTGTCCCTGCCTGGAGAAACGCACCCAAGGGCAGAACGGCACGGATGCCAGTGCTAGGAACAGAGCGGGTAAAATCCCGGGCAGCCGCGGGGAACCAGGCCGGCCTGACCTTCCCACACTGCTGAGTTTTCATAATGAAGATGGAGCACAGACAAGGTCGCAATGCTGAGCTCCAGTCCCTCCATGGCTGTGGGCTCCAGGAAAGGGCTTCCAGGGAGGACATCTGCTTTCTACTGGCTGTGGCCACATCAAGTGGACTCAGCGCAGACACGGCCATCATGATGAAGCATCCAGAGGCCTACGCAGCTCCAACACACATGCGCCTGCAGCCGCTCACCTGAGCCCAGGGTCCGCAGAGAAGAGCGGTCATACTTCTTCACCCAGGAGTCCTCGAACTTCAGCAGCAGCCGGTAGGCTGTCGGGGCGCCATAGAACTGATTGATCTTCAGCCTCTGCACCGTCTCCCAGTACCGACCTATGAGAGGCCCCGGGTCATGTCACCTCCGTGAGCCTCACTCAGAGGTGACCCACGTTACCATGTGCTGGATGTATGCAAACACCTGCAGTGTCCACGAAACCCACTCTGTACCACTGCTGGAAGGGGAGGGGCTCCCTGTGCGCCACCTCCGCACACCCCACATGGGGGACTGGAGCCATCGCCTGGCCCTGGGCCTGCCAGCCCACGTCCTGACCCACATGACACAGCAAGGAAGCAGTCAAAGGGATGTTACGGTGAAATAGCACCAATGCAGAACCCACATCCAGGAGGACATACACAGCCTCCAGAGGTGACCAGTGCTCCCTGGAGCAGCGGTGACACACAGGACGCACGGGCCCTATCACCCCCAACTCACTGAGGCCACCTGAGACGTGCCTCCCATCCCTAGCCAGGCCCCCTGCATGTCTTCCAGGAGCTCAGCTGGCCTCTGCAGGAGGCTGGAGAGGACCCAGGCAAGGGACCAAAGTTCTGGGCACAGAGCTATCATTGCCGTGGACTGCCTGGGCGACAGCCTCGGTACAACTTCCAACATCCAGTCACATTTGAACAGATGCTGGAGGACGCGGTGGCATGAGGGAGAGAGATGCCAGGAGAGCAAGACGGGGGTCCTCAAAGGAATGCCACTCCATGGCAGCGGCTCCAGGTCACACTGCCCGAGTGGCCCGAAGGACAGGCAGCAGGGGACCCAGGAGGCTGGCCACTGGCCTGGGCTTCGAGGAAGGGCAGGATCCAGTCAGGTGGCCGCAGAGGTGAGAGGGACGTTAGGGTGGGTGGTCTCTTGAAGCCTTCAGAGGTCAGACCCTCTCCACTGCTCGTGTGACCCCTCTGCACACCTGGCCTGGCCCGGCAGCTTTGTCATCAGGACTCTCCACCACTCGCCCCACACCCCCCCAAACCTCTGCTCCTTCTTCCGGCCCCTCCTGCAGCCCGCACCCGCATCAGGGTAAACCGGAGTGCTCTCAAAAAGGACACTGGTCGCTCCATTGCAGAGGGGCCCGTACACCACATAGCTGTGTCCCGTGATCCAGCCGATATCAGCCACGCAGCCGAAGACGTCACCTGGCCGGTAGTCAAACACAAGCTGCAGAGACAGGGGAGGGGCTATCAGGAGCTTGGCAGCAGTTCCTGCACGTCACTGGGCGTGTCCTGTCACCGAGCCCAGCTGTGGCAGAGCAGCCACGGCGAGGATCCGGCCACTGGGGACAGCAGAGAGAGCCAGACTCCAGAGAGGACACTCCAGGAGCCCAGCACAAAGCCCACCCATGTGCCAGGAGCCACCCAGCACTGGTCCTGAGGTGGGGTTGGGGGGCAGAAGTCAGGGCCTTGGGGGAGCCGGAGAAGCCTGTGTCCTAACACAGGTGGGAGCCACATGTGTACCCACAGGCGAACTCCATCCAGTCCTGTGTCTAAGATAAGGGCACCTCTGCCTTTAGTGGTTTAGTCGCTAAGTCATATCTGACTTTTGCGACCCCATGGACTGTAGCCCACCAGGCTCCTTTGTCCATGGGATTTCCCAATCAAGATTACCGGAGTGGGTTGCCATTTTCTTCTGTATTAAGTTACACCATAATTTTTAAAAATCTTTTAAAAAGGGCAAAAAAACAAAAGCCAAATTGACCGAGAAACATATCAAGCATCATCAGCTTTTAAGAACCTGAGATATGGCCATCTCCTTATTCTTGCCAAAGGGTCAAACCTGAGCCTGACTCAGTCTGCAGGTCCACCTGCCCGTTTGTAGGAGACAAAGGGAAAGAGCGACACAGGGCCGGGCGCTACGATGGACAATGTTTAAGGCAGTGAAGGGATGGAGGAAAATCCACCTGTAAACATGGCTTACCCACAACTACCAGTGTGCGGGAGACAGTGAAGGACGGGGAGCCTGGCATGCTGCAGTCCGTGGGGTCACAAAGTTGGACACAGCTGAGTGACTGAACAACAATCAGTGGGCAACAGTAAGCTACAGTATCTAGGGATGCACGTTAGGGTGACAAAACTAGGAAACCAGGGCAGGGACACTATAAAACCCAGGATGCATGTCGAGGGGCAATGGGGGACTCTGATCAGGTGGGCCAGGAAGGGGCTTCCATGTCAGGCGGAGGTATTCCGGTTTTTGACTGAAGTGGGTTTGTTGAGCAATCATTTGTGAAATCACACATTTCATTTTGACGGTTTTCTGTATCTGTGTTTTTGTTTTATTTAGCTGGGCCAGGTGTTAGTTGTGGCAAGCAGGATCTTTAGTCTTCACTGCAGGATCTTTAGCTGTGGCATACAGGATCTCGTTCCCTGACCAGGGATTGAATCTGGACCCCTTGCATTGGGAGCATGGAGTCTGAACTGCTGGACCGCCAGAGAAGTCCCTGTGTCTGTGTTCTCTTTTGCAGTAAAGGTGGTTTTTAACCTTTGGATGAGCAGTCCCATCTCCTGCTGCCACAGACACACCCTGAGGTCCCCCAGCAGTTCCCAGACAGCACAGCGGTCCCAAGTTGGCCAGGACCCTGCGGAGCTGTGAGCAGAGGCTGAATCTCAAGGAAACAGCACTCCTGCTCCACCAGTGAAGCAGGACACCCACACCCCAAAGCCCACAGCATCCTGAGACTGAGAGGGTTTTAATACAATGCATACCCACCATGCCACGTCTTTCAAGAGACTGGTGTTCTGTCTCCTTGCCGTTCTTGGAAGGACAGCAGGTGCCCGGGACCAGCAAGGCACCCCGACACCACCACTCACATCCCTGAAGCCTGCTCACATCCCCGCCACCCTTGCAGACTCAACTTCCCTTTCCCTGAAGAAACCAACAGTCCTAACACCTTCAGCACATGCACGGACACACACATATGTGCACACTCACAGACACACGCTTACATACAAAAGGCTGAAAGTTTCTATTCCTAATGCTTTAAAATGCCCTCACTGAACTGAAGAGAAATTCAAAAGATGGTCCCGCCCTTGCATCCCCATTGCTTCTGCTCATGCAGACAGTGCCCTAGTAACGCTTGAAAACAAATGAAGATTATTTCACCACATTGACAGCTTCCCTAATGCTGTGTGTGTGTTAGTCGTGTTCATGCTCAGTTGTATCCGATTCTTTGTGACCCCGTAGACCCCACCACACTCCTCTGTCCATGGAATTCTCCAGGCAAGAATAATGGAGTGGGTTACCATTCCCCTCTCCAGGGGGATCTTCCCAGGAATTGAACCCAGGTCTCCCACGTTCAGATTCTTTTCCATCTGAGCCACCTGCTACTGCTAAGTCACTTCAGTCGTGTCCAACTCTATGTGACCCCATAGACGACAGCCCACCAGGCTTCCCCATCTCTGGGATTCTCCAGGCAAGAACACTGGAATGGGTTGCCATTTCCTTCTCCAATGCATGAAAGTGAAAAGTGAAAGTGAAGTCGTGTCCGACTCTTCGGGACCCCATGGACCACAGCCTACCAGGCTCCTCCATCCATGGGATTTTCCAGGCAAGAGTACTGGAGTGGGGTGCCATTGCCTTCTCCGATCTGAGCCACCAGGGAACCCCTAGTGCTAATTTCGTTAGCATTAGGGAAATAGGGAAACACTTTGACTCATTCTTCGACTTCTTAGTGTTCAGTCTCAGTAGTTGCATTTTCCAAAGTGTTCTGACTTACCCAACGTTTCAGTCTTTGCAACACGCTCCCCAGAGCTGAGCAAGGGACTTTCAGATAAGAACGGCTCCGTGATGATCACGGTCACCCAGCAGCCAGACAACAGGGGCTTTAACATGGATAGTGTCAAACGTAATACCTCATCTGCCTGGCCTGGTTCTAGCCATATCTATTGTTCTGCCTCACTTCCACAACCTCAGAGCTGCCCACGAGTGGCCAGCACTCACAGGCCGCATCTCTGCCTTCCAGCACTGGCTCCTAGTCCACACTCATCCATGAGGTCCGCCTCCAAGTGACTGACCTGGCTGATCAGCATAGCACTCCCCCAAGCCCCCCAGTGACTGAAGGGACAGGGCCCTGGACCTCAGCCAGACTGTGGGTGCTCTCAGTGTCCAAGCCTTGCTTGGATAGACCTGGGCTTCCGGGTCACCTGGCCAGTCTGCTCCACTGCTGCTCACGCTGATAGGGGCTGAGTTCTGCCTCTGGCCAGAGAAAGTCAGGTCCACAGATAGTATCCTGAGAGCTCGTCCCTGACCCCTTGAAAGGGTCAGCTCCTCCCCAAGGCAACCAGGGATGCACAGTAACCAGAACCCCCCACCAACCCACTCATATTTAAATGAGTACTGATTTTTAAATGCATTTACTGGAATAAAGCTGTTTCAGATAATTTGCTTCATAATCCTTAAAGGACGGCCCTCTGGATGCAATCTCCATGGACTAAATTTAAGTTTCCTCATAAAAGCAAATCTTTAAAAAAATTTTTTCCTTTTAAATTGAGGCCCCAGTAAGCAGAGCCTAGAGGCCACAGTACTTTAGAGGCCCATGAAAATGTTTTACTTTCTTTTAAAATCAGATCCAAAAGATCTCTTAAACAGAAGAAAGCATTTTAAAAAATAATAGCAATGTACTCATCCTTACACCAATGCAGTCATATGGGAGAAGGGCCCAGGAAAGCTGGAGTGTCCAGGGCATCCAGTGCCGGAAAGCAGCTGTGCCAGCAGCATGGCAAGCCCCACAAAGGCTCAGCACACATGTGATGGGCTGAGGACAAGCAGGAGACATGCGTGCGGGACCCAGGCCCTTCTGACAGGCACAGACACTGCCCCATAAGCCCACCCCTCCAACCACGCTGATGCCAGCACTCCTGGCCCTGCTCTTGAACACAGCAGCAGTTGTGGCCCCCCAGTCCAGCCTCCCTTGGCCCCTCCCCCAGATCACCCCAGGGTTGTGCCTTACCCGGTGCGTCAGGGCAGCATAGAGCAGGTAACCCGCCTGGGTGTGGACGAGCCCCTTGGGCTTCCCGGTGCTCCCCGAGGTGTACAGGAGGAAGAGTATATCCTCACTGCCCATGCTCTCCGGGGCACATACCGGCTCCTCCTTGGCCATCTCCTGTGAGGGAGAGGACCAGATGGCCCATCTAGGATAGAGACTTTGCCCCACACCCAGCCTCCCAGAGACCTCCTCTCCCCCATAGCCGCAGGACTTGGGAGACCAGGCTCAGAGTTCACTTTATCTAGCCCGCCCTAGTTAATGCCAGATTAAAGGATGGATCCTATCATTTCGTTATGTGAAGTGTTTCCCTCTGTTTGTGGACTTTGAGTTCCATCTTCCCCACCAGGATGGAAGCCCATCAGATAACACAAAGGAACACTGGGCACCTCTGGGGGACCCATTGAGAACTACACTCTAATAAGACCCAGTTAATCCAATGGCAACCTCTTCTGCTCAAACTATACAAAAAAAGATAGACTCACCTGCTCAAGGGAAACATCCAGATGCCCCATGTGGACCTTGTTGTCTGTCCTGTGAGCCACCAGGACATGCTGGACGGATGGGCAGACCTTTATGGCTTCGTCCACGATCTTCTTCAGCTGCACCACGCGCCCTCCCCGGAGTCCTTGGTTGAAGGTAATAACCACCTTGCACTGGGCTATCGGAGTCAAATGCAGGAATTTCTGGTCAGTTTCCTCCCCACTCTGACTCTCACAGCCCAGACCACCACACGTCCCAGGCTTAAGGGTGTGATGGAGAAAGTCCATCCTTGAGCAAATGTGAAGTTCCATCTGCTCTGGGAACTTCGTGCTCAGAACCTGGGAGGAGTGGGTATAATGGAGAGAAGCCACTGGAAGCTCAACTCTTCCAGATTCCCACTCCCACCTGCTCTGGGGGGACCCTACACCACCCACCCTCCACCCACAACACCCAAACCTGGAATAAACTGAAGGGATCAGGGCTAAGGTGGGCTACTGTACAACTGGCCCCTGAGGAAGAGCCTGGAACAAACATCCAGCTGCCCTGCTGACGACCACACATGGCCCTCAACCTGTGGTGTGGGCACAGAGGCCTGATTCGGAGCCATGGGCAGAGGTGCTGGGGAACCACCCCACTCAGCAGCCCTCAACCAGGTTCCTCGCCCCTTGGGGGTCATGCTGATGCATGGGGCCCCATAGCCTTCGGGATTCCCATGCGGTCTGAGACCTGGCCACCCATGGGGGCAGGTCCCCAGCCTCACACCCCACAGCCCACAGTGCCTCCCAGGACCCCCTCCCCAGTGAACTGCCTGCACTTGAATTCTCACTCCAGGACCAGCTCCTGGGGCCCTACCCGAGGCACTAGTCTCCCTCAGCTTCGCGGTCTGAGATGCACTTTCGAAAGGCATGCTCACAGCCTCTCTTCCTCCCAAGCAAGAACCCTGGAGGTGGCACAGCCCTCCTGGCCACCTGAGACAGGTGGACAGAGCCTGCCTGAGATTCTCCAGGCCCGTCTCCCTGGGCGGGACTGTCCAGGGAAGCTCTGCATCGGGCAGGAAGGGAGACGGGCCAGCTGAGGGAAAGGACATATGAGGCAGGATGCTCAGGATCCCCTGGAGGAGACAGCAGCCCCTGCCCATCCTGGGTGCTGGGACCCCGGCCTCCGTGATGCAGGCCTTACTCCTGGTGCCCACCTGTGCAAGGCCTCCCTGCCTGAGTGGTCCTCCAGGACTGGAACCTCCAGGCCCTGGCAGATCCAGTCCCCAGGAGGTGCTTGGGGAGCCTCCACTCCCTGAGGCCCCTGAGGACGGGCAGCAGGGCCGCAGCAAGTGCATCAGCACAGGTGGGACCACAGACACTTTGTGGGAATTTGCTTTCACCCTAGTTTTTTTCTTTTTTACCAGATCTCAGCATCTGTATTTGTCTGTGTTTGTTTGTTTTAATATTTAGTTATTTTCCTCTATGCTGGGTCCTCATTGCTATGCATGGGCTTTCTCTAGATGCAATGAGCAGAGGCTACTCTCGAGTTGCCATGTGTGGGCTTCTCATTGCGTGGCTTCTCTTGTTGCAGAGCATGGCTCTTGGACATGAGGGCTTCTCGAGTTGCAGCTCGCAGGCTCAGTGGTTGTGGCACATAAGGTAGTTGCCCTGTGGCAACGTGGAATCTTCTGGGACCAGGGATCAAACCCATGTCCCCAGCATTGGCAGACAGATTTCCCAACCACTGGACCACCAGGGGAGTCTTATATTTGTTTTTAATTGCTCCCATGGCCAATTACCACAAATTTAGTGTCTCAGAACACCCATTTTGTTTTTTTAGCTTATGGTTCTGTAGCCTGGGTGAGCTCGGCAGGGTTCTCTGCTTAGAGTTTCACAGCCAGTATCAAGGGGTCAGGGGTTGGGGATCTCACCTGAAGCTCGGGGTAGAATCTGCTTCCAGGCTATTCAGGTGTTGGCAGAACTCAGTTCCATGTGACTGCAGGACTGAGGTCCCCACCTTGCTGACAGTCAGTCAGGGGTTGCCCTCAGCTTTTAGAACCACTACACCCCCCTGGGGCAACACCTCCTCATCCTCAAAGCCAGCAAAGGCAGGCCAAGTCCTTGCCCCACTTTGAATCTCTCTGACCTTCCTCTCTGCCACAGCTTCAGCCAAAGAGAGTTCTCTGTTTTTAAGGACTTGGGTGGTCAGATTGGGACAACCTGCATCATCCCCCACCTTAGCACCCCATCACACCTGCAGAGGTCATCTGCCACGGAAGGGACATATTCACAGCTACTGGGGATTTGGGCACTGGCAATCGCTCGGGCCACTATTCTGCCCCACAGCCTTTGCTATGAGGGAGCTTACATCAATCATGTGCAAGGCCACATGAAGAGGAAGAGACCCCTGGCCCCTCCAACCATCCAAGCCAACCCAGCTGATGTCCCAGATACCACAGAGCATGGTGAAGCCATTCCCACTATGCCCACCTGACTCCTGCCCCACAGAATCATGAAATATAATAAGAAAGTATACTATTCTAAGTACTAACTTTTGGAGTAGCTTGTAATACAGCAACAGATAACCAAAATACTACCCTCACTGACCCAAGAGAACACAGACATTTGTCCCAATAGGGTCTTACCCCCAGGAAACTGACATCTGAATGGAGGTGTAGGGTGTTGGGGAAGAGTTGCTTAATGGCAAAGTTCTGGAGAAAAGCTATAGGAGTTTTCCCTACTGAGCCTCTTGGAGCTGACTGGGCCCTGCCTTCCCATGGCCTGGCTGTTTAGGATTCCCGAGGTCTAGGAGTTGCCCTGCATCCAGTTACCAATTCCCCAGAATCAGCTGCTTTTTCTTATTTCAGAGAATCTTAACAGAAACATTTGGTAACTATGACCACATCAGCAAAACAGAAAAGGAGCAGCCTAATGTAATGTTAACAGCAGCAGCAGGATGCCTGGGTTCAAACCCTGCGTCTGTCACTAAACAGCAGTATGATCCCGGGCAAGTGACTTCACTTCTCTGTGCCTTGGTCCCCAGGACCACATGGCTTCACTGGAGAATTCTACCAAATAAAAATAAACTAACATCAATCGTTCTCAAACTCATCCTAAAAATTGCAGAGGTGGAAATGCTTTCTCACTCATTCTATGTGGCTAGCATTACCCTGATACCAAAATCAGACAAACACATCACAAGAAAAGAAAACTACAGACCAATATCCCTTATAAACACTGATGCAAAAATTCTCAACCAAATGCTAACAGACTGTATCCAGTAGCATAGCAATAAGGTTATATATCATAACTGCTGCTAAGTCACTTCAGTCGTGTCCGACTCTGTGCGACCCCATAGACGGCAGCCCAAAAGGCTCCCCCATCCCTGGGATTCTCCAGGCAAGAACACCGGAGGGGGTTGCCATTTCCTTCTCCAGTGCATGAAAGTGAAAAGTGAAAGTGAAGTCGCTCAGTCGTGTCTGACTTTTAGCGACCCCATGGACTGCAGCCCACCAGGCTCCATGGGATTTTCCAGGCAAGAGTACTGGAGTGGGGTACCATTGCCTTCTCCAATATATCATGACTAAGAGGGATTTATTCCTGGAACGCAAGGATGGTTCAACATACGAAAATCAAGGATAGATATATATATCAGTGGAGCATAATAGAGAACTCAGAAAAGAGCCCTCAAATATACAGTCAAGTTAGTTTTGACAAGGATGCCAAGACCATTCAACGTGGGAAAAATCGTTTCTTCAACAAATGGTTCTGTTATTGCTGGATATGCACAGATTAAAAAAAACGAAGTTGGACCCTTACCTCCCACCATATACAAAAACTAACTCCAAATGCATCAAAGACCTAAATGAAAAAGCTAAGGCTATTAAAAACACTCTTAGAAGAAAACACAGAGACCAATCTTCATAACGTTGTATTCAGCAACTGAATCTTAAATAATACACCAGAAATACAAACAACAAAAGGAAATAGATGAACTGGACTTTATCACAATTAAAAATTTTTGTGCATAAAAGGTCAATATTGAGAAAGCAAAAAGACAACACAGGGAATGAGATAATTGTGAATCATATATCTGATAAAGGTACAGTATCTACAATATATAGAGAACTCACAACTCAACAACAACAAAAAAGACAAATGACCAGTTAGAAAAAGAGCCAAGGACTTAAGCAGACATTTCTCTGAAGAAGACACAAATGGACAACAAGCACATAAAAAGATATCCAGTGATATTAGTCATTTGGAAAATGCAAATCAAAACTACAATGAGATACCACTTCCGACCCACTGGGACGGCTATAATTATTTTAAAAGGAAAATAAGTGTTGATGAGGATTTGGGGAAATTGGAACCCTCACACATTGCTAGTGGACATGGAACACAGAGCAGTTCCACTGGAAAAGTTTTGCAGTTCGTCAGTAAGTTAAAATAGATTTACCACATGTGCCAGCAATTCCATTCCTAGGTATACACCCAAAACAATAGAAAGAAGGTGTTCTTGTACATAAACGTTCATAGCAGCTCTATTCACAATAGCCAAAAATTAGAAACAAGTCAAAATGCCCATAAACAGATAAATGGATAGACAAAATGTAATCTATCCATACAGTGAGATATTATTCAACTACAAAAATAAATGAAATACTGATTCACACTACAACACAGGCCCATCTTGAAAACACCATGCTTGGTGAAAGAAGTGGGACACAGAGTGCCACACATTGTAGGAGTCCGTTTTTACAAAACATCCAGAACAGACAAATCACAGAAAGAGAAAGCAGATCGGTGGTTGCCAGGGGCTGGATGAGGGGAAATGGTGAATGCCTGCTTTATGGATATGAGATGTCCATTTGAGGGATGGAAAATTCTGGAATAGTGATGATGGTTGCACGACACTGTGAATGTGCTTAATGTCTCTGAATTGTACACTTTAAAGTGATGCAATGGTATCAGGAAAAAGGAGAGGGTGGAAATGGCAAAAGTCTTATCTCATATGGTATTTATGAAGACTAAATTAAAATTATAGGAGATGACCTTCACAGATTGCTTAGACAGAGCCTGGCACACAGTAGGTGCTAAAGTTGAGAGAAAGAGAAGGGAATGGCAGCACCAACCCTGAAAGCAACAGGAAATGTTGGAAGGAAGCAGAAAGGCTCCCAAGTCTTTCCTAAAGAGGGTGGTCAGCAGAGGTCTGAGAACTCTGCCCTTCAGCTCTGTCCACTACCCAAAGGCAAGTCTTCTGTGAGACACAAAGAATTCCCAACGGCCCCCAGAACTTGGCACCCTCCTGGGGGAGCCAGCTCAGCAAGCCCTCCAGGATCTCAAGGGAGCAGGGATCTGGCTGTACAAACAAGGGGCCACCATGCAGACACTCTGCCCTCTGACACCAGAAAAAAAAAAGGAGACGATATTGCTCTACACACCTGTCTGGGAGCCTCTGACC
Organism: Bos indicus x Bos taurus; assembly: GCF_003369695.1. Lineage (NCBI taxonomy): Eukaryota > Metazoa > Chordata > Mammalia > Artiodactyla > Bovidae > Bos > Bos indicus x Bos taurus. The sequence goes on along the minus strand of NC_040088.1, from coordinate 40,721,151 downwards.
TACCTGCACACAGAAAGTCAAAGATACACCACAAGGCCCATATCTGACTCCATCATTCCTCACCACAAAGGCTTTCATCTGTTGACTGATGGAACCTTCCCTATGCCTCCCCAGCCTCCTTTCACCCTACGTTTCTTCCTGCCTCCACTGCAGCCACATAGCCTCCTCCAGCGGATACCTATGCCGTTCCCTCCACCTGGAATCTTCCTTCTTCATGTGGTTCAATCCAGTGCACTTGGATCTCAGCTCATAGAGCAAACGCTCATTCAGCCACACACTGTGCTTGGCAGTGCCTGTCATCTGTCTCTGTGACTTTCAGTGATGTCTGCCACCACCCTGAGTCCCTGAAGGCCAAGGGAGACCCAGATTTCTCCCTCCATCCCACTGCCCACATGCTCACCATCGTTGATCCTCCCAGCCAAGGACCCCACACTGAAGCCAGCAAAGATGACATTGTGGATGGCTCCGATCCTGGCACAGGCCAGCATGGCAGCCACAGCCAGTGGGGAGACAGGCATGTAGATGGCCACTCGGTCCCCTCGGCGGACTCCATACCTCTTGAGTGTGTTGGCCAGGCGGCACGTGGTCTCCAGTAGCTCCCTGCAGCACAAGGGAGGGAGGGCCGTCAGAGAAGGGGGAGGGCTGGAACAGTTCTGCAAACTGCAGGCACTGCAACCCCAACCAGCCTGAAGAGGGCAGCCGCTGGAACACCTGGTACATGGGACAATCTTTTCAGAAAACATTATAACTTTGTAGGCTGGTACTGACATGGATTCACGATCACACTGCTGAGGAAAATCACCTGCCCCTCGTCCACAGAGAACAGGGCTTCTCAGACCTGGGATATCTGGTCCCCGAGGCTCCTGACACATCCACCCTGAGAGGCCCCAGTTCTCTGGGTCAACACAGGCCTTGCTGAGCAGGGCACCCCCAATTCTGTGAAGCCACAGAACTTTGGGGAGGAAGGAAGCCCATGGGCCTGTGGCAGGACTGCGGGGGTGAGGGATGGGGATGCTGAACACCATGCCCTCACCTCACACACCCACGAGGCCCCTGCCTCCACTCCCAGTCTTAGGCTCGGCTAGCCGATCAGAGTGCAGCATCCCCCTGAACAAGCTGATTGATTGGCCTGAGGTTTGTGTATGACCCAACCCAACCCTGGGAGGATGACATTCCCCCAGAAACCAGGGGTCTGCAGCAGAACCAGGGGTGGGGGAAGTACAGGAGGGCAGAAGCAGCTGCACAATGAGTTCAACTCTATTTCCCAAGTGGTCCTGCTGAACCTCACTTCCCACAGGAAGGGAAGTTCCCCATTTTTGCTGCTTTTGTTTTATTGTATTTGTTATTTAACAGAAAGAGCTGGCATGGAAGGGCAGAGTAAGTTCGTCCCACACATGGCTCCACCCTTGTGGCCAGGACCCAGGAGTGTTTGTGGTTGCCCCATGCTCAGAGACCCAGAAAGGGGCAGCCTGGCAAGGGCCACCAGGAAACAAAGGGGGGGTGGTGATAGGCTTTGGGGGAGCCCAGATGAGAGCAGATCACCAGCATAACCAAGCAGGACCTTGTAGGACACCGCTCCCCATATACTCCGCTTTAGCTCCTCTCTGAAACACTCAGATAACCGTATCTCATACACGTTCCTGAGTCCTCTTACAGATGCTAAAACCCCCACCAAATGGAAGAAATGAACTACTTGCAGCCTCTGGACCTACTGGAGCCTGAGGACTGATCATGTTAACAGCCCGGTTACCTCACCATCAACCAATCAGAGAACTGTGCACAAGCTGTTCACATACCCTGGGACTCCCCTCCCTCACCTGGACTTTAACAGGCTTTCCAAAACCCATCGGGGAGTCCAGGTGTTTTGAGCGCCAGCTACCCTGGACACCTGCTTGGCACCCTGCAATAAACGCTGCACTTTCCTTCACCACAACCTGCTGTCAGCAGGCTGGCTCTACTGTGCACGGGTGAGCGGAGTGACTCAAGTCTGGTTTGGTAACACAAGTGCGGCCTACACTCTCTCCTGACTCCTGCCCAGACTGGCACAGGCCCCGTCCCCTCTCTTAAGGCTGTAGGACAAAAGCACCACTCACTGGCGCCCCATCCACCCTGCACCTGAGCTTGTGATGAAAGAAAGAGCACCCAGAGCGCCCCCAACAGCAAAAGCCCCAGAACCAGGGCCCAGAAACATGCCTCCTGTATGTGACAGCACTGAAGAGGCAGTCATGGTCAGTCACCCAGAAGGTGACTTAAGCGCAGCCCACATGCTGTTTTTAACAGCCCTGAAGATTTATGCAGTTGGTGCTGAGGAGATGGAGGCTCAAGTGTGTCAGAGATCAGTGGTGATGAAATCCTGTCCTTTTTCTACAGACAGAAGGATGGAAGGCAGCATTTTGAAGTGAAAGAAGGAACAGAATGGCCCAGACAGAGTGGCCTGGGTTACTCACTACAGTAGCTGGACAGGCATGGGAGCTCAGCTTTCACAGCCGGCACAAGATCACCTGAGAAACAGCACCTGAGAAACAACCCCTCCACCTTGTTGGACTGTCACACGTGTGACCGAGAAGCATCACCCACTCAGGACCCTGCCAAACATTCAGCAGAGATTATCTCTACCATCAGGCATCTTTGTTTGAAATTACTTTTAAAAGTACTAAAATCAACTCATTCACTTTGGTGAATTCATAAGATGTTAAAAATTCTGTTCTCGGTACCGTGAGGGCAAGCTGGGCACCAGACCAAGGAAATGAGAGGAGAGTGTCCTCTGGCAGCCCAGCTCTGATGGGGAAGTGAAGGCACATGAGAGGGTGAAGGGCGTTCACCGCCTCAGTTTAGGGTACGATTGCTGAGGGCAGCAGGGAGAACTTTCGGGAAAGGTCAGCGGTGGGGAGGAGGAGGAAGGCAGCAGAAGGGAGAGGATTCCTTCCGGCCAGAAGCTGCCTGGCGACCAGAGCTGGACAACCGACCTGTGTGGCCCTGGGAAGGTGCGGAGACCAAGCGACAGTAGCCAAGGTGTTCCCTGGAGGATCAAGGGGCCTCCCCACGGGCCCTGCCACTGAGTCCGCTAGGTCCCGCACTCTTTTTTTATATTTATTTATTTTTGGTTGTGTTGGGTTTTCGTTGCTGTGCAGGTTTTTCTCTCATTGTGGCAAGTGGGGGCTCCTCTCTAGTTGCAGTGTGCAGGCTTCTCTTTGTGGTAGCTTCTCTTGCTGTGGAGCACGGGTTCTAGGCACACGGACTTAGTTGCTCCATGCATGTGAGATCTTCCGGGACCAGGGATGGAACCCGTGTCTCCTGCATTGGCAGGCAGATTCTTTACCACTGAGCCACCTGGGAAGCCTGGGTCCCGCACTCTTGCTGCTGCCTCCAGAGAAGTTTCTGATAAAGAATCTGATCTGGGTAAAGCTCTTGAGTTCACTGCCCTTCCTGTCCTCTCCACCAAGGCCATAAAACTCAGGGTCGAAGAAATCCTTAAAACCTCCTTGGGGTTCCTGGCCCCATCAGTCCAGCCTCTGCTTAAACAGGGGCTGGGAGTCACCTCACACAGCACTCCCTCTTTCTTTGCTACTTCAATAGAGAAACAGTCTTCCTAGAATCAGGCCAAGATTTGTGGCTGTTCCATTTCCAGCCCTTGGTCCAGTTCAGGCCTTTAAAGATGTCCAGAATAACTCTGTCATGCAATAACAGCCCTTAAGATTCCTGGAACACTCCCTCCACCATCCCACAAAGCCTTTCTCTCCCAGCTTCTCTCCCCCAGCCCTCCAGGAACCGACTCTCACACCCTAGAAACTTCCAGGTCACAAAACAGACCCCAGCACTCCCATGGTGTCTGCTCGGGTCAGAATAAGGAAACCCAGACCCTTGACCCCAATTTTATATTTAACCATGTAAATGAAGAACACATTTATTTTTAATGCTTAACACAGGTGGCCCCAATTCAACATGAGGTCACTAACCCACTAACTATCACCACACCCAGAACAGGACTAACCAGGGCTTTGCCCTATCACAATCAGGGAATTAATTCTCAAAATCGGACTTTCCAGACTATCTATTTGTCCCTATTTAATTCCACCTCAATTTCTACTCATCTTTCCAGCGCACCCATTATTTTTTTAAAACTTGGATTTTTGTTAACAATTTCCTCCAGACTTACACCACTGGAGAATAAGGTCAGCAAACCTAGATCTTCAAATCACGAAAATGTACATGTTATGCAAGTGATCCTCCAGGTACTTAAAAATTTACTCCAGGGTACTCAAAAATCATCCAAAAGCTGTCCTTGGATATTCATGACTTCTCAGACTTTCACAAACCGATATGCTGCTTCTATATCAAATAGATAGTGCAGTCACTCAGTGACCAGTGCTCTGGGCTGTCCCTGCAGGAAACACTGCTTCCTCCTTGCCTGTGGGGTTTTTCCAAGGGACAGTGACATGCAGCTTTCTGAGAAATCACCTAACAAAATAAGTTTGAGTTCTATTTTCCAGTGCGAGGAGCAATACATTATTCGTCAATCAGGTTCTGAACAAGCTATCTACGTTTGTCTGCCAGGAGACGCCTCAGGGCCACGCCTTCCATGTGGAGGCACAAAAATGACAGGCACAAATACACAGAATTGCCTCGCCTTCAGGGTGCTGAACAGCAAAAGGCTGCCTGGCCTTGGGGAAGAAAGGAGACCTTTCACAGCCAACTCTAAGCTTCAGCTGGGAGGAACGTCCATCCAACGCTAATCCAACCACAAGTATGTGAAATCAACACAATACCTGCCTGAACACAGAGAGAAGAAAGCCATCTCTGGTCCAGCTCAATAAAAACAGGACACAGCTGGACAGACCAGGGGAATTAAGATAAGCGGGGTGTGTGTGTGTGTGTGTGTGTGTGTGTGCACGTGCACGTGTGTGTGCGCGCACACGCACTGCTGCTGTATCTAAGAAACTAATGTGGAACACACAACTTGCTTACTTGCTACAATTACTGTGGCTCTTGTGTTCACTAGCTAAGAGGCTACCTCCTTCATTGTCCACTTGCCCCACTGAGTATCAGCTTCCCTTCAGCAGGGATTTGTTCACTGCCTTCCTCCCAGTATCCAGAACCGGACCTAGTGCAGAATAAGGTGTGTGACAGATGTCTGTGGAATGGAAGAGACCAGCAGGTAAGCCTGAAAGAGCCCAGGCAGGCACAGGGTGACTGGAGCCTGGGGTCTAACCGTGAGCGCTGGTCCACCTGCAGATGCCTCCCAGCCTCCTGCACTGAGAGAGGGTCACATTGGAGAAAACATCCTGCCCCTCAGAGAGTGCAATGGGCAGGACAACCCCACTGTTAGGCCAGCCCATGGCTACTCCTCTGTCTACGCTTCCTTCTGCGGAAAAGGGAAGGAGCCCAGGGAATGGTGTCACTGGGTGTGTGGAGGCCTGCGACAGTGTCTTCTCTCCCCTAGCCTGGTGCTGACGGGAGGGGTCAAGCCCAGGGTCCAGATGAAGGACTGGACAGGACAGGTCTTCCTTCAGTCTGCTTCTCTAGACTTGACTTCTTTGGCTGCCCCAGGTCTCAGTTGCAGCGTGCGGGATCTTGGTGTGGCACACAGGCTTAGCTGCTCTGCAACATGTGGGACCAGAGTTCCCCAACCAGGGGTAAGACCCACCTTCCCTGCATTACAAGGCGGATTCTTAACCACTGGATGACCTGGGAAGCACCTACTTCTCTAGACTTTGCTATTCTCTTCAGTAAGCCATTTCTGGAAGGTGAAGATAGTAAGAAAAGCGAAGGTTGGCAAGAGAAGTGGGGCACAGCAGAAGGGACCCCTTCCCACAGGAAGAGGCTTGCCAGGCCTCGGGACCATCCCCTTCCCTCTGGCAAAACTCCTCTGGCCCAGACATTACTGTAGCCACTAAATCTGATCTAATGTGAGGCCATGTGCTTACTCTGCTACTTACTGCCACCAGAGAACAGAAGCCCAGGAAATTCAGCTGAGCGGGCTCATAACCCAAGTATGAAATTCCTCTCACGTCATGATTCGATCTCGTGACCATGACCTTGAGCAAAGGTAAGCTGCAGGGAACTGTAAAGCCACTGCCACATGTCAACACGAATACGCCCAAGCTGCCCTTGCCAACGAAGCCCCAGACACGCTCAGGGTTCGAAGCAAACAAGAGATGAAACACCACTGCTGACCCTAGGCCAGCCAGTGAACTGAGGCTCACTGAAGCTGCATGTTTTCTAAATTCCTTACAAAAAGTAAATGTATTTTTCTTGAGGCTTTGCTATACTCTGTGGAAAGTTATGAACTCAGAGAATTTCCCTCTCAGGAGAGTGTCTCAGTGAAGGACATCTGATTAGAGGTGGGGCTCCCCCCTACCCTCAACTCCCCATACACCTGGGTCCTGACTGACCCAACCATAGTACGGTCCAATAATAGGAGTACTTCTAAGGCGGTCTCCAGGACTCCTGTGCTCTGAATGTTTGCACAGTCCTTACCCCCAAAGAGGGTAGCACGAGGGGGAAATTAGGTCATGAGGGTGGAGCGCCATGATGGGATTAGCGCCCTTATAAGGGAGAATCCCAGGGATGGGGGAGCCTGGTGGGCTGCCGTCTCTGGGGTCGCACAGAGTTGGACACGACTGAAGCAACTTAGCAGCAGCAGCAAGGGAGACCCCATGGAGCTCCCTTTTTCCTTCCACTAGGTAAGGACACAGAGGGAAGGCACTGGCTATGACCAGGAGAACCCAACCAGCAGACGACCATGCTGGCACCTTGATCTTGGGCTTCCAGCCTCCACAACTGTGGGAAATAAGTCTCCATTATTTCTCAGCCCCCTCTGTCAGTGGCATTTTGTTACAGCAGTCCAAACAGACCTACAGGGTCTGTACAGCCAAAAAACACAATGTTGTAAAGCAACTATACTCCAATAAAAATAAAGGACAGGACCAAATCTGAAGTTCTAGGCACATATAAGAGCATCCTATAAACAGTAGCTATAATTACTGCAAAAAAAGGCAGAAAAAGAAAATGGGTGACAATGGGTGGTTCCTTAACAGCAGGAAGGAGAGTGAGGATGTCAGTTTACTTTTGTGTGAATTGCAGGCAGCTGCGTCATTGGCTCAGGGTGAATAAGGGTCACCGCTGTATCTGAATACAGTTACAGAAGCCCTCCCCTGCAGCCCCGTGCCCTGCAGTGGGTACTGATGGGAAGCCCTTGCTTGAGGTGGGAGGCGTCTGAGAAGGATACATCACCCACAATCGAGGCCGCTGTCAGCAGCAGGTTCTAGGTACTCAGCCACAGCCCGGGGTTCTGAGAGGCTGGGGGAAGGCAGGTGCCCCCTGCCCCTCTACCACCTGTCGTGTCTCCCCCCCACCTCCACCAGCTGCCCCATCTTCTCCAGCCATGCTCACCACCCACTGTGAGCACAAGGACCCTGCCATCCAGGCAGCCTCAGCCACCCCCAGGCCCCTGAGGGTTCACTGCCCAGAGCACTCTCCTCCTACCCTCCCCACCCCACTCCCATTCACAGTTCCTTCAGTGACAACAGCTACTGAGCAGATGTCCTGTGCCCAGCACTGCTCTGAATCCTAGGCACATCCATGGAGCCTCACAACAGCCCAAGGGTTGGAAGTTACCATCACCCATTCCATTTTCCAGATGAGGAAACTGAGGCACAGAGGACTTAAGTGACTTCTCAAGGCTATTCAGCTGAAAGGGTCAAGAATCAGGTCAAGATTAAAACCCAGTCTGGCCCCAAGGGCTGCTCTCAAAACCCACAGCTTCAGAACAACTTGAATCCTATTATAAAGGCTCCCAGACTTGACAATTTTGCCATTGGCCAAGTCCAGTGTAACAGTTTTTCTTTGTTGTTGTTGTTTAGTTATTAAGTCATGTCCGACTCTTTGCCACCCCATGGACAGTAGCCTGCCAGGCTCCTGCATCCATGGGACTCTTCAGGCAAGAGTACTGGAGTGGGTTGCCATTTCCTTTTGCAGAGGATCTTCCTGACCCAGGGATCAAACCTGGGTATCCTGCACTGCAGGTGGATTCTTTACCACTGAGCCACCAGGGAAGACCAACATTTCTACTTGGGTTGGTTCAAATTAGCAAGAGAAGTGTTCCAGGCCACTCACAGTAGTTGAATTGAGCCTAATCGATTGGCTGCCGTCTATGGGGTCGCACAGAGTCGGACACGACTGAAGCGACTTAGCAACAGGAGCAGCAGCAGCAGCAGGATGGAGGAGAATGGGGTGGGGGGTGGATTTACTTCATGATTCAGTGTTTGGCCCCACATTCAGAACCACCTGCCCCAGGGTCTGTCTCCCGCTCAATCTAAGTCTTTCCCACCCAGACACCACCCTGTGGCACAGAAGTGACAGGTCAGACTTCTTCCCTAATTCACGCCTGATTTCCCTTGGACCTCAGCACAGGCCTTCAGCCCAAGTTTTGTCTCTGGAAAAGGAGTTCTTTCCTTTCCAGACTCAGAGCCTCACTCACAAAGAGGGAGCCAGCACCAACCCACTAAGAACCCCTGAGGTTCCTGCCAGCCCCAGGCGAGAGAAGTCTGCGGCCCCAGTCCAACCATAACCAGCAGGGAGGATGGGGCTGTCAGCCCAGACCGAGCAAAGGAATTCACCCTCCCTATGGCCCAGAAACCTTGCGCCAGCTTCCCAGAGGACACTGACTGTATTTGCTGATGGGAAATTGTCAAGCCTCCCCGGATCTGGACCGCCCCGCCTTCCCAGGTTCGGATGAGGTCCAAAACAGTCACAGGCGGCCAGCAGAGAAAATGAAGGGCCAGGCAGCCCCTCCTCCCTCCCCAGGCCATCACCCCTCCCCTGGTACCTACAGTGACCCCTCCTGCCTCTAAAAGCCTGAGAGCCCCAAGCCCGGCCCCCCAGCCACTCCAGCACCTGCATTTTCTGTACCTCAGCCCACAGCCACACCAGGACTCCACCGCCCTCAGGCCCACCTGCTCTGTAGCCATCCCTTGTCCCTCCTGAAGGCCACCTGGAGCTCTCTGGCGCTGACCTCTCCAGTCAGTACTCATGGTTAACTTTGTCCTGGGGTGGGCGCGGGGGGCCAGGAACACACGGCCCTTGTTGGTGAAGGGATGTGTTGTCTGCACACAGGCGTGCAGGCCTGTCACCAGGTTTGGCCACCCGGCAGCCCCACTGTTCACACCTTTACCACTTCCAAAACTCCAGAGCACAACCCACAGAGCAGACATTGCATTGTCTGACCCCCTTTCTGGCCTTTCCAGCTCGGGGAGCCTGAGAGTCCTCGAGGCCAGCTGGGCGTCAGGTCTCATGCTTTACAACTGAGGACGACTGCGAATCCCAGTGAAGACTGTAGGCGTCAGCCACCCACACAGCAGAGGCTGCCCAGGCCTAGGGTCAAGGCCAGGACAGCAGGCCCCTGGCTGGTTATAGGGAACCCTCCAGGCAGCAGGTCTCGGGCAGCAGATGGAAGGGTCTGGCACCATGGACACTGGGGGCTGCATGTCTGCTGAGCCTCGAGGTGGCCCTGTGGGATCTCAGGGCTGCCAGCCCCCTGGGCCGTTCCCTCCAGGGGGCCTTGATTTTCTACCTCCTGGAGTCTCGAAGTGGCCAAGGAGGGGGCGGGGAGGGTGGCGGAGGAGCGTGGCCGGTTCGGCCTCCACACCGCCCAGGCACAGCTCTGGCCCCCACACCCCCAGCACACCGGGTCTGCAGCCGCCAGAAGCCCAACCACACAGCTGGAATAGAAGCCCCTCCCCTCCCGGAAGGCTGGTCCCAAGGGGCCAGGCGGAGGCCTTCGCCCCTCCCTTTACCCACCCCCGGGTGCCTGCGCTCCGCCCCTCCCCTCGGCAGGCTGCTCGTCCTCCCACAAGGCGAGGCCCTCCCACATTTCACACAGCCGAAGGGGGCTCACAGAAACAGGGGGCCAGTGCCAAGGCAGGCGATTGTTATTCACACTGAACGTCAGCCAGGGGCTTCCCAGAAAGGCCCCGTCAAGAAGGTCGACTCTCGTGGAGGACATTCCCACTACGGTGCCAAAATAGGGCCATTCTAAAATGTGAGATTCCAAGAGCTTGCTCAAAAGAAGAGGGAAAAACAGTATCTTGTAGAGAAGAATTCAAAGCATTTGCCAGCTTCAAACTAAAGTCTCAAGGAAACTTAAATATTGGTTTAAAACCAGCTTGATCCAAGTAACTCAGGAGTCCTGCCGGATTCTGGGAGACTGCATGGGGATTCCTGACCGAGTTCTGCAGTCAGAGTTACTCAGAGGCAGGCAGGGGACACCGCACACAAGCCTGGCGGCCCTTGGCCTCTTGTGCCCCAGCCCAGAGGAGCCCACCCTCACAAACCCACTTCCCCTGCCTGACAGGTGCCCCTGTTCTGGTGCCTCACGGTAAATGGCGCTGGTTCATCCCAAAGCACCCCACCTCTCCACCACCCTATACCAGTTAATAATCCTCCCCTTCAGTTGCCCTAATTTGTTAATACAGGAGTTTGCTCGCTGCAAACTGTAATTCATCTGCGGGTGAGAAGCGCCAGGTGCAAGGTTGGGGGCTGGGAGGAGCAAAAGTGCTGCCTTTTAGCAGACCCTAAATTATTCTCCCAAGGTGAGGTCCTCTTCCTGGAAAACCCACCCACCCCTCCCAGCACCAGCAGCAGCAGGGCCACCAGCCCTTCCCCTCATCAAATCTGAAATCCTTTCCTGGCATCCCTTCGCCTGGCCCGGACCTACAGCTAAATGAGGCTTGTATCCTCCCAGATCCTGGCCTGGGCTTTCATTTCCCTGGGCTGCTCAGCACCCAGCACCCAGGGGAGGAGAAAACAGGCTCCGTGAGCCAGAAATGTTCTCTAGGTCGCCCACAGTCGGGGATAAAGTGGGTGGGAACACAGGGCACCTACCCGGCTGCCCCGCCCCTCAGCGCACTGGCCTGTGAAACCCTCCTGGCCTCTCAAAACTCACTCCCAGGACTTCCTCAACGTCGTCTCCAGCCACGTCCCAGCGAGACTTCCTGCTTCCTCCTGCCAGAGCCCAGGTGGCCCTTCTGTGACAGTACAAGTGGCCACAACTGGGACACAAGCCAGCCTCTGAGGAGGTACCTCCAGGCTTCAGACCTCGCCGCCCCCTCTGCCCAGGGCTGCTGTCTGGCTGCCGCAGACAGAGGGGCGCCTCAGAGCCTGGGGACCATCCTGTGTTCCCAGTGGCCCCTCTGCACTGGGGCCAGTAATGCTCAATGCCGGCTGCCCCAGGGAGGAGGTGCCCTCCATGGGGCCGGGGCGGGGGGGCGGGCATGTGTCTGCTTTGCGCCTCCACAGGGGCTCCTCACTGTGCACCCTCTATATAAGAAAGCCCAGCCGGAACCACCACAGAAATCACCCCCTCCAGGGCTGAAGCCACAATGGAAACTCCACTCAGCTCACGTGTGGGCACATGGGGGGCGGGGGGGACAAGGCCTGCTCTCCTCACTGCAGCCCAGCCACCCAGCTCAGCTGCACAGCCTGCCCGCGACCGCAGCCGCACTGCCCTCACAGTAACCCACATTCACAGCGGAAGGCCAAGCCAGGGCTAAAATCTGCTCCAGCTTTTTTAAAAGGTCACGTCTTGGATAAGTGACAAGGTTCTACTGTAGAGCACAGGGAACTATATTCAATATCCTGTGATAAACCATAATGGAAAGCGATGTGAAAAAGAATATTTATATACATATATGCATAACCGAATCACTTTACTGTACAGCAGAAAGTAACACAACATTGTAAATCAACTATACTTCAATAAAATAAAGTTTTAAAAAAACTGTAAAGGGCTCATGTCTGGACCCCTCCTCAGAGAGCCTCAGATGGGAGATCCTGGGTCAGGGCCTGGTGAAGACTCTCAGCCCACTCTCTGCTCTGACTGGGCACCAGGCTCAGAGGCACCCCCTGCTGAGAGGCCTCGAGTGCAGTACACAGGGGCCAGCCACAGCTGTCCACTCTGCTCCCCGCCCTCTGTCCATTCCCCACTTGGAAATCCTTGGCCCAGACTCCAGGCTCCAGGCAGGCAGTGGTCTTGAACTGTCCCCCACCTGTCTAGGGGAAAGGGATTTGTGTTTGTGCACATCCCCACCCCCAAGCATCTCTAGAATCTGTCTGCTTGAACAGACCATGAAGGACCAGCTTGTGAAATAGGTACGTGGACGGCTGGGAGGAGCAGCAGCCAGTGCTATCTGGCTGAACCCCCTCAGGGAGACACCCAAGTTATCTGTGCCTGCCTGGCGTTACAGACCTCAGGCAGTGCCAGAGGGCCCAGGATTGCCGGCCTGCTGGCTCCCTCAGACGGGTTCAGACACACCTCTGTGCAGAGGCAGGCTGGAAATCAGCTGGGCGGCCCTGTGGCCCGGGCTCCGGCCTCAGGTCACAGGCTGCCCCTCCTCCCCGGGAGATGCTTGCCGGCCATCCCAGGCTGATCCCTGCCCCTTTACTTCCCATCAGGAAGTGAGTACCACGCCTGAAGAAGGAAGCGTGTCTGGAGGACAGAACCCCAGCCAAAGAGGCTGTCCTTCTCCCAGAGCCACGCGGCCAGCGCCACACAAGGCCCACCGCGCTGCCTAGTGGCCTCCGTGCCTCGGCCCAGCAGGCAGGAGGCGCCCGGGAACTGGCACAGCCAGTGCTGCAGACAGCCGTAGGACAGGATGGGGACACTGGGCTGCCCCAGGGTTCCCAAAGCAGGTCCTACCAGACCTCCCGCACCCTAGGGAGGCACAGTTGGAAATACATGCCAACAGCACTGAGAACTTGAAGGCAGCGTAGACCCCACCCCCAGGCAATGGCCCAACTCCCAGAGTAGGAGCAGGGCGGTGTCTCTGCAACCCAGGAGAGCAGTCCAAGGAGGATCCTTGGACATGGAGAGCAGGCTGTAGATACGTGCACGTTTCGGGTATGTGTGCAAGGGTGTGTGCGCACATGTGGACCCATGTGTCACTAGTATTTGGGGCAGAAGGGGGTTCATGTTACAAGCTCTCTGCTGATTCTTCAGATGCACTTCCTCAGAAGAACTTGGCAGACTCAGAAAGGACAGGCCTATGCCCCTGAGCAACAAGACGGGTCCCCCAAGCTTCAGACAGACGAGGCAGGTGGGGTCCCAGGAAAGCACATTGCCCTCGGCACCCTGGTCCCTGAGAACCTCAGCCCCACACAGCCTCCTTCAAGGGCTCTCAGGTCACGGGTCTGGAACTTTTGTCTTCAGGCCACCAAGGCCTGTGACCGTCCTGGGGCACCTTGGGTGCCACCACGTGAGACACTTGGCAGGAGTGCACTTCAGTTTAGTGGCAGTTTATATGCTGGCAGGACAACCAGCACCAAGTGTAGGCAGCTCTCTTCTGAGACAGGAGGGAGAAAACCTCACATTGAAAACCTAACATGACCAGGAAAATGATTAATCCAGGTCCCTCAAAAACTAGCTGCCATTACAGACAACCCAGTCACACGCTTCTCTTTTCCCTCAAACAGTAAATAGCAACAGTCACGGGGCATTAAGACTAGCTGAAGTTTGTAAAACCATTTTGTTAGGCTGAGTCTGTTTATTTTTAGAGAGAATAATAAATTCTTTGCCTGCACTTATAGGTTTATACCTGCTCAGGGCAGCTTTGCAATGGAAATGAAGTTGTTCTTTGTTTAACGAGCTGGCAATCTTCCTGAGACTCTCCCACAGTGACAACCACACACTCAGAGGCTCGCCCAGAGGCCCTCAGAGGCCCGACATGGCCCAACACCAGCTCATGGTCCGGGTCCACAGGAGGACAGGAGGAAATTAGTCCATAGCTGGACCCCCTTCACCTCCTCCACCCCCATCACAGAGCCTTCATCTTCTACCGAACAATCACACATAGATCAAGTTGGGCCAGTAAGGGTGAAGAACTCTGGAGCGGCTCACCTGTTAGAGCAGCGCCCCTGACTCCAGTGCGCAGAGCCCGGGGCTCCCAAGCCACATGGGGTTCGGAGGGTATCTGTCCAGGGGACCCAGCTCAGTGCAGTGATGGGCAGTAAAGGCTGAAAGGGACTGTGACAGCTGAGGGTATTGGGTGCAGGGGGAGGGATAAGCAGGGCAGGGCCCGCTAGGAGCCACGGCAGATTAACAAACGTCACTTTGCTGCTTCTGCAGGAGTCCACCTGAACACAGCTTTACCAGGCCTGGTGCACTTGATCTGTGATAAAACCTGAGTCTGAGAAACAAGCAGGAAACCAGGGGTCCCTGGGGCCTGGAACTCTGAACTCTCCTCCTGCTGTGTCCCTTTCCTCCCCTCCCCATCAGCCAAGCACACCTGCACCTTCTCTCTGTTCCTGGGATCCCTGGGCTAGGACTGGACGTTCTCTCTCCATCTTCCTCAGGCTGCACCATCTTCCTGAGGCTGCTCCTTGTCAGCAGCACCTCAGCTTGAAGGTCATGTAAAGCGACCTTCACTGGGTCACTGGCCCACACTGGGGCCATGGGCTTGGGGATGTTCATTACCGTAATGCACCCCAGCCTGCCGTGACTGCTACAGTGGCACTCAGTGACACCTGTTGAATGGTTGGCCAAGAAGCCCTGAGCCACCCACCAGGAGGGTAATCATGCCCACAACTACCTGGGGTACTAAGGGACCACAACCTAGGCTCCCAGTAGGCCTGCAATAGCCCTGTAAAGGTGAACTGAAGCTTGAGCCAAGGGGTTTTCCCACGAGGATGTGGCCACAGACCAGACACCTCTGAGCAAGACAGTCCCGGGAAGGAGCAGGGCTTCAGGAAGACAAGTACCTGCTCCCGATGCCAGGTCTGCTCAAACCCCCCAGTGCACACACTTGGTGTACAGAATACGTGATCACAGATACCCTCTGATCCCTTAAATATCATGGCCCTTGTTTTATTTTAGCCCCATTTCAAAATCTTGGGTTTACTGTTGTGCCACTATCATGACGCACTAAGAGGGGCTGATTTTAGTTACCCCAGCGTGTATGTGATTCAGCTCATGTTCATATCCACTTTTCCTGAGACCAGAGAACATTTCCAAAGTGGAAATGCCCCCTGATATAATGCCGTGCCCAGAACTGGTCACAGGCACATGGAACTGCTTGACCAAGAGTGACCCTGTGCCTCGAACATTCATCATACTTGTTTCTGAGGACCCTGTTCTCTCCAGCAGAATCTAAAGACACCAAGTACTGCCCAGGTGGATGAGCATGCCAGGCCTCCTCCCATCCACAGCTTGGCAGCAGTGTTTGGCACCAGTGCCCACATGCACATGCAGAGGCACCTACCATCAGGGGACACACCATACCTGTAGGTGATCTTCACTTCAGTTCCAGGCTCATCTCGCTCCCAGATCAAAGCGATGCTCTCTGGGGACTTCTGAACGTGCTGATCCAAGCAGTTGACTGCACAAAAACAGGAGCACGGACGTTACACTTGGTGCCACTGGAGTCAGAATGGGGAGGGTCCAGTTGGCCTGGTTTGCGCCATTCTCCCTAGGTTGAGAGACCTCTCAGGTGCAGGTGACCACTGGGAATTCTAAAGAAGTGCTTCATGTGTGGAGCACTCCCCAAGTCCCAATCCCCAGCCTCATTCCCCGCCCCCACCCCCCCCCCACCCCCCACCAGTGACCTGACCCAACTGGCCCTGTGGTTTTCAAGGCTCCCTGGCGATTCTGACACGGCCAGGGCTGAGCACTGCAGCCCCGGGCTGCAGGAAAGAAGACTCGATGCAAACAGGATGGCCTGATTCCATGCAGTGCATGTGGAGGGTGCTTGTGGGGTAGGGGTGCAATCCCGGACAAGGCCCCACATCCCTTCTCAGGTATCCAGCCAGCACCCAGCTCCCAGAAGCGATGCACTGACGAGGGAAATCTCTCGCTAGTTTTCCAGGAGGCTCGCTCCCCTCCCCCTCTGTTACCGAAGCTCAGGTCATATGACTGCCCACAAAAACAGGTCGGTTGTGGTGGTTTACTGTCAACCTGAAGATCATTAGGATCATGTTCATTGCTAACTTCCTGTTCACCACCACTGACTGGACTTCAAGGTGAGCTTGGCTCTGGCCGGTTTTTGCCAGAGCCCCTTCCAGCCAGCCCTCGTGGCCTGTCTTCATTCCTCACCTCCCCATCAGCAGGGAAATAAATACCTAAAAACAGCTTTGGGATCAGCAGCCACTGCCCACCTGGTCTTCAGGGTCACCCTCATGTCGAGGTATATAATTTTTTCCTTTCCTGTCTTTTGGGGCAGTTATTTATCTTCTCCCTAACTAATCTTCTTCTACAGAAATGGGAGATGTACCCTTTGCCAAGTCTAACTCACAGGGCTGGGTCAGAATCAGATGGAAAGCAATCCTGAGAGGTTACAAGAATACGAGGTCAGTCACCACCCGATAATCACCCTGCTGGGAGTTCCTACAAATATTTCCTGATGGAAAACCATTCTGACAGAAGTTATGGGAGACTCTCCCCATAACAAACCCATAATCCTCGAGAGGGTGAACTCCCATGGAAACATTTACAAACTTTAGCTTGCATCTGTGTGTGCCTGTGTGCATATGAATCCCATTTTTTCCCTCTCAGGATATTTTCAGAGAAGGCAATGGCACCCCACTCCAGTACTCTTGCCTGGAAAATCCCATGGATGGAGGAGCCTGGTGGGCTATAGTCCATAGGGTCGCTGGGAGTCGGACACGACTGAGCGACTTCTTTCACTTTTCACTTTCATGCATTGGAGAAGGAAATTGCAACCCACTCCAGTGTTCTTGCCTGGAGAATCCCAGGGACAGGGGAGCTTGGTGGGCTGCCATCTATGGGGTCACACAGAGTCGGACACGACTGAAGCGACTTAGCAGCAGCAGCAGCAGCAGGATATTTTATCTATCACTTACTCTGGGAGGTGGGAGGGAAGTTCAAGAGGGAGGGACATACGTAAACCTATGGCTGATTCCTGTTAATGTATGACAGAGACCAACGCAATATTATAAAGCAATTATCCTTCAATTAAAAATAAATTTTTTTAAAAATTTCAAGTTTCTAACAGGTATATAAGCTATACCTCACAAACTTGATAAATGAAGGGTGGATGTCATGGGGAAAATTCCTACTTACTGTCACAGGAAAGTTCTTTGAATTACTAGAAAAACAGAAGAGAACAAATCCTCCCCCCTCCCCCACCCCCCCCCAAAAACAAAATAAGAGACAAAAGCAGAAAGACAAACTGAGAAGGGGCTTGGTGGCAAAACTTGGATTTATACAATAAACCTGACATCAGTCATGTGTATGTCGGTCTGGTCCAAAGTTCATTTTTTAAATATTTATTTATGTTTGGCTGTTCTGGGTCTTCATTGCCATGCACAGGCTTTCTCTAGTTGCAGAAAGCCAGGGGCTACTCTCTAGTTGTGGTGTGTGGGCCTTCCATCATGCTGGCTTCTCTTGTTGAGAAGCACAGGCTCTAGGGACATAGGCTTCAGTGGTTGGGGCTCGTGGGCTCAGTAATTGTGACACACAGGCCCAGTTGTCCCATGGCACGTGGGACCCTAGTTCCTGGACCAGGGATCGAATCTGAGTCCCCTGCACTGGCAGGCAGACTCCTAACCACTGGAGCACCAGGGAAGCCCTGGTCCAAACTTCAGAAGAGTTTTCACACTAAGACCACAGGTTTCTGACTCCTCTTGAACAGTCAGCAGCTGAGGCCATACCACACCTGGCAGCTGAGTGGTGGCCACTCTCAGCAGGGGTGGGCCTGTCACCCCCCTTGCTAGCCACGCCCAGTCTGCTCAGGTCCTGCCTCGGGGCCTTTGCACAGTTTCTCCCTGCCTGGGGGACATCGTCCCCCTCTCCCCACTGCTGCACACCATCTGGTACCCAGCCTCCCCCAGGTCTCAGCCAACACGTCCTCACTCCGCTATGGAGCACCACTCTTCCCCGGGACCTTATGCCTCCCAGACTCTAACACCCACTGTGGTGTTTCCAGCCTGCTGCCCCTTTGTGGGCAGGGGTCACATGCCCGGTTCCTCTTTGGACACCTGCAGCCTGACCCAGGGCTCCGAGCACAGGAAGCCCTAAGTTCTGCATGATGGATGGACCTGCCAAGTCCTCAAGTTAGAGGATGATGTGGGGTCCAGCTGACACCAGGCTGGGTGCGTGCCTGGGAGAGGGAACAGACCTCTTCTCATCTTCCTGGCTTTGTCCCTCAAGAAGTTTCCTTTTGGGGCCTACATCAAGGCTTCTGACTTCCCCAGGATCCCAGATGACTTGTGAGCATGTTAAGTTTTGAGGCCCCACCCTGAGTCTCTGACTGAACAGGTCTGGGTGGACTTGAGGATTTCACTTCTACCAGGATCCAACTTGATGCTGTGACTGCAGGTCCAGGACCTCTTTCACACAGGCGGATGTAGTCTCCTGGTATGTACAGTCCAGAGTCCCGGGCAGCTTTCTTTTTCCAGTGGTGGTGGTGGCAGTTTAGTCACTAAGTTGTGTCTGACTCCTGGATAGGAGTAATTAAAGACCCTTGCCATCTCTGCAAGACATCCGGCCATGCCCTCACTGGATGGCAGCCTGGGGTCACGGTTAAAATCACACCGTAGAGTCAGGCCACTGTCCAACCACTCACTAACCATAGACTCGTCTATTTATCTCTAAACACCACCTCTAAATCTTACTCTCTAACTGGTGGTGGTAATGGTTCCGGACTCTAGGAGGCATGGTAGTAATTAGATGCCACTGGAGTTTTCCTGCCATGGGGTGCGACTGTGTCCCCAAAGGAAACTGAGTTCACAGCTGCCACGGACAACCCTCAGATGACAGTGTCCAGAGAAAGCACAGGGCCAGTCTGAGGTGGCGTGGCTGTATGATGCCATGTGTGTGTTGACTTTTAACACATCTGCATTGCTCCTGCTGTTGCCTCAAGTGCAGAGGGGAGAAAAAAAAAAGGAGGAAGAGAAGGAAACCCTTACATCTCTCATTTTTTAAAAACAGCCTCCACCAAAGAACTGGGCAGCAAGACAACGGAATTTCATTTCCAAGTATTTCCAAGAAAAGTTGGGCAAGGAGATAGAGCAACTTAAGGTTTGGCTCAAACCCGACCTCTTATTTCGATCCTTTTCCAAACTTCCCAGCACACAGTGATCTCTCCTCCCACAACCCCATTCGTCACTGACTCATCTTCCCAGCAGCCCCCATTCTGACACAACATCAGCTCTGCTAAATCCACCTCCATCTGGGTCACAAGGTCCCTATGTGCAGGGACCACTTCCCTAAGATTCCTTCACCTCGGCAGGGGGCAGGGGATGAAGGGACAAACTTCCTAATTCTCCCCTTAGCAGCTGTAAAACCTTGAGCACTATCACCAGTGTGAACCTGCTCCTTTACTGATCCGTGGTCCTTCTCCTCATCAGAATGCAGGCTCCAAGGCACTGGGGCATTTTATGCATGATCCCCACCAAACACGAGCTAGAGCCCTTACATCCACATCTGTACAATGGGGCCTCCAGACACTTCAAATTGGTGTCACAAGGATGTCATGAGATGAGGCATCACAAAGTTCACCTAAGGGCAAGTCTGCACCCGGGCCTGATATGGCTCTGCAAGCAGGTAAGCGGGTGTGTGTGGTGAGTTTGGGTTTCTTTTTAAGAAGAGGTGATGAGGGACTTCCCTGCCAATCCAGTGGTTAAGACTTCGCCTTACAATGCAGGGGTGTGGGTTTGACCCCTGGTCAGGAGGGTAAGATCCCACAAGCCTTGAGGCCAAACAAATCAAAACATAAAACAGAAGCAATGTTGTAATAAATTCAATAAAAACTTTTAAAAGATGGCCCACATAAAAAAATAATTAAGATATTATTAAAAAAAGAAAAGGTGACCAGGGGGTCATCAGTTTCATCATAAACATGTACACACGAATGCAGGCATTTCCATCCAACAAACTTGTTGGTTGTTTAAATGCATCCCTGCCCCTCCTCCCTTTACAAAAATTTAATTTTAATCCAAAGAGATGAGGGAGTTAATATTCACAAGAGGAGTCACAATAGGTTTTCTTTAAATAGAAAACCTCCCTGGCATAATTTGAGGTATTACGTCAATCACAAAAACTGTATTTGCCAACTTTCCAGAAACATCTGCTATTTAAAGTAAGTCATGTCTCTAACAACTGGGGAGGATTCAGAGCTTTCCGAGGGTCCCTCCTCCTAAGACCTGAGGTCATGTGTTCACTGAGAGTTCCTTGAAAGACCTGAGTGAGCTACTTCAGCCACTGGGAGGAAATGCAGCCTCGGAGGCAGGCTCTCGCCATCTCAACGTTTCTGCCGTTTGAATTATTTGAGACATGTCATGAAGAGGAGAGAGCTACAGCGAAATGGTTTCCACTGCTACAAGGAATGTTCCAAAAAGTGTCCAAGGAATCTCTGTGTTCAATGCTAGTTATAAACAGTCTATCCCCAAGCTTGAAAGTAAGAATACACATACGTGTGTTTCAAATTCAGACTCAAAATAGAGTTTCGTTTTGTATTCTGAAAGCAACACGTCACTACCCTCCAGTTCTGCATCTGCAGCTTCCTGATGTCTCAAGTTTATACCCACGGAGCAAACACATCTGTTGAGCCCTGCGAGGGAAAGAGCCAAACTTCAAAAGCTGGAGTTTTTATCAGAACGTGGCTTTCTAAAGAGCTTAGGGTTTCATGCAAACCAGTCACTGCAGGGGGTGTCAGGTCTACCTCCCCACCCCTACCCCACCCCTCCCAGGGCCCTCTGACACCACAACCCCCCACCGGCCTGGCTCTCCCATGGTCCAGGAGGGCTTTCAGAGCCACGTCAGCCACCTGCGTGCCCTCCTCAGCCTGCTTCCCAGAATAGGCTGGTCAGATGGAAAACCTGTGTGGTCCCATTCAGAGGCAAAGCAACACGGCAGAAGAGCAGGTTCAAGGTTACAGCCTCCTCCCAGGATTCATTAATAAATAACAAAGGCCAGTGATTGGGTGCAAGGAATGTTCTGAAGACAGTGCAGAGTGCTTCACAAGCATTTTCACATTCAATGCTAACACGCAGTCCCAGGTCACCTGCCGCTGGTCAGAAGCCTAGCAGCTTCTGCCTTGGTCTCTGGGACCTCTGGTAGCCAACAGCCCTGGGTCTAGTCACCACCTTGTGAGAAGCTCCTTGTGGGTGCTCCGGGCCACAGCTCCAGCTAAGCCCTGCCTGCAGGCCAGGCCGCAGACTTGGGAGTGAGCAAGGTAGATGACTAGAGTCCCACAAGCGGGGAGCAGAGGCAAGCCACTCCCGTCAGGCCCTGTCCAAAGTCCTGACCCACGGAATCCGAGAGACTAAGAAAATGGCACGGATAGGAACTGGAACAGAATTTCAGTTACGCACTGTTCTCACGTTACAAATGAGGAGACGCACCAAAGAACAGTCAGGGAAGGGCAGGAGGAGTAAATTGGGAGAGTGGGATTGACACAGACACACTACTATACATAAAATAGTGTAAACTAATAAGAACCTACTGTAGAGCACAGGGAACTTTATTCAGTACTCTGTAATGACCTATATGGGAATAGAATCTGAAAGAGTGGATATATGTATATATATACTTGACTCACTTTGCTGTGTAGCTAACACAATTGTAAATCAACTATACTCCAACTAAAAAAATGAATTTTAAAAAATTAAGCACTTGGCAAGACTTTAGATAGAAAAAAAAATGGTCAGGGGAAAACAAGGATTCAAACCCAGAGTCGGACACGACTGAGCGACTGATCTGATCTGATCTGATGATTCCAAAGACACACCCAGCACCACTGAAGTGTACGGTACCACCCAAGGACTCTTTGTTTGTTTGAGAGAGACAGATTGGCATTCATCCCAACCCACCCATTTAGTGGTGCCCCACCTGCCCTGGTTGGACACAGATCAGTGGTTCTCAACCTTAAGTGTGTATCAGGATCACCTGGAGGATCCACCCCCAGGTTCCTGGCTCTGGCCATCTAGGATGTTTCTACAAAGTTCACAGGTCTTGCTGATGCTGCTGATCCAGGGACCACACTTTGAAAACTGTACGTACAGACCTTCCTGAAGGGGCAAACTGAGTTTTAAGTGACGCTCCTTTGAAATAAGCCATCATCGCACGACCATCACACAGACAGAGCATGCCAAAACACACCCCCTCCCACCCCAGCCCACAACTTTTCTAGTGGCTCCCAGGATAGCCATGACTTGGTCTGGTCCTTTTTCATATGATCACCTCTGATTTACAGACACTGGTGACCATCAGAGATATTTCTGACAGATGAGTGGGTCACATACACATTTGATGAGAGAATGTGGCTGAAATGCTGTTTTTCTACAAGGCAGTTTTCTGAAGTTCAGTTTCTGGCTAAGGTAACCATAAAGGAGAAATAAATGAAGAAAAAGAGGCAGAGGAGTGTCTTGTTGCACACCCTAACCCTGACCTTGAACCTGACCGAGTAGGGCTCACAAGGCCCTGGCTGCCCGTCGCACTGGATCTGTCATTACACCACCACCACCACTCCCCACTTCTTATCTGAGAGTGAAAGGTGGCACGAGTTCACCTTGAATGTCCCTGGCAGCCTCAGGTCGCCCAAGTCCAAGGCAGCTTCTAAAGGAACTGCAACCTTCTACCCCTTCCCCCTGTACGCAGCTCTCTCAATCCAGGGTGCATTCCACCAACCCTGCAAACCTAAGGGTTTAGTTTTTCTCCCACTAATCCAAGGACACTTTCTGCTGACTCAATTCTAAAGAAGACACTTATCTACTGAGTCATTTTTATTAAATCAGCAAAGCAATATACAATATATATAAAAAAAAGTCTGGTCCAAAGTTCCCTTAAATATCTTTGCTTGAAAAATAACTGCAAGAAACTACCTGTAACTCTGGCTACTTCTAAATTTCACAAGTCAAAATCACTACCACTTATTGCTCACTAGTAAGTGCTGGGTCTGTTCCATACCCTGTGTGCCTGGTCATCACAACCAGCCCCTCAGGTGGGTATTGCGACCTCTAGTCTACACAGGCAGAGAAGGCAATGGCACCCCACTCCAGTACTCTTGCCTGGAAAATCCCATGGACGGAGGAGCCTGGTGGGCTGCATGCAGTCCATGGGGTCGCTAAGAGTTGGACACGACTGAGCGACTTCACTTTCACTTTTCACTTTCATGCATTGGAGAAGGAAATTGCAACCCACTCCAGTGTTCTTGCCTGGAGAATCCCAGGGATGGGGGAGCCTGGTGGGCTGCCATCTATGGGGTCGCACAGAGTCGGACACAACTGAAGCAACTTAGCAGCAGCAGCAGTAGCAGCAGTCTACACAGGAGGATGCTGAGACTCAGAGGAACAGAAAAACTGGACCAGTAAAGAAGTGGAACCTGGAGACTTAGACCCCGCTACCCAGTTCAGGCCTTGGTCAGGAAGACCTTTCCTTAAACAGCCCCTAGACTCCCATCTATCCCATTACCCCCTTCCTCCTTGAGCCCCTCTGACCGCGCCCCATCTGGCTGCTCACACCCTAGACCTAGCCTGCCTCCTCCTTCCCTCAGTTGCTGGGCCTTCTGCCCCTGGCGGACCGGGGGCATGGCTGGCAGTGTGAACCCCAGTCCCAAGTCTGGACAGAACCGTAGGGGATTCAATCTCCAGTAGGGGCCAGAGAGGACAGACTGGGGATGCAGCTGGCTTCTAAGACCTCGGAAGACCGGGCCCCTGGGTCTTCGGGGCGAAGGTGAAACTGAGAGAGGGGAGGTCCCACTACTGCTTCCTTCCCGCCCGCCCGCCCGCCCGCGGGCTGACTCCGGCTGCCGGCGCGGCTTCCTCCTCCCCGCCACCCGGCGCGGCTCCGTTTGTTTACACGGGCAGGGCTGCTCCCCAGGCGGGTCGCCGGCCGGCACCTGGCGGTGACAACGGCCAGAAGCTTTTCGGTTCTGTCGCCGGCCGGCCCCGCGGGCGGGAAGTCCTGCTCCTGGCGCGCCCCTTGCCTTCCACCCCACGAGCGGCACGCTCGGTGTTAGGGCCAGTGGGGGCCACCGTTAGACTCGGGGGGGGCGCCGGGGAGCCCGAGCCACGACCGAGGAGTCGGGGCCGGGCCGGAGGGGTTGGGGCGGGGTGGCCGCGTCGCTTGCCGGGGAGCGACGCCGGAGCGCCGAGGAGGGGGCGTGTGGAGCCACCGCATGCTGGGCTCGGGGTCCCCCGGCCGCGCGAGCTGGGGCGCCCCGGTCCCCAGGCCCACTCACCAGACACGTTTAACTGGCCTCCCAGGAACCAGCTGATCCTGCCGCTGCGGAAGTCGCAGTCGCTCACCGTGTGGTAAGGGGTGTCCCACACGAGAGCGTCCCGCGCCAGTGGCCCCCAGAAGGCGGCGGGCTCGCGAGCTGCAAGCGCGATTCGCTCTTGGTAGGAGCCGGGTGGCGCTACGGAGGCGGAGGCGCTGCTCCAGAGCCGGGGGGCCGCCAGCGCCCGCACCCCAACCCCGCGGAGGCCGCCCAGTAGCCGCCCGACGCCGCGGCCCAAGCAGCGCGCCGCCATCGCGCCTCAGAGTCCCGCGCCTCAGAGCCCTGTGGCAACCGGGCGCCCGCGTGCCCACGCCCCGCCCCGGTCCCGCCCCGCCAAAGGCCCCGCCCCCATGCCACCGCCCCGGCCCTCGCCCAATCCCGCTCCCGCTCCCGGTCCTCGCGCGGTCGCGCCCCTCCCTGACTCCGCCAACGCCCCGCCCCTCCGGCCAACGCCCCGGGCCCGCCCTCAGGCCCTGCCCCCGCCCCGCCCCTCCCAATTCCTCCCCTCGGGCTCCAGAGCGGGGCGCCAAGGGAAGGGGAGCAGCTGGGGAAGGGGGGCCTCCCGGAGCCCGGGGTACGGGGTCCCGGGGCGGGCTGCCGGCGTTTCAACCGGTGCGTCTTCCAGCTCCGACGGCTTCGCGGCGCGGGGAACCGCAAAGACTGGGAACCCGGGGACGCAGGCTCTCCCGGGCGCGGGAGCGACCGCAGAGCCGGGGAACCACCAGTTAGGTCCATTCAGCATCTCAGAGGCCGAAGGCATTCTTTTCTTCGTGCGCCCTGGAGAAGGAACCCGCAGGTCTGCCTGCACCGGACCCCCGCCAAAATATACACACACAAGCAGCACCCCCGCTCCGTGGACTAAGTGGGATCCTCTGCCCAAGAGGCTGTGGGGGTACCCAGGGTGGTGGTCTAGGGTCCGCCGCATTCCTGTGGCAGCGAAGCAAACGCCCGGGGTTTTTGGCCCGCTGCTGCAGCTTCTGTGTCCTGGGTTCAAAACCTGGCGTTTCTAGCTCTCTGACCTCCGGTGAGTTCCTTAAACGTCTCTGTGCCTACACCAGCCCGGCTACTGAGCTCCCTGGGTGTCCCTCGCAGGCTGCAAGTTTCAGACACCAACTCATTTATTCTCGTGCAGCCCTGGGGAGAGGGAAACGCATGATATCTGTCTCTCCCAGCTGTACCCAGGGAGCCCGGGAATGGAGGCTGTGTCCCAGTTATCAAGCCAGGAAAGATAGAAGGGAAGCCACAGAAACTTGCCTCAGCCAGACTCGAATATCACAACACCCACAAACTAAACACATAATAAATAAGATAAACAGAAGGGAAAGGGGAATTCTGAAAGTTGGTTGGTTGAGTTCCATCCCATTAGCTGTAAGAGGAACTTCTGCTGTTAGCCCCAGTGTGTGTGTGTGTGTGTGTGTGTGTGTGTGTGTGTGCCCCCTCTCCTGTGCGCCTGCGTGCACTTGCCTGCTTGCACGTGGTACCTGCTTTTTAAGGCTGGGGGGGCTGGGATCCAATGAGAAGAGTTAGCACTTACACATGGGCACTGCTCTGTGCCAAGTGCTTGACCTGCATTTTTCTACTTAATTTAAAAATTATCTGGTGCTATCAAGTCCTGCCCACTCTCAGCTCCCAAGTGGAACATATGAGGATGCTGAGCCCTAAGAAATAAACACATGCTGGGCAGCAACCCCACTCCCACCTCAATTTCTGCTTCACCACTTGGCCTGAATCACTTTTTTTTTTTTTTAAGCCTCGCCACACAGCCAGCAGGATTTTAGTTCCCCAATCAGGGATTGAACCTGGGTCCTATGCAGTGAGAGCACAGATTCCTAACCACTGGACTGCCAGGAAATTCCCTGAATCACCATTTTTAATAGAATAAATAATAAAACTAAAATAGAGAAAGACCGTTAAGTGTTGCCGGGGGTCTCAAAGATGACTACAGATGCTGGAGCAGTGGGTGAAAACTCCCAGGCATTTGCTCTATAGGTGAGAGGCTCCCCCTCAAGAGGAGGGATCTGTTCCCCACAAGAGGATGAGCAGTGTTGCTCCGACTCAGCCCAGGCCCTGAGAGGCCACAGAGGCAGGCCCTAGAGACCCCTGCAGAGAATGTTACCAAACACAAGTCCACATAAGGCCAACCAACACCAAAACACCTGAGTCTGGAGCAGAGAAAGGATTATTGCAGGGCCCTGCAAGGAGGGAGGAGGCTCATGCCTTAAAAACCCTGAACTCCCCAAAACTTTTCAGCAAAGCCATTTTCTTGGAAAGGTAGACGGGGGGGTGGGGTAGCTGTTGCAGACTTCATGTTGTCAGAGCCTTTGTTCTTGAGGTCAGCTCATGGTCAAGTCATGATGTTCCTATAAACCTCCACCAAAACAAACGTTAGTATCTGTTCTGACCAGAAAGGGAAGGGGAGTCATTTAATTCTGTCTCCATGCCTCCTTGCAGCTGTTAACACATAACAAACCTCTTAAGCAAAACAACATGATTACCCCTCATTTTACGGGTTCGAGGTCCCAAGGCTCAGCTTTTGCCCTGCGAGGCCCAGGTCCTTGGTAAGAGGAGGGGTCCCTGTGCAGGCCAGTTACCCTGCCTAGGAGCAATTGTCCAGCATCCAGTTTGGGTCCTCTCATCGGTGCATGGTGTACTGAAGAGACAGATCTCAGCAGGCAGCCCCTCACAGCCTGGTCCCTAGATCCCACCCAGCCCCAGATGGCAACTCAGGCTCCTCAAGCCACCCATAGTGGGGCGGGGTTCCACAAATGGCGACCCATGGAGACAGCTGCTGCCATCAGGTCTTGGAGGTGGGATGGGGGAGAGGTTTGCTGCCGCTTAGAGCTTGGGATCGGTGGTGGGCAGCCGAGGTGAGGACTCTGCCAGACACAGTTCTCAGTCCGTCCCTATGGCCCCAGGCTTAACCCACCACCACGAGACTGGAAGGCCAGGAGGGCCCAGGGAAGAAGGCCACAATCCACCTCTCACTGTGCTCTGTACCACCCGGGACAGCTGCAAGCTGACTGTTGGTGGAGCAGCAGGGCCTCTAACTGCCGCTGCGGAGTGATAAGAGCGGCTGGCCAGCCCTGCCCAGCCCCCTGCCCGCCCCTACTGCAAGAACAATAGGGAAAGTACATGGAATTGACTCTCAAGAAGTATGAAGCTGGCTTTCCTTCAGGCTGGATAAAGAGAAGTTATTGTGTGTACAGAAAACACTGCAGAGCCAACCAGGTGGTACAGAACTGCATGCCCTGCGGCCCAGGTTACCTAAGGTGAGGTCACGGAGGCCAAGGCCAAGACTGCCTCCTGGAAGCGGCTCTCCTCCGGGAACTACAGCAGGTGGAGCCACACCCGGCCACGTCCACAGAACAGCTTCCTATGGGGCCTGGACTGTTCTGAGAACAGTCGGCCCTCCAGGCAGCCCGCATCACAGAAGCCCCAGCCCTTAAAACACAAGCAGAGCCCTCCACTGCAGAAAGTAGCACATTGGCAGGTGCAGACGTGGGAGGCCTGAGAGGGAAATGGGGCTCACTTTACATCTCAGCCCCGATGTTCAAGTCGGAGACAGCAACCCTCACAATCCTAAGGATGCTCTGATCCTCACTTAGCAAACGCAGAGAGGGGAGAAGCCCACCCAAGGTCTCATGGCTGGCAAGTGGGGAGCCTCAGCCTCCAGCGTTCACAGCTTGAGGTGTTTGCCTTCTTAAGCCCCACCTACCGTGTTGCTCGGAGCTGTGCCACTGGGCCCTTTTAAGGAGCAGCTTTGTAGATAAGGGTCCAGGAAACCCCCAGCACTGAGTCACCAGACCCCCTTGCTCCTCAGCCCTTGTTATCACTCCCCCAGCTCCCTTCAATGACAGGATTTGAGGAGTCCCTCCGTGCTGTGTGTATGGGCCAGTGTGGAGGCTGTTAGCTGGACAAGGATGAACCAGACACACCCCCTGAGCCCAAGGAGAGGGAGCAGCAGGGAGACAGGCACCAGCTCAAATGACTGAAACACAAAGCAAAACCAAAAAGAGAAATCCACATTAAGAGCCTTGAAGTGTGTTGGAGGAAGGAAAGGACGCAGCCGCTGGAGGTCTGGGATTGGCCGCACAAAGGCTGTCAGGCTTCCTGCCCTCCAGTCCCCATTTCCCAATGTCCCCATGACCTCAGTGGCAGCAGTGGAGAGTGGGGACATGCCTCCATGGCTTCAGCAGTGGTGGGCTCCACGACCCCCATGCAGTGCCCCATAACACGCACACTGGACCCCCGGGAGGGAGGGTGAACACAGTGGCCCCAGGGTGAGAGGGTTCACCACCAAAGAGTGGGAGAGGCCACAGGTGAAAACCAGAGAGAACTCCAGGTGGCTCAGGGCTGGCAGTGGTGTCTGCCCAGAGCCAGGGACCCCCATCTGAGGAGCCACCAGACTTCCGGGTAGGTCTGTTCTCAAGCAACTCCCTCAGTGAATTCCCTAAATGCCGATAACACCAGACCCTGGAAGCCTTTAACTCTCTCCAGCCCCCTGTGAGCAGGAAAGACAGGGGTGTCAACCACCCACACAGCACAGAAAGGATTTTGGCCTTGGGGTTCTCTGTGGCCCCCAGGAGACACCCCCTACAGCCCACAGTGGTCAAGAGCATCATCAGAGAAGACAGTGGCTTTGCCTGTGAAGTGTCACTGGTACCTGAAGGAACCAGTTCTCTCACTGCCCGGGCCCACAGGGACCTCACACCCACGGCTCTCCCTGCCTCTCTGCGTGGACACTTGCTGTGACAGCAAGCCAGGGGCAACCACAGGACACAGGAGGTCCTGCTCAGGGCCAATCTCTAACAACTGTGAGCCATGACCGCTGTCACCGTGGACCAAGCCCTGGCTTCCTCCTCCGCCCACCTCAAGGAAGCCAGGTAGACAGAGGGCACTGTGGAGGAGCCAAAAGCCCTGCACCAGGCCTTTTCACTGCCCCCAGCCCACCATGTGTAAGGCAAGCACCTCAGTGTTGTCATTTGCAAAATGAATGAATGGGAGAGAGATCCTGAACCCTTCAGCTCTCAGATGTCTAGTGGTGAGTTCCTCGCAATAAGGATGTGCTGGCTTTTTCGATTTATGTAAAATCATAGCTTCTGAGGTGTGGGGGCTGCACAGACTTATTTTAGGGCTGAGGGGCTTCAGTTCTGCGTACCTTACACCCTCCCTACCCCTTCCCTGTCTTTCTTTGGCTCCCAACTCAGCAGACTGCCATCATCCCAGCTCGAGAGGTGCTGTCCCACCCCCAGTCTGCAGCCGCTGTTTCTCTTCCCACTTCAGGACTCCAGTAGCCATATCAGCACGCCCTTCCACCCCCAAACTCATCACTTCTAGTTTCCTGTTGAAGTCAGTTCCCCTGGAACCAACTCCATACTGAACTCAAGTATGATCAGGGGTAGACCAACTGACAGATTTTGGTCCAGTAGCTTCTGAGAAGTGCAGCTTGCAGTTTGGGCTAGGAAGGTTTGTATTTTAAGATGCTTAAAATTAACATTCAGGGGCTGGGCAACTGGGGAGGATGCCCTCTGCTGAGTCTCGGGGTTTCCTTTGAGACCCAACCATGAGCAGCAGGCAGGTGGGGTGGGGGAAGGATGGCTCTACTGCCAAGGGCAAGGGGAGGGGTGGGTCGGGATGACAGTGGCCACCCTGCCCCCTCCAGGTCTCAGGCCAGGGGATATCCTTACTTAGACGCTTGTTTGGCAGTGATCACTCTGGATGCTAGGCTCCTCAGGATAAGACGGGGATGAGAGGAACAGAGTGAAACCGGGGAGCAGCCTCTGGGCTGATCTAAGAAGTAAAGTTCCTTTTCCTGTCCAAGACAGCAAAGGTAGCTGAAACCACTTCACCACCAGTCTCTGGGGCTCCCCTGCCTCTCGGCTCAACCACCCCAAATGTGGAGGTTTACGATAGGACCATGACTTGGAGACAAAGCCCACAACAGGGAAGGGTCAGCAGCAAACCTGTGCTGACCTCCTAGCATGAACATCACTTCCTCTGGGGTCAGCCCCTGGGGGCCCCAGAATAAACAGAGCCCAACCCTGCAGGTGCCAGCTGAGGACCCAGGAGGGTTATGTGTGGATTGAGTCGGGGCCCTAGGAATCTGGATTGACAGATTATGGACCGATTTAATGAGAAGGCGAGGGATAGCTTACATTTCTAGGCTTGCAGAGTTTGACAAATTTTAAAGCTGGACAACACTGCCACCTGGCGATGGATTCTGTGTGCTGTGCTTAGTCACTCAATCGTGTCCGACTGTTTGCGACCCCATGAACTGCAGCCCACCAGGCTCCTCTATCTGTGGGGATTCTCTAGGCAAGAATACTGGAGTGGGTCGCCATGCCCTCCTCCATGGGATCTTCTGGACCAAGGGATCGAACCCAGGTGGCTCGAACTGCAGGCAGATTCTTTACTGTCTGAGATGCCAGGGAAGCCCAGGGAAGTGATGGATTCTACCTTTAACTAAGCTGCTTCAGGACCAGGCAGAACACAGCAGGGGTCTTGAAGCCACATCTCTATCAAGGAAGTCCAGGAGCATCTCCTGAACAAGGCCTTCTAAACAGTCCTCATCTCTCTAGGAACTGGTCAGCAAAGGTTGACTGTGCCCAGGGCAGCCTTGAACTTGGGAATGGGAAAGGAGGGAAGAGATCTACTGTACACAGCCATCAGAGATCAAGGTGGTAGACCAACTGGGCAGAGGGAATAATGGGAATTGCAGTTAGGTCACTTCAGTCGTGTCCGTCTCTTTGGACTGTAGCCCACCAGGTTCCTGTGTCCATGAGATTCTCCATGCCAGAATACTGGAGTGGGTTGCCATATCCTCCTCCAGGGGATCTTCCTGATCCAGCAATCGAATCCGGGTCTCTTATGTCTCCTGCATTGGCAGATGGGTTCTTTATTTTAAATGACCATAAATTGAGAAAAGAAGAGGGTTTTTGTCTGAGTCCTATAACAAAATACCATAAATTGGGCACTTAACCACAGCAACAGGTGGCTAACAGGACAATTATGTGACTGAAGATATTTCAAAAGGGAGACGCCCACAGCGGTAGGTGGGTTGGAAGGAAGGGGATAGAAAAACAGAAATTTCTCTACACAGATGTGTTCAACCTGTGCATTTAGATGGATCAGACTTGTGGGACTTCCCTAGCAGTCCAAGGGTTAAGACTCCGTGGTCCCAACACAGGGGTCCCAACACAGAAGGCACTGCTTGGATGCCTGGCTGGGGGAACTAGGATTCCCCCTTGCTACACTGTGCAGCCCGAGGGTGGGCTGGGGGCAGCGGGTTGTCTGACAAAACGGAGTCAGACTCTCGACTCAGGCCCAAGCACAGCCACAGTCCTGCCAACATGTGGCACCACCGTGTTATTCGTGATGTGGGATCTAGCTCCCTGAGTAGGGATCAAACCCGGGCCCCCTGCGTTGGAAGTGCGGAGTCTTAGCCACTGGACCACCAGGGAAGCTCCTGTGAGGATTTCTTTACCCATTCATTTTGATGGAAAGAGCAAGAAGGCAGTCAGCCTTGGATGAATTTTTAAGTGGAGAGGGTCCAAAGAAGTCAGAACAAAGCCATGGGTCCCTACAGTTCCCTGTTGACAGATAACTCCAGTGCTAAGTCACTGCAGTCGTGTCCGACTCTGTGCCACCCCAGAGACGGCAGCCCACCAGGCTCCCCCATCCCGGGGATTCTCCAGGCAAGAACACTGGAGTGGGTTGCCATTTCCTTCTCCAATGCATGAAAGGGAAAAAGTGAAAGGGAAGTCGCTCAGTCGTGTCTGACTCCCAGCGACCCCATGGACTGCAGCCTACCAGGCCCCTCCATCCATGGGATTTTCCAGGCAAGAGTACTGGAGTGGGGTGCCATTGCCTTCTCCAAGATAACTCCAGAGGAAGCCTTAATGTAAGATGCTCCTGGAAGAGAAGTCTTGCATCTGGGCCTTGAGCTCGGATGTCATGGGTGCAGTTCTGCTCTCCCCAGCCAGGTTACAGGTATGGGAAAGAGCACAACACACTCTTCAGTGCATTCTCTCCGGAAGTTGTTGCACTCTTTGTGTCATCAGGGAGCCCTACACGAGCATGGGGTGACCACTAACAGGGACTGTGAGTGGTGACCAGTACATGGCATGCTTGTTTGGGCTGAATACAGCTGCATGAGAAATTCCCCAGAAGAGAAAACTTTCACAGCATTAGAGGGTGTGGCTGAAGGTGATCTTCACCCAAACAGGGTTTGGAACACCCTGTGGGCGCTCTGGTGCGTGTTAGTCCCTAAGTCGTGTTCGACTCTTTGCGACTCCTCGGACTGTAGCCGGCCAGCCTCCTCTGCCCATGGGTGTTCTCCAGGCAAGAATACTGGAGTGGGTTGCCGTGCCCTTCTCCAGGTGGGCTCCCTGATAAAATCCCGTGAATAGGGTCTGGGTAAGCAGAAGTTAAGATTGGAAAACAAAGAGTTTCCCAGTAATTCTCTGAGAGAGGTCACCCTAGGGTTGTACACAGGACAAAATCCTTGAGCCCATTCCCAGGATTCTGAAACCTTTGCAGCCCCAGCTTAGCTTCCACAGTGAGGCCCTAAGAATACCCAAAGCAAGATCAGATCCACAGCCCTTGGTTTGCTGGCTGCCGTTACATGCCCAGCAGGAATATAGAAAAACAGAGCAGACAGAAGGCAGGACTCTCGACCTTCTGGGGTCTTCTGAGCATTTAGCAGGCTCCCAGGACAGCAGCTGCAAGAGTCTGTAAATGCCAGGGGTGAGGGAGGAGAGTGGCTTTCTCTACTGGGCAGAAAGGAAGGTTTCCTAAATACTGAGTCTTGGCCTACTCAAAGGATTCAGAAGATGATTAGCCTGCCTGCTTACCTGCCGGGGTCCAGCCCTGGCTGATCCAGGGTATTCGAAGCTGGGACGGCGTTGGCGACCTATTTATTTAAATATTTTATCAAAGATATAAAGAGTAATAGGATGAGGATAGCTCAGTAGGAAAATTCAGTGGAGAAAAGAGGCTGAGTAGCTTGGTTTACGCGGGAGACCAATAAAACTTCAAAACAAGAAGTTTGCACCACTTATGTAGGCTGCAGGTGTCCTTCCGTTCTCCCGAAGGAGAGGAGACACTGAGGCCTCCCCGGTCAGATCTTAGAAGCCCAGGCATAATTAGTAAGTGTGGTGGGTTCCGCGCTCCAGATGGAGACTCAGCCAGAGTGAGAGAGAGAGCGACATGGGGAGACCAGTATTTCGAGAAACTGATCCCAATTCTTTATTTTCCAAAGTCTGTTTTTATACACTGAGATGTTATACAAAAGTCACGTGGGGACAGCAGTCCTGACTTTTATTAAAGTCAGGTGCTTCATACAAATGTATACAGAGGTCTTAGGGGTGTTACATCATCTTCTGGCCAGGGGGGGCCTGCTGACAATTTATGACCCTCTCCTTGTGACAGCGGTCAGTCAACCAGGACACTTATTTCTCCAGGGGTGATTATTCTTAAAACAGACGCCACCCAAATAAAGTTACATTCCTATAGGGTGAGGGTGTAGTGGGTTTTAGTTAAGGAAAGAATTTACTTAGCCTGAGGTCTAACGTGATTAATATCAAAGGTTAATACTTATTTCTTCTATATATTCATTAATGTGTGTAAGGGCAGGGGATGTGGAGACTTAGCAACAAACATTGGCTCAACAAATGAAAAACCCTTCACCAATACAGTTTCTAATCAGCCCATTATACTAATAGTTTTCTAACTTTTCTAAGGAACCTGTTTTTAGAAGGTTTAAAGCATCTCGTGCCTCTCATGGTTGGGAGGCTGTGAGCAATCACATGAGGCCGGACAAGCCTGTCAGGCAGGCTAGAGAACCTTCAGAGGAGTTTGTAGGTTAAAACATTCTTATCACGCCCAGGAATTATTATTAACTGGAGCTCTAAGTTAACTCCTTCTCTGAAAGAGGTGGTGGGGGACAGCCCCCCGTAAAGTCAGAGGTGTAGGTGAGCACAAAGTAGTAAAGTAGGCAGGCTCTGGTTATGGGGGTAGATGCTCGAGGAGTTCCAGGGCGACTCCTGAGGCTCGATCCCACCTTTGCGTATGTCGAGCCTCCTTCCTCATGACCTTTGCCACGGGCGGAGTACCTCACTCTGGCCTCCAACATCTCCCCCTTTTTTATTTGTTAAAACAGCCGGATGCAGCTCAGTCGCGAGCTTCCGAATGCTCTGCTGAAGAATCCTGACAATACAAGGAAGAATGATTATGAGAAGTAGGATTAGAGACTAGGGATATTAGACAGAATATTTTTTCCAGAAATAAAATTAGAGAAGGTGTTAAAAAAATCATTAGCTTCTCCAGTGGCAGTAAAATCCAGTCGAGAGTGTTCCAAGGTCTGTATTTGATTATGAAGTTTCCCTAAGTCCAGGCCAATATCAGAACTGTTCCAAACACCGGAGATATGATTTTTAATCTTTTCCCATTCATAATCTGTCTCGTTTACCTTCAAAGATGTCACGCATATCCACCTGTAATCAGCGTGGCATGTCAAAGCCATCTTTACCTTTAAAGCCTGTAACTCAGTCCCAATATGCATAACTGCTTCTTCTAAGGCATCTACTCTCATCTCTAATTTCCTATCTATAGCTTCCTGAGTTGCTAGAGTTAAAGAAACAATTTTAGACATGGTATCAACATATTGGGCAGTATGCACTTGTTGAGTCAATGATATTGCTGCCACAGTAACAGAAGTAATTGTTGCTATCAAAGCTGATATTCCTAAAATAAGTAGGCCCACAAACCGGCAGGATCACATTAAATCCTGTACTTGTTGTAACACAGCGAGACCATAATTAACATATCAATAAGTGGTTACATCATAAAATAAGGTGGACGTTGTAACACTACAAAGGAGCAAACATTACATTGAGGGTTTAAACAAGATGAAAGCATACATCGTTCACAAGTCACTACCTTAGGTCCACCTGAATAATTCATGCCTACATTAAGTTTGTTGGAGTCATTAGTAAAAAGGAAAACATAAGGCGAGGGTGGATAAGCTAAAACAGAATAAGTAGAATTATTTTCTGGTTGGAGTTCACGCTGCAGCAGCCCTGTCAGTCTCGCCGGGATCTCGATGTTTATCTTGTCTCCCCTGCCGGCGGGCTCCTCTTTTGTGATCGAAGCAATGGGGGAACTGGATGTCTGGGGGTCTGCAACATGGCGAATCAACCTGTCCCAGATCTAAATTGGAGAATTTGCATCCTGTGGAAAAATACAAGCACATCCTCGACCACTAGTTAATAATGGGTCAGGACCCTTCCATTGTCCTGAGAGGAGGTCCTTCCATTTGACTAATGGTTTTGCATTTAATTGCTCCAGGCACCAATGACGAAGCATTGACGTAGTTCCAGCCAGATCAGTATTTAGAATATTTATTACGAAAAGAGCATGTTGCAAGATTTGATGGGGAGAACTATACTTAAACTCCCCTTCTTTTAATTTTTGAATTTGAAGCTTTAATGTTTGATGTGCTCTTTCCACAATGGCTTGTCCCCGGGGATTATAACGGATGCCTGTATTATGTTTAATTTGAAACTTTATACAAAATTCCTGAAAAGACTTAGAAGTGTAAGCAGGAGCATTGTCAGTTTTCAGAGCTTTTGGTAGGCCCAAATATGAAAAACAAGTAAAGAGATGTTGTATCACATCTTTAACTGCCTCTCCGGTACGAGCAGTTGTAATAATAACGTGATAAAAAGTATCTATAGTTACATGAACAAAAGACAGTTTTCCAAATGAAGAGACATGAGTTACATCCGTCTGCCAGAGTACATTAGGTTTGAGACCATGAGGATTAACTCCCGTAGGTAGACTATTATAAACAGTGGGGCAGTGTAAGTAAGAACGCACAATCTCCCTAGCAGTTTCTCTGGGAATTTGGAATTGATATCTTAAGGCAGTAGCATATTGATGATGAAGTGAGTGAGGGGCTCTGGCCTCCTCAATCACAGTAGCCACTGTATTTCTGGTTAACAAGTCAGCCAAATCATTAAAGGCATTTAAAGGGCCAGGCAATCCAGAATGAGCCCGAATGTGTCCAATGAAAAATATTTTACTTCTTTTCCAAATTTGTTGCTGTAAATTACTTAACAAATGAAATACGGTAGTTTTATTGTCAGACAAAAACCACAGTTTCAATGTGTGGAAACAACCTGACAATATACTGAGAATCAGAATAAAGGTTAAATTCCTCATCTGCAAACATAGCAAAAGCCTCTATGACTGCTGTTATTTCAGCTCTTTGAGCTGAAGTTTCCCGTGTTTCTAAAACCTTTTGGTGATTTTTAGTAACTATGGAGGCTTTACCATTTGTTGACCCGTCAGTAAAAACTATTTGCGTATTTGGAACAGGAGATTGTTTACATCTGACAGGAAAAATAACTGGATGTCTGGATATAAAATTCAGCAAAACATGCGAAGGTAAATAATGCAGAATTTGACCACAATAATTTCCTACGGCAATCTGCCAGTCCTCATCAAACATTAGAAGAGCATCAAGTTGTTCTTTATTATATGGAATTACAATTTCTGCTGATTCTTTACCGAACAATTCAATGCTCCATTTTCTCCCTTTTAATATCAACATAGGTATCAGTCCTGGATAAGAAGCCACTGTTTTTTTAGCTTGGGTGGGGAGATGGACCCATTCTAGGGGGCTGTTTTGCCATAAAACTCCCGTAGGCGCAGTTGGAGTAGCTAAGCAGAGGAATTACCAGTTTGTCTGTAAATAAACTCTTTTTACATAGCTATCAGATAGGGCTGCTTCTACTTTGTCTAAAGCTTCCTGAGCTTCAGCAGTTAATTGTCTTTTAGAAGTTGGGTCAGGATCCCCACATAAAATATTAAAAAGAGGCTTTAATTCAGCAGTGGCTAATTTTAAATAAGGTCTGATCCAATTAATATCTCCTAAAAGTTTTTGATAATCATTTAAAGTAACAAGGTGATCTTTTCTCAATTTTAATGGGACATGAGTTACAGTTTCTGAACTGATAACCCGTCCTAAGTAGGTTATGGGCAGATTGACTTGAATTTTCTCTGGGGCAATTTTTTAGCCTCTGTCTGTTAATGCCTGGGTCAAATCCTGGAGGACAGTTTGTAAATGAGCCCTATCAGGGTGGGCAATTAAGATGTCATCCATATAATGGATCATATAGACTTGTTCATATTTACTTCTAACATCTTCTAAAGCAGCACTAACGAACTTTTGACATAGGGTGGGCTATTTTTCATTCCTTGAGGCAAAACCTTCCTTTGAAACCATAAATAAGGCTGTTTAAGATTTTCTGCCGGAAGACTAAAGGCAGATCGCTTTTTATCCTCAGTATTTTTATTCTCAGTATTTATGGGGGGCTGTTTTGCCATAAAACCAATTTTTTGTCTGGCTACCCCAATTACACCTATGGGGGTTCTATGGCAAAGGAATTGTCAAGCAGTTGTCAATTTAATTTTTTTAATTTTTAAAATTTACATTTTAACAACATAAATTTAGGGATATGTTAATTTAGGTCTAATGTTTAGTTTAGGTCTCTGTATAAATTTAAATAATAAATGTATAACCTCCTTATCTCATTTTGGTAAACAAATATACCTAAATGCAAAATGTATTTATATATGTATTTATATATGGCAACAAGTATAAACTTATTGACATATAATATATATAAATCAATATACTTGAATCAATCTTTATAATTAATATATTAATATATATTACAGCAATACAACACGTACACAGCCAATACCAACACAAACCAATGTACTGCAATAATACATGTCACACATATATAATTATACAGTATATAGAACATATATCATCACAGCACATCAAACCATACCAATTAATATCAGCCACACACATTATATTACTGCAATATACATTTAATTATACAGTATATGTATAATATGCATATATACTATACATATTAATTATATACAAATTAATTAAGTATAGATCTATAAATAGAATTAGGTATACCTTTATTATATTTTATTTATACCCATATCTAATTAGGCAAACTGCAATTAGGCAAATATATTTATATTATGTATTTATAATAATATATATAGTATTGTTAATTGTACCGCCTGTTGATAACTAAGAAATTGAGAAAACCCTTCTCTGAGTATCTCCTATTTGAGACAGCACGTCCCTCCCCCATAGGGTAAAGGGGAGCGTAGGAACTATGTAGGGTTGGAAAGTTCCACAGGTATCTTCAAACTGCCAATCTAACATTTTTGAACTTTTAACTACTATGGGGGCTTGAGGGCAAATGAAACAAAATTTGACCCCTGAAATCTATCAGGGCAACTTGCCAATCCTTATTGAATGGAATTACTATGTTTGCTACTTCTTTTCTAAAAAGTTCCACACTTCTTTTTTCCTCCTTTTATAATTAATTGTGCCACCAAGCTGGGATAAGATAAAACTATTTTTCTTGGGGTCACTGGTAGATGGAACCAATGGGCCTTTTTGTCACAAGCACCCTGTAGGTGTATGTTTTGTGGCAAGAATAATTTAATCTCATCTTTTGGTAATATTAATCCTAATTAACTGATCATTTAAAGTCTCATCTACTTTAACAAGAGCTAACTCTGTCTCATTAGTCAACTTTCTCTTAGAACTGGAATTAGGATCAATTTTTAAGCAATCAAACAAAGGCTTTAAATCTGCAGTAGTCAGTTTTAAATGTGGGCATATCCAATTAATGTCCCCTAATAATTTTTGGAAATCATTTAAAGTTAGTAAACAATCTCTCCGCAGCTTCAAAGGGGCATTGTCAGTTTTCAAAACTTTTGGCACCTAAATATGAGAAGCAAGTAAAGAGGTGTTGCACAACATCTTTATAAGCTTCTCCAGTTATTGTTTTGTAACCTAAATCTGGTCTATAGCCTTTTAGATGACAAGCAACCATCTAATCTTTGCTTGAATACCTCCAGCAATGGAGAACTCACTACTCTTCAAGGTTTTAAACTTTGCTTTACCTTTTTCTCCACAGCATTCCCACCCCGCATACCACTTTCTCTAATCCCACCAACTCATTTTCAGTAGTATGCGTGGGCCAGGAACTGGGCCAGTCTTTCCCAGCAATGTTAAGAGACGTCTGTTCTTGTGTCTAATAGCCCTGACATTTTATTTTCTTGAATTAAAAGATCTTTTAAAGGCCTTGGAGCTGTAATTTTCTGCACCCAAAAGGCTAGATCACTAAATCCAAATACTCTGTGGCTCCTAGCCTAAGAAGTCAAGTTTTTTCCTGTCTGATACTAAGGTAAAAGCAAAAGCTGTGTTACTCTTTGACCTTTATTAATTTGCACAGTTTTAGTAGGCAGTGAGGTCAAAACTTTAATTTCTCAACATAATCAGAATCTACTACACCATGCACCACCGAAATTTTCTTTTTCTTTTTATTTATTCATTTTTTTTCTTTCTTTTTTTTTTTTTTAAGAAAGCGAGCTACGCCCTAGCACAAGTCCTACAATGCCCTCAGGTAGGGGGCCAGCCACTCCCGTTGGAATTGGAGTAACCGGCTTGTCAGGGGTTAATATTGTTGCTAAATCCCCTTACCATCTTGTTTTTCTCTTAGCCTGGGTGAGACCCCCCTGAGGGGGTTTTCTCCAAGGAGCATGCTCTGCATATTGTGTACGCAGTCTGTTTTAAAAGCTCCACTGTTTAAAAAACTTTTTATCTTTTTCAGGCTTTGGCAACACTTTGAGAGGCTTTGAGGGCAAAGTGGGGAACTCTTGGGCCCTGGAAGGCGCAAAAGGAGGCGGCAGCAATCGTCTTAAATCAGAAAGTGGTGGATAAGTTTTTTTTTAAAGTTTGCGCAGAGGGGGAGGTAGCTCGCCAGGGCGTCTGGCCACAGTGTCCTGTAAGTCCTCTCCTCTCTCCTCTGCTGATTTTTTCTTCCTTCTTCTCTTTAAATCTTTCTCAGGTTTTCTTTCCCTCACTCTATCTTTTTTCCTTCCTCTTCTCTTTTACTTTCTATCATTTCCTTCTTGTTTCCCTCTTTCATTCTCCCTTCTTCCTTCTTACTGTCTTCTCTTTCTTTCGTTTCTTTTCCTTTACCCTCTTTCTCTCTTTTTCTTTCCTCCTCCCTCTCTTTCTCTCTGTGTCTCTTTTTCTAACTTCCTTT
This sequence comes from Bos indicus x Bos taurus, assembly GCF_003369695.1. Taxonomy (NCBI): domain Eukaryota; kingdom Metazoa; phylum Chordata; class Mammalia; order Artiodactyla; family Bovidae; genus Bos; species Bos indicus x Bos taurus. Next base: position 40,680,767 of record NC_040088.1, on the reverse strand, counting down.
TTTCCTTTTTCTATCTTGCTGCATTCCCTGCTTCCTTCCTCCTCCGTTCCTCTCTCCTTTTCACTCTTTAGTTCTTTTTCTATCTTTAGATCTTTCTCTATTTTCTTTCCTTTTTTCTTTTTCACTTTTTTTTTCTTTTTTCTTTTTATTTTTCTCTCTTTTTTTGCTTGGGTGAGGCCCCCCAGAGGGGGTTTTCTGCAAGGAGCAGGCTCTGTATATTGTGTATTCTTTAAAAGCTGCTATGTTTAAAAATAAAACTTTTTTTATCTTTTTCAGCCTTAGGCAATGTTCTGGGAGGCTTTGGATGTAAACCGGGGAATTCTTAGGCCCTGGGAGATGCAAGTGGAGGTGGAGTAGTCGCCTAAAATCAGAAATTGTTGTTTAAAGTTTTAAAGTGTAGAGGGAGAGGGGGCTCGCCAGGGCGCCCGGCCGCAGCATCCTGTAAGCCCTCTCACTCCTCGGGAGGTAGAGCACAGTGTCCCTCCTTTTCCTAGTCAATGGCAGAAAATATGATCTGCGCAGAAGGTGGAGACCCACTACCATCCACCGCTATAGCCTCTCCCATAGGCTATCCCACAGCCTCATGACGAGGATCCAGAACATTTTTAATCATATTTATAGGATAAGTGTTTAGTTGTTTTTTTTACCTTCACCCAAGTATCTAAATTAACAGTAGCCTCTTTAACAGTTTCAAGATTACTTGTATAAAGAGTTGCCATTCTTAGTTTCAGTGTTATCCATGTCAGAAAGTTAAATATAATAGAAGATAAAGCTTTTAGCTTTCAAAAGATCAGGCTTTTCTTTGGCCTTTTAACTTCAGAAACCATTTTTTCTCTCTAACTCTAACTCTTTAACACTTTCAACACTTCCCACTCCTACTCGCCCTGTCTATCCTACAGGGGGGTCCACGGCACCCTGAGTGGGGTCCTATCCGTCCCTAAAATTCAACACTGGGGGAAAGTGTTGGGGACCTACTTTCGAATCGTCCCTGTCTCGGGCGCCACCTGCCGGGGTCCTGCCCCGGCTGATCCAGGGTATTCGAAGCGGGGACGGCGTCGGCGACCTATTTATTTAAATATTTTATCAAAGATATAAAGAGTAATAGGATGAGGATAGCTCAGTAGGAAAATTCAGTGGAGAAAAGAGGCTGAGTAGCTTGGTTTACGCGGGAGACCAATAAAACTTCAAGACAAGAAGTTTGCACCACTTACGTAGGCCGCAGGCGTCCTTCCGTTCTCCCGAAGGAGAGGAGACACTGAGGTCTCCCCGGTCAGATCTTAGAAGCCCAGGCATAATTAGTAAGCGTGGCGGGTTCCGCGCTCCAGAGGGAGACTCAGCCAGAGTGAGAGAGAGAGCGACATGGGGAGACCAGTATTTCGAGGAACTGATCCCAATTCTTTATTTTCCAGAGTCTGTTTTTATACACTGAGATGTTATACAAAAGTCACGTGGGGACAGCAGTCCTGACTTTTATTAAAGTCAGGTGCTTCATACAAATGTATACAGAGGTCTTAGGGGTGTTACATCATCTTCTGGCCGGGGGGGGGGGGGGGGGGGGGGGGCCTGCTGACAATTTATGACCCTCTCCTTGTGACAGCGGTCAGTCAACCAGGACACTTATTTCTCCAGGGGTGATTATTCTTAAAACAGACGCCACTCAAATAAAGTTACATTCCTATAGGGTGAGGGTGTAGTGGGTTTTAGTTAAGGAAAGAATTTACTTAGCCTAAGGTCTAACGTGATTAATATCAAAGGTTAATACTTATTTCTTCTATATATTCATTAATGTGTGTAAGGGCAGGGGATGTGGAGACTTAGCAACAAACATTGGCTCAACAAATGAAAAACCCTTCACCAATACAATTTCTAATCAGCCCATTATACTTATACTAATAGTTTTCTAACTTTTCTAAGGAACCTGTTTTTAGAAGGTTTAAAGCATCTCGTGCCTCTCACGGTTGGGAGGCTGTGAGCAATCACATGTGGCCGGACAAGCCTGTCAGGCAGGCTAGAGAACCTTCAGAGGAGTTTGTAGGTTAAAACACTCTTATCACGCCTAGGAATTATTATTAACTGGAGCTCTAAGTTAACTCCTTCTCTGAAAGAGGTGGTGGGGGACAGCCCCCCGTAAAGTCACTCTGGCCCCCAACACTTACCTCCAAGCTAGGTGCCCTCCGGTAGTACCTTTCTCTTACGCTAAAAAACTGCATCGATGATGTGTGCTAAGTTGCTTCAGTCATGTCTGACTCTGCGTTCCTATGGACTGTAGCCTGGGAGGCTCCTTTGTCCATGGGATTCTCCAGGCAAGAATACTGGAGCGGATTGCCATGCCCTCCTCCAGGGGATCTTCCCAATCCAGGGATCGACCTTGCATCTCTTACATCTCCTGAATTGGCAGGGAAGCTCGGTATGTCCCTATTAAAAATTCAATCACACGGGAAGCTGTCCAGAAGGTAACTTGGGAGTCCCTGGCTTCCTGTCTCTCACTCTCTGCTCAGACTCAGCCTTTCAGTCCTTGAAGATGCTCACTTCAGTGCTGTTCCCACCAAAAATGGATAACCTGAAATCTCATCATGAAGGAACATTAGGCAGACCTAGATTGAGGGGATATCCTGTAAAATAATTGATCCGTGTTCTTCAAAAATATCAATGCTGGGACTTCCCTGGTGGTCCAGTAGCTAAGACTCCAAAAACCCAATGCAGGGGGCCGGGGTTTGATCCATGGTCAGAGAAGTAGTTCTTACATGCCACAACCAAGACCTGGTGCAGTCAAATAAATAATCTTTTTTAAAAAATATCTATGTCACAAAAGACAAAAAAAGGCTGCAGAAGGACATCTTGTCATGAAGGACATGATGGTTAGATGCAATGTGAGACTCCGGACTGGATCCTGGATGGAAAAGAAAGGATCTGTGGAGGCCATTGTTGTCAGTTGGCAGAACTGGAATGTGAGCAAAGAGGTGGATAAAAGTCTTGTATTCAGATTTAGAATATTGTAATCAATACTAGATAAAGGCACTAAATAATAGCTTCGTATTCAAATGAGAGCACTGTATTTAATCCAGTATTTGTTATTGTATCTAATTAACTCTGTATTTGTGTTGGATAAAAGTGTTGTATTCAGAATACTGTATTCTACTCAGGTTTAGAATTTTGTATTGAGATTTCAAGTATTGTACTCAAGTTTTCTGAAGTTGATAACTGCTCAGGTTATGTAAGAGAATGTCCTTATTCTTAAAAAATACACACAGTATCAAGAGATAAAGGGGTAGGTACAAAGAAAGCGGAGCTCCGAAGAATTGATGCTTTTGAACTGTGGTATTGAAGAAGACTCTTGAGAGTCCCTTGGACTGCAAGGATATCCAGCCAGTCCATCCTAAAGGAGATCAGTCCTGAATATTTATTGGAAGGACTGATGCTAAAGCTGAAACTCCAATACTTTGGTCACCTGATGCGAAGAACTGACTCATTTGAAAAGACCCTGATTCTGGGAATGATTGAAGGCAGGAATAAAAGGGGATAACAGAGGATGAGATGGTTGGAAGGCATCACCAACTCCATGGACATGAGTTTGAGTAAACTCCAGGAATTGGCAATGGACAGAGAAGCCTGGCATGCTGCAGTCCATGGGGTCAAAAAGATTAGGACATGACTGAGTGATTGAACTGAACTGAACTGAACTGAACTGAATAGCCACTATGGAAAACAACATGGGGAGGTCTTCAAAAAAATTAAAAATGGAACTACCATATGATCAGGCAATTCCAATTCTGGATATTTATCCAAAGGAGATAAAACTCACTGTCTGGAAAAGTTATCCACACCTCCCATGTTCACTGCAGCCTCATCCGCAAGAGTCAAGGTATGAAAACAATGTAAGTGTCCACTGGCAGGTGAATGGGTAAAGATGTAGTGTGTGTAGTGTGTGTGTGTGTGCAGTGGAATGCTAGTCACTATTAAAAAGTAAGAAAATCCAGGAACTTCCCTGGCAGTCCTCCAGTGGTTAACACTCCACACTTCCATTGCAGAGAGTTCTGGTTCAATCCCTGGTCAGGGAACTAAGTAAGATCCCACGTGCCACTCGTTGCAGCCCAAAGAAAGAAAGAAAAGAAATCTTACTATCTGCAACAACATGGATGGACCTTGAAGGAATTTTGCTAAGTGAAACAAGTCAGACAGAGAAGGTGGGACAAGGTATGATTTGGCTTGTGCAGAATCTAAAAATATCAAACTTACAGAAATGGAGAGTAGGATGGTAGTGGACAGGTGGCAGAGAAATGGGGCAAATAGGAAGATGTTAGTCAAAGCTTACAGACTTTTAGTTCCAAGATCAATATATTCTGGGGCTCTAATGACTATAGCACAGTGACTATAGGTAACAGTGTTGTGTTGTATATCTCAAAGATGCTATGAGACTAGAGGTTTAATGTTCATAACAACAACAAAATAGTAACCACGTGGATGGTTTAACTAATACATTTCACAAGTTACATGTGTATCAAATCATCATATTGTATACCTCAAACTTACACAATGGTATATGTCAATTATATCTCAATAAATGCTGGAAAAACAGAGATAACAGCTTCCTCTCAAATGGTTCAGAAAAATGTATCTAATGTGTGGACAGAGAGATGAAATGATAGATGGATGGAAAGAGAAGCTGAGGCTTGGTAAGCCTCATGCTGTAAAAAGACCCATGAAACTGTGAGCAAAATAAAGTTGTTGTTTTCAACCACCGCTTTGGGGCAACTGAAGCATCTTCTACACCCAGACCTCTAAAAGCTCCATAGTTCTGCCTTTCATGTTTGTCTGATTCATCTGGACATATTTTCCTATAAGGCATGAAACTTAGGTCCATTTCATTTTTCCCCCGTTTAGATAAACAATTGTCCCAATAATGTATCAAAAAGTAAACGCTTTCAGGGCTTTCCTGGTGGTTCAGTGGCTAAGACTCTGAACTTCAATCCTTGGTCAAGGAACTAGACCCCACATGCCACAACTGAGACCTGGTGTAGCCAAATAACTATTTTAAAACATAAAGTGACTGCTTTCCTTGCCACCTCTGTATCTGCACACGTTTGTTCTCCCTGCTCTTCAGTCTGTCTGCTCTCCGGCTTGAGCAAACAGCCTCAGGCAGGGCTCATGTGTGGCTAAGCAAATCACCACCTCCGTCTGCTTTAAGGGTGACTTAGCTCTTCTGTCCCTGAGCCCTAGAAATTGAGAATCAGCTTAGCAAGTTCACTTAATTTTTCTGCAGCTCAGTTTCTCACCTGTTGTGGGAATCAAAAAAGACAATACGGACATGATTTGTAGACCACCGAGAACAATAGTTTATTGTATTTATACTGGTGAACCCACAGAAATAACGCTGATTGCCATATCTTGTTCTTCCGTCATTTCTGAAAATATCTCCTGGGGTCATACATATTTCTTATGCACTGATGGACTGCTCCTGTCACCAAAAGGCAGCCAGGGTGACACCGGTTCATAGTAGGAATCCGTCCAAATTGACCTTGCTAAAATTATAATTTTTTAAAATCTCCTTTTTAGGCTTTTACAGCCAAAATTTCAGCTGGCAAGCAATTTTGAAAGCTGGGAACAATTCCTTCCTACTGTCAGTGGTCAGATTCCCATTGGCTGCATGATTTGAATGAGGGTTTAAAGGGACCATGTGTTTCCTATTAACTTGGCACTTGTATCGACCCAACAAGAGATGCAGGCAAAATATGGACTCTGTATCATAAAATGTTTTCGCTGTTTTTTTAAATGAGATTCTTGTCCTGTGTATACTTAGCCCTAAATCAAGAAAGAGGAATTAGCATTTTAATATTATTCATCTTAACTGTTTTATTTTTACATAAGTTTACAAAACATAGAAAATATGAAAAGAAGAAGTATCCATTAACGCACGATCCAAAGATAAACGCTCTGAACATTTCAAAGGATTTTCATCTGCTTTCTTTTTTAAGTGTCACTTACATTATTTCACATCCTGCCTGTGGCCAGCCTGACCCTTGGCTGGTCAGTGGCCACTCCTTTTTCTTCTTTGCTGGGAGAAGCCTAGGATACTTAGTTTCAGGGCAAGAGGAGCCTGGGGACCACAGATGAATTTTTCAGTTCAGTTCAGTTCAGTTGCTCAGTCATGTCTGACTCTGCAACCCCATGGACTACAGCACACCAGGCCTCCCTGTCTATCACCAACTCCCAGAGTTTACTCAAACTCATGTCCATTGAGTCAGTGATGCCATCCAACCATCTCATCCTCTGTCCCCTTCTTCCCCCACCTTCAATAATTCCCCGCATCAGGGTCTTTTCCAGTGAGGCAGTTCTTCACATCAGGTGGCCAAAGCATTGGAGCTTCAGCTTCAGCATCAGTCCTTCCAGTGAATATTCAGGACTGATTTCCTTTAGGATGGACTGGTTGGATCTCCTTGCAGTGAATTTCTGCTGCTGCTGCTAAATCACTGCAGTCGTGTCCGACTCTGTTCGACCCCATAGACAGCAGCCACCAGGCTCCTCTGTCCCTGGGATTCTCCAGGCAAGAATACTGGAGTAGGTTGCCATTTCCTGCTCCAATGCATGAAAGTGAAAAGTGAAAGTGAAAAATGAAGTGAAGTCGCTCAGTCGTGTCCGGCTCTTCGCGACCCCATGGACTGCAGCCTACCAGGCCCCTCCGTCCATGGGATTTTCCAGGCAAGAGTACTAGAGTGAGTTGCCATGTCCTTCTCCAGCAGTGAATTTCTGGCCTAAGCCAAAGAAGGAATTCTGTCCCTTTGACTCACGATTGGTTTAGACCTAAGAGTGACAGTAATTCTGACCAATGGGAAGTGAGGAGGCCTGCGGAGTGCCCGGTGGCTTTCTGGAGGGGGGCAAGCCAGGAGGAAAGGCGAAGGAGTCAGGACAGACCGTGCCTGCGTCCTCCAGCTGCTGGGAGGCCCAGCCCAGGTTCAAGTTCACCAGGCAAGGCACGTTTCTCCGTGTTGGGCACGTCCCTCTCCTGCGCCCGCAGACACTGAGTGGAGTTAAGCCGTTGCCCCTGGGGCTCTTAAACAGCTGTTTGCACGGTGCTCTGACCTGTATCCCAATTATTTATTTATTGGGTCCCATGTTGTTACCTAATGATGATGACAAGTATTTTCCTTGAGCCTTGAAGACTAAGAGGAGTGCCAGTAACAGTGGCAACAATAGTCAATATTTATTTTTCTCTTTCTCTGCCATGCTGGAAATGGAGGTACGCACTTTATTCACATCTTTCCGTTCTCTTCGGGAACGAGGGTGTTCTATTATGATTCCCATTCCATGACTGAAAAAAACTGCGACACCGGTGTTCTTATATACTTTTTAAATGGCCTCTATTACTGTCTCTAGGACCTTTCTCTTTTGCTTCTACCTGCCTTCTCCTCCTTTAGGTAATTTTGCCTAGAAATTTGTCTACTATCTGTATCGTTTTTATGCCAGTTAAGTTTCTTTATTGCATTTTTATTCTGCTTTACCTATTTTTTTCTACTTGTATCCTTTGGGGGATTCATTTAGGAGTTTTTCCACTCAGTAACATTTCATGAACATGTTTCCACAGAAATATGCCTTGTTATTATTTTTAGTGGCTGCATAATATTTTATGAGTGGGATATATATAAATTGCACAGGTTACTAGCTCTCTCCCTCAAACTCAATTCTGGATAACTAGGAGGAGATGGAGGCAAGAATCCGAGAGCTGGCTGGAGGCAGGAGACGGAATGGATTAAGTGTGGCCGTGTCACTTGGGGCCTGCTCTGTGAGTCCAGTGGGAGGCAGAGAAATCAACTTCCAGATTCTCCTCACATCAGCCCTCCCACCATCAGGCCCAGGCTTCGAGCGAGATCTCCAGGTGCCAGAATGAATGAGAGAAAGTGGTGCTTGTGGTTTGCTGCTGCGACCATAAGGATAGGTGACATTTAATTTCCACAGTAGTCTGGGAGAAGCTCAGCATGAGAAAAGAGGCCACAGGGAAGAGGCTCTGTTTTCTCATCTGCAGAGACTAAAGAGCCATGTCCAGCCTGAGGGGTGCTGCACCCATTCCTGGGGGGAAGTCATCTGTAGAAGGTCCCCACCCTCCTTCCTCTCTGCCTCTTCGGGGGGCTGGGGGGCACGTTTTCCCCTTCAGCTTCCCCATCAGTGAGCTGCAAGCTCTCTCTGGACTCTGAACTCAGAAAGGACTGGAGGGAAGGGGATAGTTAAGGAATTTGAGATTGACATGTGGTGAAGGTAGTTTAGTCATTAAGTTGTGTCCAACTCTTGCGACCCCCTCTCTCCACCGGATTTCCCAGGCAAGAATACTGGAGTGGGGTGCCAGTTCCTTCTCCAAGGGATCTTCCCCACCCAGGGATCAAACCTGTGTCTCTGCATTGCAGGTGGTCTCCTGCATTGCGGGTGGATTGAGATCAACATGTACACACTGCTATATTTAAAAATGGATAACCAACAAGGTCCTACTCTATGGCACAGGAAACTCTGCTCAATGTTACATGGCAGCCTGGATGGGAGGGGACTTTGGGGGAGAATGGATACATGTATAATATATGGTTGAGTTGCTCTGCTGTGTACCTGGAACTATTACAACATTTTTTTTTTTTTAAAAAGGAGTTAGATACAGCCACTGCCTTATAGGAGTTTACAGAGCAACACTGGGTAAGAGCTGCAGCCAAGCATGAAGGCTTCAGGCATAAAGTTTGGGGCAGGAAATGGGGATGCCCTTGGTCAGGGTGGCAGTAGATGAACATGTGGACAGAGTGGGTGCATGAGAACCGAGCAAACCATAAAACATTTATTTTTAAATAATAAATAAAGGAAGGAAATAGAGGCAAGGAAACATTCACGAAATCAAGTCTCTAAAGTGCTCTCAAACATAAATTTTAAAAAACCGAGAAGCCTGATCTGACCTTAAAACACTGTTTATAGATATTCAACAGCTGTTCAGAAATGGTTCCCTGCTGTATCAGAAGGGAAGGGAGAGAGAGCTTCCTTGGAGGAACTGTTCCAAGATGCACAGACCCAATCAAATGACACTCAGAGGGACACAGAAGCATTGTCTAACAAGAAAATGGAAATGTCTAAAGCCAAGTTCAAGGTAAGAATATCATATTTCAATCATATGGGGGCTGCACAAGGTCTTCACTGTTTATGAAGATATATGATTCTCTGTAGATTAAATACTTCTGTATTTTTTGATTCAGTGTAAGGACAGCATACTTAGCCTATGAATCCACACAGTCTACTAAACCAAACTTCAGAATGTCTGGCAGTGAGAATGCGTTTGGGGCTTGAAATCCTCCCTCCTCAAGTTCTACCTACAGAAGAGAATGCAAGTATTAGATCTAATTAATTGATTCACGTGCCTTCAAGGAATGATTTCCATTCTAGAATGCAGTGGAATGTTCCAAGAGTCACCATTTGTCTTCTTAAAGCAAGTGACATTGCATTTTATCCTGACACAGGAAGAAGAAAATCCAGCTGAGAGCATTTGTCTTGGACAACGTTTGTCTTCTGAAAAATGCTGGTGAGGAATGTGCACATTTCCAGCCTTTGTGTGTTGCAGGTAGAGGCCTAGGGTCTCATAAGGCCCCCTCCTTCCCAGGTTGGAGCCCCTCTAGCCCCTCAGAGTCTGGACGTCCTTGGGCCCCGACCCCCTGCTGTGCTCTATCAGTCTCCTGGCGTGTGGAGCTGGAGAGATCAATGACCACGTCTTCCACACCGCTCACAGGACTGCCTTCCTCCAAGCCCCTCTGGGGTCCCGCCTGATGGGGGCTAGAACCTTCCTTGAGGTGGTCAGAGCCCCAGAGTCCTGCCAGCTTTTCTTCACTTTCTGTTTTCCTTATTGTCCCTGCAGATTTTTTATGCATCCCTGGCAAAAAAAAAAAAAAGAAGAAAATAAATAAAAACAGATATCTTTAAATATGTGCTTAGTCACTCAGTCATGTCCGACTCTTCGTGACCCCATAGACTGTAGCCTACCAGGCTCCTCTGTCTATGGGGTTCTCCAGGCAAGAATACTGGAGTGGGTTGCCATTTCCTTCTCCAATCTTTAAATATAGCAATTAAGTAAAATTTCTTCCTTGTCATTGCTCTCTGAATCCCATTAGAATTTCCATTGCTGGTGCCTGTCTGGGGCCTACCAGAGAGTCTTGTAGGTAACTCTCAACATTAGGGTTTGTACACTGGGCACAGCCAGGGCAAATGCCTTATTTGGATGACGTGGTGGTTTTTAAATTTTTATTTTAAAGTTTGTTGGCAAGATTTTAAAATCAAAAGATTTACATCAAAAGCCAGATGTCCAGCTTCTCTCAAAAAGTCAGGTGTCTGGCAGCCCGAGGCCCACTTTCCTGTAAGGCCGCAGACCTGCAGACTCAGTAAGCTCACCCCACCTGCCCATGTAAGCTAGGAGGGGTGGGTCGGGTGACCTGCCCAGCGCTCCCTCTCAGGCTCTCCAGTCCTTGAGGGCAAAGATAACTTGATATCTTCAGTCCCAGCATAGTTTCAGGTGGGTAGGAGTTCAAAAAAGTTTCGCTGAACAAAAACCCTCCTCCTCCCCAGCCTAAAATTGGCCCCCTGCGAGCATCCCCCTAATCCTAACTTTCTGCCTTGTGTTTTCCTCCACCTAATTTGCCTGGATGCTGTCTATAACTCATTTCTCCAAGCCCATGGTTCTCCGGTAATAGCCAACAGACCAGTAAGGATGCCAGCTTCTCAGAACTTCCAGCCTCAAAGCTTGAACTCCAACAGAGCAGACAGTTCTAGCACAAAACTAGGGGACAGAACAGCTACATCGCAGGTTGTTATCAGCTGAACCGGGACAGAGAACCAGACCTCTGGAGTCCAGGGTGCGTGTGGTTAACGGCCTGTAGGTTCACTGCCTGCACCATCTTGCTTCCTGTTGCCATGAGCTCTGAACTGTGTGGTTGACAGTACTCAACACTGGAAATACATATTTCACGTAATGAATGTGTATCATTCCACTCAGAGAACCAGGGCCTGACTGGACCTCCACACACTGCCTACACAGTTCCAATGAAAAGGCAACCAATTAGAGTCCAAGCCTTGTAATTATTTAAAAATCGGAGTAAATTTACACTGCTTGGCTTGGCAGTGGCCCTCCAATCATAGGGACCCCGGACATTGCCTGTGCGGCACGGCCACAAGGCCCTCTTCCTTACCCAGGAGCCAGGGTGCGCAGGAGCCCAGCAGGCCGCCCTCCCCAGAGCCCAGGACGGAGTCAGGCAGCGGGATGCAGTGGCGCACCATCGCCCCGTAGAGCCCATATTCGGCCATCACGCTGCTGCCGCCCCAGCGCTTCTCTCGCTTCCGCCACTTGGCCCGCCGGTTTTGAAACCAGACCTAGATTGAGGTGGGAGGGGAAGCAGAGAGGCTTATAGGAGGAGACCCCCTCCCCAGCACAGAGGGGTGCAAGGGCCAGCTACCCTCTCTGGGAGCACCTGGCCTGTCTCACAGCTCACAGGACTGGTAGTACTAGGTGATCCGGATCAATTTCTACCAAAGTTTCCATGGAGTGAAGGATGACAAGACAAAATCAGAGTATCCCACACTGTGCAAAGAAGCCAGTTTTTACTCTGATGGGAATGTTCACCAAGCAATGGTCCCTTCTAACCTCAGTTGTTGGACTGTTTTATCTTAACAAAAGATTAGTGTCAAATATTGTTTAAAAAGAGTGAGTAACTCTGACATAAATCACAGCAAGATCTTCTATGACCCACCTCCCAGAGTAATGGAAATAAAAACAAAAATAAACAATAGGGACCTAATTAAATGTAAAAGATTTTGCACAATGAAGGATACTATAAGCAAGGTAAAAAGGCAGCCTTCAGAATGGGAGAAGATAATAGCAAATGAAACAACTGACAAAAAACTAATCTCCAAAATATACAAGCAGCTCATGCAGCTCAAAACTAGAAAAACAAACAACCCAATCAAAAAGTGGGCCAAAGAACTAAATAGACATTTCTCCAAAGAAGACATACAGGGGGCTAATAGACACAGGAAAACAACATCACTCATTATCAGAGAAATGCAAATCAAAACCACAATGAGATACCATTTCACACCAGTCAGAATGGCTGCAGTCCAAAAATCTACAAGCAATAAATGCTGGAGAGGGTGTGGAGAAAAGGGAAGCCTCTTACACTGTTGGTGGGAATGCAAACTAGTACAGCCACTATGGAGAACAGTGTGGGGATTCCTTAAAAAACTGGAAATAGAACTGCCATATGACCCAGAAATCCCACTGCTGGGCATACACACTGAGGAATCCAGAATTGAAAGAGACACATGTACCCAATGTTCATCGCAGCACTGTTTATAATAACCAGGACATGGAAGCAACCTAGATGTCCATCAGCAGATGAATGGATAAGAAAGCTGTGGTACATATACACAATGGAGTATTACTCAGCCATTAAAAAGAATACATTTGAATCAGTTCTAATGAGGTGGATGAAACTGGAGCCTATTATACACAGTGAAGTAAGCCAGAAAGAAAAACACCAATACAGTATACTAACACATATATATGGAATTTAGAAAGATGGTAATGACAACCCTGTATGTGAGACAGCAAAAGAGACACAGATGTATAGAACAGTCTTTTGGACTCTGGGAGAGGGAGGGGGGATGATTTGGGACAATGGCATTGAAACATGTATAATATCATATAAGAAATGAATCGCCAGTCCAGGTTCGATGCAGGATACAGGAAACTTGGGGATGGTGCACTAGGATGACCCAGAGGGATGGTATGGGGAGAGAGGTGGGAGGGGGGTGCAGGATAGGGAACACATGTACACCCGTGGCGGATGCATGTTGATGTATGGCAAAACCAATACAATATTGTAAAGTAAAAAATAAATAAATAAAAGAAAATAGGGGGAAAAAAAAACACCAATACAGTATATTAACATGTATATATGGAATTTAGAAAGATGGTAATGACAATCCTATATGCAAGGCAGCAAAAGAGACATAGCTGTAAAGAACAGACTACTGGACTATAGGGAGAAGGCAAGGGTGGGATGATATGAGAGAATAACACTGAAACATGTACATTATCATATGTAAAATAAATGACCAATGTAAGTTTGATGCATGAAGCAGGGCATCCAAAGCCAGTGCTCTGGGACAACCCAGAGGGATGGGGTGGGGAGGGAGGGGGAGGGGGCTTCAGAATGGGGAACACATGTACACCCATGGCTGACTCATGTCGATGTATAGCAAAAATCACCACAGTATTATAAAGTAATTACCCACCAATTAAAATAAATAAATATATTTTTTAATTAAAATAAAACTTGAGTGAGTGGCATGTCTTCTGACTTGGAGAGGATGTGCTGTCAGACATAGGATGGCTTAACGTGAAGACAAAGACCAGTCTTCTGTGTGCATGTGAGTGTGTATTTCAGGGCCAAGTGTGTATATGGCATGGGGCTGGTGTGCAGAAAGTCCTCATCAGCTACTTACACTGGTTTCTTTGAGGCTTGCCGTGGATGGATAGTCATTTTTTTCATTGATATCTTTACATAATTTCTACATGTGGCACAAATTGTATAATTTTTAAGAATGATTTAATAAAAGGTAAAAAGGCTGGGCAGCTACAGGGGTCATCCTCTCTAAATGAACACAAAGGAAGACTCTGGCATCTAAGTGACCCTCAGTTTGTGGATGGGGGAGCTGTTTAGAGGTGGCTGTGGGCTGACTCGCTGCGTGTGAGAACAGCGTGGTCTCTGGGTGTCTTTGGGAGGAGAGGGGGCCCCTGCACCTGTATTCGGTCTTCGGGGAGTTCAGTCTTCACGGCCAGCATTTCCCGGGCATACACATCAGGGTAGTGGGCCTCACTGAAGGCCTTCTCCAGCTCTTCCAGTTGGTGGGCAGTGAAAACGGTCCTGCAGGGAGGCACATGGGCACATGACCACAGGAGGCAGCCAGGCTTCCCAGCCTCAGAGGACCCCGTGCCTGCTCCCCACCTCTGCCCACCTCATGAGAGCTGGGCGCCCCGTCTCCAAATGAGTAGCCTCTGGGAAGTTCATAGTTTGGTTCAAGCAAAACAGAGCTCTTTAGGACCTTTTTTCTCTCCTCAATAAATTCTAGCAACTCATTTTAAGAAGACCTATTTTAAGGGCCCACAAAATTGTGTCTTCAAAATGCTCCAGGGTCTAATAGTGCTGTGCTCAAAGTGCTCGGGCAGTCTTGTGGTTAAGACTCTGCTTCCAATGCAGGGGGTTCCATTCCTGGTTGAGGAACCAAGATCCCACACGGTGTGGCAAAAAACTTTTTAAAATAATCATCATCATTAGTAAAATGCTACAAAGACTGACCTGCAGCCCCCAGGAATGGCAGAATTACATTCCCAGATGGCTACTGTGTCCTTTCCCATGCCATCCCAAGGCAGGACCAGACCTTCTCAGGCACAGGGTCTCAAGGAAGGTGGGGTAGGGAATGCCATGTGGGATCTTAGTACCTGTGCCTCCTCTTTTTCCTTTTGCTGGGGGCTGGGGACGCCTTCCGGTCACTCCTGTCTTCAGAAGGGCTGTCTTCATCTGTTAGCACAGGGAGAGGAAGAGGACTTTAGAGGTGAGCACATTTTTCATTTTGCCCTCTGGATTTTAATTTGAGGATTGAAGCTATGAACTTGTCAGGGATGTGAATATTTAACAAGACAAGATCATAGTTTTCACATCTGGTGATGTATTCCAAGTGCTGCACTTAGCCGACTGCCCATGCATATCAACATTATTCTTCATAAATTAAAAAAACTCCATGACAGCTGCTATTATTATCCTCTTTTTACAGAGGAGGAAACCAAGGTACAGAGAGATTAACTTGTCCAAGATCACAAAGGTTGTCAACAGTGAAGTTGGGATTCAAACCCCAGATGTGTGTGAAGCTTAAGCTACTTGAACACTAATTGCATTTCCTGTTCCTTTCAGCTTCCAAATTCATACCCTTCCTTCTGCTTCCATCTCACATTCCTCATCTTAGCCATTACGCCAACACTTCTCAAGGGGAAGACTGAGGTTTGTGACATCAAAACCCTCCTCAGAGCTGGCCCCCTGCCCTGCTGTACCAATTTCAAATCTCTGAAAGTGGGACCTGGGAAACTCATTCTTGGCAAGGGTGCCCAGATGATTCACAGATGCGCATCAAAAATGTTAAGAACCCACTCCACTATGCTTTATCTTTTGAAATCCATTATATCAAAAGATTTAGGCTGAAAGAAAGTTTAGAAGACCAAACTACGGTCAGGTTTGTTGTTAAAAAGCATATATGTTTCAAAATACTAAATGTAAATTAATAAAAGCAAAAGTAGTAAATAATATCAGTTTTACTCCTACATCAATGAGTTCACCAGAAAATTGGATTATGATATTATACTATCTGTGTGCTCCAATCTGATATAATTAAATACATAAGGTTATGGAGCCAGTCTAAATTGAGACCAGCTGTGAGCGTGAAATATCCAATGGACTGAAGACAATAGACCCCCCCCCAGAGTAAAATATTAATAACTCTTATATCGGTAACACATAAAATGACAATATTTTGTAGGTATTGGATTAAATGAGACATAGTATTTAAATCTGTTTCACCTATTTATTTTCCTTTTTATTGTGGCTCTAAGAAACTTTCATTACACTCGCAGTCACATTACGTTTCCTCAAGACAGTAGTGGTCTTGGTCTTGAGAAATACTCTCATTGGCTAGGATGTGGTTGTATTTTGCCTTAGCTTTATGGGTCCTCACAGGGAAAAAAAATCCACAGTATGAAATCGGTGCCTGCATTTTTAGTGAGACAACTAATAGAGGGGGCGGTTATTTGCTAGATACTGGTGGTAATGAACCCCCCTGCCAATGCTGGAGACACAAGAGATGCAGGTTCCATCCCTGGGTTGGGAAGATCCCCTGGAGGAGGGCATGGCAACTCACTCCAGTATTCCTGCCTGGAGAATCCCATGGACAGAGGAGCCTGGCGGGCTACCATCCATCAGGTCTCAAAGAGCCGGACAGGACCAAAGCAACTTGGCACCTAGTAGACACTCATGAAATAAAGTCCTCTCAGAGTGGGTGTCTGCTGACCGCGCCTGCTTCCTTGAATCAGCAGTGGAGACCAGCGCAGTTTCTGCATTCAGCCTCCTGGATGCTCAGCTCTGCGGTTTACTATCACATAGCTGTTCTACCTCGAACTCTGCTGAAATTCTCCGTTCTCTTCCCCCATGCCCCAAACCTCTCGACTTCTCCGTCCTGTCTTTGTCGATTTCCACTGCTCCCCACTTTCCCCCACAGTCCGTACCGACTTCTCTGAGGATCTGGGCACAGCTGCTGTAAGATGGGCGAGCTCGCTTCTTCCGTGCAGGGAGTAAGGGAGAAGCGGGGTGCCCAAACTCGCTCTTCAGCACCCGGAGGAGGACAGATCCAGGCCTCCGCCCCGCGCTTGTAAAGGGCCTGTCAATCCGTCAATCAATTCGTCTAATCCCTCCTGGAGCCGGCGGGTACCGGGTTCCGTGCCGCTGATGAACGAGGCAGGCCCACCCAGGTTTCCCGACCCCTGCGGCACCCAGAGGCCGAACCCCGCGTGGCGGCAAGTGTCCCCCGCAGGCTGGGTCGCCGAGACCCCAGGGCGGGTCCGGATCGGGTGGTGGTGTCCGCGGGGTGGCGGCGACCAAGCCCAGAGGAGAGGCCAGGGCGGGGGGCGGGGAGGGGGGGGGTGGCAGAGGGTGCGGGTGCGAGAATGCGCCTCCCGGCGCGGCTACGCTCTGGGGTCCCCACTTCTGTAGATCTGGGGGACTGGGGTGGGGCCCGACAGGGCGGCCAGAATGTCACTCTGCCCACCCGAGCTGAGGGAAGAGACAGTAGGGGCGCGGACTGGCCTCCTTACCGGACGTCGACACGCTCTCGCTACGTTTCTGGCGGGCGGCCGAGGGCGGTGGGCGGCCGGGGAAGCGCGGGGCGAGGGGCTCAGGCCCCTCGGGCGGCAGGAAGGGCACGTCGGCGAGGAGCAGGCAGGGTGCCCGGGCAGCCGCAGGGGGCTGCGCGCCGAAACCGCAGAGGAGGCCGAGGCCCAACGGAAGGGCTCCGCGTGCCGGGCAGGAGCCTCCGAGTCCTGGGCCCGCGCGGGGCGCGGCTGCCGGGCCTTCGCACCCAGATCCCGGCCCGGGGCCCTCAGGTGCGGGCAGCTCGGCCTCCAGGCCCAGCAGGTCGGTGATGGCGAAGCCCCGGGGTCGCGAGCCGGTGGACGGGCCTCCGGGCACCAGCGCCCTGCTTCTGGCACGCCCGTCGGAAAGCGCGTCTCTGCCGGTCATGGCTTCTCTGGCAGCGAGGCTGGGCCCTCTGGTCCGTCACTTTCGCGGAGGGGGCGCAGCTCTGAGAGCGCTTTATACAATTGGGCGCCCGGAGGGCTCCAATCAGCGCGGCGCGGACGCGTCATGCCCGGGACCCCGCGACATGGGGACGCCACCTGCCCCCCTCCCTTCGGTCGCCGCCCTCCCAGCTGCGGTCCCCTCCATCAGCACCCTCTCTCCTCTCCAGTCATCCCCGCTACCAACCCCACGCCGGTTCTCGGCGGGAGTCGTCCCCTCCCTAAACCTCTAAACGCCGAAAGTTCCAGATTCCTTCGGAGTCTTGTCTCCCCTTCCGGGTGGATTCCCCGGTGGAGGCCCAGCGCGGAGCCGCCCTCCCCGCATCCAGTCGCCCATTAAGACCAAGACTCCGTTCCCAGCCACACTCTCCCCACTACCACCAATATGAACCCCGCCAGCCCTCCAAAGCCACCGCCTGAGCCAAGGCCTTCCCTGAAAATCCCCAAGGGGAAAGGAGTGGAAAACATTTATTTAATCCGTGCCTACTCCACCTCTAGCCAAACCCACCCCAGCGGTCTAGCGGCCGGACTATCCGGGGTCGCAAAATTCACGGGAGCTGGAGAAGTAGAGACAGGCCTGAGCGGACTGGCCCGGCCCAGGGCAAGGAAGCCACGTTTAGCAAATTGCATTACAGGAGGTCCAGTGAAATCGAAATTTCAGATGAACAGTGAATTTTTAAATTATAAGTATATACCAGTATATTATCTGGCGAGCCCTAAATGGGGAAGGTAAGTTGGAAAATAGGGCGTGTCTACTGGGACCCACCCTACGCAGAAGCTAGCAAATTATTGTCAGATTTTATAATTTTTCGAAGAAAGCCTGATTTTCACGTGAAGCGCCCTTATTTGTAAAAGTTGTCTCGAAACGCAGCACGTGGGTAAACCCCTCCTGGTTCCCACTTGGAAAATCCCAGCCCACCTAACCCGAATCGCTCGGAGTCCATCCTTCTCAAACCCGGGATCTGGGAAGCCGAACCTCTCAGTGCAGCCCTTGAGAGGGCGAGCGGCGGGTGCGGCAGCTCTCCCAACGCAGCGTGGGCGCCCGGTGGGTCTCTGCGCGCACCCCCCAGCGTAGCCCGAGCCGAGCCCGAGCTCGAGCCGAGCCGAGCCGGAGCCGGGAAGGATCCCGAGCTGGAGCTGAACCCGGCAAATTCTGCGTCCCCGGGTGGGTCTTCTGCAAACCCCAGGATTAAGCGAGGGGCTTCCGATAAAGATAATTACAAAAGGCTGCGCATTAACTTTTCATTATTAAAAGAAGACCCAAATCTCCCCCTCGCAAGCTGTTCCTGAGATTAGCAAAACCATAACTTTCCTTTAGGATAATTGTCTTTTGAGTCGCTCGGGGCTGGGGGCGTCTTTAGGGACCAGCGTCGTTTTGGGCTCTGCCAGGAATTTCTCCCCAAATTTATCTCTGAGTTTAGGGGAAAGTGTTGGGGGTACAAGATCCAACCACGATGCTCTGGCTCTCGGCCCGGCAGAGCAGGAGTTCGTAAATCAGGATTTGGGGCCGCAGTTAAGGAAGACTGCTAAAGATGCACACAACTGCAGACATCCCGAGCAGGAAGGCGGGACAACCGGCCTTGAGGTCGCCGGTCCTGGGGCCTTCGCAGGGGCTGGTCTCAGAGACGGACGTGTGTGCACCCTGTCTGCAGCTTGGAGGGCCGACGGCGCCCGCTGGCCTGGGCCGGGGTCTCGAAGTTTCTGTCCCCCAGTCCCTACCAGAGCAGGCCTCGAATAGATGGCCAGGGACCCCCGGGGTACCAAAAGCCCGGCCGAAAGGAGCCCAAATTCGACCGCCACTGAGTGCCAACAGCACACTAGGTTCCAACCCCTTAGGAAGGATATTACAAAACCCATTTTGCAGATGAGAGAAATTGAGGTGTATTAACCCGCTCACACCGGACACGCAGAGAGAAATCGAGAAAGCAAAGCGAAGCAAAGGAAAGACTCGGGGTGGGAGTTATAAGGAGATCTTGCAATTCCTGGACGGAAGAGTCACTGCCGCCGGCTCTGGCCCCACCTACAAGAAGGGGCTCGCGGGAGGGACCAGGATGGAGGGAGAGCTGAGCCCTGGGCGCCTCCCTTTCCGCCGCACGGTGGCTGCGGGGGCGCTGCGGGGGCGGGCAATCCCGCCACGCTAATCTGCGCCCCTATTCCACCCGCAGACATTGCGTGGGATCGTGGGTCTGCTAGGGCCGCAGCCCCTGGGGATCGCGTCTAGCGCTCCGCCCAAAGTTGGCGCAGTGAGGGAAGCGCGCCCAGAGTTTCAGGAGACGTGGAGGGAGCGAGCTGGCCCTGAGCCCACCCACATTGCACTGTCCCCCGGCGTCCTGGCGGGTGCCTTGAATCCAGATAATGTTCGGCGGCGACAGCATTGGGAAACGGTGGAAGGGAAGCGCCTCCCAGCCCCCTCCCAACATAGACGAATCTGCGGAGAGAGCCAGAGCCCGCTCCATCGTCCTCGCCTGGGTCACCCCCCCCCCCCCCCCACCACCAAGTAGGTTTTTGAAACCCTAAATCCGTTAAGGGGTCCGGGTCTGCCTTCATCAACCAGGATTATCTAGGATTTAACTAATCAGTAAAGGTTTCTCCGCTCATTATTTTCCAGGGAAGGTTTCCAGACGCTGTCTGTGGCCAACCACCAACGTGCGCTCTACTTCCCTCTCTCCGCCTGCCTGGAGGCGTCCGGGCTCTTGCCCACACCAGGCCGAGAGGCTGGCCCGGATGTATGTGGCTCAGGGAAACCAGTCTCAGGCTTTGGGGAGCCGCCCCCTCACCAGGCTGCAAGTATAAAGCCCAGCTGCGCTAGGAGAGGGATTCCCACGGCGGGAATAAAGAGCATCTCTGTATCTACACCAAGATGTCCTAGGGTTCTGCTCCTCTGAATTTTCCTCCTGCCCCTGTCTCCTTCTTCTTTGCGGGTTTTTTTTGGTCGCCTTTAATGGCTGTTGTAGTCTTGTAGTCGACGCTGTTTGGCCCTCTTCACATCTGTGCCCTGACCATTCTGCCTGCAGCCTGCAGTTCCTCTAGTGCCCAGGCCCCACATCTTTGCCTGCGGGCTTTCTCTGGTCTCTACAGTCTGCTGGCCAAAAATACCAAGGGGTGACATGCCCTGAGAAGTCCAGGACCAAAGACAGCAGGAGTTGGAGTATAAACACCACCCCAGGTGTTCGGTGGGATAACTCAGGCCTCCCAGAAGCCCCCAGCTGAGTCTGCACCAGTTATCACTAATTGTGCATGGTCAGTCGCTTCAGTTGTGTCCGACTCTTTGCGACCACGTGGACTGTAGCCCGCTTGGCTTTGTCCCTGGAATTCTCCAGGCAAGACTGCTGGAATGGGTCGTCATGTCCTCCTCCAGGGGATCTTTCCCATCCAGACATGGAACTGGAGTCTGCCTGCATTTCCTGCATTCCAGGCAGATTCTTTACCCATTGAGCTACCTGGGACCCCCTTATCACTAATTATCACATCCCAAATTGCTTTCTTCCTAAGTGCTGTGGTTGCCCCTTTCCAGAGCTCTTGAGCCTCCCCTACCCCACACCACCCAGTCCCCCGCCCCACACCCCACTCCAGTGCAGGCTCTTGCCCCTAGTCAGGAGAACCATCCTCTGCTGACAAAATCCTCTAATCCGAGCCACACCACCCACAGGCACACCCACGTACACAGCGGTTGATCGGCTGAAATGACAGTGGTACAAGGCTGCCCCCTTGCTCTCAGAGGAACGATTCTGCAGAGCTATCTCTGCTTCAAACCCCTCTCCACTCACAGGTCAGGCCAAGGCTTAACTGGACCCAAGTGTTCATCCATGTCCACCCTTTCCCTCCTCTCTGGCCCCCTCACTACTGCCTTCCGCCTCCCTCCATAAAGCTCATGCATCCAGGCCAGGTTTGTAGCTCTGCTTCTAGACACCGGCTCCATCTCACTGTCACACTCCCCTACTGGTGTTGCCTGAAGTCTCCTCCCAGATAAATGCTGGTCCAGGGGCTCAGAGTCTACTCTGGGTTTTGTACAGCAGCAGGGGTGAGTGCCCAGTGGCTACTCTGGGCTCCCTGGCGCCCCCTCACTGTTTCCTGCATAATTTGGCCTGGCCTGCCATGGCCCTACTCTTTCTCTCCAACCTTCCATTATTCTGGAAAAAAAGAAAACAGTGATGCCATCCTGTAAACTTCTCTGGAGCATGAGTTGGCTGGATGTGGTTTGCATCCAAGAGCCCTGTCTTGGGCACTTGGCTTCCATCTCTGGCATCTCCCCCACCTTCTCTGTGCCCTGCCATGCCCCACAAATCCATCTTTATTCCACAGCTATCGTGACCCCTGCCATGGAAGCCCTGTCCAAAGGGTTCCTCTGGCTGAGTCCTTCCCAGATTCCCTTCCTCCGGCTAGAAAAATCTCTTCTGGGCCAGGTGCTGTGCTAAGTGCTTGACACATGTCAATTAATTTAATACTTGTGATAACCCTAATGAGCAAGGCTATTACTATCCCCATTTTGTGGTTGAGGAAACTAGGGCAGAGCTGTAATGAGGCTGGCAGGGAGTAGAGAGGTCCAGACCCAAACCTGACTGTCACACTGGAAGCAGCTAAGTCACGATGGGGGACACGACAATGTCCGGAGTTCCCTACATTTGTCTGAGCTTTAGCATTGGACTTGTCTTTAATGTCCTGTGAAGCCCTCAGTCTTGCATTGCTCCAGGTGCTGTCAGTGCCTGGTGCCATGGGCTCGAGGCAGGCTTTTTTTTTTTTTTCTCATGTTAATTCACTTATAATGTGCCTTATTACTTAACATAGATCCCAACTTTGTGTATCATCAAATATGCATTTAGGACATCATTTTCAAAGGCTTTTGTCCCTTCCAGACACACACTTTCAATCCATACTTCATGGCTGCCTTTGGTTTATTTTCGAAGAGAGGTGTGAAGTAAACATCTTCTTTCTCCTGGTTTCTGAAACTCCCTCACCTGCCAATCATTATGTGAATCCATGTGACCTCAGAGAGGGCTGGGGTTGTGTGGACTGAAGGACTAGGGGGAACCCTGGGAAGAGTTCTGAGAGCAAAGCATCACACAGCCCCAAGGCCACCATGAGATTTCGTCAACCACTAACTTCCCACCACCCCTCCCTGGAGGGCCCAGGACTAGGCAATGGAGGGCCATGCCCCTTCCCAGGGGACTCGCTCCTCCAGGGATCAAGCTGACAGAGTCAGGCAGTTTTCTGCAGGAGGCTCTGGTGCCCATGCTCCAGCTCTTCTCTTTAGGTCCTAAGATTAACAGGGAAATCCCAGGTAGGGAACCAGGTAACTCTTTGGCCCCCTAGAAGTGTATTTTCCTTCTCTCTGCCCTTACTCCTCCCATGTCTGTCCTCTTTCCTCTTCATCCCCGCCTCCTTAGCTCCTCCCTCACTTCAGCCCCTCAAAACAGGTCATGGCCACACTCCTCAAGTCCCATTTGCTCCACCAGGAATCCCAGGTCGGTAGAACTCAGGAGACACTACAGCACTGAACATGGATCGAGAAATCCCTGAGCAGAGAATCCAGAAACGTCTGTGTAGCCCCCACAGGGGGATAGGGACCAGCAGATGGAAACAGGTGTGTTTCTTGAACATGGGGCGGGGGAGGCATGACATCAGCCATGTCAGCCAAAAGGTTATGGGGAGAGGTCACTAAGGGCAGGTGGGAGCTGTGGGTGACTTTCCGGTGTCAAGCATTCGGTCATCTACTGGCAATTGAGAAACCTGTCTAATAGTAAACAGCGTGTTGTTAGCCCTTTGTCAGTGACTGAACACACAATCACCATCCTGACTCACATGTAGTCACTCTTGGCCAGGGTGAGAAGGATTCTCCCAGGGAGGTGGGGCTGCAAGTTCCCCGTTGGACACAGCGTCTCCCACTAGAAGGAGGTCCTCCTTCCTCCACTGCACTCGCTCCCACCTGCTCCCCCAAAGGCACCCCCTACGACTGTAATCACTCCTTTGCCTGCTGGTTTACTGCGCTTTACCTGGCCCCCTTATGAGATGCCCATGCTGGCACTGTCTGCTGGTTTCCCATCAACCCACCCCTGTGCTTGACGATGTTCATAGGCCCCAGGAGTGCAGCAGCCAGGCCTGGGGGCCTGGGGAGGTAAGCCCCCAGCAGCCACTCTCCATGGGTGTTTGGGAGTTGGTGGGCCAATACCCCAGCATCCTTGTCCCCTGGGGCTGAAGTGGGCTCCGCACAGTTGCCCTAAGGGCCTGATCAGGAGAGGACCCACAAATCCCACTCAGTTATCAGAGCTTTCTCATCAGGGGTGCCTCCTTTTACCTTCCAGACGAACTAGTTCGCCCGATCCTTGTCTCGGGGTCTGCTTTGGAGGGGAGGGGACCCACTCCTGGACAGTCCGTTCACTTCAGTTCAGTTGCTCAGTCGTGTCCTGACTCTTTGCGACCCCATGGACTGCAGCATGCCAGGCTTCCCTGTCCACCACCAACTCCCGGGATTTACTCAGACTCCTGTCCATTGAATCAGTGATGCCATCCAACCATCTCATCCTCTGTCGTCCCCTTCTCCTCCTGCCTTCAGTCTTTCCCAGCATCAGGATCTTTTCCAGTGAGTCAGTTCTTCACATCAGGTGGCCAAAGTACTGGAGTTTCAGCCGGTGAACTCCACAAAACCAGGGCCTTCCTGGCGCCTGTGGGCCGGATACTCAGCGCACCGCCCAGATTTGCGGAGGAAAGGATTCCGCCAAGGGGCTCCCCTCCCGCCCCGCTCCCCCACCCCGGCCCCCCCGCCGCCCCTCCCCGCCCCTCCCCGCCCCTCCCCGCCCCGCTCCCCCCCCCCCCGGCCCCTCCCTCCCGCTCCCCCCCGGCCCCTCCCTCCCGCCCCCCCCGCCCCCCCCCGCTCCCCCCCCCCCGGCCCCTCCCTCCCGCTCCCCCCCGGCCCCTCCCTCCCGCCCCCCCCGCCCCCCCCGCCCCCCCTGCCCCCCCCCCCCCCCCCCGCCTCCGCCAGGTATCCTAAGTACTCCTCCCCTCCGGTCCTCTCCCCTTCCCGTCCCCCCTCCCCTCTCCCACTGCCAGGGCCGAGTCTGAGGAAGGTGGACTGAGAGCTCCTCCTGAGTACCCCTAAGGCTGGAGGGGCCGGAAGGACCACCCAACACACACTTCAAAATCGCAGTCCAGCCGGGCTACCCGCCCTCCGCTCACAGAGCTGGGCTGTGCGCTTGATGCCTGCCTTCTGTCTCTGTACAAGGCTGTGTGGCTCATGGCTTCCAGCGGAAGATGGAAGATGTGGAGATGTGTGCGCGGGGCCGCCTCCCCGGGACTGTGTTTGGTTCGCGCCGGGTCTCCACCAGCGGAGGCCGAGGCAGGCGGGGGCGCACGCGGTGACCTCCGGGGCCTGGCCGCGCACTGGGCGAGAGGTCCGAGTGCAGAACCGCACTCACTGCCCCAGACGTGCGATCTTTACTAACAGTGGAGGAGGGACTGGGAAGGGAGAAGGCACGACTGAAAGTCCGGACAGTCCTCGGTCCTCGTCGGGGCACCGGCGTTAGCTGAACCGCTTCCTCAGCACAACAGAGATGCGTCTGTTCAGAGGAAAGGGCGACCTCTGGGACACAGCGTTCCTCAAGCGCGGTTACAGGCCAGGCTTTCAACTGCCCAACCGACAGAGCCCTCCCAGCTCTCTCTGCTCCTGGTCCTCTGGCCCTCGATCAGAGGGACACTTCTTGCCTCCTGGCTGCCCACTGTGAGTTCTCGGCCCCAGGTCCCCTGCATTTCCTTTGTTGGGAAAAATTAACAGATTTTATCCTTTTTAGTATTACTACTCCTCCCATCACTTCATGGCAAATAGATGGGGAAACAGTGGAAACAGTGACAGACTATTTTGGGAGGCTCCAAAATCACTGCATAGTGACTGCAGCCATGAAATTAAAAGACGCTTATTCCTTGGAAGAAAAGCTATGACAAACCTAGACAGCATATTAAAAAGCAGAGACATTACTTTGCCAGTAAAGGTCCGTCTAGTCAAAGCTATGGTTTTTCCAGTAGTCATGTATGGATGTGCTGCTGCTGCTGCTGCTGCTGCTGCTGCTAAGTCGCTTCAGTCATGTCCGACTCTGTGCGACCCCATAGACAGCAGCCCACCAGGCTCCACCGTCCCTGGGATTCTCCAGGCAAGAACACCGGAGTGAGTTGCCATTTCCTTCTCCAATGCATGAAAGTGAAAAGTGAAAGGGAAGTCACTCAGTCGTGTCTGACTCTTAGCAACCCCATGGAGTGCAGCCCACCAGGCTGCTCCATCCATGGGATTTTCCAGGCAAGAGTACTGGAGTGGGGTGCCATTGCCTTCTCCGGTATGGATGTGAGAGCTGGACTATAAAGAAAGCTGAGCACCGAAGAATTGATACTTTTGAACTTCGGTGTTGGAGAAGACCATTGAGAGTCTCTTGGACTGCAAGGAGATCCAACCAGTCCATCCTAAAGGAAATCAGTCCTGAATATTCATTGGAAGGACTGATGCTGAAGCTAAAACTCCAATACTTTGGCCACCTGATGCGAAGAACTAACTCATTTGAAAAGACCCTGATGCTGGGAAAGATTGAAGGCAGGAGGAAAAGGGGATGACAGAGGATGAGATGGTTGGATGGCGTCACCGACTCAGTGGACATGAGTTTGAGTAAACTCTGGGAGTTTGTGATAGACAGGGAGGCCTGGCATGCTGCAGTCCATGGGGTCGCAGAGTTGGACACAACTGAGCAACTGCACTATGACTATGACTCCACCATTAAGTTAGTAGGGTGATGCTGGGAATGAGTTAGGAAGAGTATTCCCCCTGCTTCTATTTTCTGAAAGAGATGGAAGAGAATTAGTGTCCATTCCTCTTTAAATGTTCACAGTGAACCCATTTGGGCCTGTTCCTTTTTGTTTGGGAAGGATATGGATTGCCCACTTAATTATTTGACAGGTACAGGCCAATTCAGGTTGTTTATTTCTTCTCACAGAAATTTTGGCAAGTTGTGCCTTTCAAAAAATTGATCCATTTCATCTGTGTTATCAAGCTTGTGGGCATAGAGTTGCCATAGTATTTTTATTCAAGGGTATCTGCTTCTAAGGGAGAAACTGATTCTAGTTGTCTCATGTTAGGGAAGTAAAAATCCAACCAACACAGAGAAAGAGAAAGAAAGATAACTGATTCACTGGGGGACAAGCTAACAGAACACAAGTGTGTAAGTAGCTTGAAAGAGACTACAAAGTCAGAATAAAATCCCACACAATTTATACAGCATAGAGACTCAAAGTCCATGGGGGAATCAAGACAGCTATTTGTTTACCTAACTGACCTCCTCTGAAAAGGATAACAAAGCTTCCTTATCTCCAGAAAACAAATGGTTACACCTTAAGATATGCTGCTACATCAACTCCGAATTTCAAGTGGGACCCAACAGAAGTGTCTGCATTTTACAGTTGAGTTTTTCTAGTCCCTGGGGAGACTTATCTACTTTCCAAAGGTTTGAGAAATGACGCAAAGCCACTGTGTCTCCCAAATAGACACTTTAAGAAGGGGAGAGTGAGAAAACAGCCTCTTCCCCCTTTATCCACTTTTATTTACCCTTACACTGCCTCATACAGACCCAAATCCTTTCCTTCTATTAAACAAAATCCCCTCAATGTTGTATTCTGGCTTGAGTTCCAGAATAGAAAAAGAGCACTACTGGGAAAAGTCTGAATAGAGGGTGAGGTTAATTAATAGTAATGTGCCAGTGTTAATTTCTTTATCTTGATAAACATACCATGGTTGTGTAAGATGTTAACACTTGGTCCTGAAGTGTATATGATTTTGTGTGTACCCTTTAACACCAAGCTTTGTTTCCTACAGCCCTCCATTTCTCCTGTTTACAAGCCCCACTGGTCTGCAAAGCCGGAGGTTCTGGGGGCCAATCTTCCCAGTGCAGGACCCCCCAGGGCTGGGAATCCTGATGTGGGGTTTAGACCGCTTCCTCCTGGGGGAGAACCTCGGCAACTGTGATTAGCTCCCGTTTGTGAGTCGCCTGCTTGGAAAATGAGTCTTTACTGTGTCTGCCTCTTCTACCCATCTCGTTGTGATTCCTTCGTTTCGTCTTTAGTTGTAGATCTTTCCTGCTAGTGTGCAAGTTGTTCTCTTTGATTCTTGCTCTGTAGATACTTGTCATCTGGGAGATGGTGAGTTCTGGAGTTTTCCACTCCCTCCTGTAAAACATATAGTCTTTTCAACAAATGATACTGGAATAATAATTGGACATTTGTAGGCAAAAAAAAAATAAGTCGAGACACAGACCTTACACCTGACCCCAAAATTACCTCAAAATGGACCATAGACTTAAAATGTAAAGCACAAAACCATAAAACTTCCTGGAAATGATCTAGGAGAAAACCTGGGTGACTTTGTGTCTGGCAACAAATTCTTAGAAACAACACCAACAAAAACACTATCAATGAGAGATAAAAATAAGTTGAAATTTATGAAAATTAAGAATGTCTGTTCTACGAAAGACATTGTTAAGAGAATGAGAAGACAAGATGCAGACTAAGAGAAAATATTTGCAAAAGATGAATCTTTTTTTTTTTCTTTTTTGGAGGGGGCACTCAGATTGAAAGGCGTATCTTTGAAGGACTTGTACCCAAACTATAGAAAGAACATTTTATACTCAACAAAAAGGAAACAAGTGACCCAATTTAGAAATGGGCAAAAGATCTGCACAGACCCCTCACCAAAGAAGAGAGACGGGTGACAAATGATCCTATGAAAGTGATAGTTAACATCATAGGTTGTTAGGGAACTGCAGGTTAATATAATGATGAGATGCCCCTACACACTTAGACGGAATCCCAGATGCTGACAACAGCAGTTGCTGCACAGTTGTGGGTAAACAGCAGGAATCCTTGTTCACCCGTTAGGGATACAACCTGGTGCAGTCACTTTGGAGGACAGCTTGGTGGTTTCTGATACAGCTAAACATAGTCTTAAAGCACAATCCAGCAATCATGCTCTTTGGTGTTTCCCCAATTGAGTTGATAATTTACACCCTCACAGAAACCTATGTATGAATATGATAGCCACTTTTTTTCATAATAGCCCCAAACTGGAAGCAACCAAGATGGCTCTTCAGTTGGTGAATATATAAACAAAGAATCACATGTCCAGACGACAGAACACTATCCAGTGTTTAAAAGAAATGAGCTGTCAGCCCACAAGAAGACATGGAGGAAACTCAGATGCTTGTTTGTCAGTGAAAGAAGCCAGTCTGAGAAGGCGACATGCTGTCCAAGAGTGACATGATCCCCACTCTATGACCTTCTGGGAAAGGCAAAACTCTGGAGACATAAGAATATCAGTGGTTGCCAGAGAGTGGGGGAAAGGATGGTGAGGTAGAGCACAGAGGATTCTCCAGGTGGTAAAGCAATTCTGCTGTAATGGTGTACGGGTGACATTATGCATTTGCCAAATCTATAAAATGTGCAACACAGAGAGCACACTCTAATGTAAACTATGTACATGCGTGCTAAGATGCTCCAGTCGTGTCTGACTCTTTGTGACCCCATGGACTGTAGCCAGCCAGGCCCCTCTGTCCATGGGATTTCCCAGGCAAGAAGACTGGAGTGGGTTGCCATTTCCTCCCCAGGGGATCTTCCCGACCCAGGGATCAAACTGTATCTCTTAAAAAAGTCTCCTGCACTGGCTGACAGGTTCTTTACTGCTAGTGCCACCTGGGAAGCCCAATGGAAACTACGGACTTTACTTAATAATGTACCACCATTGGCTCATCAAGTGTAATAAATGCAAATTGTTGGTAATAGGTGGTACCTAGGGGCAGGGAAGAGGGGTGTACATGGGAATTCTCTGTACTTTCTCCTTAATTTTTAAAAATAAAGAGGGAAGGAAAGTCTAATTACTGAAGCTGGCAAGGCCCACAGAGCTGGCTTCCAGCTCTCCTCACACCCCTGGTTCTCACCCTTACTTTTGGTCCTTGGAAATTCCCCCAAATGTTGACAGAGAAGTTATGACTCTAAGAAGATGTGTGCTGTATTTTCTTTCTAGGAGAGGTTTTCCATTTAATCAGTTCACAAGTTGTGGCTGGAAATGGAACTCAAATGTTCTCCTTCAGGTAAAATTTTCAGGACTCTCTGGTTACAAGTGTCAGAACCAAGCTGAATCAATTTATGCACAAAGCAAGTTTACTGATTTGTGGAATGTGATACCAAGTCTGATACCTGGGGTGGGGTAAAGGAAGGGGTGCAGCTGGACACACAGGAACCCCTATAGGCTCTCTTCCTCTAGTCCCCATCCCTGGGCACAGCTGGCCCTTCCTTGCCCAGACCATGCCAGGCCACCGCCAGCCCTGTGGACCTTCTGAAGCTTTGGGGGGATCAGTGTGAAACCTACCTGCATAAGGAACCCACCAAGCTAAAGACAAAAAGCTTTTCCTCTTTTCTATTATAGGAAAAAGGTCTGTTACAGGCACAAAACTGTAAAACCAAGGTAAAGTTGGAAAATGTACGTTTTAGAAATGTTCCTGGCAGTTCTGGATAAAAACTAACACAGTCCATCGATTTCCATTTTATATGTGACCTTAAAGTGCTTAAAAATAAAAGACATGACAGATGGATGGGGAGGCAGATACACACATACATAAACACACATAGGAATTGACTCTATAGTTACTTTTATGACGGATTTAGCACAGCCCCTCCGGTCTGAGTGGGAGGAATTAATCCCACTCACATGAAGCTGGTTTTCTCGAATTCAGGGAATTGGTTCTTCAGTGATGCTTTCAGAAGCTGTTTCTGCTGGGAGCGAGCACTGTAATCCTAGCTTAGGCACCACTGGCCGCAGTCGCCTCTAAGTGCCTCCACGGCGGCCCCACCAGTGACAGAGCGGTGGGCCTGATATTTGTACCCAAGTTTAAACATGTTTTGATTTACACTGAGTTGGCCGAATTGGTTCATTTGGGTTTTTCCATAACATCTTATGAAAAACCTGAACAGACTTTTGGGCCAAGCCTATATTTTATATTTCATGGATCTCAGTACCCAAAAACCTTTTGGTAAAAGTCAATGAAACTATTTCCCCTACAAGCCTAGATGAACGTCTTGTTTTTGTTTTTATCGATTTATTTATTTTTGGCTGTGCTGGGTTCTCTGTTGCTGCCGTGGGCTTTCTCTACTCTCTGGTTGTGGGGCACAAGCTTCTCATTGCGGCGGCTTCTCTTTGGTGGCGCATGGACTCCAGGGCGCGTGGGCTTCAGTAGTTGGGGCTCGTGGGCCCAGCTGCCCTGCCGCATATGGAGTCTTCCCAGACCAGGCATCAAAACCGTGTCCCCTGCACTGGCAGGCGGATTCTTTACCACTGGACTGCCAGGGAAGTCCTAGATGAGTGTTTTTAAAATATATAAACTAGAAACTTATTTCTAACATATGTCTTCTTTTTCCATGTGGATAGAATGTTGATCAGTGAGAAGCAAAAGTAATTATGCCCCCCCACCTTTGCCCGGACATCAAAATGTGCAGAAGACACACATGCTCCCTCTGCAAGCTTCCTCACGACCAGAAGGTCGGAGGTGCAGGGCGGGACCCCTGCCTCCTGCACGGTGTTTCCAAGATGGCTTGTGTGCGTGTTGAATGTTCTGGTTCTCAGCTGGATGCAGGGTGCCTGCCCAGGTGACTTCTGGGCTGGTGTGGCCATTCCCCAGCTGCCATGAATGTCCACGGCCATGAGCTCACAGGGGCTCCCTCCCTGGAGAACCACCCGGGGGGCAGAGCCACCTGCCCTGAAGTGGCTGGGTCCCAGCCTCCCCTAGGACTGGCCATGGGCTGACCAAAGGGTCCTCTGGGGTGGCCCTTCTCTCAGAAGAGCTCTGCTTCCTGGAAACCCTCCTGAGCCACAGGACTCCTGACAATGAACCTCCAAGGCTTCTGAGGATTGGTGACCAGTCTCATGGATTATATGCTAAAAAGGATGGCTCTTTTTTTAAAATTTTTATTGAAGTGTAGTTGGTTACTTTTCAATGTTGTATTAGTTTCTACTGTATAGCAAAGTGAATCAGCCATACCCCTCTTTTTAAAAATTTCCTTCCCATCTAGGTTGCCAGAGAGCATCAGGTAAAAGGATAGATCTTACTGCTCTTCAATTTTACCTCCATAAAGTTACCTTTAAAAAAAGACGAACCATGGGAAAGAGTTGCTGTGGCAAGGAGAAAATATATCTGTTTACAACACGTTCACCAAGAAAAAACTTCAAAAAAGTTAAGAGAAGCATGACCTGCTTCCTGTATTTGAAACTTTTTCCTGCCTCCAGGTGGAGAGCATCTCATGGGAGGGGAGGGAGACTGAGCTTGGGGGTAGGTTGTTCCCACAGGGTCCCCAGTGCTGACCAAGGGCAAGCATGGGACAAAAATCTCCCTTTGGGGAGGAAAAGAGGAAGCAGGAGACAGGGAAGGGAAGACAGAGGCAGGAAGGGAAAGTGTGGACCCAGGGCCATCCAGAGGCCTCTGGGACTCAGCATAACGTCAAGACTGCGGTCTCTGTCTTGTCTTCCCTTCAGAAGAGCGCCACTCAAAGCTCTAAAGGCCAGCGTGTGATTATCTAGAGTCTGGCTTGGTTTCTCTCTTGTTTGTTCTAATTTTCACTTAACAGCTGTGTGTTAATAGAAAGTCCCCCCTTGCTGAAGGATTTGCCGGGATTTCTGTAATAAAATAGAGGGATTTTCAACAAACGCTAGAAGAACCTTCTGCAAACGTGAAATTTTTCAAGTGATTATGAGGCTCAGAGCATATTGTCACAGGGGCTGCAGGCGGTCCTCCCCAGTGAGCACAGCGACAGATGTCCCCATTAATGTCCAACGACCAAACGTCGTGCAGAGGCCCCTCCCCTGGTCCACAACCTGTCCCCCTATTCCCGAGGCCAGTGTCACCGCTTGTCAAGAAACCCACCTTTCCCTGCAGGATTCCGGCCTTCCTCAGAGGTGAGCCCACATGCCCTTCCTTGCCCCATCCTTGGCCCAGTCCCAGGACACCATGCTGAGCACAGAGGACACTTGGGGACAAAACAGCACTGTTGCAGCCAATTGAAAATAAAAGTTGATGTAGACACATCCTCAGACAAGCATGGCTACAGGCCAGAAGAGGAATAGTGGACAAAGCTCATGAAGATGGTGGCTAGTTCTCTCCTGGGAAGTTATCCTAAGAAAGTAATTTAACAAAAGAAAAGATGCTCAGCATCACTGACATGTGAGGGAAGTGCAAGTCAAAACCACCACCTCCTACCTGTTAGGGTGGCTCTTATCACAAAAGACAACAAATGTTGGTTGTGGATGTGGACCAAGAAGCTTCCAGGATTGGAGACAAGTCCCAGGGTGAGCGGGATAAAGCCTGCCACTGAAAGTGGAGAAGTCTGCAGGAGGGACCAAGTAACTTCTGGGATGCTTTTGAACTGTGGTGTTGGAGAAGACACAACAAAGCGCCCACCATTCTTGCCGTCGTGTCTGCTGAGAAGCTCGGAATACCTGGCATCTTGTCCCTGAGAACCCTGCACTATACACTTACTGGGTGAACTTTATGTGCATGAATTATACCACAGCAAAGTCATCATGTTTTTAAAAGGCCACCCTAGTGGCTCAGCTGGTAAAGAATCTGCCTGCAACGTGGCAGACCAGGGTTCAATCCCTAGGTTGGGAAGATCCCCTAGAGAAGGGAACGGCTACCCACTTCAGTGTTCTGGCCTGGAGAATTCCATGGACCATATAGTCCATGAGGTCGCAGAGTTGGACACGACTGAGCGACTTTCACTCACTCACTCACTCAACCCAAAACCTGAGGAGCCTGGGCGCCATCCACTGACGCAGGTCAGGCGTGGCCTGTGGCCTCATCCACAGGGAGGTCATCTCGAGTTGCCATTAATTCACTGTGAGTTCATATTGAGTGCCCATTAATTACTGATTTTTTCCAGATAATACTTGTTAAAGAAGAATTAATACTATTGTTTTAGAACAAATACTGCCCAAATACTGTCTTTAGTGGGATTGTAATCAGCTTTACCCACTTTTCATCTAATCTGATCGAAGCAGATTTTACACAAAGTCTGTTTCTTTTTTCATTTTGTTGCTATTAAAAGGTCACCTAGTTGGATCTGCCTCAAACTCTTAGTTCCTGAGATGAATTTATAATAATAATTTCATAGATGACCTAAACAGGGGTTCAATTACTATACTTTTAATTAAAATAGAAAAGAAGGGAGAAAGAAAAGATAGATTTTCAGAGATTGGAATTTGTGGGGAAACGTTAGTACTACGTTACTAGTATATTTTAGCCTATTTTCCCCAGCTCTGTGTTTTCAGTCTGTTCAGCATAATGTCCTTTGACTCTCTGCACTTACCCCATCATAATTATCCTTTAATACTCTTATAAATGAACTTTTAGCTTATCCTCCATTAATTCTCCAGAACAAGCACAGCCATCGAAATAAAGTGTTTAACCCTTTTGTGGTTGGTCTTCCTTTCCCTAAGGCAAGAAGGAAATTCCTAGAGGGGAATTTCATCACACATCTGTATGGACGTGGCCAGGGTGACAGTCACCCACCCCTGCTCCCAACCCCACTTGAGGCTCACGGTTCATGTGTGAAGCCAGTGAGTCAGGAGGGCTTCCTGGCACCTGATGAGGGGAAGGCAAGTGTGTAGGGATGCTCAGCCCGGAATCAAAGCCCCAGGAGTTGCTGCATGGGCCCCAGGATGGGATGACACCCACGGGAGATGGGGACCTGCCCCCATCGTTGTAATATATGTTGTTCAGTCGCTCAGTCATGCCTGACTCTTTGCAACCCCATGGACTGTAGCACGCCAGGCTTCCCTATCCATCACCATGTCCCAGAGGTTGCTCAAACTCATGTCCATTGAGTCAGTGATGCCATCCAACCATCTCATCCTCTGTTGTCCCCTTCTTCTCCTGCCTTCAATCTTTCCCAACATCAGGGTCTTTTCTAATGAGTCAGTTCTTCGCATCAGGTTGCCAAAGTATTGGAGTTTCAGCTTCAGCTTCAGTCCTTCCATTGAATATTCAGGACTGATTTCCTTTAGGATGGACTGGTTGGATCTCCTTGCAGTCCAAGGGATTCTCAAGAGTCTTCTCTAACACCACAGTTTAAAAGCATCACTTCTTCAGCATTCAGGTTTCTTTATAGTCCAACTCTCACATCCATACATGACTACTGGAAAAACCATAGTTTTGACTAGATGGACCTTTGTCGGCTAAGTAATGTCTCTGCTTTTTAATATGCTGTCTAGGTTGGTCATAACTTTTCTTCCGAGGAGCAAATGTCTTTTAATTTCAAGGCTGCAGTCACCATCTGCAGTGATTTTGGAGCCCAAGAAAATAAATTCTGTCACTGTTTCCACTGTTTTCCCATCTATTTGCCATGAAGTGATGGGACCAGATGCCATGATCTTTATTTTTTGAATGTTGAGTTTTAATCCAGCTTTTTCACTCTCCTCTTTCACTTTCATCAAAAGGCTCTTTTCTTTGCTTTCTGTCATAAGGGTGATGTCATCTGCATATCTGAGGTTATTGATATTTCTCCTGGCAATCTTGATTCCAGCTTGTGCTTCATCCAGCCCAGCATTTCTCATGAGGTACTCTGCATATAAGTTAAATAACCGAGGTGACAATATACAGCCTTGATGTACTCCTTTCCCGATTTGGAACCAGTCCATTGTTCCATGTCCAGTTCTAACTGTTGCTTTTTGACCCACATACAGGTTTCTCAGGAAGCATGTAAGGTGTTCTGGTATTCCCATCACTGTAAGAACTTTCCACAGTTGGTTGTGATCCACGCAGTCAAAGGCTGTGTAACACATGAAGAAGCTCCAATTTAGACTCCAAGCAGCTATGGTGGGCAGACCAGAGCCCGGGGCTGGGCTGGCCTGGGTCTCCCTCTGCCACCTATGACCTTCAGCAATAGGGTGGCCGCTTGTCAGCCACCTTCAGCCACTGTTTGTAAAGTGAGAACACTGTGTGCTCCACGGGTATGGGAAGGACAGATAGAATCTGGAGTTTAAAACTAGACAACAGGGCCATGTGGAGTCGCTTGTGCTGAGTCACCAAACCCAGACTCGACCCAGTCTCCACTCTCCCAGAAGTGGAATCTTAACCATCAGTCAGCCCTAATGAGGTCATCTGCCTGATGGACCCCTGCTGTCCCCTAAAAGGAAGTGATCCTTCTATAAACAACCTGTTTTTTTGTCTCGTGAAACTTCCTTGTTCCCACTCCCTTCTGCCTACGAAAGTCTCACTTGGCACACCTCCTCAGAGCTCTTTGTACCTACTGGACTTAACACACTGTGATTCAAAACATTTTTTGCTCAAACCCCATTTTTTTTGGCCGAGCATCTTTTGGGATCTTAGTTCCCTGGCCAGAGATTGAACCCAGGCCCCATCAGTAAAAGCACGAAGTCCTAGCCACTGGACCATCCAGGAATTCCCTTAATATGCCTTAGTTTATCTTTTACCACAGGGCAGTTGGAGCACCTAGCCCGGTAGGTGAGATTCACCAGCCTGGCAGTCCAGTGGTTCAGACACCATGTTTCCACCACCGAGGGTGCAGGTTCCATCCCTGGTCTGGGAACTAACATGGCAAAAAAAAAAGAAAAGAAAATGCTTATCCCACAGTCTTGTTAAATGATCCTTTCACTTTAGACTCAATATTTCCCCTAGGAGGGAAAATATACATCTCCTGAGCTCCTAATGTATTCAGTCATGTCCCCAGGCTAAATCTTTGCACAACCAGCCTTTGACAAGGCAGTGCTGGAGCCATGGCTCACCACAGGATGGGTTCCCCAAGGCTTGGAGCAGAAGACCACATTCAAAGTGTCAAGACTGCACTTGAATATCTCTTGGAAAGCTGCTATGTGGAAGGCTGACCTACCATCTTTCAATAAGCTCAACCATCTGAGAATATCAGGATTCACTCAGTGTGTTCACCTATGGGAGTGTTAAGCTCCCACTCCACAATGACGTGGGGCTGAGAACAACCAGGGGAAGTGTTGTCTTTCTGGGCCACGCACTCATCAGGGGAGTGCTGTTTGAATGACCGTTGATATCTACATTGTCCTTCCTGATGCTTTGTCTCACTCTCTCTGTTTCTCTCTGCAAAACTGTAGAAATTATATTTATAAAAGTCATAAAATGTGACTGCATTTCATCACCTTCTTTTTAAGAATGATGCATCTAGAGCTCAGAGAGTCTAAGTAACTTGCCCAAGATCACACAGTATTCAACACATGACCTTCTAACCCTACAGGGCATGATTTTTCAGCCATACAACTTTACTTACAAAGCAGCCAGGATCATCTTATACAGAATGGAAAAGACTCTTATGACCAGTAAGTTCCATGTATGTGAGCAAATCCCTAGGACACCAGAAGGATTTAGTGAGATTTGTATAGACATTCTTTGATATTTCAGTACTTACTTAGTTCTCAGCCATGATGTTTTCCCCAGTGACCTGGAAGGAGTAGATTATACTCGAGTGCCCAGAAAATTGTTAAAGAAGCTAATGTCAATGATTTATGGGTCAAAAGAATCATGTATAATAGCAATACTTGTTTATATCTGAGCTGTGGCTTTCTCTTGGGTCAAACCTGCAACTGTGAACCGTCTTGGTATGTGGTTCTGAACACAGAACCGTGAGTAGATTCTTCCTCCTTGGAGGGGGGTCTGCACTCAGATCCAGGTAAGTGGTGTCCCCCATCCTCCAAGCCCCCTGGAAACACAGCAGAGGAGCATAGAAGACCCCTAGCTAAGCTCTGAACTGGACCAGGGCTCCTGCTTGCCTCCTGGTCAGGACAGGAAGTGGCCATTTTTTCTGGGAAGCAGGTCCTCTCCTCTGGGCAGTGGCCTGGGGATAGAGAATCTGTTGTCAGCTTCCAGTGGCCTAAATGCCATGGCACAAGTCAAGGGGAATATCCCAAGATTCTGGGCAACCCCAAGGAAAAAGTGGGATAAGCAGCTGTGGCCTACCATCTTCTCATTGGAAGCCTCAGTTCTCCAGGGGCTGGATTGGCTGATGGGTACCAGCCAATCCCACCTGCACGACCAGACCACCAACACACTCTTATATTTTTAAACACAGAACCTGCACTCAAATCAAACTGCTGAAATACAACTAAGTTGCATGAATCTGATTTTACTTTAAGGCTTTGGTTTCTCCATTGGTTTAGGAGACACTCTGGTGGCCATGGTGGGAGTCTTATCACTAAGTAACACTTGCTTGGGAAACTGAAGTCCCCTAAGGTGACTGGGCCCGAAAGCCTTGCCGGTTTGCCATCAGTAATGTTGACTGCCCTTGTTCTCAACCCTTTCCTCTTCCCAATTATTTTCCCTGCGAGGATCCTATGACATCCTTTCCTGTGCCTTCAAGGTAAAGGGACCTGCCCGTCAAGCCCTCTGCGTGGCAGGTCCCACCATGTGCACTGCTACTTTAAGAAAAATTTTAATAGGAAAGAACCTCCCTAAAAGCATTTTGTGATCATTGTTAAAGAATTCAATCCCCTCTTTTAGCTTAGAGATAAATAAAGTCCTGATTACAGAAGCAAAGTACCTTGAGAATTTCGCGTTTATTCCCCTGACGGCATAATCCTCTGCCAATGAATTAACCACGTGGCACACACGCTCCTATAACGCCCACGTGTTAGTATCAGGGAATAAAATCACAATCTGATTTGATTTTTTGAGGGAGGAAAACCTGAAACCACATAATCATCAGACATAAAATAAGCTGTTTATCCGATTTTACATACATTCACAATCACATCTCACTTTTGAAATGACTACAAATTATTCTCTAAAATCACTTGTTTTTCTGATTATAAAAGCCTGCATGCCTTTTGTTGTAGGAAGTATGGGACATAAGAAAGTAACAATCACTCTAAACCCATAACTCACAAATAAGTTCCATTAATGTGTTTTGTATATTTCATGCGTACTTAACTTTACAACTCAGTGTCACTGTAGATACAGCTTGTCGCACTGATTTTTTTTTTTTTTTTACTTTACAAGCTGTCATCAAAATGTTTCAACATCTAGAAGGATATATCCCAAGGTAGAAACAGTTGAAAACCTTGGGGTAGTAGGAATATGATGTTTTCATTTTCTTATTTTATGTATTTTTATCTGATTTTTCTAATTTCCTACAATGTACATTATCATGAGGAGAGTACTTTTGAATTTGAAAATACTTTTTTCCCTTGGCTGTGTAACATTCCTTCTTAAGGATACACTCTGGTTTACTTAATCTTCACCCAAATGGTGGACAAATGCCCTTTCAAAAGCCAATAAGGAGCTCATGTGGTCTTGTGTTTTTGTAAAATCCACAGCAGTCAATTCCTGTGACTACGGGCGTTTAAGACGCTCCCACTGGCCCTCCTTGCATTCCCACGTGTCAGCTTGTTCTTCGAGGTCGGAGGCATCTGGGGGAAGCTGAGTTTAGATGCAATCACTTCTGGTTGCAACTAGGTTACTACAGTCGATCTAGCTTGGGGGTGGCTTTCAGGAATGCTCCTATGTCATCAAATCGAGGATTTAGGGACCCTCAAATCTCTTTGAATCCTACACAAAATGGCAATTAGATACCAAAACCACATGGACATGGACGGACCTGGAGGGTATTATGCTAGTATAATAAGTCAGAGAAAGACAAATACTGTGTGATCTCACTGCAGAGACTGGTCCTGAGGGGCTGAGTGTAGAGCCTTTGTTTCGAAAGGAGCTTGACCCTGGAGGTGCAGCTGGGCTGCATCTACAACCGGGGCACCAGAGGGCCCTGGGTGGGAAAGAGGGTCAAGAAACTTTCACACCCAGTCCAGACTGGCCTGGAGCCACCACTGGCAGCGTCTGACATCTGCCCAGGGGGGCTCCCTGAGGGGCCAGGCCAGGCAGGTGCCGGCGGAGTGAGCCATGTCTCCAGGCTGGAACAGGGGGCCTGCGGGACCAGCCTGTCGCTGCAGGTGCACAAGCTCAGAACCACATACACACACTGGCTGCTGCGGCCCGTTTCTACGCCAACACCCTTCCAACAGCAGCAATAAGAGTGCACCCGAGTGCACACATGCAGGATTCCACAGTTTGAAAGGGCTTGGGGATACACCTCAGGGAAGACTGCAGGGTGCTTGGCTGTTGAAAAGCCAGGTCTCTGGGACCAGAATGGCCAAAACCATCGCTGTGTCTGCAGCCCCCGTGGTTGTCAGCCAGCTTCGTTTTTTAAAAAAGTAGTCAACATACTGCTCAAGGGTTCGAAGTCATGCAAAACAAGGAAAGACAAGAAACTGTCCCAAATGAAGACTAAAGCGCCGTGGTGACTAAATGCCGTGTGAAATCCTGGATTGGTTTCTGAGAAAGAAAAATGCCGTTAGCGGAAAAACTGGTGAAATCCCAATAAAGTTTGCCATATGGTAAATGATGTGCCCATTTTGATAATGTACTATCGTTGTGTAAGTCCCCCCACTGACACATGGGCGTCCCCAGAACACGGCTGCCAGGGATGGCCAACGACTCTAGGGTTCGGTCGCTCTGTGGCCCTGAACTGCAGGACGATGAGGAGAAATAAAGGAGTGACACTTGCCTGAACCTTCTGAGCCCCTTGGAACACAACACCCTCCAGCAGCAGGCCAACAGGGCCCTGCTCTCTGTCCCCTTCTGAACACGGAGACGTGGCTGACTTGTTTCAAGGATTTGACCATCTCACCACTGTCTGCTTGCCCTGCAGGCCAGGGTTCATGTGTTTCAGGGCCATCTGTCCTGTGGAGCTTTCTGGCAGACCACACAGCCAAGTCCCCAGCCTCAGAGCCCCCACCCACAAGCATGTATAGGGTCCCTCAACCTAGCCTTGATGGACAGCTTGTCCCAAGAGGGCAGACCTGGTGAGGGATGAGGATTGATCCCGCAGAGCAGGCATGAGGGCTGGGGAAGGAGGGAACCGATGCTGGGATGTAAGGTCACCCTGTCTGTGCAGGGCCTTGGAAGGGGCTTTGGGAAGTGTGTCAACTCCCTATGGGCATCCACACGTACATCTGGGGAACCCCAGGCCAGAAGGCAGATGCAGGCCAGGGCCAGGGTGGACCCACCAGATTACTCCTGGGCAACAGGTTATCTGGTCATCTGGGGCTAACTGAGGAAGGCGATCAGAGATGTGAGGTCCAGGGTGCAAGGGGGAGAATGAAGGGCACAGAAAATGGTAATAAATAAACAAATAATAAGGACAGAGGAATTCCCTGGCAGCTCAGCGGTTAGGACTCCATGCTTTCATTTCTTGTGGGCCTGGATCCAGTCCCTGGTTGAAGAACTAAGATCCCGCAAGCCCCACAGTATGGCCAAAAAAAGGACAAATCTTGATTAAACACCAGTTGCATAAGACCATTATGTATTAAGAGGTTAAAAATTTTTAAATATAGCATATAAATCTGGAGGTCAGAGGTGCTAGTGGCGAATGAAATAGCATTCCTTCCAAGTTCCCCAATCAGTAGAGAAGAGGGAAAGCCTAAGCTAACTGAGCTTTGATGAGTTAAATATGCATGCTGTAACTTCAGTGACAACATTTAAAAGAATGGAAACAGTGTGTAATCTTCAAATTAGCAAAGGGGAAGGAAGTAAAAAATTATGAAAACATACCCAGTGAGGGAATTCCCCAGTGCTCTGATGGTTAAGACTCTACACTTCAACTGCAGAGGGCCCAGGGTTTGATCTCTGGTCAGCAAACTGTGGAAAATTCTGAAAGAGATGGGAATACCAGACCACCTGACATGTCTCTTGAGAAACCTATATGCGGGTCAGGAAGCAACAGTTAGAACTGGACATGGAACAACGGACTGGGTCCAAATAGGAAAAGGAGTATGTCAAGGCTGTATATTGTCACCCTACTTATTTAACTTATATGCAGAGTACATCATGAGAAACGCTGGACTGGAAGAAGCACAAGATAGAATCAAGATTGCCGGGAGAAATATCAGTAACCTCAGATATGCAGATGATACCACCCTTATGGCAGAAAGTGAAGAGGAACTAAAAAGCCTCTTGATGAAAGTGAAAGAGAGTGAAAAAGTTGGCTTAAAGCTCAACATTCAGAAAACGAAGATCATGGCATCTGGTCCCATCACTTCATGGGAAATAGATGGGGAAACAGTGGAAACAAGTGTCAGACTTTATTTTTTTGGGCTCCAAAATCAGATGGTGATTGCAGCCATGAAATTAAAAGAGCTTACTCCTTGGAAGGAAAGTTATGACCAACCTAGACAGCATATTAAAAAGCAAAGACATTACTTTGCCAACAAAGGTCAGTCTAGTCAAGGCTATGGTTTTTCCTGTGGTCATGTATGGATGTGAGAGTTGGACTGTGAAGAAAGCTGAGTACTGAAGAATTGATGTTTTTGAACTATGGTGTTGGAGAAGACTCTTGAGAGTCCCTTGGACTGCAAGGAGATCCAACCAGTCCATTCTAAAGGAGATCAGTCCTGGGTGTTCTTTGGAAGGAATGATGCTAAAGCTGAAACTCCAGTACTTTGGCCACCTCATGTGAAGAGTTAACTCATTGGAAAAGACTCTGATGCTGGGAGGGATTGGGGGCAGGAGGAGAAGGAGACGACAGAGGATGAGATGGCTGGATGGCATCACTGACTCGATGGACGAGAGTCTGAGTGAACTCCGGGAGTTGGTGATGGACAGGGAGGCCTGGCGTACTGTGATTCATGGGGTTGCAAAGAGTCAGACACGACTGAGGGACTGAGCTGAACCGAACAGGGAACTAAAGATCCCAAAAGCTGCGTGGCAAGGTCAAAAAAAAAAAAAAAACAAAAAACCCAGTGAATCAAAAGAAGATAAAGAAAAAACAAATGTAAGAAGAAGGATAACATACAGAACTAAGAAAGAGTCTAGCAAGGATGCCAGACACAAAATTATCAATAAAATATCTAGTCAAAAATAGGCAAAAATATTTAAAGTTATTTTTTATGTTATCAAAAATAAATACCTAAGAATAAACCTAATAAAACATATATGAGAGCTTTTATAGAGAAAAAAAATACAGTCTCATTGAAAGATAAGTATCTAAATCGATGGAAAAATATGCCTTGTTCATAGAAGTTGCAATATCATAAGGTATCCATTCTTCCCATATCTATTATAGATTATATGCAATCACAGTCAAAAATCCTACAGATTTTGCTGTTACTGTTGTACATATTAAACTAATTATAAAATTCATTCATAAATTAAAAAAAAAAAGGAGAGCAGATTTTAAATCTGCACAATTCAAAGAATTTTCTTCCAGCAACAGTTATGAAAGGAAGGAGACCCGGGTGTTTCTTTTAAAAGAGGATTCCATGCTGCCAGGCTTGGGTGGTTCCTGAGAGAGAAGAGAAAAGTTCTAGACTGTTCCCCCTGAAGCCCCAACATCCTGATTCTGTGATTCCTTACATTCCCTAATTAAATTGTCTGACTAATCCTTCTCCTTGAACCTTGCCCTGGCCTCAGCCTTCCTGGCTGTTCCCCGTACACCCTCCGTGCAGGGGACCACTCGGACTGCCTGTTTGCAGCCTCGCCACCCCTCAACAATACGCTGCACAGACAGACTGCCCTGTCCAGCGGCCACCCCCTTTTGTGCACAGGCAAACTGGTAACGGGCAGTTGGAATGTCTTCTGAGCACACAAAAGATCCACTCAAGTGTGCAACTATTTGGGGGCAGCCGCCACTCCCTCCACGGGTGGTTAGGGTCTGCACTGCCTGGGGCCAGCTGCCGAGTCCTGGGAGAAGAATGGATTGGGCATGTGGGCTGGACAAAAGCCGCCGGCCCCGTGCCCTGGCCAGCCTGCCTTGCGGGGTATCCTCAGCATATGGGTCCCCAGGGTCTTTGCTCATTTAACTATCATGACTTCAATCTTGGGGAGACAACAATATTTGGAGAACTTAAATGGGCCATGAGACTAAATTAAATTCCCAAGGCAGCCGGAACCAAGATGCTAATTGGCTTGGCTCATGGTCCTTCCCTCCAAGAAACAGATTGGCTCATTCTTCAGGGGACTAATTATGAATTGAAGCCATGAATAGAAAGAGATGGCAAGGACCTGTCACCTCCCGCTTAGTAAATGTTAAAGCTTTGTTATTCACAGGCACAGTAGAGAACCAGGGGCCTGTGGGGGGCAAGTCAGGGATCTCGTGGGTACCAACTGGGCTGTGTTGGGGGCGGGGAAACAACGAACACAGCATCTCGGGCCCCAGCAAATTCAGACTTTGGACAGAGCTTGTGTAGATGCCTCAGTTTTTTACAAAACAAAGTATTATTCTGACTTACACCATCGGACTTTAAAAGTTAAAAAGTCCTTCATACTTCTGTTAATATGTGTCCCATTATGAGACCACATCTTCACACTATAAATTCCAATTTTCCAAGAATTCAACAGTCACCTTGTAAAGGGCACAATTCCACTGCACTTTATTTTGGTATGTTAAAGGCATCTACAATATTTGTTAAATGCAAACAACTAAAACATTATCACTTTTTGGTAACCCATTTTTCCCTAACATTTTATTATGAAAAATTTCAAATACATGTAAAGTTCAAAGTGAACTGCCATTTAGCCACCACATACATTCCCCAGTTGTCAAAATGGCTACTTCTGCCTCACCACAAATTTATTCCCCGTCCAGCGATCAATCCATCTGAATTGGCATCTAAGCTGCTGACATCCTCATCCTTCCACTGAGCACTTCAGCGTGTTCGTCATTAACCTGCAGTCCACATGTATTTGTGGGCATTTTTTTTATTTTAAACTAAAACCGTAAATTTTATTTCAGAATGTACAAACTTGATCTTTTTTGTGTGTGCTCTATATTTTTATTACATTTATATTATTTTAAAAATAACAACTGGAATGTATAGATTCTAGTACACCATTGTGTGTGTGTGTATGTGGGTTTTTATTTATTTTTCATCGAAGGATAATTGCTTTACAAAATTCTGTTGTTTTCTGTCAAACCTCAACATGAATCAGCCATAGATATACATATATCCCCTCCCTTTTGAACCTCCTTCCTATCTCCCTTCCCATCCCACCCCTCTAGGTTGATACAGAGCCCCTGTTGAGTTCTCTGAGCCATACAGCAAATTCCTGTTGGCTGTCTATTTTACATATGGTAATGTAAGTTTCCATGTTACTCTCTCCATACATCTCACCCTTTCCTCCCCTTCCCCATGTCCATAAGTCTGTTCTCTATGTCTATTTCTCCATTGTTGCCCTGTAAATAAATTCTTCAGTACCATTTTTTCTAGATTCCATATATATGCATTAGAATATGATATTTATCTTTTTCTTTCTGACTTACTTCACTCTGTATAATAGGTTCTAGGTTCATCCACCTCATTAGAACTGACTCAAATGCATTCCTGTTTATGGCTGAGTAATATTTCATTGTGTAATGTACCACAACTTCCTTATTCATTCATCTGTCGATGGATATCTAGGTTGCTTCCAT
Source organism: Bos indicus x Bos taurus (assembly GCF_003369695.1). Lineage (NCBI taxonomy): Eukaryota > Metazoa > Chordata > Mammalia > Artiodactyla > Bovidae > Bos > Bos indicus x Bos taurus. The sequence goes on along the minus strand of NC_040088.1, from coordinate 40,635,862 downwards.
GTTCTAGCTATCATAAATGGTGCTGCAATGAACGATGGGATGTGGCATTTTTAGGTAAAACATATGTAATGTCACTCTCGACTCCAAGGTGCCCCATTCTGAATTGCTCCATGAAGACGCACTACCTTCTATCACCTTAAAAAGTTCACTGAAACCGGTAACTCAAAAAGCTACATGCCCCCCAGTGTCTATGCTAAGTCACTTCAGTCGTGTCTGACTCTGTGTGACCCCATAGATGGCAGCCCACCAGGATCCCCTGTCCCTGGGATTCTCCAGGCAAGAACACTGGAGTGGGTTGCCATTTCCTTCTCCAATGCATGAAAGTGAAAAGTGAAAGTGAAGTCGCCAGTGTCTATAGCAGCACTATTTTCAATAGCCAGGACATGGAAGCAGCCTGAATATTCATCAAGAGAGGAATGGATAAAGATGGTGTGGTACATATATATACAATAGAATATTAGCCATACAAAGGAATGAAATTAGATTATTTGTAGTGATGTGGACTTCACACAAAGTCAGAAAGAGAAAAACAAATATCATATATTAATGCATACGTGTGGAATCTAGATAAATGCTATAATCTTATTTGAAAGCAGAAATAGAGACACAGACATACAGAACAAATGTATGGATATCAAGGGGGAAAGGACGGGAGCAGTTGGGAGACTGGGATTGACACATACACACATATAAAATAGTTACCTAATGAGAACATACATTATAGCACAGGGAACTCTACTTAATGCACTGTGGTGACCTGAATGGAAAGGAAATCCAAAAGGGAGGGTATACATGTATGACTGATTGAGTTTGCTATACAGCAGAAAACAAACACAACATTGTAAAGCAATGATACTCCAATAAAAATTAATTTTTAAAAAGTTCTCCATCAACCCAGCCCCACCTCCAGCTCACCCCCATCCCCATCCCATGCTGCTGCTGCTAAGTCGCTTCAGTCGTGTCCGACTCTGTGCCACCCCAGAGACGGCAGCCCACCAGGCCCCACCGTCCCTGGGATTCTCCAGGCAAGAACACTGGAGTGGGTTGCCATTTCCTTATCCAATGCATGAAAGTGAAAAGTGAAAGTGAAGTCGCCCAGTCGTGTCCGACTCTTAACGACCCCATGGACTGCAGCCTACCAGGCTCCTCCATCCATGGGATTTTCCAGGCAAGAGTACTGGAGTGGGTTGCCATTGCCTTCTCCATAGGCAACAGCTATTGATTTTTCCCTCTGTGTGTGCTAAGTCACTTCAATCATGTCTGACTCTTTGCTACCCTATGGACTGTAGCCCACCAGGCTCCTCTGTCTATGGGGATTCTCCAGGCAAGAATATTAGAGTGGGTTGCCATGCCCTCCTCCAGGGGATCTTCCTGACCCAAGAATCAAACCTGCATTAGCAGGCAGGTTCTTTACCACTAGCACCACCAGGGAAGCCCCTTTTCCCATTCAGTTCAGTTCAGTTCAGTTGTTCAGTCGTGTCTGACTCTTTACGACCCCATGAACTGCAGCACGCCAGGCCTCCCTGTCCATCACCAACTCCTGGAGTTCACCCAAGCCCATGTCCGTTGAGTCGGTAACGGGATCCAACCATCTCATCCTCTGTCATCCCCTTCTCCTCCTGCCCTCAATCTTTCCCAGCATCAGGGTCTTTTCAAATGAGTCAGCTCTTCACATCAGGTGGTCAAAGTACTGGAGTTTCAGCTTCAACATCAGTCCTTCTAATGAACACCCAGGACTGATCTCCTTTAGGATGGACTGGTTGGATCTCCTTGCAGTCCAAGGGACTCTCAAGAGTCTTCTCCAACACCATAGTTCAAAAGCATCAATTCTTCGGCACTCAGTTTTCTTTATAGTCCAACTCTCACATTCATACATGACTACTGGAAAAACCGTAGCCTTGACTAGTTGGACCTTTGTTGACAAAGTAATGTCTCTGTTTTGAATATGCTATCTAGGTTGGTCATAGCTTTCCTTCCAAGAAGTAAGCGTCTTTTAATTTCATGGCTGCAATCACCATCTGCAGTGATTTTGGAGCCCCCCAAAATAAAGTCAGCCACTGTTTCCACTGCTTCCCCATCTATTTGCCATGAAGTGATGGGACCGGATGCCATGATCTTAGTTTTCTGAATGTTGAGCTTTAAGCCAACTTTTGCACTCTCCTCTTTCACTTTCATCAAGAGGCTCTTTAGTTCTTCACTTTCTGCCATCAGGGTGATGTCATCTGCATATCTGAGGTTATTGATATTTCTCCCAGGAATCTTGATTCCAGCTTGTGCTTCTTCCAGCCCAGCGTTTCTCATGATGTACTCTGCATAGAAGTTAAATAAGCAGGGTGACAATATACAGCCTTGACACATTCCTTTTCCTATTTGGAACCAGTCTGTTTTTCCATGTCCAGTTCTAACTGTTGCTTCCTGACCTGCATACAGATTTCTCAAGAGGCAGGTCAGGTGGTTTGGTATTCCTATCTCTTTCAGAATTTTCCAGTTTATTGTGATCCACGCAGTCAAAGGCTTTGGTATAGTCAATAAAGCCAAAATAGATGTTTTTCTGGAATTCTCTTGCTTCTTCGATGGTCCAACTGATGTTGGCAATTTGATCTCTGGTTCCTCTGCCTTTTCTAAAACCCACTTGAACATCTGGAAGTTCACGGGTCATGTATTGCTGAAACCTGGCTTGGAGAATTTTGAGCATTACTTTACTAGCGTGTGAGATAAGTGCAGTTGTACTGTAGTTTGAGCATTCTTTGGCATTGTCTTTCTTTTCCCACTGGAGTCAGCCAATTTTTGCTATTTGCATTTTAATACATAATATAGAGGACAACCTTAGTATTCTTTAAAAAAAATTCACCAAATCATAAATGCACCCTCCAGATCCAAAAAGGTAGAGTGCAGATTCCAAAATATGAGCTGGTTTTAAGCCACTGGAGACAAGATGTCATTTTTTGTTAACAGGGTAGATAGAGGCTGAACTGGGTGTTTTTATGTACCACTCCAGAACAGGCCAACACTCGTCTGTATACTTTTTCAGAGAACACAGAGCTTTCTGAATCATCTCATCAACCCTCATACCGTCAAAAGAGAAAATGAGTCCCAATTTTTTCAGGAAAAATTATCAATAGATAATGATATGGGTAGAAGTTGGAGGGGTATAGGGATCTTTACAGTCTCAAAGTGTTTCCCCACTAGATATTTATTAATTTCACAAGGAAATACAGTCACTGGATGGTGGAAAAACCAGGCAGACAGCACCCTGACCAAGTGATGGGCCTGAAAAACACCAGCAACCGCAGAGACCAATATCTCGTGCCTTCCGACCAGATGCATCGAAAAGGGATATCACCACATCCGATGCCCTAATCTGAATCTAGTCATAAGGAAACAGCAGAAGAAACCAACTGAGAGCATGTTTAGAAATAATTTACTCGGGACTTCCCTGATGGTCCAGTGGTTAAGAATCAACCTGCCCAATGCAGGGGACGGGTGTTCCATCCCTGGTCCAGGAAGATTCTACTCACTGCCGGACAACGAAGCCAGTGCATCACAACCACTGAGCCCACAAACACAAGAGAAGCCCCTGCAACGGGACAGCCTTGTACCACAACTAGAGAGTAGCCCCCACTCGCTGCAACTAGAGAAAGCCAGGGCTCAGCAGCAAGAAGACCCCACGCATCACTACGAAGACCCAGGGAAGCCAAAAATAATGATAATAATAATAACCCTTTCCAGGGTTTTCACATATAGCAGGCCAGACATCCAAGGGAATTAACACTTGACCAACGGCTGATGGGAGCTGATGGATAAACACCCCAGCTCCCTTCTGCCTCAAGCTCTTCTTCTAGGGGAGCCAAACGAAGATGGAGTGAATCTGGGAGTATGCTGTGAAGCAAAGGACTCCTGGCTGAGTGAAGGCTGGAGCTGAAGCAGATATAGCCAGTGGATGCCCTGCACACAAGGTGGGCAGTGACGGGGAGCAAGGGCACAAGGGCTCTTTTCTAAGAGCCTTTCAAGGGTCAGCCCGGGCTGAGGGGGGAGACCAGGGTCAAAGAATCAGAGGGAAGGGCAAAGAAGTGTGAGGGTTCTGGCCAGACAAAGCCTTGGGGCCTGGGGGTCTCCAGCCAGAGGTGAGCGTGGCCACTAACACACAGTACAGTTGTTAAACCTTGGTGTGTGGGTTCTAAGTCGCATCGGTGTTCGGTTTCTGATTGTGATGCATGCACTGTGGCTACCCAGGAGAGCATCTTAGCAGAAGCCTGGGGAGAGACTAATTATAACTATTAAACTAAGCCATCAGAGTCTGCTCCACCGCCTATTATGGATAGTTTTGTGGCCTGACTGTTTAGCAGACGGAGGTTTGATCCTTGCAGGCTCTGGTATTTGTAACCCTCATGAGGTCTAAGATACTGGCACACAAATTTGTTTATCCAACAGATGCTGAACTAGAGCTGGATTTTCCAGCCTCTGTGCCAAGCTGGGAATGCAGAGACGAGTCCAGGTTCAGGCTCTTAGGGTGTCTGTTCTGGAGGGAGACGCTGAAGGGTAGGCTCAAGGGATGAGCAAAGGGAGGGTGCTGATTGGTAGAATGAGAGGAACAAAATAAATTCAAAGGAAGGAGAGGAACCTGTTTAGAAGAAAGACAGAAATAGCAGGAGGAAGTAGCAAGATCGAAAAGCTCTGTTCAAATTACTTTTATGTGTTTTTTGTGAGATGAGCTTGGGCTTGTAAAAGTGCAAAGACAAGAGGTAATATGTCCAAGGTCTGTGAGGGGACCATCTTGTCTAACCGCAAAGACCAGAGGCATGTGGCTAAGCATATCACAACCGTGCGTCAGGACACCATGCAGCCACCAAAGGGACTGATCTGGTCTCTGCAAGTCACCATTGTGGTTACTGGGAAGGGGAGCAAGGGGCCTCCTGGGAGCTGGGCCTGCTCTCATCATGAGGGATTGGTGGTGTTACTGGTGTGAACATTTGCAAAAAATCAAGCCCACACTTAAGATTTGGGTTGTCCAGCAGCTGTGATACACTATAGCTCAATTTTTTTTAAAGCTTGAAAAATATTCTTTTGGGGGACTTCCCTGGAGGTCCTCTGGTTAAGACTTTGCCTTCCAATGCAGGGGGTGTGGATTCAATCCCTGGTCAGTGAGCTAAGATCCCACATGCCTCAGGGGCCAAAAAACCAAAACATAAGAAACAGAAGCAATAGCGTAATGAATTTAATAAAGAGGTTAAAAACGGTCCACATTAAAACAAAATCTTTTAAAACCCTAAAAAAAAAATTTTCTCTTTGTATTTATTGATCAGTAATTATCTCCAGGGTGTATTATTCAATGGAAAATGCATACAGAACAAGGAATACTGAATGCACTCTTTTGCTGGGGGAGAGGTTTCAATTTAGGAAATATATACTCATGCCCAGAAGATCAGGAGAAGGAAGGAGAAACCGGTAAGGTGTGGTATCCAGGAGAGGAGAGAATCGGGTGGCTGTGGGCCTGCAGTGGGGGCTCACCTGAGGAAGGAGTTAATCCATCTTCTAAAGTGAAGGGAAGCATGGAGAAGGAAGAGGGTTTCTGTTGTCACTTCAACCCCACAGATAACATTTGTTTGTGGGTTTAAGTTGCTGGAAGCTCACAGTCTGAGGGAAGAGGCAAATATAGACATGTGAAGGCGGATCAGGGAGTCTGAACTGGGAGCAGCTTTAAAACTGTGTTTCAGGGAGCCCAGCCTGGTGCTCTGTGATGACCTAGAGGGGTGCGATGCGGGGAGGGGAGAGAAGCTCAAGAAGGAAAGGATACATATATATATTTCTGTCTTTCTTCTAAGCAGATTCCTCTCCTTCCTTCGAATTCATTTTGTTCCTCTCATTCTACCAATCAGCACCCTCCCTTTGCTCAGCCCTTGAGGCTACCCTTCAGCGTCTCCCTCCAGAACAGACACTCTGAGAGCCTGAACTTAGACTTGTCTCTGCATTCTCAGCTTGGCATGGGGCTGGAAAATCCAGCTCTCGTTTAGCATCTGTTGGATATATATAAAATTATGATTGATTTGCATTGTTGTGCGGTAGAACCAACACAAAATTGTAAAGCAATTTTCCCCCAATTAAAAAATAAATTAAAAACACTTTTTCTCAATAAACTAAACATAACTGAGTCCCATGTCAGATCCTATAGCTCCACTTTGCCACAGTTTTTAAACTCAACTAAGTCCCCTTTAATTTGTCAAACCTGGGCGAGCATTTACCTGCACACTTACACAGCACTCACTGCTAGAGGGCTGAAGAGGCCCATTTTGCAAAAGAAAACCACGTGAAATCACTATTTAATTTTTGGCACGACAAGCCCCTTCCCCTTGGTCCTTGGCCTCCATCTCTCAGTAGAATACTGCCACCTGGCGTCCCCTTAACAAACAGACACCAAGCATGTTCCCAGAAGTGTGAATTCAGAAGTAATGGAACAAATAAGGTTGAGGATGAGCCACTTTATTACAATTGAAAAATATATTAGAAACCAGCCCATGCAGATGCAGAAATGCATATGTATGTACTAAACTCCTCTAGAGATACAAGCGAGTGTCAGCTGTGGTCACCTCCAGGAAGGGAAACAGCATGTCTCGAAACACTACCACTGTATGTTTTATTTTGTATGTTTTCAATTTTGCGACATCACGATGTATTGCTAATTGAAAACATTAAGTAAAAAGTTCAAAAAGAAAAAAATATGTTTATTAAACTTCGGTATATTGGGACTTGCATGGTGGTCCAGTGGCTAAGACTGTGGGACCCCAAAACAGGGGCCTGGCTTCCTTCCCTGGCCGGGGAACATGCCACAACTAAGAATGTGCATGCCCGAACTAAAGATCCCATGGCCGCAACTAGAGCTTGCGCAGGCAAACAAATCAGTTTTTTTAAAAAGGCTGAAAATTGAGATAATTAATCGAAAGACAAAAAAACAGAATACACCACAAAAAGTAGACAGAAAGAAATAAGCTGAGAGAAATTTAAAAATATAAAACGAGAGTCATGGTCTGATGAGGGCTGGTGAGGGCTGGCTTCTCACTGAAATCACGTGGCAGAAGGGGTGACGGATTGCCTGCAGAGTCTCTTTTAGGAGGGCATTAGTACCATCCACCTTCCAGACACCTCCCCTCCTGACACCATCATTTCGAGGCTAGGATTTGAATGTATGAACTTGGGGAGATGCACACATTCAGACCATTCAGTTCAGTTCGGTTCAGATACTCAGTCGTGTCCCTGTCCATCACCAATTCCCAGAGTTTACTCAGACTCATTTCCACCGAGTCAGTGATGCGATCCAACCATCTCATTCTCTGTCGTCCCCTTCTCCTCTTGCCTTCGATCCTTCCCAGCAGCAGGCTCTTTTCAAATGAGTCAGTTCTTCACATCAGGTGGCCAGAGTATTGGAGTTTCAGTTTCAGCATCAGTCCTTCCAATGAATATTCAGGACTGATTTCCTTTAGGATGGACTGGTTGGATCTCCTTGCTGTCCAAGGGACTCTCTAGAGCCTTCTCCAACACCACAGTTCAAAAGCATCAATTCTTTGGTGCTCAGCATTCAGATCATAGCCTTTTACTAAAGAAAGACCTGGGAAAAGAGCTCTCCAAGCAGTAAACAGCATATGCAAAGCCCATGTCAGTAAAACAGATTAATGCTAGAAATCCTATGAAACATGGTGAAAATTTTGTGAGTTCGACAGAAGCAGGGCTATCACAGTTCCACGATCAACAATTTCAAAATATTAAAATAAATGTAAATTAAAACTTACGTTGAGATCTTTAATCCATTTTGAGTTTATTTTTGTATATGGTGTTAGAAAGTGTTCTAGTTTCATTCTTTTACAAGTGGTTGACCAGATTTCCCAGCACCACTTGTTAAAGAGATTGTCTTTAATCCATTGTATATTCTTGCCTCCTTTGTCAAAGATAAGGTGTCCATATGTGCGTGGATTTATCTCTGGGCTTTCTATTTTGTTCCATTGATCTATATTTCTGTCTTTGTGCCAGTACCATACTGTCTTGATAACTGTGGCTTTGTAGTAGAGCCTGAAGTCAGGTAGGTTGATTCCTCCAGTTCCATTTTTCTTTCTCAAGATCGCTTTGGCTATTCGAGGTTTTTTGTATTTCCATACAAATTGTGAAATTATTTGTTCTAGCTCTGTGAAGAATACTGTTGGTAGCTTGATAGGGATTGGACCAGAAACTAAGACCAGAAACTATAAAACTCCTAGAGGAGAACGTAGGCAAAACACTCTCTGACATACATCACAGCAGGATCCTCTATGACCCACCTCCCAGAATATTGGAAATAAAAGCAAAAATAAACAAATGGGACCTAATTAAACTTAAAAGCTTCTGCACATCAAAGGAAACTATTAGCAAGGTGAAAAGACAGCCTTCAGAATGGGAGAAAATAATAGCAAATGAAGCAACCGACAAACAACTAATCTCAAAAATATACAAGCAACTCCTCCAGCTCAACTCCAGAAAAATAAATGACCCAATCAAAAAATGGGCCAAAGATCTAAATAGACATTTCTCCAAAGACATACAGATGGCTAACAAACACATGAAAAGATGCTCAACATCACTCATTATCAGAGAAATGCAAATCAAAACCACTATGAGATACCATTTCACACCAGTCAGAATGGCTGCGATCCAAAAGTCTACAAATAATAAATGCTGGAGAGGGTGTGGAGAAAAGGGAACCCTCTTACACTGTTGGTGGGAATGCAAACTGGTACAGCCACTATGGAGAACAGTGTGGGGATTCCTTAAAAAACTGGAAATAGAACTGCCTTATGATCCAGCAATCCCACTGCTGGGCATACACACTGAGGAAACCAGAAGGGAAAGAGACACGTGTACCCCAATGTTCATCGCAGCACTGTTTATAATAGCCAGGACATGGAAGCAACCTAGATGTCCATCAGCAGACGAATGGATAAGAAAGCTGTGGTACATATACACAATGGAGTATTACTCAGCCATTAAAAAGAATACATTTGAATCAGTTCTAATGAGGTGGATGAAACTGGAGCCTATTATACAGAGTGAAGTAAGCCAGAAGGACAAACACCAATACAGTATACTAACACATATATATGGAATTTAGAAAGATGGTAACGATAACCCTGTATACGAGACAGCAAAAGAGACACTGATGTATAGAACAGGCTTATGGACTCTGTGGGAGAGGGAGAGGGTGGGAAGATTTGGGAGAATGGCATTGAAACATGTGAAATGTCATGTATGAAACGAGATGCCAGTCCAGGTTCAATGCACGATGCTGGATGCTTGGGACTGGTGCACTGGGACGACCCAGAGGGATGGTATGGGGAGGGAGGAGGGAGGAGGGTTCAGGATGGATTTTCTTTTAAAAATAAATAAAAAATAAATAAATAAATAAAATAAAATAAATGTAAATTAAAACTGTATGGCTGGACTGCCCTGGTGGCACAATGGATAAGAATCTGCTCTCCAATGCAGGGGACACCAGTTGGATCCCTGGTCTGAGAAGATTTCACACACCCTGGGGCAACTAGGCCTGAGAGCCGCAACTACTGAAGCCGGAGCACCTAGAGCCTGTGCTCTGGAACAAGAGAAATCATTGCTATGAAAAACCCAAGAACCACAGCAAAGAGCAGCCCCCGCTGACTGCAACTAGAGAAAGCCCACACACAGCAATGAAGACCCAGCACAGCCAAAAATAAATAAATAATATATATACTTTTAATGCTTTTTGAAAAACTGCATGGTTGTGAAAGTGAAGGTCGCTTAGTCGTGCCCGACTCTGCAACCTGGAATTCTCCAGGCCAGAATACTGGAATGGGTAGCCTTTCCCTTCTCTAGGGGATCTTCCCAACCCCAGGATCGAACCCAGGTCTCCCTCATTGCAGGCAGATTTGTATGGTTGTATGTGAGAAAGAATGGTGTACAACTGGACTGCAAAGATCCAAAAGTTTGAAACTCCAGTAGTGAAAAGATGGGGAAACCGTGCTCCCATATAGTACCGTGGGCAGGCCAATTAGTACAATGTGTAATGAGTAATTCAGACATGCGTGGGCAGGCCAATTAGTACAATGTGTAATGAGTAATTCAGACATGCAGCAGTGCTAACTCCCTTCAGTCATGTCCAACTCTTTAAGACCCTATGGACCAGAGATGGCCAGGCTCCTCTGTCTATGAGATTCTCCAGGCAAGAATACTAGAGTGGGTTGCCGTGCCCTCCTCCAGAGGATCTTTCCCACCCAGGGAGTGAACCTATATCTCTTAGTCTCCTGCACTGGCAAGCAGGTTGTTTACCACTAGCACCACCTGGGAAGCCCAATTTAGCCATATGGATCCAATATTTAAAAGGATAAAAAAGGCAAAAGACACATCCTCTACCATTGCAATTTCTCTTCTGGGCATTTTCCCCACAGATATACCCACACATGTACACAGAGATAGTCCTGGGGATCCTGTAGCATTAATCACGACAGCAAACTGGTGGAACAAGGGACAGTGCTGATTAAGTGTTGCCTGAACAACCAGATCTCCTGGCTTGGCCTGTGTTGGGTGGCTGAGACAGTGAATAGTATTTTCTGACCTGAGAAGGAACCACGAGACTGAAAGAGAAAGCAGCAATTTTATAGAGCAATGATGAAGTTTATTGTGGGTGACATACACAGGCATTCAAAACTGCACTCTTTGCTGCCGAATGGGTACAGGGGAACTGAAAGGGACCAAAGCTAAAAATAGAATCTGACTGTGGGGAGAGGTGGGTCTCAGTGACCTTTAACCATCTACACAAAAGGCGGTCTTCCAGTGTTCACAGCAGTTGAAGGCCTGGCAAAACGATGGGAACATATCTGGCTGGCGTTCATTCCTTGTGAACGGGCTAAAGTTCAGTCACCCAGAACAGGGAAGTGGTAGCACTGTGAACCCAAGGTGGAGCTGATCAAACAGAGTTGATGTTCAGCCACACAACCTGGTAAATGAGGCCAGTGTCCCACCAGATGCTGGCAGTGAGCAAATGCGGCCCCCTGCCCAGGCCTGGCCTTAGTACTTTTGTCCCTACATCCCCACCTGTCAGCACCCACTCACTCTCAACTGCCCATGTCTCACAGCAAACTCAGGAAGACCCTGGGATTCAGGAACCACCAAGGTTCTCCCAGGGCCAGGGCTGCAAGGGGCGCATTGACACCCCATTGGCCCGGTGCCGTCTGTCACATGTGCACATCCACAGTAAGAGATGCTGGAAGGCCGGCCGCACTGTGGCCAGGAGAGAAGACTGGCCGAGGGGACACGTGGGCAGCCCTGCCAGTAGGACCCTGAGGAAACAGGGCTGCATGAACAACTGCCCTGCCTAGGAGCAGGGAACCCGGGCCGCTTCCAGGAAGAGGCAAGAACATGGGGGTCAGGATAGGAGAGCCTTGGTGGCACTGCCTGGCCTGTTGTGGTGACATTTTCTACTATAAATTACCTTAAGGGAAAAGAGGGACTTTAGACGTCGTGGGGGGGAACCCGAGAAAAATCAAAACTTCCACAGCTGGTCAAGGTTCTGAGACTGCAGGGCTGACTCCGGCCAAGCACCACGCAAGCCTGCTCCGCCGTGCAGCGGAGAAGAGCCAGGAGCTGGAGCCACGCAACCGAAACCCCACCACCCAGGACTACACCAGCCGGGACCACAGCGCCTGCGCAGTGGGCCGCCCCGCCTCCCCCACCACTCCCCCCGCCTCTACGCTGCGCCTGCGCAGTGGGCCGCCCCCGCCCCCGCCACCACGCTGCGCCTGCGCACTAGGCTGACGCGGGGCACACGTGGGCGGGGCCGAGGTTCCCGGGTCCACCGCCCGCGGACCCGGGGGGTGGAGGCCACGCTGACACCGGTGGGGCAGGACCGCGGGCAAGCGGCCTTGGAGGCCTGCGAGCTCCCCTGGGACCGGCACTCCGCTCCGCGGGTGGGGCTCAGGGCGCTGAAGGGTAAGCGGCGGGTCCCGCTCGCCCCGGGGTGCGGATGCACGTGCGCCCCCCCTCCCCGGGCACTGTGCGCTTCGGCCCGGGGGACGGGGCCGATCGGGGGCCTCCGGGGCGCAGACCCGGCGCCCGGCAACTCCCGTCTCCGGGCGGCAGCTCCTGGAGGTGGCCTCAGGGTCACTGGCACCCTGAGCTCTGCTGATGTCTGGGGGGCGCAATCTGTGTTCTGGCACGGGGGTGGACAAGACCGCCCGGGTGTCCACCCCGGGGAGCCCGGAGCCTGCCGCTTCATTCATTAAGCCGGCGTCGCCGGCCCGCTCCCAGCCCGGGCGCAGAAGACCCGACAGGGGCCTGATCAGCAGGGGAGGAAAGCCCGTTGACACCTACAAGGAGGATTCGTGTTTGGTTATGCGCTTTAATTTTTGGATAGGTTTTCAGTATCTGCGGCAGTCATTTGCACGCACGGTCCTTTGGGGGAACTTTAACCTTGGAGAAACTGGCCTACAGATCTAAATCGGATAAAGCTCGTTTTCCGACCTGCCTGTCCCCAGCTCCTAGAAAGCTTGCCCGGGGGATGGGGCGGGACATCACTGCCGCTGCTTCACACCAAAACTCTCCTCTCTGACCCAGGACAGGGGGATTCAGCCCCACCCCACTCCCGTAGCCAACTGGGAGCCAGGTTAGCTCAGCCAAACCTCTGTTTGCCTTTGTGCAGTTAGATCCTGCCACACCACCAGCGAGTCCTCATTCCCCACCGCCTTGCCTTAACAGCTGTTGTTCTAGACTCTCCTTTAAAGAGCAAAACTGAACGAAAATTATTTTCTTTGGTGATCCTCTGAGGTGTTGGTAGTGTCACCGAAATGTGACCCGCCCCTCCTGCGGCTGTCTTAGCTCTGGACAAGCCCCTTACCCCAAGGAATGAAACTGGCTTTTAGGCTCAGGCCTCGGGGACATGGCTGTTCCTGGCTCAGGCCCCCTCAGAGTTATGTTCTGTTTGACTGCTGTTTATGCCACCCTGAACTTGGTGTGTAACTTGAATGATTGTGCTCAGTCATGTCTGACCCTTTGCGACCCCATGGCCTGCAACCCACCAGGCTCCTCTGTCCCTGGGATTTTTCCAGGCAAGAACATTGGAGTAGGTTACCATTTCCTCCTCCAGAGGATCTTCCCCACCCAGAGATCATCGAATCCCGTCTCAGGGCATTGGCAGGTGGATTCTTTACCAATGGGCCACCTGGGAGGCCCCCTGTAACTTTAATGATTATGTGTATGTAATTTCACGTGTTTTCTGGTTGTCTGAAGTAGTCTTGTATTCACAGGGACAGGGAAGTGATGAATGAAGCACATTTGATTTGGATTCAGAAGCCTGAAACTCCTCGGCTTTGCCGT